>NC_045426.1:682093586-682718586 GCF_902635505.1 Sarcophilus harrisii | reverse complement strand
CAAAAACGTTTTCTTTGCCTCCTCTTAGTATTCAAACGCACATGAAACATTCGATAATTCGCCACTTCCCATGCACCTGCTGCAAGTTGTTTAAACAGGAAAAATACATTTCAATAACATTTTATTTACCCAATATACCATAACAGCTCCTTGGAAACCATTAGAGTCTATTGTGTGAATCCTTTTTCGTTTGTGGATTATTGGCCTGATATGCTGAAATGGTTCCTCTGGAGCACTTGTTTTCTATTGCGACCATCTGATTGCCATGCATGTTCACTAGGGCTAAGTGTTACAATTAGTTAAAGCATTTTTATTGAAATATGCTAGGGTTGGGAATCTTGGGGTAAAATCATCTGGGGAGAAGCAAGGTCAAGGGTGACACAGAGGTCAGTGGAGAGATCCTGGTTGGATGCATGGAGACAACTACATTTCATAAGATAATCACGTCACTGCCCCTATTCAATAAACTTCAGTGGCTCCCTATCACCTCCCGGATCAAATATCAGATTCTTTGTTGGGATTTTAAAGCTCTTCAAACTCAGAACTTTTCTAACCTTCAAATTTTGTTGTAAGTATATTTTCTTGGCAAAATACTGGGCTAATTTGTCATTTCCTTCTCTAGCTCATTTCACATTTGAGGAAATTGAGGCACACAAGACTATGACTTATTCAGGGACTGAGAGGGACTCACAGCTAATAATTGTCTGATATCAGACTTAAACTTCCTGTTGCCAAGCCCGGTGCTGTTTCCACTTAGCTGCTTTTATACTTTATTTCCCACCTGTATACTCTCCTGAACTTCCCATTCCCACATACAACACTTGTGTATTATCCCATCATCCCATGCCTGAAATGCTCTAGAAACCACCTTTTCCTCCTTCTGACTTCTCTGGTTTCTACTCAGTTATTTCAAATGCACAACTGGCACATTACTTGCTTTTGAAGTGTTTGAAAGAGGGGCAGGAAGGAGGGAGAAAATTTGGACTCAAAAAAAAGAACATTAAAAATAAGTAAATAATATGTTGGAAAAAAAAAAAACAACCCAAAACTCTGCTCGTATCTCATCTACCATAGGAAACCTTTCTCAGGCTTTTCTATCTCCCTTCCCCACTGCTAGATTCTTGCCTCTGAGACTGCTTCCTATTTACATTTATATATGTGTTGTATAATAATATATTCATATAGTTCTTTACTATTTGCAAAGTGTTTTGCAAATATCTCATTTAATTCTCACGACAACCATGTAAAAGTAGATGCCATTTCACAGTTGAGGAAACTGAGGCAGACAGAGGTAAAGTCACTCACACAACTAGAGAATGTGTAGTATTTTTTAAGTATAGAGTTCCAAATTCTAGCTAAATTTGGTGCACTGTTTTCAGGTGAAGTAACAGTGACTAATGAACTAAGATGGGATTCCATCTCATCTCTATTCATTATGCTAAGCTATCTAACTCGTGTGTAAGTAATTGTTTGTATATTGTCCTCCTCATTTGAGTGTAAGCCCTTTGAAGGCAAGAACTCTGTTTTTTCCTTTCCTTGCATCTCCAGTCTGTACAAAGGTCCTGGCATGTCATATGTGCTTAATAAATGCTTCTTGAACTGTGACTGACTTGGCTGTTCTCAGCAATACAATGATCCGAGACAATCCCAAAAGACTCATGTTGAAAAATTCTGTCTCCAGAGAAAGAGTTGATATTGTCTGAATACAGAACAAAGCATACTCTTCTATTTTTCTTCCTTCCCTCCCTCCCTCCCTCTCTTCTTCTTTTCTCCCTTCCTCCTTCTATCCTTCCCTCCCGCCTTCCCTCCCTCCCTTTCTTCCTCTGTCCCTCTCTGTCCCTTCTCTCCTTCCCTCTCTTCCTCCTTCTCTTCTTCTCTCTCTCACTTCCTTCCCCCTCTCTCCTTTTTTCCCTCCCTTCCTCCTTCCTTCCCTCTCTCTTTTCCTCCTTCCTTCCCTCCTTTTCCTCCCTCCCTTCTTCTTTCTCTCCCTCCTTCCTTCCTTCTCTCCCTCTCTCCTTCCCTCCCTCCCTCCTTCCTTCCCTCTCTCTTTCCCTCCTTCCTTCCCTCCTTCCTTCCCTCCCTCCTTCCTTCCCTCCCTCCCTCCTTCCTTCCCTCTCTCTTTCCCTCCCTCTTTCTTTCTTTCCTTCCTTCCTTCCTTCCTTCTCTCTCTCTTTCCCTCCCTCTTTCCTTCCTTCCTTCCTTCCTTCCTTCCTTCCTTCCTTCCTTCCTTCCTTCCTTCCTTCCTTCCTCCTTCCTTCCTTCTTCCTGGCCTTCCTCCCTTCCTCCCTTCCTCCCTTTCTCCCTTCCTTCCTTCCTTTCTTTTTATTTCATGAAATGACTCATATTGAAATGTCTTATATGACTACACATGTATAATTTATATCAAATTGTTTAGCATTTCAGAAAGGAAGAAGGAAAGAGAAGGAGTAATAGAATTTGGAATTCAAAACAAAAAATACATTGATTTACATGGTTTTTACATGTAATTGGGAAAAATTCAATGCTATTAAAAATAAAAAGCAGTGATATAGTTTTTTGCAACTGAAAAAATATAATTGAGAAATATTTAACTATATATATATATATTTGTTGAGCTAATTGGGGTGAAGTGACTTGCCCAGGATCATACAGCTAAGACATATTCAGTGTCTGAGGTCACATTTGAACTCAGGTCCTCCTGACTTCAGGGCTGGTGCTCTATCCACTGTACCACCTAGCTGACCCAACAATATTTTTTTAAGAATGCAACAAAAAAATTCTTCTCGATGGTGATGATGAGGATGATGTAAGAAGTGGTGTAGGGAAGACAACATGGGGAAAGTAGCCTGGAGAAGGAGGTGGTCTCATCATGCAGCAAGGATGAAGTGAGGGAAGTGTTCTGAGATCTGACTTGCTCATAGTCTCTGGAGTGTTGGTTGGAGATGTAAGGATGAGCACGGGTTCACAGATACATGTAGACAGAAAGGATCTATGGGAGAACATAGGAATGGGTTCTTCAGGATAAGAAAGTGTCCCTACATCACAGGATCCTAGATCTAAGCTGGAAAAGAACTCAAGACATCACCTCATCCAGCTCTCTAATTTTCTAGGCAGTTAGGTGGCAAGAGGAGCTGAGCCTGAGGTCAAGAAGACCTGAATTCAAATCTCATCTCAAATGCTTACTAGCTGTTTGACTTTGAGCAAGATGCTTCACCTATGCCTGCCTCAGTTTCCTCAATTGCGAAATGAGGTTAATGTTGATTATAGGATTGTTGTGAAGATCCAATGAGATTATATATATATCTTACCAAGGTGCCTCACACATAGTAGGTATTTAAGAAATGCTTCTCTTCCCCTCTTCAGAGGGGAGATACAATGAGGTGAGGAGACTCTGTCTTGGGGAGGTCAGATAACTTAGAGCTAAAAAAGACCTCAGAGGCCACTTAGTCCAACCCCTTCATTTCCTAGATGAGGGAATCCTGGCACGTAGCGGCGGCCATTTACTCCAGTGCCTCCGTTCCCCTTTGGGGACATTTCTCAGGGTTAGGAAGGTCTTCCTGATATTAAATCTAAATGGGCTTCTTGGTATCTTCTATCCATTGCTTCTGCTTGTGTGTCTCTGAGGTCCAGCAGAACTAACTGAAGCCCTCTTTGGCGTGATTGATTTTCCACGCTTGAAGAAAGTCTTCAGAAGGCCCTCTGCACTTCAGGGTGAGCATCTCTGGCTCCTTCAGACAATCCTCATTCATTCAAATTATCCTCAGTTAAATACACCTACATCCCATGATATTTCCCCTGATTTCTCCCATTGGCCAATACCTTCCTTGTCTCTGTCTCCAATTGCCTTATGTGTATTTTTTTTAAATTTACTTTTCCATTTAGTTGCCATTTACCTTGATGGGAGTACAAGTTCTTTCAGGATAGGGAATGTTTGCTTTTGTAGTATATTTTATAGTACCTGATACATAATGAGCTTTTAAAAAATGTTGCTGGGGCAGCTAGGTGATGGAGTGGATAGAGCACTAGCCTTGAAGTCAGGAGGACCTGAGTTCAAATCTGGCCTCAGACACTTAACACTTCCTAGCTGTGTAACCCTGGGTAAGTCACTTAACCCCAAATGCCTCAGCCAAAAAAACGTTGTTATTGGGTTGATTGATAGACATGGCAAGAACTTGCAGCCTTCCCCTCGTCTGGACTTTGTATTTTCAAGAACCTCCCAAGGGAAATTCTTGAAGTGGAATTCAGTATTCCAAATGTGACCTGTTTAAACTCTTCACCTGCTTATTCCTGGAAGCTAAACTTTCCACACAGCATCCTAAAATTGTATTCTCTTTTTCTTTTGGCTGCCCTAATACTCTGTGGACTCTGATTGAGCTACTAGGTCCACTGTGACCCCCCCTCCCAGAACTTTTAGCTAATCTTGCCTTCCTCATCTTGGAATGCAATGCCAGTTTTTGACACTGATTACATTTGTCCTTATTCAATTTGATCTAATAGGATCAAATCATCCTTCTAGTGTCTCTATATTAATTTTATTTCTTTGGTGCTTCTTAGGCACACAACTTGAGTAGAACTCAAAGAGCAAGGGAGAGTGGGCCCATGGTGGGTGTAAGCAGGCTGCAGCACATAGAATTGGAGTCCAATCTGTATTCAAGGAAACGGATGACTGGAAAGAAAGATGGGACTGGCTGTGTGGTGAGAGTGCAGGGCACCTGGATGAAAAGTTGGAAGCCTCTATCACTTTGATTGGACCCCCTTCTCACAAATGTGTGGGAAGATATGGACAGGTTAAGGACTCTGCATAGCCCTGACTCATTTGAACATGGTTCGCTTGAAAGCCAAGGCATCGCCTTCATGATCATGGTTCTCTTTGAGAATGAAGGATCAACATCAAAAATAACATTATTGCTGTGACTTGCTGACTGGTGTGGGCAGGATTGAGGCTGAAGCCTGGAAAATCCCTCTACTTCCTGCCTTCTAAGGCTTGTTATCCTGTTTCTGTTCCTTAAAACAAGGGTGGTTTCCCATGTATAGAATGCACAATGTCTCTGTTCCTTTCATTATTCTCTTCCCTAAGCCCATCGGGCTCATTTGTGCAGAATTGCTATTTTGTCAGTGTGTTGGATTGCAGGTGGCCCTGATTATAGGTTCTTGAGAACTGGCATATGAGATGGCAGCATTTTTCCCAGGATACCTTTGGCTTCACTGTAGAAATTGGCTCTGAAATGTGTTCAGGCAACTTGGGGACCTTGACTAGATGTGGCAATGCAATTGGTGAAACATGGAACATCCTTCCATCAGCTCCCATTTCCACTGCTCCAATCCCTGATTAGAGAACGGCACTGAGGGAGAGTTTGCTACTTCTTGTTCTTGGAGAAAGATGGCCTCTGCTTTCTCAAGCTCATTCTTACTTTTTTTTTTTCTCCATGACTTTTGCATTTTTACAAAGAGTTGGATCTTTTCTTCTCCAATATGAAATGAAAGTGGCAGATTATTGTCTCATAGAATAAAAAAGAAGAGAGCTGATCCTCCTCCTGATTAGTTTCATAGTAACAATGATAATATATTTTGTATATATCATAATATAATACATTTTGTGGATATATATTTGTATAGAGAGGTAATGCAACAAAATAAATAGACAACTGGTCTCAGTGTCAGAAGGACCTGGATTCAAATCCTACCATGATCATCATCATCATCGTTTGTCTTTATATTGAGTTTTAAGGTTTTCAAAATATTTTACATACATGAACACATTTTATCCTTAAAACTTAAGTGATAGTTAACAATCACAACAAACAACAAAAAAATTGTTAACAATATGCTATTGTTATCTATAGATATGAGGAAATTAAATGATTTGCCCAAGATCTTACAGCTAGTAAATGCCTGAAGTCAAATTTGAATTCAGGTCTTTCTGACTCCAAGTCCTGTAACTCTATTCACTGAACTATCTTTTTGTATAACAAGTCCTAGCTGTGTGATAATGAACAAGTTAATACTCTTTCATTGCCATAGATCAAGATTTCTCAAACTTTTTTTCACTCGTGACTCCCTTTGTGCTCAAGAAATTTTACGTGACCCCATCTTGATCTGAGTTAAGACATTTCTGGCAGAATATCTTGTATGCACTGTGCAAAATTAACATGTGGATTTTCAGAACCAAGACTGTAGTGAAGTCACATGATGCAGCATGGGCAAAAGCAGCCAAAAATATCTCAGATTTATTATGTGTTTGATTTTGAATTAATTTTTTGGTCATTGCATCCAGAAACCTTTCACTGTTGCAAAATTTTCTATGACCCCCCACATTTAGTTAGGCGATCCCATGTGGGATTGTGACTCAAAGTTGCAGAAGCTTTGCCCTAAACGTCCCTTTAAGACACTTTGCTATGGATGTGTTTCTCATCTGCCTCCAAAATTTCCTCTTAGAAATGGAGGGGGGGAGGTCCACCATGGGAGTTTACAAGGAGATCATCTGTCTTCACAAAAAAGAAACCCCAAACTACTGTGCAATGCTTTTTTTTTTTTTTTTTTTAGTATAATCATACCAACTGCAACTTTATTTTAAAATTTTTAGTAGGTGAAGGAGATAGGGGAGCACCATGATTGTGCCCAATTTACAGCTAGAAAAATCAACGAGATTATATACTAAAGTGTGAAGAATGCTGCATTTAAAGCATTCTTAACCTGAGATCCATAGGCATCTTGGTTTATGGATAGATTTTAGAAAGCCTCATGAACTTATGAGGGAAAAACTACATCTTTACTTCTATATAATTGTTTTCCTTTGTAATCCTATGTATTTTATTTATGCATTTAAAATATAATTCTGAGAAGGGACCAAAGGCTTTACCTGGCTACTAAATCGATCCAGGACATAAAAGAGGATAATAAGCCGTGATTAGGTCAGCGGACCTGGGTTAGAAACATCCTCTAACTTCTAACTGCTTAACCTCTTTATTAACAGTTTCCTAATTAAAATATGGGTTTTCTACTTTGTGACTTCTAAACTCTCTTCCAGCTTTAAATTTATGATCTTGTGATCCATTAACTTGTCTGTGTCTCAGTTTCTTTATCTGTAAAATGGAGGATTTGAATGTGGTCATCTTAAAAGTCCCTTCTAACTCTAATTGTGATCTGTGATTAGGTTAAGGTCACAAAGGGAGTTATGGTCAAGCCGGGTTCTGGTTTCCAATCTAGAAATTTTCCTTTGGCTCATGATCTTCTTGGATTGAGGATTTAACCCATGTACTTGCAGAAAGACTATGGATGTTAGATACTATCATTTTGTTTTCCTTTGAGGTCCTAGTCTTTAGCAGAATGCCTGGCACATGGTAAATAATTAAGAGATGCCTGTTGATTGCCGGTGATTGTCCCAGCACCCATCATAAATCTGGATAGCTTGGAGATATGCAGGCTTTTTAGAATGAATGAACTGTGATGAATCGGTGTCTTTGGTAGATAAAAACAAAAGCTTGCTTTCGAATCCACAGTGAATCTGATGCTTCAGGGCTCTGCCCAAGTAGAGACCTTTGTCACTCTAATTGCTGTGTCTCTGATCAGGAGAACAGGCTAGCAAGCCAGAGGGCTATTTTGATTCATGGGTGAGGACCCAGCAATCACAGGACCAAAGAATCATGTGAAATCAGAGCTGGACATCACCTCAGTGACCATCAAGTCAACCCTATACCAAAAAAACAGGTCTCCCTGTATCATAACTGACAAGTATTTATTTAGTCTCTTATAGAAGATCTTTAGTGAGAATTACTATTTCCTGAGGCAGTCCAGCAGAATATGCTGTTGGGAGAGTCAGAATCCCAACTGAGATTTTCTTGGCAGAGATAGTGGGGTGGTTTGCCACGTTCTTCTCCAAATCATTTTATAGATGAGGATCCTTTATATTTTATTTATGTATTTAAAAATATAATTCTGAGGAGAGCCGAAAAGTGTTACCTGGCTACTAAATAGATCCAGGACAGAAAAAAGGTCAATAAGCCCTGATTTAGAGTCAGTGGACCTGGGTTAGAAATGTCCTCTTACTTCCAACTGCTTAATCTCTTTATCAACAGTTTCCTAATTAAAATGAGGGTTTTCTACTCTGTGACTTTTAAACTCTTCCAGTTTTAAATTTATTTATATTGTGATCCATTAACTTGTCTGTGCCTCAGTTTCTTCATCTGTAAAATGGAGAATTTTATGAGGATCATGAAAAAGGCAAACAGGGTTAAGTGCCTTGCCTACAGTTACACAGCTAGGAAGTGTCTAAGATCAGATTTGAAATAAAATTAAGACCTGATGACTCCAGGTCCATTGCTCTATCCACTGTACTACCTACTGGTCCCTCCCTAACAGGAATATAATAATTAATTGAAAGGCAGATCTGGAAAGGGAAGATTTGTTCTTCCCATCCAAAGGCAAGATCCACATAGAACTATTGGAAAGGTAAGACAATGGAGAACATAAGCTTTGGAGTCAGAGGATCCAAGTTCAAATTTTGGCTTTGCCACTTTTACCTGAGTGACCTTGAGTAAGTAAGCACCTCTTGTTCAGCCTTAATTCCCTCATCCATAAATGAAGGAACAATACTAGATAATCTTTAAGATCCCTTCCAGTAGGAAATCTGTGATCATTAGATTTAGGTTAGGGTCATGTTGGCACTGAAATAGGAAGAAGAGAGGTTCCTGGGACACAGTCCTCCATTTTTGAAGAGTATATGTTGCATAGGAGACTGAACAAATCATAGTAATTTACCATTTGATTTGAATGATAGGGCCCTAAAGTGGAAATAGGAGATGGCTGGGACTTAAGTCATTTGGGTTTTAACTTTAGTCCTACATATAACCAGCTGTGTGATCTTAGAAAAGTTGTTTTTTCTTCTCTGGGTTTCAGTTTTATAATCTGTAAAATGAAAGCTGTAGATTGAATAATCACAAAGGTACCTTAAATTTCTAAATTTATGATACTGTGGCTTTTAAAAAATTATCTTTCATAACTTTGAAATTCCCACTCTGGGACTGAGATGGTCTGGTTTAGTGAATGAATGAATGGTATGTACTGATCTTACTATTTGTAGCCAGTCACAAGACCAAGCAAAATGTCTTTCCTTCCATTCATCCATTCATCTATCCATCAATCTGTCCATCTTTCCTTCCTTCCTTCTGTCCTTCCATCTGTCCATTCATTCATTCATCCATCCATCTATCCATCAATCCATCCATCTTTCCTTCCTTCCTTCTGTCCTTCCATCTGTCCATCCATCCATCTATTCATCAATCCATCCATCTTTCCTTCCTTCTTTCTGTCCTCCCATCTGTCCATCTATCCATTCATCCATCCAACAATCCAACCAACCTGGTCATTGACATCCTCCCTGTTGATGCATATGTATACCTATTGATACCTCTTCCTTCTCCCCTCCTAGCTTTCCTCCTCTTGCTCAGATATTAATAATGTTCATTAATCAAATCAATACTATCATTACTTCTGAAAATGGCATGTTAACCCACTGCCATTTGGCTCCATTTACCATACATCTGTCTCTGCCCATCTTCAGTTCTTGGCCAGCATTCTCTTAAATAGCTTGTTTATCATTAGTCAGTAAAGCACCTGCTATGTGCCAGCCATAGCGCTATGTTTTATTAAGTACCAACTATGTTCAAGATACTGTGCTAAGATTCATATATTGTAATGTCCAGACTAGCTCTCTGGAGGACCTCGGGATAAGCCCGAGTCCTTGATCTTAGTGGAGGAGTGAAGGAGGCAGGACAGCCATCACGAGGCTGGTCAAAGATGGAGTCTGCCATCTGAAGTCTGGAGCCTGAAGTCTTCTCTGTTTCTGTGGCTGAGAGCTGTGACTAAGAGAGGCTTCTGTGTCTGAGACTCCCTTAAATACCTCAGACGATTACATCACTATAGCACACTGAACACGTGCAACCATTACATCACCATAAGCACCATGCTGTCCTAGATTCAAGTATACCTCTTCAGAGTTTCGGCCCTCTACAATATATCAAAAAAAGAAAGACATTCCATGAGCTCAGGGAGCCAACAATCTGTGTTGTTGTTGTTTGTCCTTGTTCTCAAAGGGGACTATGACATCAGAGAGTTGATACCATCACATGTAAGTGAACTGGATTTAAGTGAGGAAGGGCTGTGCAAAGTCACCAACCTCACTTTCTCCTCCAGAACTATCTGGGCTCAGTGACCAGATATAGATAAGGATGACTGCAGATGACTCTGGATTCAGTGTGAGACCTTGGTCTTTTTAAGCAAAGGTCTTTAGCAGGTGTCAGTTTGATTGAGTCAATATCTATATCAGTAATTGAGACTAGGAACCAGTCATCTAGTGGGGGAAGACGATACACAAAAGGAACCTATGGAGATCAGAAGGTACTTGATGCAGAAGTATGGTGGAGAATATTATATTATATTCCAATATACATTCAAATATATGTTTTTTGAATCAAGAACTATTTCACTTGAAATCATAGATATTTAATAAATGAATTTGCATTTATTTATTCAGATCTCAGAGTAGGATTTTAATCCAGTTCATAATTAGGAAATTTCTATTTCATTTTTCATTTTTCTTTCTCCAAGTATAAACTTTCCCAAATATGGTTTTCTTTTTCTTCTTTCTTTGCCTCACTCTATTCATAATCTTTCTTTCAATTCTTGAGCTCAAGATTTGTAAATTCTTCCTTCTCTGATGGACATAGCAGGAGGCAGGAGGGAGGAAGGAAGAAGGTATCAATAGGTATATATACGCATCACCAGGGAGGATGTCAGTGAGCTTCCTATTCCCCTTTTCATCCAGGCCTTGAAATAGAAGAACTCTGTTCTGTACAAGCAACACACACCACTTGAGTCTTATAATCTCTCTAAAGATTGGAATTTCAAAGCCAATGTGCTCACTGGATTCCTAGGCAACCAGGAGGTTTGCCATGGTATAGGGTCAAGATCTAGAGGCACAGTTGTTCTAAACATTTTTCCTTTGAAATACTTCTACAAAGCCTTGGATAATAGCAACACAGATACCTGGTAAATATCGCAAAAATGTGTGATTTTCTTGGTAGGAGCACTCACTCCAGTGATGAAATTTCTCTAGCACAAGTGACTCTTCAGTTGTCAGGGAAGTTGAAAGCAAGATTCTTTTATAATGTGGTTAATTTCAGTGATGATTGGGTGTCCTTCTGATATTCAGATTCTGTGATCCTCAAACTTAGAGGGTCTTTGCTTATTTCTATGGCCAAAAAAATTCATTACCCTATAGTCCTTTAGTCAACAAGATTGTACTCATTAATCTGCCTTAGGTATTATGGTGGGTACTGTGGATATAAAGAAAAGGAAGAAATAAAACAAAACAAAAACCCAGCCCTTAAACTCTCAGTCCCTTCCCTCAAGAAGCTTACTTTCTTTTAAAAAAATCTTTGTTTTTTACATAATTACATGTAAAAAAACTTACATTCTTCAAAAAATTTTATTTTATTAGCATCTTTTCTTTTTACATTGCCTAGATTTCTTTTTGTATTTTTTCCTTCTCCCTTTTTAGAAAGTCATTTGTATAAAAATTGTATAAATATATTATATTTATTTATATATGTATTATTATTTTATATATAATTATATGCTATATAACATATAATGTAATGATATATTAAATATTATCATCAAATTATTAATTTTTATTTATAAAATTTTACATAATTATTATAAATTTACAAATATTAAATTAAATTATTAAAATATATATTTATACATTAAAAGTGTATAAGTAAAAATGTATAAAAATAAAAACATTTAGAAAAAGAGGAAAGGCATAATGAATAATTAAAAAAAACTGATGGGAGGGGAAGGGACAAAGCATTTATCAAATACCTACTATGTGCCAGGCATTAGAGCTCCCCAAATATTATCTTATTTCATCTTCATAATAGCTCTGGGATGTAGTACTATTGTACTATTATTTTCCCAGAGTCATGCAATTAATAAATATTTGAGACTTGATTTGAATTTTCCAGACCCAAGTCTTAGTGCTTTGTCCACTGTGCCTTCTAAGAGTTATATGGAATGTGCTATATCCATGGATCTGCGGTCTTCTTTTCCCTGCCTCTGCAAAAGAAGCAAGGAGAAGTCTAATCATATGTATTTTGGGGAGCCAAAAAGACCTTCCATTTTTATGGAGTGGGAAGATAGCATCATACATACAAAGTGGATGAAAGAAAGTAGTCTTATAGGGTAAGACACTAGAAGCCAAAGAGTTGGGGGCAGAAACTGAGAAGGTTGCAGGACTTTGAGTTGAGTCCTAAAGGAAGCTAGGCGTTCCAGGTGGTAGAGGAGGAGCCAGGGAAGATGAGCCTCCTTGAGTGTAGCTATGCTGGCTTTTGACAACTGGTGTCACCTTTTACCTTGGCAGACATCTTGTATTTTATGGCCAAGCCAGGATCATACATCTCTGCAGAGGTATCTTAGCACTGTGTACCCTGTGCCATGCAATATTCCAGGTTCCAGAGAGACAAAGAAAGGCAAAAACATAGTCTCTGCTCTCCAGATGACATTGGGGGAGACAATATGGAAACAACCCTACAAAAACAAGATGTTTAGTTGTTTTTCTGTAGTGTTTGATTCTGTGTGACCCCATTTGGGATTTTGTTGGCAAAGATACTGGAATGGTTTGCCATTTCCATCTCCACCTTATTTTACAGGTGAGAAAACTGAGGAAAACAAAATTAAGTGACTTGCCCAGTCACAGCTAGTAAGTGTCTGAGGATGGATTTGAACTCAGGATGATGAGATTGGCAGGATAATTTGGAGATAATCAAGAGAGGAAAGACACACACATTAAGGGAGACTGAGAAAATCTTACAGAAGATGGAGTTTTAATTGAGACTTAAAAAGACTTCAGGGAGGCTCAGAGATGGAGACAAGGAGGGAGAGTATGCTAGACATGGGGAACAGCCAGTGAAAATGACTAGAGGTGAGAGATGAGTGTCATTTGGAAAGACAACAAAGAGTGCTATGTCACTAACTGGGGGCAAGGGTGGGAGGTAGGTGTAGGAAGACTGACAATGTAGGAAAGATCAGCTCATGAAGAGCTTTGAAACCAAAGAGAAGATTTTATAAAATAGAGTTTATTGAAAAGTGAGATAACATGATCAGACAGGTGTATCCCAAAGATCAGCATCAGAGGATGCTGGATGGGGAGATATGTGAAGCAGAGAGACCATCCAGGAGACTATTGCAATAGTTATGACCATAAAGAGGAATATACACGCATATACAAATATACACATAATTATACATGAATGTATAATTTTTTATCAATAATCAATTATTGAATAATCACTAATTAATTATAGGGCAACTAGGTGACACCAGAGTTTGTATAAGTTACTGGATTTGAAATCTGGAAGACATCTTCCTGAGTTTAAATCTGGACATTTACTAGCTATGTGACCCTGGGCAAGCCATTTAACCATTTGCCTCTATTTCCCTATCTGTAAAGTCAACTAGAGAAGGAAATGCCAAACCATTTCACTATCTTTGCCAAGAAAACCCCAAATGGAATCATGAAGAGTTATATATGACTGAACAACAAGAAATAACAATTAATTAAAATATATTATGCGGATTACATGCATATTCATACACAAATATTTTCCTCACTCGTGGATGTCTATAGTGGGTAGCTTTTAGGAATTGGGATGGAACTCCTTGTCCTAGGAGATTCTCCTTTCTCTGAAATTCTATTATTCTTTGATAATGAAATCTTGTAGAAAGGAATAAGGGTCCTGGTCATGAATGATCTCAGTGGCTTTCTGGGTTTGCACATGCACTCACATACACATGCAGTGCATATACCCAATGGCACAGCAATAGGAGCCCAGTTCTCAGAAGATCATTATCTCAAAAACAGTTTTCCAACATAAAACAATTTTTAGCAAGTATTGAGAGCCCAAAGGCCTGAAATATAAAGGGAAAGAGGGAAAAGGAGAGGAAGAGAGGGGCAGGGAGAGGGAGAAGGAGAGGGAAAGGAAGAGGGAGAGGAGGGAGGAGGGAGAAGGAGGAGAAGAGAGGGAGAAGGCAAGGGAGGAGGAAGGAGAAGGGGGGAGAAGGAGAGAGAGAAAAAGAGGGAGAAGGAGAAAGAGAAAAAGAGGAAGAGGGAGAGGGAGAGAGAAAGAAAGAGAGAGATGGAGAGTGAGAGGAAGAGTGGATATCTTAGTCTTGCTACGAGGACTTAATCTATAAGACTCATAATCTTTTTTCTTTCCTGAAAATGTGAGTTTCTGGTTGAAAGGTGACTGAATAATTCTGTGAGTCACTGAGACCTACAGATGATCATACCTTGCTACTTGGGCCCCTCTGGAAGGAGAGATTGAATAACAGCATTTCCCATTGCTATTGGCAAAAAAACAAAAACAAAAACAAAAAACAAAAAACAAAACCTCTGACAGAGACAACCAAGAAAAATGTCCCTTAAAAAAACAGTTTTTATAACTCAAGCAATGAAGAAATCATTGAGCAAAACACTGTGTTTACTTGTTTCTGGATATACCAGTGCTGCAAACCCTAAAGGAGGAAATGACTTCTTTGGAACCAAACAGGATAGATTGTAACTCCAATATATTTTTTTAATTGGATGATTTGATTTCTTTTTTTAAAAATTGTAATTATTGACAAACACCAACAAACATGAATACTTTCAATACTTCCAGTCAGTTGATAAGCATTTATTATATCTATTTATATTATTTATCTGCCAACTTGAGATATAGAGAACAAAAACACTGTCTGCCTTGAGAAAGTTCACATTATAATGAGAGAGACAATTTGTAAGCAACTGCCACATGCAAATGAGAACAAAAAAAGATTGAAAATGAAGCAAAAAAATTCCTCATTCACAACTTGTTTCTTATTACACAATTCATTTGTTATATAATTATTATGTAATAAATTTAATAGACTAGCCTAAATGTTGTCTTGGAGATGATCCCTACCAATGTCATATAGTTAAAGGAAGAATGTAATTCTTGGCATCAAGAAATCTGAGTGGGTTCATAATCCAGTGTTGATGTTGACTTTTTAAAAAAAATATTTCCTCCCCCAAATACATCTTAAAATAATCTTTCAGCGCTTGCTTTTTCAAAAAAAAAATTGAGTTCTAAATTCTTTTCCTCCTTTCCTCCCCTCAAGAGTAAGAAATCTGATATAGATTATACATGTGCAATTATGTAAAACATTTCCATATTAGTCATTT
Organism: Sarcophilus harrisii; assembly: GCF_902635505.1. Lineage (NCBI taxonomy): Eukaryota > Metazoa > Chordata > Mammalia > Dasyuromorphia > Dasyuridae > Sarcophilus > Sarcophilus harrisii. Next base: position 682,703,345 of record NC_045426.1, on the reverse strand, counting down.
TGTACAAGAGCATGAATAAAAAAAGAAAGAAAAAAGTGAAAATAGCATGCTTCAATCTGTATTCAGACAATATCAGTTCTTTCTTTGGAAGCAAGAGAGCATGCTTCATTACTGGTTCTTTGGAATTGTCTTGGATCATGATGCTGCTGAGAAGAATTAAATCATTCACTTAAATTAAATCATTGCTCACTGTTGCTGTTACTGTGTACAGTGTTCTCTTGGTTCTGCTCACTTCACTTAGCACCAGTTCATGAAAGTCTTTCTAGATTTTCCTGAAACCATCCTGCTTGTCATTTCTTATATGATGATGCTCCTTTGACTTTTGACAAGGCTCTTAGTATGACTGAGACTTGGTTTCCATATCTGTAAATGAGGATCATAAAAAAGCATTCTTTCTTATGGTGTTATTGTGAAGAAAGTGTTCTTTTCATGTGAGTTGATGGTATGAGCAGGTTGCAAATGATGAAAACTTATGAAGAAAAGGGGTTGAGAAACATGTTGTCAGAGAAATGATAAGAAAAGGAAGTGGTTTGGGCCACAGACTGTGAATGATAGATAAATCATGGACAAGTTGATTACTTTATTAGTGTGTATGTGTAGGACGTGTCTGTCTCCTTGTGGTCTCTATAGTTTTCCTTGAGAATTTGGATCTTTTGATACTAACATAGTCTGGTTTGTTTGTCTGAGTTGAGATCAGAGGAAGAAATGAGAAGAGACAGGAGGATGTTTAAGAGATTAAGTTGTGGGAATTAGAAGAAAGAATTGATGGAAGTTAATAGCAACAGCTGGGTGGCTCAGTGGATAGAGTGCCAGATCTGGAATCAGAAAGACTTAAATTCAAATCTGACATCAGATAATTACTGGCTTTGTGACCCTGAACAAGTCATTTATCCCTGCTTGCCTCAGTTTCCTCACCTGTAAAATGAGTTGAAGGAAGAAATGACAAAACATTCCAGTATCTTTGCCAAGAAGACCCAAAATGGGGTCATGGAGAGTCAAGCACAACTGAAATAAATAAACAATAACAATGGCAACATAGGGCTAGTGGATTCCTGCTAACCATCTGATCCTGTACGTAGTGCTGGAAGGGACTTTCAAGACCATTTAATCCAACCTTCTCATTTCACAGTTGAGAAAACTCTGGAATCTAGTGGTTAGCTAAATTCTTGTTCAAGTTTGTATAGGTACTAAGCAGCAGACTTAGCATTCAAATCCTAATTACAATTTAGCATACTTTGTCCAACACCACCTATCTCCTTATCTTGACTTGTGAACATTGTGGCTTTTTCCTCCTTCCCCTGCATTATGATTTCCCCTTCTATCCCAAGAAGGTCCAATTAAAACTGAATTTCATCTGCCTTCTTACTGAGCCAAGAATTCCACATCTTTCTAAGATTTGCTTGTACTTTACTTTTGATTGAGTTAAATGCTGCTTTCTTAGAGATGCATGACCTCTCCTGATGGCAAATCCTATGAGTCTTGTTTTTCATTTAGCAGCTTTTGAATTTCCCCATCGTTTTTCTCAAAACAGTCTTGATTTTGTGAGTGTTTTGACTCAGATGAGCAAATACAATGTCGTCCCCCAAATCTTTGAAAGTTTGCTCATTTCTTTTTTGCTTTACTGTTGTCAAGCGTGTGTTGGCTTAACTTTCCCTCCAAGTTAGCAATCAGCTGTTTCTGCTCAAAGAAGCACTCTAATCTATTGACATTGTCTTTTGGTAGTCATCTTGGCATGGGGCTACCATTTTGTGTTGAATTTTAATATTTTCCTTGGAGAGGATTAGTTTATGATCAGTTCAATACTCTGTATCACTTATTGCTTTCATTATTCTCATGTTCTTCTACTTACAATCACATAGTCTATTAAATGCCATTGTTTGCTGTGAGGGTGCATCCATGAAGTTTTATTGTGTTTAGGTAAATGGAAGACAGTATGGGTGATGAAAAGGTCATGAGATGCACAAATCTTCAGTAGTAAGTGACCCTTGCTTTTGTTGTTTCCAGCTCCATTCATTCAAAGGATCTGGAAAAGGACTCCCTGCCATGTCTGGCAGACTGAGCTTACTTTAGTATTAGTCACCAGGAATTATAACCTTGACCTCTTTTGACACATTGATGATGAGAGTCTCCATATCTTCATAATTTTTTAACTCATCACAGGTCATCATAGTGGGAACATAGGCACTGATGATGGTGTCATGGGATTTTCCTGCCAGGGGCAATCATATTGTCATGAGCCTGTCATTCACTCTTTTTCGTTGGCAGACAAGCTTGTTGACTAGATTGGTTTTGATGGCAAAATTTACAGCAGCTTCACAACACTCCCCTTCACTGTGACCACTCCAGAAAAATATGTATTGAGATCTGATTTCAATAAACTGGTCTTCATCTACCAGCCTTGTTTCACTCAGGGCTGCTATTTGGATGTCATACCTGCTGTTATTTTGCAACAAGGACTGTTTATTTTTCAGGTCTATTGGATTTTCTGTTGTCTATAAGTGTGTGTGCAATCCAAGTACTGATGGAGAGTTGAATCATTTTTGTAGAACTTTTTGTATTTTTTGGGGGGTGTTTTGCTTGTAGTGTGAGATTTCCCACCTGCTACAATAATCAGGTCAGGGTTGAATAAGGACACGATTTTTAGGGCACCTTTTCTAGCCCCTTCCTCACATCAGTAGGTGATCAGACAAAAAAAGAGGCTGCCAAATCCCACTGCTGCTTCTAGTATGGAAGCCCATGGCCTGAGTTGTATATGTGCAGGGTTGTGACTTCAGCTCCCAGTGTGTCCATATCGACTGCTTTATTACTTGTCTTTCATTGCAGAACTTTGAGATATATGGAAATGATAAAGTAATATGGGTGGTTTCTTTTGATTTATGCATAAATTGCAAAATTGCATAAAGTTATCAGCCCCACTCTTTTATCCAGAATCATCACAGTCTACTGGAAGGACAAGATCAGGATGAGTAGTGAGGGCTCGATAAGTAGTAGATGACCTCAGCATATTTGGTGTCTAACCATGCTCTGAGCACTCCACAGTACCTCCTATAGCTGCCTTCATGGCCATTGGAAAAAATTGTTCTCATCTGCCCATTGCCCCAAGGGAAATCTTCATATGGTTGGGGTAGCACTAGTTACCTTAGTAACCATGGTTACCAAGACTCCTTGGTTACCCTGGGTTCATTGCCAAAATGTTTTACTGGTATATGACTGTTGCACATGCTCCAGCCACAGATGAGACTGATGTAGATTAGATGGACACCAAAAGACTCAGTAGCCCTCACATCAGAAGTCCCAGTCTTTCCTGAAAACATCCTTTACTGAAAACACCCTTTATCTCTCTCTATAATATGTCATTATATGTAATGTGATATGTAGAGTATGTATCTCTATATACAATTTATATGAACACAGCTATGTTTATATCTTTGTCTATGTCTATGTCATGTCCTTATCCATGTCTTCGCCCATGTCCATGTCCATGTCTATGTCTATTTCTACACCTAAATATATGTCTATGTCCATGTCTATCTCTGCTAGCTAGCATTCCTGGCAATCTTGGCTTTGGGAAATGGATTGAATCTGTTATGGTTTACATTTCCTGTGCCTGCTGGTGCTTCTTGATATTGTTATGATTTTCCTAAATATACTGTTTCTCTTTTCTACATTTGAAGATTTAAGTGATTTGTTTATGGCTTGATCTATATGGGGAAAGGTTTCAAGAACTGGGGACTAAACCAAGAGTGATCTAGTAAAGTAATACTGAGGAGACTGTCAAGACCTTAGCACTGGACTGATACATAAATAATGTCAAAAGATCTTGAGGAGGACTGAGATGTTTGGTTTATGGGAGGAAATCACACAGGATGAGAGACTATGAATAGGTTGGAATTAATGGGGAGGGGAGCATTATTTACTATTGTTGTTTTTATTATTACTATTACCTAAATGGAATTCCCACACTTATGACATTGCATTCACATGGGATATTCTCCAAAGACATTTGTGCCACAGTTAGAACGAAATCTTTTGCCTCTAAATTGATGGAGGCAAAAATTGATGATAAGCTCCAAAGTCAGAAGAAATGACATGCTTTATTGCATCACACACTGTACCTAGTACAAGGTCTTCCACAGAGCAGGGATATGGAAACTTGTTTAATTTGTTATTATTGTTTTTTTTTTTAATGATTAGATTTCCCCTTTCATGGTTCCCCTTACTTGAAATGCTTTCTCTTCTATCAAACCTTCCTTTCTTTACTTCCCTCTTCTCCTTCTCTTTTCTTCTCTTTTCCTTCTTTTTTCTTCCCCTCCTTTACCCATTTCAATTGCCACTTTTCCATGCCTATTCAATATGCATTGAACTCATGCCCCACTGAATTCTTATACTCTTTTATAGATTGTATAGTTTTCCCCTTAATTATATGCTGTCTTATTTCCAGTTGATTCACAGAATTTTATTTCATAGAATGTGGTATATTGGAAAGAATAGCAAGTTTGGAGTTAGGAGACCCAGATTTACATATTCGCATTTGGACTTTCTGCAGGGTCTCTTGACAATCCTATCTCAGTGTCTTGGGGACTACAGCTTCTCCAGTATTGTCTTTCTTGTTGACTCTCTTGGCTTAGCCCTCCTGAAACTATTTTCCTTAATGTTTTTATTTTTTTTTTTGAGGCAATCAGGGTTAAGTGACTTGCCCAGTGTCTCACAGCTAGTAAGTAACTGACAAGATTTGAACTCAGGTCCTCCTGATTCCAGGACCATTGCTCTAGCCATTAAGTCACCTAGCTGCCCCTCCTTTATAAAGTTAACTGTTAAAAATCACGTGGACTTTAGAAAAGAGAAACAATTTAATTAGGGAAAGTATGTCTATCTCAGGAAGTAAGCTGCAGAAATATGTCATCCAACTATTGGATGCCAGCCCTAACATTAGCTATGTTTTCATGAACAAGTTTCTTAATATCTTTGAGACTCAGTTGCTGCTTTTATCAAATTATGGGTAATAATCATATAGAATCACAAGATGTCAGAGCTGCCAAGGACCTCAGACTTTTTGTGAATGAGAGTCCTTTTTGTAACATCCAGACTTTACTATTTCTCATTTGATGGAAGGTGCTATATCTTTCTGTTTTTTATTTCTGTTTGTATTTTTTTAGTCATTTTTCAGTCACGTCTAACTCTTTATGACCCCATTTGAGATTTTTTGGCAGAGATACTGGATTGATTTGCCATTTCCTTCTCTAGCTCATTCTAAGATAAGTAAACTGAAGCAAACAGGGTTAAGTGACTTTCCCAGAATTACCCACCTAGTGAGGCTAGATTTGAATTCAGGTTTTCCTGACTTTAGGCCTAAGGATCTATCCACTGCACCAAATAACAGTGACATTTAATAAAGTAGTAAGACAGAATTTTGTGACTTGATAAACAGTTTATCCTCAAGCATTAAAACAAGAAGGAATTATAGTTTGCAGGAAAATGAATGTGAACCCATTCTCTGACCTCTTGATTATCCCATGATAACATGGGACAGAGTGAGAGAATGATTAGAACTTTTATGTTTTAACTCATCCTTGAATCCAACCCTCAGCTCTCTCCTGAGCTTCTTTTCCTCTCCACCAATGACTTGTCAGACATCTCCATTAGAATGTCCCAGAGGTGTCTGAAATTCACCACATCCAGAACAGAATTTCCCTCTACAGCTATCCTTGTAAAGGACTTCCCTGTTTCTTTTAAGAACACCACCATCTTTTTAGTCATCCAAGTTATTAATTTCAAAGTCATCCTTGACTCTTCTCTCTTTCGCCCTCCATATCCAATCAGTTGTTACTATGGGGTTGATTTTACTTAATTATCTCTCCCATGTGGTGTCTCATTTCCACTCATGTGTCCATCTGGGTTCAGGATTTCATCACCTCCAATCTGCACTGTTATAAGAGCCTCTTCCATCAGAGATGTCAAACATGATGCCCTTCATTTTACCACAACACTCCCATTGGTTCCTGAACCATATTAAAATAGAATTGGGATATATTTAACTCAATAAATACAACACAATAGAACATAGGTAACATTTTTAATAAAACTTTTTATTTTCAAAACACATGCAAAGATAGTTTACAATATTCATCCTTGCAAAACTTTATGTTCCAATTTTTTTTCTCATTTCCTTCCCCCATCCCCTCCCTTAGACAGCAAGTAATCCAATATATGTTAAACACAAGCCATTCTTCTAAGCATATTTCCACAATTATGCTGTACAAGAAAAATCAGATCAGAAAGGGAAAAAATGAGAAAGAAAAGAAAATGCAAGCAAACAACAACAAAAAAGCAAAAATATTACATTGGGATCCACACTTGGTCCCCAGAGTCCTATCTCTGGGTGCATGAAGATGGCTCTCTCTATCACAAGACCATTGGAACTGGCCTGAATCACCTTGCTGTTGAAAAGAGTCACGTCCAGCAGAGTTGATCATCGTATAATTTTGCTGTTGCCGTGTACAATATTCTCTTGGTTCTACTCACTTCACAGCATCAGTTCATGTAAGTCTCTCCAGGCCTCTCTGAAATCATCCTGCTGTTCATTTCTTACAGAACAATAATATTCCCTAGCATTCATGTACCATGACTTATTCAGCCATTCTCTAACTGATGGACATCCATTCAGTTTCTAGTTCCTTGCCACTACAAAAAGAGTTACTATAAACATTTTTGCACATGTGGGTCATTTTCCCTTTTTTATGATTTCTTTAGGATACAGACCCAGAAGAGACACTGCTAGATCAAAGAATATACACAGTTGATAGCTCTTTGGGCATAGTTCCATATTTCTCTTCAGAATGGTTGGATCAGTTCACAATCCACCAAAAATGTATTGGTGTCCCAGTTTTCCCACATCCCCTCAACATTCATCATTATCTTTTCCTGTCATCTTAGCCAATCTGGGAAGTGTGTAGTTGGTTTAATTTTCATTTCTCTGACCAATAGTGATTTAGGGTATTTTTTTTCATATGACTAGAAATGGTTTTAATTTCTTTATCTGAAAATTGTCTGTTCATATCCTTTGACCATTTGTCAATTGGAACATGACTTGTATTCTTATACATTTGAATCAATTCTCTTTATATTTTAGAAATGAGGCCTTTAACATAATGTTAATATTTGTTTTATTTTTAAATCAATATGTAACTCTCAGGGATCTTTATATGGGAGTTAGCAGCTCTTATCTATTTTGAATTTGACAGTCATGACTTATGTGTTTCCCTTGCCTCTGGTCTACCATCTTTCTAATCCATCCTTCTCACAACTGCAGAAATAATATTTCCCCCTCTTTGGAGATAATTGAGGCTACATAGCTACTAAGAATCTGAAGCCGGATTTTTTTTGTGTGTGTCTGTGAGGCAATTGGGATTAAGTGACTTGTCCAGGGTCTATAGCTAGGAAGTGCTAAGTGTCTGAAGTCAGATTTGAACTCAGACTCCAGGGCTAGCACTTTATCCATTGCATCATGTAGCTATCATGAAGCTGAATTTTAATTGAGGTCCTCCTGACTCCAAAACTGGTGCCTATCTACCTCAGGAGTAATATGTCTTTTTTTTCACAATGTCTTTTTATATGAAAATATATTTTATATGAAATACAAACGTGAGAAGATTAACAAATGTAGAGGAATTTAAATTCAGCAAGATGTTCTGCTATACCAGTATAGCTCTTTCAGTTTACATTCTACAATGTGTAATATTAAAAAAGGAATATAATAAAGTAATATTCTGAAAGTACAGGCCCGACTCTGCTATTCTGTTGCTCAGATAGTTTCCTTCTTGCTTTAGTATAGAATACAAATTCCTCTGTTAATAATTTGTCTGCAGCCTATCTTTCTAGACAATTTTTAGTCTAGACAATTTTAGCTATGTCTTAGCTGCCTTCTCCCTCTTTTTATTCTTTCCCCTTCTCTCAAGAAGCAGCTAGGAGATATAGCGCATAGAGGCCTGGGCATAGAGTCAGGAAGTTCTGAATTCTAGTTCAGCCTTGATGATGGTTGGTGGTTGCCCTTTGTTCTCAAAGAGCACTCAAATGACAGCAGTGAATCCAGACATAGTGCCTTATTCACCGAACCACGGCATCTGACATGTAGTTAAGTGATTAATAAATGTTTGTTGACTATTGATTATTTGCTCAGTTCTCCCAATTGATGTCCATATATTCCAGCCAAACTGTCCATTTCCATTTTTTTGGTATAGTATATTCTATTTCCATCCTCCATGATTTGCAGAGGTTGTTTCCCATATTGGAGATACTCTCCCTCCTTAACTTTACCTCTTGAAATTCCTGGCTTCCTTCAAGGTTTAACTCAAGCATCACCTCCTTCAAGAAGTCTTCCCTGATTTCATAGTTGTGGGTGTTTTCTTGGACTCACTTTGAAAAATACTTTATATTTACTTTGTTTTTTTTTATCATGTAATTATTTGACTCTCTAGTGTTGTCTGTTTCTTGTCTCTCCACCATCCCCTGCCTCCCCATTCCACCCCGATGGAATGTTTTTATTATATTCCCAGGGACTGATGCTGGCACATAGTAGGTACTTAGTAAATATTTACTTAATGAGATCGAACTGAGGAAGTTGATGTTGAGATTAATTTTCAGGTAATTCTTATCCAATGATGTCCAATAGCCTGGACAAAGTATCACAGATCAGGTCCTGGATTTCACTGAGACTGTTTCACCTGCTATTCTAGTATACTTCTTTCAGAGTTCTGGCCCTCTACATGTACCCTCGGTGGAAAAGGGCTTTTATTATATGAAAGGGAAAAAAAGGAAAAATCTTTCTAGGGAAGAGAAAGTATAAATGGCCAGAAATAAACATCTGTGTTTCAAGAGAACCAGTTGCTGACCCTTTGTAAATACGATTTTATTTGTCAAAGCTAGGTGGCCTTGGGGCTTCCAGAATAACCAATATAATTTGTGCTGTGTACAGTTAAGTGTGATTACCGTATATGAGCACTGATGATTATATTCTATAAACCCATTACAGCAATGGTCATAACAGGACTTATGTGATATGATATTTCCTGGTGTGAATGCAAAAATGTATATATATAAACATCAAAGATTTTTTTTTCCCAGAGAACTAAAGTGTAGCCCGCCCACCAAGTGGGAAAGATAGTGATCCTGGAGGGCTTCTGAGTAATTGATCCATAACACTGAGGTTTGGAAAGCCTTTCTGGGGCTTTCATTTCTTCTAGGGGGAATGAATATCTCTTTTTACTACCCCCCAGTCTCACCAATTAAATGAAGTAGAGAAGGAAATTGGTAGCACGTCCTCAGTGGGAGGGACAAAATGATTGAATTCCAAGGGTTTCCCTGGCAGGCATGTGACAGGACAAATTTTTAAAGGCTCTATCAACACCATTAATATTTATGATGTTCTTCAAAATTGAGTCCTGGTGTGTGTGTGGCCCATCCATCAAAGATTAGTTCAGAAGCATGGTGTTCCATTGTTGTACTTTGTTGGGTGATGAACTGGCAGAAATGACAATAGCTGGAGATTAGGGGAAGGATTTCATGCTCCAATTTTTACACCTCCTTAAAGGTGGGGGAATGGTGGGGATGTTGTGCTCAGAGACAATGGCTTCCTTTTTTTTAAAAGGCACTTTGATGGCTGACAGGTACAACGGGCTTCTTTTTTTAATCACAGTTTAGGTTCATGAATATGTAGATGTCTGGGAGAGCGGAGAGAAAGACTGAAAGTCCTCAGGACCTGTTACAAGAACACAGCTATTTTTTTGGTGTTGAAAGGACCATATGCTTTTTGTTGTCTTGCTTTTCTAACATATCACGTTCATGGTATGTGTATGTGTTTGTGCATACATACATGTATGTATATACATACATGCATATGTTGTTTTTCCCCAGGAGAATATAAGATCCTTAAAGACAAGGATCATTTGGAAGAAGGGAGAGCTTAGGATGGTGAAGAAGCAGTTAACATCTGTTTTGGACATATTGAGTTTAAGATGTCTGTGGGATATTCAGGTAGCAGAACTACCTAAAGTACTGGAAATGGCTGCCCCATTTCATCATTTTATAAATTAATTAACAATTAAATATACAATATATTAAAATGACTAGGTCCCTTATCTTGCCCAGTTTAGAAATACAAGGGCTACTCAAAAGCATGGTCCCATTCTGATATTTTTTAACTTGGACAAATTTATCTTTCCAAGGCCACCTCATAGAAACCCTGTCCCTGTCTTAGAATCTTGCAATAGCAGTGTAGATGCTCAATTGGTATTGCCTATGGCAGCCCAGAACTCCCAAGCTCAAGACATCCACCTTCTCAGTACCTGGGAATACAGTCATGGGTCACCGTGATGTGCTACAAGAAACTTAGAACATAGAAAAAAGATTTCCTTAGAATGGAAAGCCTTCCTCCTGCTTTGCCTGGGTCAGGGGATTGGAAAAGGCACAAGTTGAGGAAAGAATGCATCTCAGACATGGAGGATAACCTGAACAAAAGCATGGAGAAAGGAGACGGAGTCTTATCTATAAAGAACGGCAAGTAAGTCAATACCAAATCACAGTACAAAGGGTAGAAATTTAGGAAGGGGCCACACTATAAAGTGCCAAACAGAGCAACTGATGTTTGATCTTAGAGTATAGAGACACATTAAAGTTACTCCAATAAGGTTTTCAACGGGCTTGGAAAAATACTCTTACTTCCTAACCCACCTATAGACAGTGGATGGAGTAGCAGTCCTGGAGTCAGCTCCTGAGTTCATATTTGGCTTCAGAAACTTACTAATTGTGTGATCCTGGGCCAGTTATTTAATCTTTATTTGCCTCAGTTTACTCAACTATAAAATAGTGATAATAATAAAACTTACTTCCCAAGTTATTGTGAGGATTGAATTAATGATATTTGTAAAAACATTATATGCTACTGTCTGGAAGATAGGAGATATCTACTAAAGCTTATTTGCATCATTTTTTTCAACCATAAAATAGTCATTTGATCCAATTAGGCAACAGTTCATAGAACATTAAAAAATAAAAGAATTCTAGATGAATAACAATTTGTCTTTGTTCTGTTTTTATCTGAATTCAACTAAAATGAGACGTGAGAAAATAAAGATATTGATATATATACACACACAAATGCTGTTCAGTTGTGACCAACTCTTTGTGACCCCCATTTGGGGTTTTGTTAAGGACCGTGCCTAAGTGTGAAGGTTGGTTCTCCGAAAGCCCCCACAACTGTGAATTATAACACACTTGAAGGAATTGCAAGTCAGCCTTTACTGACTCAGATATTGCTTGTGGATTGGAAATGAAATAAATCAGAGCTAAAAGGAAGAGGAGAGAGGTCAGAGAATACAACTGCTTCTCAGTCTTCTTGTATCGTTATTATATGAAAGGGAAAAAACATTCAAGATGAACAACATGCAAGTTGTTTTTGTAACAAGATCTTCTTGTTAAAGACTCTGGAGTAGTTTGCCCTTTTCTTCTCCAGTTCATTTCATAGATAAGGAAACTGAGGCAAATAGGGTTAAGGGACTTGCCCAGGGTCACACAGATGGGAAGTATATGAGGCTAAACTTAAACTCAGGAAGATGAATACTTTTTATTTCAGACCTGACACTGTATTAACTGCTTTTATAATTTAGAAATATGTGCATACATTATATATAGTGTTGATTCAGGAAAACTAAATCAGGTGGTGCAGTAGATAGAGTGCCAGGCCTAAAATCAAGAATATTCATCTTTCTGAGTTCAAATTTGGCTTCAGACACTGTTTATGTGACCCTGAGCAAGTCACTTAACCCTGTTTGCCCCAGTTTTCCTCATTTGTCAAAAATAATGGGAGAAGAAAAAGCAAACTACCCTAATATCTTTTCCAAGAACCTTCCCCACTTAAAGAAAGGAGTCAAAAAAAGTTGAACATCGTTGAAATGACAGAACAATAACAAAATTACTAAATACATTACATCATTTGATTCTTATTAAAACCCTGTGTAGAGACAGCATGAGATAATAAATAGTAGACCTCAGAGGACTTGGGTTCAAGACCTGCCACTAATGTATGTTATTTATATGTTTATCAAGAAGTCACTTAAGCTCAGTGTGCTGCTAGGTGACTAATTCTGAGTTTCAGACAAGTTGTTGATCTAAATTGGTATAGAGAATTGCCTCATTAGGAGTTTCTCTCCCTATTAAAATCATAAGTACAGATACCCCCCATCCCTCCTCTCCCAAGTACATGATGAGATGGAGACTCATAAAGACATGAAACTTCTAGTCCAGGATCAATTATTAAATACAGATAGTGAGATTTGGACCCAAGTTTCTCCTGATTTGAAATTTAATCTCCTCCTTTCTGTACCCTGCCTTCATTATGCAGTGTTCACAGAGGTTTTGTACCTTTCTGAAGCCTTTCAGAATCAAGTATCCCCCCAGCTTTGCTTCCAGATATCACTTCCTCTGAATTTCAAACAAGTTCACCTTGGAAAATATAGATTGTCTTTTCCACAGCTGAGTAGGCACTAGGGATGATAACAAGGAATCAGGAAAAAAGAAAAACAAACAAAACAAACTCTAATTCAAAATTGACTAGCTGTATCTAAATTTACTAACTCTTTCAACCTTAAATCCCTTTGCAGGGGATGGGAAGGGAAGGGAATAAGCATTTATTAAGCAGCTCTGATGTTCCAAGCCAGGCACTATGTTAAGGATTTTACAAATATTATCTCATTCAATCCTCACAATTCCAGAAAGTGAGTGCTTTTATCATCTCTATGTTACAGTTGAGGAAACTGAGGCAGGCAGTGGTTAAATGATTTGCCTAGAGATACACAGCTCTAGGTTCAGGTTTGAGCTCAGATCTTGAATGTAAACACAGCAGCATATCCATAGCTCTCCCTAACAGCCTTTAATAAAGAATAAAAAATGGGGAATTTAGGAGAACTTAGAACATTCCCTTCAGTGGGTAAAGTTAGGTTTAAAATACAGATACCTTGGGAGACAAAATGAGGGATTAGCTCATTCACAGTGGATGGAAAGGACTAATAAAAGTATGAAATGGTAGAAAGACTATCAGACTGAAAAACCAAGAGTGATGAATTCAAGTCCAGCTTCCACCTGACATTTAAAGCCTTTCTCAATCTAATTCCAGCCTATTTAACATGACTGATTTCACCTAATTCTCTCCTCATATACTCTGCTTTCTTAGCACTATACTGACTATGTGACCTTGAGCAACCCCGTGGGCCCTAAACGGCCCATGAAATCATTTGGTTTGGTCCCACAGACCAAGGGAAGTGCAAATAATGATAAGCTGAAAGCTAGGTCCAACAACCTCTCACTGCTTCAGTTTTTAAGTTAATAATTTTGTACGGTCCAGGAACGGTTATAAACATCCAAATAATCCTTAGAAGAAAAAAAGTTCTCCACTCCTGTCTTACACCCTTCTCATTTCTAAATCTTCCAAATCTATAAACTTTCCTGAAACCTGATTGAAGAGAAATAGGAGAGAGAGAGAGAGAGAGAGAGAGAGAGAGAGAGAGAGAGAGAGAGGGAGAGAGAGGGGGAGAAAGAAGGGGAAAGGAAGGGGAGGGGGGAGGGAAAGAGAAGGGGAAAGGGAGAGGAAGAGGGAGAGAGTCAGAGAGACAGACAGACACATTCAAACAGACAGAGATATGGAGATAGAGGCACACACAGAGAGAAAGAAAGACATACACACAGAGGGAAGAATTACAGAGACACACATACACAGAGACACACACAGAGACAGAGAGAACCCTGGGGTAAATTCTCCCAGTTTCGTATGTTTGTTTGCTGATCTATCTATTTGTGCTTTGTCCTTGGGTGAGGATCCAAAGGGGACCTGATGATGATTCATTTAAAGATGATTATTAGAAAGTCTTTTCTCCCTCTGGAGGGAGGGAGAGTTGCAGGAGCAGTATATTAACTCAATGAATTGCCAAGGCCCGAAGAAATCTAATGGAATAGAATGCTGATGAATCTGTAAAGAAACAGATTCTCATCAGTTCTCAAATCCATTGAAGAGTTTTCCTTTCCCATTCTGCCATGGTTTTTAAGAGCTACATAAAAACTCATTATTTGTATTCTGTGGATTTTTTGGGGACAAAGGAACTCCCCCTACCTCCTCCCACCTTGCTCTTCAAGCATTGGATATTGGACTTTGTTGTTTTTCTGAAAGATTGTTTGGAGTGGTTTCTCCCACATGGTGTTGCTCAGGGCCATAGATCATCTGTCCAAGGTGCTGATGAATGGATGCCTCTTGTGGTTAGCTGTCAAAGAGAAAAAGAAGCCCTTACTAATTCAAAGGGATCACTGCCAAGGAAAAGATGGCTTCATCAGTCTGAATTTCCAAATGAGGAGTCAAGAAAACTATAGCAGAGAAAAAAACTTCAGTCTGGAGTTCTACATATGTCCTTCCCATATATTCTTTTACTCTCTCAAAAGAGAATATAAGCTCCTTGTAAGGTATCTGGTCTTAATGTTTTTGTAATGTGTCTTCCATGGTATCAAGATTAGAGCAACATAGGATCATATATTTAGAAAGGGAAGGAAATGCAGGTCATCTAGCCTAAATCCTTCATTTTAATTTTAATTAAAATGTTTTATTGATGCTTTGTGTATTTACATAATGGGCATTCTACCTTAGTGAATCCTGCATTGTAACAACCACCAACTATGCACACACACACACACACACACACACACACACACACACCTCCACCACTACCAACAACAATAATGAAACAAAATCAACCAAATTGTCAATCAATAAGTTATCTATTATGTATCAAAAACTACTAGGTGCTGGTGATGCAAAGACAAAATATAATATTTTACATACTTCAGGAGCTTACATTGTACTGCGGCAAAATAGTATGTACATATATAGTGACATAAAAAATCTTTGTGGGATTAATGCAAGGTAATTTTGGGGGATGGGGTGCCAGAAGGTTGGGTGATGATGCTTAAGCAGAGATTTGAAAAAAAAAAACCAAGGTGTTTTTAAGGGGTAAAAGAGACAAGAGAATACATTTTAGACACCTAGACCAGCCAGTACAAAGTCAGAGAAAATAATCACATCTGCCAGTAAAATCCACCAGAATAATGCAGTAAATGCATGATTCAACATTAATAGTCCCTCATCTTTCTATCAAAAGGAAAAAAAAGAGATATACAACTTATAATTTCTTTAGAATCAGGTTTTCTTTTAGTGTTCCTTATGTTTGTATTATTGTGGGGAATGTCTCCTTGGTCTGTTGACTTCACTGTATAAGTTTGTAACAATATTAAAGTAATAGATTCAATACTGGAAGGGATCTTAGAGGTATTTTAGTTTTATCTTCTGATTATATAGATGAGTAAACTAAGGTCCAGAGAAGTCAAGAGACAAAACGAATTAGCATTACTCTGAGTTCCTCATATTTGTTCTTTCTTAAGGCATAAGAAAATTCTATATGTTCATCTCCATTAATATAATTGTAAAAGTCTTGGACATCTCTATTGAATCATTCACTCATTAGAAAGTATAAACTAGGTGTGAGCAAGTCCCTTTGGTAGGCACAGTCCTGTAAAAAATCATGAGCACAGCCTTGAGCGGAATGACTACCACTCCCTTCGGGATGTAGAGGTTACCTTGAAGGACTTAGGTTTCTAGTTGCTATTACTATTACTATTGTTATTAATGATCCTGCTTATGAGCCCCCACCCACTGTGTTCCTCACTGATTATCAGTCAGACTTAATTAGCTTTTAGAAAGGGATATTTACTAAGCAGCTATAACAGAAACAGTTAGTACAAAAATAATACCTCTAAAAGTCATGGAACAACTCTTTCAGTTATTGTTTGCCTGCATTTTTGTTTTTTTTTTCTTCTCAGGTTATTTTTACGTTCTTTCTAAATCTCATCTTTCCTGTGCAACAAGATAACTGTATAAATATGTATACATATATTGTATTTAACATATACTTTAATATATTTAACATGTATTTGACTACCTGCCATCTAGGGAAGGGGGTGGAGGGAAGGAAGGGAAAATTTGGAACAGAAGTTTTTGCAAGGGTCAATGTTGAAAAATTACCCATGCATATATTATGTATATAAAAAGCTATAATAAAAAATAAAATTAAAACAAAACAAAAAGTCAGGGAACACACTTTCCCCTGATTATGAATAAGACAAAAAGATAACCAACAGATTCTGATTACTGGGAAAGATTTCTCCTTCTGCAGAATCCCCTTGAAGTTTCAAGTGAAGTAGTTTGCTGGGCCGTGGAAGTTGATGTCCTGATAAATTTCTGAAGCTGCCTTCTTCATTTTGCCCATTTTATCTTCAGTTTTGATGTTAGTTTTCAATATAGACATCAGTTTCTCTTGCTTGGGGGACATCCAAATCTTCCAACCTTTGAAATTAACAAAGTTGTCTTTTAATCCAAGAAGAGAAGAAAACTCAATTTTCTCCCTCCCTACAAGAACAATTCCTTCAATAGTCTGTTAACAGAATTTTCTCCTAGAATACTAAATTTTGAACTAGTTGCTTTAAATACACAGTATCATCAAAATATTTTTTCCCCTGAGGCAATTGGAGTTGAGTGACTTGCCCAGGGTCCCTCAGCTAGGAAGTGTTAAGTGTCTGAGATCAGATTTGAACTCAGATCCTCCTGACTTCAGGGCTGGAGATTTATGTACTGTGCCACCTAACTGCCCCACAGTATTTGATTCTTTTAATCAATCCCACCCAAATTGATTCAATACTTGTTTAAATCTCTTTTACATTGATTGTTTGACTCAGTAGACATGTCTAGGCCTTCTATAATTACATTAATTGGTAAGGGGCTATGGAACATCACCTTTATACATTGATATAACACAATTTATCCAATTATTTCCCAGCAACTTTTTTTACTTTATATACAGGGAAACTGAGACACAATGAGATGAATCCACCTATCCACTCACTATAGGCAACAAAAAACTGAAAAGAGATTTAAATCCAGGTCCTCTGATTAGAAATCTAGGTGTTTTTGCATTATGTTATGCAGTCTAGCATGGAGATGCACAATAATTGCTTGTTCATTTATTAATATGAAAAAGGAGAAAATAATTATGCTCATAGCTGACATTTACATAGTGCTTTTCATTTTATAAATTGCTTAACATACATTTTTTCATTTAAATTTCACAGTAGCTGTGCAAAGAAGATACTGTATATTTTATTAGGTCATTTTTCTAGATGAAATAGAATAATAATAAATAGCTGCTAATAGCTAGCCTTTAAGTTCTTTAGCTATTATTTCATTTGATTCTTCCAATAATACTATGATGTAGAGGCTGTTATTGTCCACATTTTTATAGATAAGGAAACTGAGGTGGAGAGAGATTAAGTGGTATGGGGAAAGAGAGCTGGATTTGGATTTAGAGAACCAAGATTAATATTTCACCTGTCCTACTAACTACCAGTGTAAGCTTAGACAAGTATCTGAAACTTCTTTGGGTTTATGTTTTCTCATCTCTAGAATAAGAGGGTTGAACTTAATAGCCTCTAACTTCCTTTCAGTACTGACTTGCCTGAGAGGGCAGGTGAAGGTCGCACAGCTAAAAGACAGAATTTGAACTCAGATCTTTCCTGATTCCACTTCCATTGGTCTATCCACTATTCTGCCTAGCTGCCTTAATAGATTCAGATAAGGTACATTCTACATTTGAGGTCATATGGCTTGTAGGTTGTAGCCTCAATCTCAAGGCTTTTAACTCGGTGATCAAAACTTTTTTTTAGGTATTATTTATTCATTGAACATATATTAAGCACCACCTATTTGCATAGTACGTTGCTGGGTGAAGGGCAAAATAAATAGGAAATCATAATCTGGATGCTATCTTCACCATATAGCTAAGAGTGAGGACATAGGACATATATACAGTCATATATGTATGTTTATGATGCAGAAAAGATCAGAACAATAGCATACGAGAGGGACTAGAGAAGCAGTATTGCATAGTGGATAGAGAGCTGCTTTCAGGGTCACAAAGACTGGGGTTCAAGTCCTGATTCATATATATCCTGACTGTGTGACTCTGGTCAAGTCCCTTAACTTTTCAGTGCACTAAGTACCTCTCTCAGATTACAAATTACAGGAAGGTGCCAACCTTCATAGGTGAAAAGAATTTCCATATACCAATGAAATTACAAATCTGCTCCCTCTGAGAACAAAAATAAAAATCAGACACAGAGAAGCATAAAATGCTTCAAGAAAGCTAATTCAAAGTTCATCTAGATAATTTCCCTCATTTTATAGGGAGCAATATGAAAAGAATACTTCACCTGGAGTCAGGAAGACCTGAGTTCAAATCCAGCCTTAGACATTTTCTGGTTTATATGACCTGGAGCAAATTATGTAATCTCTATCTACCTTAGTTTTTTCAACTAGAAAATAGAAACAATAATAGCTTCTACCTCTCCATATTTTTTGAGAGAATAAACTGAGGTAATACTTATAAGACGTTTTTGCAAACATTTAAAATTTGATATAAATGTTTTCTACCACTAACCATTATTATTATTTGTAAAATCTGAGGAGAAAAATATTATCTCTCATATGGGAAGGCTGTGGAAGAATCATGGGAGGCTTCTTGAAGGCTATGACATTTAAGCTAAACCTTGATGGATAGTTGGATTTTTAAAGGCAGAGATGATGTGGGCAAGAGACATTAAGAATGATGTGATTAAAGACACAGTAGTGGGAAAGCTCTAATTAATTACATATTCTTTCATTTATCTTTTCTTCCACCTAACTCCTCATTTCTGGATTGTTGCCTTGTCTCATTGAGTCCTCCTGCTGTGATATCCACAAATCTTTCTATGCTTTGTGCTAAGCTAGATCCTATTGTTAAGTAGTTTTTCAGTAATGTCATAGATATTGGAATGATTTGCCATTTCCTTTTCTAACTCATTTTCTTGATCAGGAACTGAGGCAAACAGCATTAGATGACTTGCTCAGGATAGCACAACTAATAAGTGTCTGAAGCCGTATTTGAACTCACAAAGATGAATCTTCTTGATGCCAGGCTCTGTATTCTATGCACTGTGGCTCTATCTAAGTGTGTCACTAGGTCCTGTAGAGGTACACAAGGAGTAGGAAATAGGATTTTTACCTTTAAGAAGTTTATACTTAAACTGGAAAGTCAAAATTTATGTGTAGGAAGCAATCAGAGGACAATTTTCATGACCCAATGTGACATCTTTGACTTCTTTAGGGATTTAATAAAGAGTAGATGACTGGCAGCTGG
This sequence comes from Sarcophilus harrisii, assembly GCF_902635505.1. NCBI lineage: Eukaryota > Metazoa > Chordata > Mammalia > Dasyuromorphia > Dasyuridae > Sarcophilus > Sarcophilus harrisii. Next base: position 682,684,029 of record NC_045426.1, on the reverse strand, counting down.
GGCTTATTTCTGTAAAATGTTTCCTTTCTTTCAAAGAAAGAAAATGCATCTGCATAATTTTGGTTTGTCATCTTCTACCTGCTGTCCCAGATAATTATGAAAACATCTGATTATATTGTTCTAGGAGGGTGGTTTTTTCCAGCCTACTAGAATGGATTCTTGGCATCTTGCTTTACAAAACTTTCAAAGGGGAGGTCAACAAGGATAGTGAAGGGCCTCCATTCTTGAGCTGGGATGGTTGAGAAAGAGTACTGCATCGGAGACAAAGGACCCAGATTCAATCCTTATGTCCTCCTTTATTGCCTTTATTGCAGATTATCTAATCTTAAAGCTCACTTTTCCTCATCTGTAAACTAATGTGATTTGATGGGAAACTTTGCAAGGTCCCTTTCACCTCTAAATTCCATCTCCTACCTTTAACAAGAAAAAGGGAAGACTTTTTGGGGGAGAAAGATGTTACATTGGGTCTTGGAAATTGCCTCTGATTACTTTATATGGTAAGTCTTATCTCTCCAGTTATGCTTCAATAAGACTCACCATTCTACTTGTCTCTCAAAGGCCATTGCTGGTAAGATGTTACATCTGGCTTGTGCCCATCATGTATTTTTCCTTTGATTTTTAGGTCATTTGGAATTTGGGTTCTTCTAAGATTCTGATAACTTTCCAAGAAAACAAATGCAGTTTTTGGCTGCATTGAGAAGGACTAGGGAAGTGAGACTGCCCCTGGCATCTACCTTAGTCATTCCACCTCTGAAATAGTGTCTTTATTCCTGGATTTGGTATTTTAGGAAGGACTTTGGTAAGCTGGAGAATGTCCAGAGGAGGGTAACTGGGAATGTTGAAAGAGCAAGTAAAAGTCATATGAAAACTAGTTTAAAAAAGTAAGAATACATAGGCTAGAAGAAAAAAAATACTTAGGAGGAACACGGGAGTTTCTCCTTGGGTATTTATTTGAAGGTCTGCTGAGGAAAGAGGAAGTAGATTGATTCTGCTCTAAGCAAGAGCAGTGAGTAGAAGTTATAAAAAAAGCAAAAGACAAAAACTAATTTAAGACTTCATATCAGGAAAAATTTCCTACCAATAAAGGCTGCTCTAAAATGGAATAGGTTTCTTTGGGAGGTGATGAGTTTGTGCTCACAGGAGGTTTCTAATCCAAGGTTGAATGATAACTTTGGATATTTTGAAAAAGAAATTCTCCTATGTATCTAGATTGGGTAAAATTTCCAATGTCATTTGGACTTTTCTGGAATTCTCCATCATGGGGCACTGAATACCTTTCCATTTTCTTCTCCCTTTCAGCTTTTATTTTTGGTGTGGGCTTCCCCCATTAGATTGTAATTTCTTTGAGAATAGAGACTGCCTTTATAATTTTTATCCCCAATACCAAGCCTATTGTTTTGCACATAGTAGGTACTTAATAAATGTTTAATGATGAAATATCCTTTTTACTCTCCATTTAATCTCAAGGATTCTGGAATCAATGTTATAGAATGCCTAGTCATGAAATGAAAGATTTCTTCAAGAAAATCTTGAGGAGTGTGGTGTGTGTGTGTGTGTGTGTGTGTGTGTGTGTGTGTGTGTGTTTATATGGGGGACTGGAGTAGAGTGGGAGCATGGGCATTTTCTACCTGGGAAATTTCAAGAGCAGCAGTTTCATCAATGAATATGGAAAATTGCCTCCTCAGTCTCATTTGATTTGTTTTGAACCAGCTAGTTGTGTTTCAATTGTATGTGATTTCTGTATGTAGCACATCGACATATACAAACCCAAACAGAGAAGTCTGTAGGAAAAACAACAGCTTCTACTTAATGTTTAAGCAGGAGTGTTACCCAAACGAGTCCCTCTCTCTCTGCAGAATCGAATGCTTTATCCTTGGCACTCTCCTTCTGCTACAGGTAGGAGACAGAAAGAAAGAAGAGGGAATTATTGCTATTTGTAGTGATAATTTGTCTAGCAAGCAACAAGTTGTTCCTCAAGGGCTCCTCTCTCCTGACCTGTATCTCTTAGAGAAGCCTTAGGAGGGGATGTGCTGGGGCCAGCTCATACCTACTTGGAGTCTGAATTCTCAGTGTATTTACACTTTGGAAAATGGCAAATGCTCTAACTCATGGCTTGACGTAATTGTTTTGTTGGTTATCTAGACTTAAGAAAGAGATGGAAAAAATATTTTTTTATTATAGCTTTTTATTGACAAAACATATGGATGGGTAATTTTTCAACATTGACTCTTGCAGACACTTCTGTTCCAACTTTTCCCTTCCTTCCCTCCACCCCCTCCCCAAGGCAGTTCCATACATATTAAATATGTTAAAGTATATGTTAAATACAACATATGTATACATATTTATACAGTTGTCTTGCTACACAAGAAAATCGGATTTAGAAAGAAGGTAAAAATAACTGGGAAGAAAAACAAAAATGCAAGCAAACAATAACAGAAAGCATATAAATGCTATGTTGTGGTCCGCATTCATTTCCCAGTGTTCTTTCTCTGGGTGTAGCTGGTTCTTTTCATCACTGATCAATTGGAACTGATTTGGATCTTCTCATTGTCGAAGAGAGCCACTTCCATCAGAATTGATGATGGAAAAATATTAATGATGCAGATTAAATTTTAAAGTGAATCCTTTAGATATTTTATTTTCAGAGAGGTAGTTCTTAACATTTACCAACATGCTCTTTTCTCAGTACCACTTTATGCATGAAACCTTTTAGTATTTCCACAGCTATTCATGATCCTTTCCTTCAAAGTCTTTTGCATTTATTTGATATTAATTTTGTATTTAATTATTGATGAACTTATTGGATTTCTCTAGTAGAACACAAGCTCTCTGAGGATAGGGACAGTTTTATGTTTACTTTTGTATCTCCAGAGACTAGCACATAGTAGTCCTAGCCAGACACATAGTAGTCAGTCAAAAATGCTTATTGATGGACTGCATTTATCTTATATATATTTTAAATAAATATTTAAAATATATTTTAATATATTTAAAATAAGTTTTAAATATATGTTTTAAATATACTAATTTATATACTTCTTACCTCTGAGAGAAGTTAAGTTCTTTGAGGGCAGTGTAATTTTGTTTTCAACGCAGAATTCCAGGATTTTTACACATATTTGACTTGTAGTAGTTTATTAATCACTCAGCAAATATTTATTAAGCACCCTACTATTTGCCAGGTATTATGCTAAATTCTGGGAATATAAAAATAGGCAAAGAACAGTCCCTATTCTTGGGAAATTCACAGTCTAAGGGGAAGATAATACAAAACAACTATATACAAACAAGTTATACTCAGGCTAAGTTATATATAATCAACATAGAAAAGCCCCTAGAATGAGTAAATAAGTTAATATTAATAAATAATGATAAACAAACAAATAAATTAAATTATTGGATTAAAGGTGGAGAAAGGCTAGAAATAGAGCTCTGCAGTTAACTAGCTTTACTTGTAGAGGATAAAAGAAGTAGCTATGGAGGAAGCCATAATTAATTTTGGTTCAGGAGACTCTGGGAGGGCAAGCTCCCATGCTTTACTCCTGTTATAACCATTGCCCCAAGTTTATCTTTTGGTCCTCAGAAAGTTCAACTTAATTGAAGAATTCTCTAGGATACATGGGATGGCTTCCTGTGGCCTTACCCATAATGGTACTACTATATACTCCCAGGTGTCCCTTGCTCTCTCATTAGTACATTAATTCTGTCCCCCAAATGAATGTACTAAACACAGTTTAGCCTAGTGATGATTGTCACTGTGAAAAAAACAACAGTTGTAGTATTGCTCTTGAGCTTCCTCCAAATACAGATACACTTATTTTTCTTCATTATAGGACTTGTATTCTTTGTAAGCTCTTCCCCCACTCTGTCCTTAGCCACATGCACACAATCAGAGCCACAATTCTCTAGGACTAAGTGGGATTTATTCCATTCATGATGCAAGCATTCAGTATAACTTTAACCTCCTGAAGAAAAGTCAGAGTAAGCCTCAAACCCTACTCAACTCTGCTGTTACTTGTTTGAACACTGCTCCCCACTACTCTGAGATGCCCCTCTGTCTCAGCACCTCGATAAGGTCATTTCCTCATAGGGCCATAGTATCAAAGGATCAAATCTTTTCAAATTGTAGATGAGAAATTGGTGACCTAGAGAACAGAAGTAACTATTTGAGGCTACCCAGTGACTCTGTCCCAGCCAGGATTTGAAGAAGTTTTTCTTCAGCTTGCTGTTTCAATTATTATTATTCCTATTTTACAGATGAGCAAACTGAGCTCAAAGATTAAGTAACCCGTGCAAAGCTAGTCAAATTCTTTTCTACAAAAGCATTTTCTAGCCAATCCATGACTTTTCATTCTTAATATGACTCTTCAGTTTAACCTTCTTTAAGAAAAGGCCCTAGGACAAATGGTTATTGAGGGTGCCGTGATCTTGTGTCATTGTTTATCTTGGCTCACATTGAAGAACACTTCTTCTCCCCCATCCCAAGCTGTTGAGAAAGATTCTTTGTAAGTTGTAATGTAAATGTTCTTTGTAAAATTTAATATAAACGTGAGCTGTCACTATTAGGAAACTGGGGCCTAGAAAGATAAAGATATAGTTGCCCAACTTTAGGTTCTCAGGGGGAAAAAACACTACCTTTGGCATCAAGAGGCTTTGAGTTAGAATTTTATTTCTGTGATTTACTATTAAGTGGCCCTTCTTAATTAATTTCATGTTTTTGAGTCTTCCCTGTAAATTAAGGGAGCTGGACTAGATGATCTTGGAGGCTCTTTCTGCATCCAAGTCCTATGGTCTATAAGTTCATATTTATCTTTTATTCTATTTCTCTCAACTTAGGCACACAGATAATATCAATTTTTATAGGTACTAGTACACATTATTGCTTTTTTATAAATGAGTAATAATAATAATAGCTAGAATATATATTTAGCATATATCTATATCTATGAATAGCTATCTCTATATCTATTTCCATTTAAATCTATATATTATCTTTATCTATATCCATCCATTTATCTTCTGTTGTTGTTTAGTTCTTTTTCGGTTATGTCCAATTCTTCATGACTACATATGAGTTTTTCTTGGCAAAGTTAGTGAAGTGGTCTGCCATTTCCTTCTCCAGCTCAGTTTACAGAAAAGGAAATGTAAGCAAACAGAGTTAAGTGACTTGCCCATGATGACATAGCTAGTAAGTGTCTAAGGCCAGATTTGAACTCAGAATAAAAGATGAATCTTCCTGACTCCAGACACAGCTATCCACTATTCTATTATTCTCTCTCTCTCTCTCTTTTACTTACTACGTGTCAAGCACTGTGTTAAGTGCTTTGCAAATATTATCCCCTTTGATAGCAACCTTGTCAGGTAGTTACTATAATAATCCCCATTTCATAATTGAAGGAACTGAGGCAAATAGATTAAATGACTTCCCCAAGATCACACATTTTATAAGTATTTGAATCAGGATTTGCCCTCAGGTCTTCATGACTCTAGACCCAGTTCTCTATCCACTGCAACTTTGATGCTTTGATGAACAATCAGAATTTAGAATCTGTTACTTGCTCCAGGTTTATACACACACACACACACACACACACACACACGCACACACACACACACACACATAATTCCTATGAGACAGAGGGAGATTGAGCTCTGGGGAGACTAGTGGTTCTCCCCAAGGTCATACAGTAAGTCTGAGCCTGGGCAGCAGAGGATCTTAGGAATCCAGACTGCCAGCTCTTTCTTCCAAATTGAATTGCCCTGCCTTCAGTGATTGGGGACCTCATTTTGTGAGATATTCATTCAGATGGGTAGCAGCCAGGATACCCATCGAGGACACACAGCCCATCATTAGCGACACATCAGCAAGTTTCTCTAAAGTGATTAACCATTGGGAAGTGATTTGGCTGGAAGCCTTTCATATTTTCACCAGCAGGCACATTCCCATTTTCTTGCCAATTGATTTAGCATCCCCCTCCCAGGCTGGGGATTAGTCAGTCATTTGGAGGAGAGTTCTAGTTCAAAGGGCACCATTTGTGAAACAGAGAACAAAGTCTAATAGAGTGAAATTCCACTTCATTAGAACTGCATGGCAGCTCAGTGGGAATCAGCAAGCAAAGTGCTGTTTATTTTATTATATTTTATTATTTTATTGTTGGTGGAGTTTCTCTTTTGCTTGGAGAGAAATCTACTTTGTAAAGAGGATATGAAATAGGAAAGATCAGAGGACTGGGAGATGGGTACGCAGAATGTCAGATGTGGGAGGGGCCTTAGAACAGGGAATGTCAGGGCTGGGAGGGGGCCTTAGAACAGAACTAGAATTTAAACACAAATCTTCAGTGGGCCTTTTTTTTTTTTCAAAATTCTAACTTCTTCATTGAGGAATTATATTATAAATTATTTGATGTCATAGAAACATAATAATGAGAGGCATCATGGTGAAAGAGATAGATGAAGAGTCAGTCCCAGAGTGAGGAAGACGAGTTCAGCTCTAGCTCCTGACTCATATAGGATGTGTGACCTTTGGCAAGTGGTCTCAGGACCCTTGATAACTCACTTAAATAGGGATTCTATCTGTCTGTGTCTCTGTCTCTGTCTCTCTCATATACAAACACATTCTTCCTTTTCCTCCTCCTCCTCCTCCTCCTCCTCCTCCTCCTCCTCCTCCTCCTCCTCCTCCTCCTCCTCCTCCTCCTCCTTCTCCTTCTCCTTCTCCTTCTCCTTCTCCTTCTCCTTCTCCTTTTTCTCCTCCTCCTCCTTCTCCTTCTTTTTTCCTCTCTCCCCTCTCTCTCTTCCTGTTACAATCTGGTGAAGCTTATCAATTCCTTTTCACAATAATAATGTAAACACATTAAGTATATAGATGACAAAAAATCCTTTACTTTGAAATAAAGATGCAATTTTTTGTTCATCCATATTCTTGGACCCCTGAAATCTATCCATGAATCTCTTGTGATTACATGAACTTCAGATTTAGAACTTTGGTGGTTGTAAGCACCAAGTTTCAGAGAAGGTACTGACCTGCAGAAGTAAAAAGTTCTCAATGGAATTTCCATGTCACAGTGAAACCATAGGTCTGGTCTGGGGTAAAGGAACAAGCATTTATCAGATGTTTATTATGTGCCAGGTACTGTGATAAACGCTTCACAAATATTATGTTCTTTAATCCTCAAAACAATCTTGATGGATGGGTACTTTTGTTGTCCTCATTTTACAATTGAGGAAACTGAGGCAGACAGAAATTAAATGGCTTGCCCAGATGCATGTGATTACTAAGTATCTGAAGTGGGATCTGAATTCAGGTCTTTTTGACCTCAGGCCCAGAGCTTCAACCACTGGGCCACCAGCTGCCTCTAGGAGGGGTTGTGGATTTGGCCCAAGCAGCTTGAGAATTATTTTCCTTTGGCCAGAACTCAGCCTAGTCTTGGGAGCTGACCTCTACCATACCCTTTTCCGTATATCTTCCAAAGCCAATGTACCCACTATGTCCAATATCTCTTCCTTGACCTGCTGAGTCATTTGTTTAGAGAAGCTGGGGAAGCAGTTCATCATCAGAAAAAGCAAGGTGCTGTAGGGTAATAACCTTGTGGAGTCTTGGTATCTCTGCCCATATTCTTGTGTCCTTGTGACCTTCTTTTTCTGTGCTCTCATGGCTAGGGCTGGAAACAAGCTCCCCCCTCTCCCAGTGCTGTAGATCACACAAAGCCAGAGCCTATACAAAGAAGACAGGATTACAGTCTTCTGGGTTACTGATTCATTTTAGTGACTTCTGACATTTTTTTTAACTTCTAGGGGAATAGGGGCTTGATCTGGGATTTTCTTTGTAGAGGAAACTTCTACATGAGGAAAATCCGTCCATGAATGCAAGTTCGCATCTCATTATGGTATTGAGGAATTGGCATTGAATACTGAATTTCATATCAAAATTTCTGAGTTCCAGTTCCGGTGATCAATTTAATAGTTTAAGGGCAAATGAATTCATGTCTGTAATCCTCACTTTTTCCCTGAGTCAAATGCAGATAATAATGCTTGTACAATATGCTTTACTATAGTTAAAGGAATATGCTGGATCTAAGGAAGTGTGGGATACTAGAACAAGTAGAGTTCCATTCAGAGAACCTGGGTTCAAATCCCACTTGTGTGATTGAGAGCATGTTGTCCAATTTCTCTGGGTTTTGGTTCTTCTCATGATGATGTGAATAGAACTCCTAGTCTTAAAGTCAGGAAGATAAGTTCAAATCTTTCCTAAGAATCAAGTTTTCCTGACTCTAATACTTTTTCCTATTATTACCTCTGCAATAATCTGCTCTTTAGTTTCCCTGCCTCAAGTGTTCCCCCAATCTGGTTTCCGCTATTAGATCAGTCTTCCCAATATGCAAATCTGGCCTCATTGCTACTCCCCCACCCCCAATTCAATCAATTCTAGTCATTTGCCTATTTCATAACTGCCCTTTCCTATATTTCTGGTCTTCATAAACCTTATTACTCTTCATGTACCCTATGATCCAATGACACTGCTCTCCTGGCTGATCCTTGAACAAGACATTTCATGTATTATCTTCACGATGAATTCCCTTGACTGTCCTCATGTCTAAAATGCTCTCCCTCTTCCTCTCTTCCCTTTCTGGTCTCAACCAACATTCCACCTTCTACTGGAAGCCCTCCCTGATCTTCTATGATTCTATGATTTTTTTGTTGATTATTTCCTATTTCTCCCCCAAAAGATAGTTTGTTTGTACATATTGTTAACATTACTGTCTCCGTCATTAGGTTGTCTTTTGCTTTCTTTGTATCCTCAGCATGTCTGATACACAGTAGGTGTTTAATAAATAAAAGTTTAGTTATTGGTTATTTGTACACATCTTATTTTTAACATTATTGTTTTCGTTTTATCTCTCCCATTAGACTGTGAACTTCTTGAGGGAAGGGAGGATCTCTTGTCTTTCTATCTCCAGCACTTAGTAAATTGCCTGGCATATGTAGCAAATTTATAAAGCACTATAAGCCAGCCATTGTGCTAAATGTTTTACAAATATTATTTTATTTCCCCCTTACAACAACTATGGAAGTTAGATGTTATTATTTTCTTCATTTTACAGTTGAGAAAACTGAGGAAAAAAGAAGTTAAGTGACTTTTCCAGGGTCACACAGCTGGAAAGTGAAGTTGGATTTGCATTGTCTACCTGATTCCTGGTTTCATAGAAGCAAGTGGTTCTATCCATTACACCAACCAGCTGTCTGCAAGAGTATATGCTTAGCAGATGTTTATTGACTGATTATTCTGTATATAGCTGCTTGTAGACGAAATTCTGAAGCTGGAATCAGAAAGACATGAATTCAAATGTGGTCCATTCTACAGGTCTGAGTTAGACCTCCTGCAGCCATTGGCAGGTCGCTTCCATATCCCAATAGCAAGTAGTTCAATACATATTAAATATGTTAAAATATATGTTATATCCAATATGTGTGTACATATTTATACAGTTATCTTGTTGCACAAGAAAAATCAGATCAAGAAAGAAGAAAAAAACTGAAAGAAAACAAAATGCAATCAAACGACAACAGAAAGAGTGAGGATGCTATGCTGTGGTTTACTCTCAGTTCCCATGGTTCTCTCTTTGGGTGTAGATGGCTCTCTTCATCACTGAACAAGTGGAACTGGTTTGAATCATCTATAGTTGAAGAGAGCCTTGTCCCCCAATATGGAGTTATTAATGAACAAAGAGGAATCTGGGAAGTTAAATCACTTCTAGTCACTTTCACATTCCTTAAAACCCTTTGTCTTTTCTCTCCTATAGAGAGTGTTGATTTTGGATTGGAAAAGATGCAACAAAATTAATAAAAGAGATAGGCAGAGAGAGAATAAGAGAACACTTTGCTGCTCCTATTTCTCAATCCCAGATGGATTTCATCCAAAGGTTAATAGTGGGATGTAGATACTATTATTATATCCATTTTACAGTTGAGAAAACTAAGGCAAAAAAAAAAAAGTTAAATGACTTTTCCAGGGTCACACAGCTGGAAAGTGAAGTTGGATTTGAACTCAAGTCTTTCTGGTTCTTGGAAAAAATAATTTACATAGTGTTTTAAGGTTTGCAAAGTATTTTAGAAATATCATCTCCTTTGACCTTCACAACAGCCACCTTTGGAGATAGGTGCTGTTATCCCCTTTTACAGATGAAAAAACCAAGGTAGACAAAGGTTAAGCAATTTCTCAGGGTACATTGCTAGTAGGTATTTGAGGTTGGATTTGAACTCTCTTTCTGCCTTAAATCCAGTGCTTATTCATTATTCCACCTATTGTCCCTCCATCAAAACAAAACAAACAGACAATCTGGTAAATGTGTTTGCTGATCTTGTGCCAGTGATAGATGAAAATTTGCAGTAAAGAAGAAAGATAGTAAAGAAGAACAGGAGAAAAGAGCTTGAAATCTCAAAAGAAGTGTACTTGATTTTAATTCTTGTAAAATTCTAGAACATACTATTAAAGGGTTAAGTAAGGAATACTTTGAAGATGGACTCAAGGATCATCAAACTGAGTTTCTGGAGATCAGAGACTTTCTTTTACCTTTCTTTGTATGCCCAGTGTTGAGCACAGTGACTGACTCATAGTAAGAGCAGAATAAATATTTACTGACTGGTTGACTTATACAAAGAGCTTTCATGGGTTTCTCAAGCATGAGCAATGCCAGACTAACCATATTTCCTTTTTTTGACATCTTCTAAACCGATAAATCACAATGTCACAGATATTATTTACTGATATGTTAGCAAAACTTTGTTAAAGTCTCTTGTGTTATTATTATGAACATTATGGAGGAATTTAAAAAGTTTGGAACCAGATGGTCAGAGAGACCATAACAGAAGTCATTAGGAGTTTAATGCTTATTACCTTGGGAAGAAGTTCCTAACAAGGTGTCTCAGGGATCTGTCCTTGATTCTGATCTGTTTGAGAATAAATTCCTAGAGGGCATTTTTATCAAATTTGTAGTTGATACAAAATAAGAAAGGATAGCTAAAGCTTTAAAGGACACAGTCAAAACTCCCAGAATCCAAAAAAAGTTTAACATCCTAAAATACTGAGCTGACTCAAATGAAATGAAATTTAATAGGGACAAATGTGTTACATATAGCTTCCAAAAAAATCAATTTGTAAGGAAAGATGAGGGAAAAAGAGTTAGATAACCAACCAAAAAGAATCTGGGAACTTTGCAAAGCTCCCATTCTATAGCTACTCACAATGAATGCATTCTTAGGCTACATTAAGAGAGGTATAATGTCCAATAATAAGAAAAGGAGAATAAATGCTTTAGGAGCAGGTCAGGCTGCACCTGTACTACTATATTCAGTCCTGCTTGCATCTGAGAAGGAGTTATTAATGAACTAGTTTCTAGAGAGTGCAACTAGACTTTTGAATTGCCTCAATACTGAACTATAACAAAATCTGTTAAAGAGCTGGGGATATTTAAATTTCAGAAGAGAAGATTTAGGGTTGGGTTACAGGTGCTGTCTTTTACTATTTGAAAGGTAGTCATATTTAAACAAGATTACACTTATTTTTCAGTCTAGAAGACAGAACTGGAGACAATGGGGAGAAATCACCTAGAATTCTAGTTAGGGCAAATGTAAGGAGGAAAAAATCTTCCTTATAATTAAAGAGATTCCCAAGTAGAATGCATTACCATAGGAGGTAGCAGCCTTTTCCTTCACTTGAGGTCTTCAAGCAAATGCAGGATGAAACTTGGGATATATTAAAGTAGGGATTATTAGACGAGACAACCTTTGAGTTCCCTCCCCACTCTTGAGATTTTGTGATTTTATGATTTCCTTTAACTGTGAATTCATCCCTCCCTGGCTATATTTCAATTTTATCACAAAAGGAACTGGATCCCTCTAAGTCAGATTTAAGGAGAGATGATAGGTCAACATTTTGTCCTGGACAGGAATTGCCTGGAACATACTTCTTAGATACAAAGTTGAAAGAATTCTCAGCAATGATTTAGTTCAACCCCACTCTTATAAAAGGAGAACTAAGAACCAGAGTGTTGCAGTGTTTTACTCCAAGGACAAACAGCAAGTATGTACCAGAGATGGGTCTTGAACTTTAGTAAACTGATTCCCAGGCCAATATCCTTTCTTCTATACCACTATCTTTATAAACTAAAAAGTGGTTTGTTTTAGAATCTTTTGAGAAGTATGAATTCCCCAACTTCCCCTCTTCACCCTCTTAAGTTCTGGCATGGAGTTCTTCCTCATCTTAAAAATTTTGGGTCTTATCCTGGTAGAAAAAGAATCAAATGTATAATATACATTTTAAATGTATGATTACATTTTAATGTATAATAAATACTGTAAATAAGTGTATAATATATTTAAAATGTATGATTCTGCTTTAATGTGTTTTAGAAGCATCTAATGTGTTTAGACATCCATAATTAATTTCTATCATCCAGATCACATCTGAGACTAGCACAGCTTTGGATATGCTGGTTAGGGAGCAGCCCAACCCAACAGTACTGTGTAAGTCAATTGGATGACAGATTCCCTGGGGAAATTCTATTGGATTTCTCTTTGGGAATTGTACAAAATGCCGGGTAAACATGGAGCTTAATTACTTAATTTTTCACCAAATGGAGAGGATAGGCATGTGGAATCCAACACTTAGACTAATATAGATGGAGGTGGGGGCTAAGCTTTGGAACCTTTATTCTTAACTTTTAATTAAAGTTTTTTCTGAAATGTAATGATGTCACAGATAGTAGTGAAATTAACATAGCTCCAGGACATCAGAAATGATTTCTGGCCCCACCAGACATGTGTTTTATTTACTGTGCTTTCTCTTGTCTATTGATGATTTTACCCAAATATGATAGTTATAGTCTTAGGACTCGAAGGGAATTGAAGGGGCAGGTAGTCCACCTTTGCTCCCTATTTTATAGATGGAAAAATTGAGTCTGAATGAAGAGTTTATTTGTCCAAAGACACAAAGGTAACAAATGACAGAGCTGGCATTTGACTGCTGGTCTAATGACTCCAAATCCCTTCCTCCCTCCCTCTCTGCCTCCTTCCCTCTTTCTTTTCCTCCTTCTTCCTTATTCCTTCCCTTTTTCTCTCTTTCCTTCATTTCTCCTTTCCTCCTTCTTTCCTTCCCTCCCTCTGTCCCTTCCTTCCTTTTTCCTTCCCTTCCTTCCTTCTTCTTCCCTTCCTTCCATTCCCTTCTCTTTCTTTCCCTCCCTTATCAGCCTCCAGCATAGGGTTGACAGCCCAGTGGGTTGTGAGTGGTGATATACAGGATGACACAGCTTTGAACCTTCTAGATGTATTGTTTGACTAGGAGAAATATCGAAAGGATTGGTAATGTCATATGCCATATTTACAATATTGGGTATATTCATTTGACATGCGCTGGTCAATTCATCTACCATCAACTCCTTTAACTTACAGTCTGAACAGATCACTTAAGTGTAGCTTGTTCCCATCTATTTCTAGAGCATTTGTATTTGGAATGATTATATGGGATCAAGACATAAAATTACAATGTCTAAACTCAGAGGGACTTTATTGATCAGCTCTTTCAAATCCCCTGTTTCATTAGAGAGACCACTGAGTCACAGCAAGGAGAGGTGGCTTATGGAGGTTTCATAGTTCCTTAATAATTGAAGTACCACAAAGTCAAACATATTCACATCATCTCAGAATTAGAAAGGCAATTATTCTAACACTTATCTCAACAAGTATTTCAAAACAATCCAGAATTTTCTTGAAAACTTCCACTAAGAAGAATTTATTTTCTACTAGGCCTATCCATTTTCAATTTTTGTACAGTTTTGTTAAAATTTTTTTTTTTTGCTGACTTCAAATCTCAATTTACTTTTTACACATTGCTCATACTTCTGTCTCATTGGACCAAGAAAAACAAATTTGATTCATCTTTCAAGTGATAGCTAGTCCTTTAAATAGCCGAGAATGGCCATCATGCTTTCTTGGGTACAGTTAAGTGGCCCCGTGGCTAGAGCACTGGGCCTTAAAATCAGGAAGAATAAACTTTGTGAATTCAAATCTGGCTCCAAACACTTACTAGCTATATAAGCCTAGGTAAGTCACTTAGTCTTATTTGCCTCAGTTCCTTATCTACAGAATGAATTGAAGAAGAAAATGGTAGAATCCTCCAGTATGTTTGTCAAGAAAACTTTAAATGGGATCACGAGAATCAGACATGACTGAAAAATGGGGTCATGAGAATCAGACATGACTAAACAACTATTCATGCTTTCTTAAACCTTCTTTTCTTCAGGCTAAACAATCTCTGATTCCAAAAAGTAATCCTCATATGGTATGATCTTGTGGCCTTTCCTTATACATCCTAATATATGGGGATAGGCCAGAGCCTGGAAACGTGACCTTGAGTCTCCCAGAGAATGCACTTGAGTAAGTAGCAAAAGAAGCTCCAACTATCCCATGAGAACACTTGTATGTAACTCTGGGTCATCCCTGGCACTATGCTTTCTTTGTTCTGTTCCTATATAATACCCAATCTGTCCTATGATTGGTATAGGAATCCACCACAACATTCTGTCCTCCTGCTGTCAAGGACTGGATCTTATTAGCAAACTTCTTTAAATAACTCAATTATTCTAACAAATCCCTGTAATGGGCTGAGGCTTGAGTTGATGCACTGAGGTCTCAGGCATGTGAGACTAAATAGTAATTGGATTATACTCTATTAATATACATGCTTGGATAAAGAATGGCCCCGCCCACTCTCTGTGCAAGTCCTGATGTATTGTATAGGAAATGACGATTTTGGTGGGTGGAGGCAGAGAGAGAGGAAGAGAGGCTGGGAGACATTGCTGGCTGGATTCTATTCTGGTGGCTGCTGGTCCTGTGGCTTCTGGTCTGGCTAGCTTCTTGACTCAGCTGGTGACATTGCTATTGCTGATTCCCTTCTTTCTCCGATCTTTCTTCATCTCTGCTAAGAATAAAGATTGACGATTTCCCCCTAACCTGAATTCCTAACTCCAATAAACCCATTATACTACCAAGCTGCACCAAAAAGCTCTTTCTTTGATATTTCAATATTATTTCAGAAGGTCTGCATTCAAATGGGCATATCAGGGCAGAACAGATCAGGCCCCTTACATATAGCTTTACAATTGGCATAGATGGCAGGATCACATGCCCCCTTTTAAAATCTTGTTCCTTGCCAGTAGTTAGATGTGGTAAATGTTCTGTATCTTTAGGAAGGACAATGAAACTTCTTAACTATAAGGTCCAGTATTTAAGACTCAATACTTTAGATGCGATTTCATTAGGGCAGTGGAATTGTCCATAGTGGAATTGTAACTGCTCTAGAGTCCTTAAGTATGTCTATTAGTCTATATCTATAGTCTAGACTATTATGTTCCTCTTAATGCATTTCAAGTCCCATTAACTTTTTTTGGTAGCATAGTTGTTGCTTCATTGAGTTTTCAGTCCACTAACCCCTACACTAAGGCCTTTGCCAGATGAACAGCTCCTTAGTGACACTTCATTGATTTGTATTAAAGTTGAGTTTTTGAACCTCAAAGCAATATTTTCCATTTATCCCCATAAAATTTCATCTTATTTTCTTTCTTTCTTTCTTTTTTTTTTTTTTGGCTGAGACAATTGGGGTTAAGTGACTTGCCCAAGGTCCATCTTACTTTCTTTAACCCATGTATGCTGCTTTTGCTTCCCTTACCTCATGAAGGACAGCCCTTTTTATCATTGCAATTTTTATTTCCCAACTATGGCTCAAGTTAGCAAATAAATCCCGATGGCCAATTCTGATTATTGCTTTCCCTCATCAATTTTCACTTTTGCTTGTAGCCTCCAGGATATTCCTAAATAATAAATCCTATGTCATTAGTCACACATGGAAACATGACTATGGAAGACAGAGAGCCTTTGACAGCTGTTTTGACATACTGTTTATCATCACAGAGATAAACAATATGTCGAAACAGCTGTCAAGTATTTTTAAGGTTAATCTCTTTTATTAATGGAGACTAATGCTCATTGGAGCTTTTTTTGCTTTTTTCTTTGTCTCAGTGCTTTTGAGTTGGGCTGATTTAAATGGCTTATTGACACATGCGCAGAGGGAAAAATATAGGGCTTCATCTTTAGATCTCAGAGAGCCCTGTGGGAATTACATGCTTCTTATAACTAAGAGTCTTGTGTGTGTGTGTGTGTGTGTGTGTGTGTGCACGCGCTATGTGCTTCCTCTATTTTTTAACAAAAGGATTTTTTCCCTATTCTTACCACAATTAAGAGAAGGCAAAAAACCCCCAAAACAAAAAATTCAAAAAGTAATATCAAAAAAGTTTTTTGAGAATCCTGTAATACACTAGTCCTGTGAAACCTCTTAGTGTCTTTCTGATACATTTGAATTCAGTCCTGTTTTCTTCCCCAAAGAACTTGAGGACTTGAGAAGATTCCATGATGAGGTAATGATGCATTGGACTAGTAGACCAGAGGGACAGAGTGTTTAGATTGAGTGCCTTACAGTCTAAAAGAGTTGAGTTTAAATATTGCCTCTGAAACTCACTAACCTCGAGAACAGGTTAGCTTCTTTTGAACCTCAATTTCCTCATATGTATAATTATACCTGTAGTACCTACCTTAGGGATTGCCATGAGCTCAAATGACCCCATGTATGTCAAATGCTTTGCCTGCTGACCTCCTCCTTCCTCCTTACCCAGACTCAACCAGCTCTATTTTTGTCCTATTTCGAAACATTGGACATACTTTTTAATGTTGATTTTGAGAATTGCCATTGTTGCTGTCCATTCTGTGCTTTCTGACTGAAGGACGAAGGATAACAGAGAGAGAAGTAAGGGAGAGATTCTTATATTCAAGATATGCAGGAATGCCAAAGAAGATGGATTAGTGATAAGATAATAATGAAGGAAAATTCTTAAGCTCTATTTTAATTCTTCTGATATTAAGAAAACTCAAGAGGGGACTGCTCATGAGGAACTTTCAATGAGGAGATTTTAGGATTCTGGATCAAGGTCTGGAATGGGATCTGAAAAGTCATTAGTCTGAGATTCTCATTTTGTAGATAAGGAAATTAGGGTCAAGTTTCGTAAGTGATTTGTCCATAGTCATATAAGATGGGATCACAGTATCACTGTTTTAGAGTTGGGAAGGAACTTAAAGTCATATAGTCCAAGTTCAACCCATTTTACAGATGGACACACTGAGGCCCAGGGAAGTTAAATGACTTGTCACATAAGATAGAACATAGAATTATAGATTTGGAGTTGAAAAAGACTTTAGAGGCCATCTAGTACAACTGTCATTTATTGAAAAGGAAACGGGCTCAAGGAGTCTTACCTAAGGTCACACCTAAGTAGTGATGGGAATTTAACTCAGATACTATGACTTTAAAGATATCTCTATTGATTATATTCTTTGTGATGTATTAAGGGGCAGCTAGATGGCACAGTACACAGAGTGTTGAGTCAGGAAGATACAAATTAATAAGTTCAAATCTAGCCTTAGACACTTACCTGGCTGTATGACTCAGGCAAGTACCTTAAGCCTGTTTGCCTCAGTTTGTTCATCTGGAGAAGGAAATGGCAAATCAGACCATTATCTTTGCCAAGAAAACCCCAGTTGAGGCCATGGAAATTTGGACGTGACTGGACAACAACTCAAACTTTGGATAATCAACACCTTTCCTCCTCCCTCAATCTCTTTTATTCCTTGATTGGAAGGTCAGAGGATGGCATACTAAATTCTTCCCAAAGGCATCCTTTAGAGAACATAGAAATTAGATCTCCAGGTCTCCCCACATTATACCCACAGCTGTTTGATTTCAACTCCACAGAATAGATGACGCCAAGCTGGGTACCCACTGGTTCTCCCTTCCCAACTGCCACCCCTGAGTTCTGGTTTCCTTTTGTTATGGTGTTTTTCTCCATTAGATTATAACTCTTTGTGGTCAGTGATTGTCTTTAAGTTCTCATCTCCAGCACTTAGTGTGGTACCTGGTACATAATAAGTGCTTCATAGACGTCTATCGAATTGTATAAATTGAATGTGTCATTTCTCCATATCCAACTCTAAGTTTAATGAGAATAGTGAATATTTATAATCTAAACTTTAAATTCCTCCCATACCTCACATAATGTTCTGCACAGAATAGGTACCTAATATATTTGTTGAATTGAATTTCTGCTCTCATCACTGAAGTTGCTATGTGATGTTGGATACATCACTTAACAGGTTTTTCATTTCATTCTTTTTAAATATAGAAACAATCTCTATGAATTTGGATTCTGTGGATTCAGGCTTTCTGACAACTCAGACAGCTCTAGACTGAAATATTATCTTTGCTTAGCAAATCCTTTTTTTTTTTTTTAATAGAGAGCTCAAATTCATCTGAACAGGATTGCGGAAGAATGTTTAAAATATATGAGAATAAATCTTTCAGTGTCCTCAACTACTTTGAAAGTATATATTTACATGCCAACATCTGATAGCTGTATTCTAATTAGAAATTCTTCTTATCTGTTTGCTGTAATAGAATAAGTTACCTAAGGAGTTTTTCAAGATACAATCTGAATGAATGAATAAATGACCTTCATTAACCTCATCTTCTAGTCTAAGATAATAATAGTAGGTAATAATAATGAGAAAGGCCATGTGATGTAGCAGAAAGTATCCCAGACTTGTCATCAAGAAAGTCCTGGGTTCCAATCTTTTCCCTTACACTTACTAGCTTTGTGATTATAATCAAGTCATGTTACCTTTGACACTTTCTGATTGTCTCGCCATAGGTAAGTCATTTAACTATATGTGCCCTGGCAACTCTCTTCTAGTCTAAGTCATAGGTGAATTGCTGATCTTCATTGGTGGGGGATGGTACCTGGAGTTCTTGATTCTATGAAAGCACAGATTGGATCAATAGCACAGGTCAGTATAATTACTAATGTTCAAGACTACTCTATGGAAACTCAGAATTGAAGTACGTAGTGACATTTTGGAAAATATGTTTAGGGAAGGGAAAGATTTGAGTCCCCAGTAAAAGATGAGTTCCTTGAAAGCCAGGTATATTTTGTTTTAATTTTGTATTCCAGGAAGTAGTAGAATGATTAGCACATAGTAGGTACATAAGAAGTGTTTTTAAAATTGAATTCCAATGTCATGAATTTCTTGACAATTTCAGAGTGACCGGCATTTCCTAAACTATAGATCTCTGCAGACAACTCCTAGATTGGAAAGTTTTGGATCCATTTGGCCTCAATGAGCACTGAAGGACATTTACTTTTCGTTCTCATTCCTTCCAGGCATTTTCAGATGCTTGGAAGCAATAACCTCCCAATTTCCTCCCGAGGTCTCCTCTGTAATCATTGTTGTCAGTTTGCATTTTATATGTATATCAGAACTCATTTAAAACATCATCTGATAGAAAACCTGTACTATTTTCCCTCACAGATGGAAATGAAGAAAAAAAATGATGACAATATTAGATAATGGCCCCGTGCTTGTAACCGGATATAACCACCTGGTAGAGAGTTGAATAATATTATGTTCAGAAGAAAAAAGCATCCCAGGAAGGAAACAAATTGTTTGGATTTCTCCCTTCTAATGCTGAGGGTGTTTACTAGTCCATAGAAAGGTTGGTCGGTCTCTGGTGATTTCTGTGCTGGGTCAAATTATGAATTGTGAATATAGAAAAGGACCTTAAATTTCTATATTCATAATTTGCAGAGAGGGGAATTGAATAGAAGGAAAAGCAAAACTTTCTTTCTTTTAGAATAATTCTGTAGAATTTATTTTTAATTTTTTCCCTTTATTGAAGCTTTTTATTTTTCAAAACATATGCGTGGATAATTATTCAACATTAGCCCTTGCAAAACCTTGTGTTCCAATTTTCCTCTCCTTCCCCCCATTCCCTCCCCTAAATGGCAATTAGTCCAATATATGTTAAACATGGTAGAAATCTAATATATGCATATATATTTATACCATTATCTTGCTGCACAAGAAAAATCAAATCAGAAAAAAAAAAAAGAAATAAAATAAAATGGAAGTAAACAACATCAAAAAGAGTGACAATGCTATGTTGTGAACCACACTCAGTTCCCATAGTCCTTACTCTGGGTGTAGATGGTTCTCTTCATTACTAAAGAATTGGAACTAATCTGAATCATCTCATTGTTGAAGAGAGCCACGCCTGTCAGAATTGATCATCATATAATCTTGTTGCCATGTATAATGATCTCCTGGTTCTGCTAAAACAAAACTCTCTATCAGTGAAACTTATCCAAAAGAGAAATAAATTGTGGGTTTCCCTTCATTGGAGTTATTAAGCAAAGGCTATTTTCAGGCACATTCAACTCTTTGTGACTGAGATACTAGAGTGGTATGCCATTTCCTTCAACTCATTTTACAGAAGAGGAAATTGAGGCAAACAGTGTTAAGTGACTTGCCCAGAATCACAAAGCTAGAAAAGTTTAAGGCTGGATTTGAATTAATAAAATTGAGTCTTCCTGACTCCCAGGTCCAGTGTTCTATCTACTTTGTTCAAATTCACTTCTTTCACTAACTTTATAACTTTAAGCAATTCACTAAATCTCTGGGCTCTTCAGTTTCCTTATATATAAAAGAGGGAGTTTGGACTACATATCCTCGAAAATCCATTCCAACCTTAAATCTCTGATCCAGTTTTGTTGGGGGATGGACTGGTGTTCTTTTCATAGAAGCACAAAGTCATTTTGGCTCCATTAGGAGGGATGTATGTATTCAGGCTTCATGCTAGAGGAAGTTTATGATCTGACATTTTGATCTGCATGACCCTAAGACTGATTTTTTTTTAATAATAGCTTTTTATTTACAAGTTATATGCATGGGTAATTTTACAGCATTGACAATTGCCAAACCTTTTGTTCCAATTGTTCCCCCTTTTCTCCCCCATCCCCTCCCCCAGATGGCAGGTTGACCAATACATATTAAATATGTTAAAGTATAAATTAAATACAATATAAGCATACATGTCCAAACATTTTTTTTTTTTTTTGCTGCACAAGAAGAATCAGACTCTGAAATAGTTTACAATTAGCCTGTGAAGGAAATCAAAAATGCAGGTGGGCAAAAATATAGGGATTGGGAATTCTGTGTAATGGTTCTTAGTTATCTCCCAGAGTTCTTTCACTGGGCATAGCTGGTTCAGTTCATTACTGGCTCTATTGGAACTGAGTTGGTTCATCTCATTGCTGAAGATGTCCAGGTCTGTCAGAATTGATCATCATATAGTATTGTTGTTGAAGTATATAATGATCTCCTGGTCCTGCTCATTTCACTCAGCATCAGTTCGTGTAAGTCTCTCCAAGCCTTTCTGAAACCATCCTGCTGGTCATTTCTTACAGAACAATTATATTCCATAATATTCATATACCACAATTTATTCAGCCATTCTCCAATTGATGGGCATCCACTCAGTTTCCAGTTTCTGGCCACTACAAAAAGGGCTGCCACAAACATTCTTGCACATACAGGTCCCTTTCCCTTCTTTATGATCTCTTTGGGATATAAGCCCAGTAGTAACACTGCTGGATCAAAGGGTACGCACAGTTTGATAACTTTTTGATCATAATTCCAATCGCTCTCCAGAATTGCTGGATGTATTAACACAATTCCACCAACAATGTATCAGTGTCCCTATTTTCCCACATCCCCTCCAACATTCCACATTATCTTTCCCTGTCATTCTAGTCAGTCTGACAGGTGTGTCTCAGAGTGTATCTCAGTGTATCTCAGAGTTGTCTTAATTTGCATTTGTCTGATTAATAATGACTTGGAGCCCTTTTTCATAAGGCTAGAAATAGTTTCAATTTCTTTGTCTGAGAATTGTCTGTTCATATCCTTTGACCATTTATCAATTGGAGAATGGCTTGATTTCTTACAATTAGAGCCTAAGACTGATTTTTAAGCTGGGCGAGGAGGGACATGTAATACATTGCCTTCAGAAGCTCTGTTGAATGGCTGGCCAATTTGGAACTATAATAGAACCAAAATGGTGTCCTTGGCACCCAGAGAACGTTGACATGATGCAATGCGAAAAAGAAACTCCAAGTCAATCAGCCACAAACAATCTCATCATCTCCCCAGATAGCTCAACCAGGGCAAAAAGCCCCTCACTGGAATACTCTTTCTTTTTCTTTCCATCTTGGCTCATAGGTTTACAAGATCATAGGAGAATTTCCCGAGGAGATTTAGAATGTATATTATTATTATTTTCCATAATATGGTGGCCATATGATGTTTAGTAACAGCAGTATCTTTGAGTTCCCCCCCAAGGATTTTTAAGGGTCTTATTCTCTCTCATATTACTGAGTGGAAGACAATGAGATGGCAGTAGCCAATAACCCTTCTTCTAATGGTACTCCTTACATTGAAGACTGATAGTTGCTATATTCAAATGGGGTCTCCAATATTTATTTACTATTTGTAAATGGTATGCCCAAGCCATTTATATGGCTTATATGTATATTTTGTATACACAAGCATCTAATATTGCCTTTCATCCTTCAGGGTATAATAGCAGCATCAGTTATCACCCAGGATTGTTGTGAAGATTAAATGAAATAAATTTTCAAAGTGCTTTGCAAACTTTAAAATATTTATAAATGCTAACTATTATTATTACTGGGCAAATAGGTGGTGAAGTGGATAGAGCAATGAGGACCTGGAATCAGGACCAGAGTTTATATCCAGTTTCAGTCACTTACTAGTTTAGCGACCCTGGGCAAGTCATCTAATCCTGTCTGCCTCAGTTTTCTCATCTGTAAAATGAACTGGAGAAGAAAATGGCAAACAACTCCAGTATCTTTGTTGAGATGATCCCAAGAGTCTGAAATGACTAAACAACAAAATAATTGTTGTCATTATTATATCTCAGATATATTTTGACCAGAGGAAAGAACAGAGGAGTATCATCATCATCTAGTCTTGAGTAGTCTGATGTTTAGTTTAATCTACAATTGGTTGTTTTTTCACTTTTTATTTATTTTGGATAATTATTTGTACACATGCCTTTCCACCTTGGTAGAATATCAATTTCTTGGGGGCAGAGATTTGTTATTTTTCCCTTAGGGCCCAGAACACAGTGGATTTAGACCCCAACTCTGACCTCCTCAGCACAAGGCCTGGCACACAGCAGGCACTTAATATTTATTGAATTGCTTGGAAGGAGAAAGAACATTCAAAGTAGAGTACAGTTCTTATCTGCTTTTAGCAATAGTAAGACTCATTCTTCTAAAGGTTAGAAAGGAAAAAAATTGCTTGTTTATTGTTGAAAGTGTGCTCTTTCTATCTTAGAGGAAAGGAGGAAGCAGAGATTAGCTCAGTCCTTTGAAGATGTGAAGTTACAGGAACGATACCAGTGGAGATAAAAAACAGAGAGAGATTTTTCCACAGAAGCCATTTCAGTTCGGAGGATTCAGTGAGCCCCAGGAGCGCAATAATTGAGAAAGTAGAAGAAGAAACAGCTTTTCTTTTGATAAATTTCTTTTCTTTTTTTTTCTAAAGAAAGAAAGGGACCAAAGAAGAAAGCAGATACCCCAATTGGCATAGAAAGGCAGGGGCCCCAAATAGCTCATTGGCATGCCTTGGCACTGGTCCAACTCTGCCAAGCAGAAAGATTTAGAATTCCCCTTTGCTGCAGAAGAGAAAAATAAATTTTGGTTTTCCAGTTTCTGCTGCAGAAAGGAGGCCTAGATCTTGGGAGAAGGAAGGCAGCTATATTTCATGTGCCTAGAAGTCTGTTTTGAATTGTTTGAATGCAGAGGTTTTACAGGAGTTTTTTATTTTTTTATTTTTATTTTTTATCAGGAGTGACAAATTTGGCAGGCTGCAATATCTCCCTGTTTCCACCAGTTTTGCCAATGAAATTTCTTTCAGCTGTCTCCTTCTTTCTAATGCTCCTTATCTTTTCCCCAGAGCCCAGACACTTAGACCTGTTCTGGGTCTTCTATCCTTTTTGAACATCTTCCAAATGAAAGAAAAGCTTTGCTGATAAATGGTGACTCTCTGGTAGTGGGAAAGGCATTTTGAATGGCCTCAGAGCTCAGCAGAGTGTCTTTTTCTCTTTTCCCACACCTACCAGCTACCTCAGGATAGGCCCTTGCCCCCTTTATCTACCTGAGATAGTTCAATGTGACTGATGGCTGAGACAAAAAAAGAATATTGAGGAGGAATCAGCTGGGCCAGTGATACAGAGCTGCAGGGTATCTATCTCATAGTTTACCTCTCGCCTGTTCCATAGATGACTTATTTTTCTTTCTCAGTCAGCCTACTTTCCTGGTAAGACATCTTAATTATTGCCCCATGTCTCCATGACATTCTATGTCCTTTCTTGGAGCCTTTGCTGTGGCTGTTCCTTGTATTTGGAAGGCTTCCCCTTTTCTCTTCTTCAACTCCTAGTACCATTGTTCAAGGGCCAGGGATCATGGGGTCATAAACAGAGCTGGAAAAGACCTGGAAACTTGTCCTCTTCACTTGTGTCCAAGCTCCCTTGGACAATCTGGTGTGAAATTTTTGGACCCTTTACAACATCATATTTTTAAATGCATAAAAAATGCATAAGCTTTCAAAGGAAACCAAATAAAGTTATCAAAACATAAAGAAAATCAAACTCTAATCCCTTGACCCCAAATTAAGAAATCTTGCATTAGAGGCTATTGAGCAGGCAGCTGCTGCTTACATTAGTCGTTTTAGTCATATCTGCCTTTTCATGAGCTCATTTTTTTTTTGGTGAAGATACCATAGTAGTTTTTCATTTCCTTCTCCTGCTCATTTTATAGATGAGGAAACTGAGGCAGACAGGGTAAAGTGACTTGCCCAGTGTCACGCAGTTTATAAGTTTGTCTGAGGACAGATTTGAACTCAAAAAGAGAAGTCTTGCTGATTCTAGACCAGGAACTCTATCTATTCATACATATCCTTCTCCACCCCCAACTCTACCTTTATCATCAAAACTATTTTACAGAGTCTGAATGGATAAATGACTTACTTGCCTATAGTCATACAGCTAGTAGTGTCTGAGGCAGGATTGGAATTCGGATCCTCCTGACTTCAAGCCCAGCATCCGAAGAGTTCTTTTGTTCCATCTCCAACAAGAGGCCATACCAACTCTCCTGGTTGTCAGTTTGCCTCCACTCCTGAAATGACTTTATATATTTTTTGTATTTCCTTATCTAAATATGAATTCTTCTCTAACCCGACCCTCCAGATAAATACAATATGTTCTTCGAGGGCAGAGACTTTTCATTTTTTGTCTTGACACCAGTAGTGCCTACATAGCGCCTGTCACATTTCTAAATGCTTGTTGGATTGAACTGACAAAGCAAGATCGTGTGGTTTTTAACTAGCGATGGACAAGGTAATGAGAGAGAGTTTGTAGTCCGGATGTGGGAGAGTGGGAGAAGGGGGTTGGGGGATACTACCTGGATTGGGAGGGGCTGGCCACATTGGCTATACAGGGCTGGCTCCCAGTCAATGACAGGGAAAGGATAAAACAGAGCATCCCTTCCTAAAGGGTTACAGAACCAGGTATATGATCCCAGCTTCAGCAGGAGGAAAAGGGCATTCATAAGCATCCTCTGCAAAGAGCTTTCCTTGGCACTGGTCATCTAAGCTTCAGCTCTGTGCTCATGCTTCCTGATCACTATGAAAATTGACTGAGGTCTCAGGGAAGTGGACTGATACCTAACATGCTTAGATGCTTCTGGGTTCAAAACCAACCTTAGACGTTTTCTAGTTGAATAACTCTGGGCAAGTCACTGTTTAGTGACTAGGTCTCCTCATCTGCAAGACAAATTTGATGGCATTAGACTGTTTTTGAGATCTCATTAACTCAGAATCTAACTTTGGACCTGCCTCTCTGATCACAGAGATGGAAGGGACCTTAGAATTCATTGAGTCTTATCTCCTCATTTTTCAGATGATGAAACGGAGACTCAGTCAATCAAGTGATCAAACAATATGGCAGTCAGTAGGTGCAAGGAGAAAGAATGAGAGAAATAATCTGTCCGAGGTCACACAGGTCAAGTGTCAGATTTTATAGCTTTTAGACCTGAAAAGACCTTATATTTCAATTGGACCAAGCTTTTCATTTCACATAATAGTAGGTGAGGAAACTTGAGGTCTAGACAAATAAATTGATTTATCCCAGGTAACAAAGGATATTAGTGACACTAATAGATTCAAATCTAGATCTTCCAAATCCAAACTCTTCTCACCATTCCATACTGCTTCCATGAGAACTAGCCCCCATACCAGGAGGTACCAGCCCATGGAGGCAAGCTGGGAATGCCCACTTCTAGCTACATAGCCAGGATTGTTATAACAAAAACTGGGTTTGACTTAGGTGTGATCTGATTGGCCCCTCACTTTGATGTCACAGAAAGGAAGGTGTCAATGAGGTTGCTTGGGAGATGAACAGAAAACTAGACTTGGCTAAAAAGATCTGGGTTCCATTCCTGCCTTTCACACATTGTGCTTTTTCTTTCTTCCTTCCTTCCTTCCTTCCTTCCTTCCTTCCTTCCTTCCTTCCTTCCTTCCTTCCTTCCTTCCTTCCTTCCTTTTTGCTGAGGCAATTGGGATTAAGTGACTTGCCCAGGATCACACAGCTAGGAATGTTAAGTGTCTGAGGCCACATTTAAACTCAGGTCCTACTGACTTCAAGGGTTGGTGCTCTACTCATTGCACCACCTAGCTGCCCCCACACACTATGCTTTCTTTAGGACTCTGAGGGACTCATCAAAATTTGGTAAACTAAAATTTATAAGTTGTAGACCAGTTGGAGGAGGGAATTTCCTTGGTAGAAACTTCTAATGAAAACTTATGAGTTTCCATGGTAGGAGACTCCAATGAAATAGGCAACAACTGGATTTAACAACAACACAACAATCCTTAAGGACTCTAGAATAGCCTTTCAATGTAGATTTTGCAGGGAAAGGTAGAGACAAAGTACTCACATTGCCTAGGCTGCTAAAATTTAACACCAACAGACTAAGCAAGACATGACCTAGAGGTTGGAAATATACATCCGAAGCTGACTATTTTTCATGGTTTGACAGATGACAAATCCACACTATACAAATACAGACTTCAAAAAGCCAATAAACCAGACTGGGATTGGATCATTATCACATTAGCTCATATTGCCCACAGTTGCCTGGCCGTGACACTGAGCTATTTAACAACAAACAATATCAGCAACAACAAAAACGTATGCATTACATTATAAAATAGATGTAATCATATCACATACGTGTGATTCGAAGCTAAATAGAAGGAGAAATGCTTTCAAAGAATTGAAAACAGGCTGAGGAGATCAGCCAATTGCATTGTGGGTATGGGATAAGATGCGGCAGCTAGGTGTTACAGTGACTAGAATGCCAGACCCAGAGCCAGGAAGATCTTAGATACTTACTAGCTGTGTGACCTTGGGCAAGGCATTTAACCTATTTTGCCTCAGTTTCCTCATCTGTCAAATAAGCCGGAGGAAAAAATGGCAAACCACTTTAGTATCTTTGCCAAGAAAACCCCAAATAGGGTCATGAAAAGTCAAAAGCTATTGAAATGACTAAACAACAACAACAACATAGACAAGGTATGGATCATTCCTGTTATTCAACCTGCTTTTGGATTTGTACCAAGGATGTTGTTAGGGAGCCAGAGGATGAGCTAATATTTCTTGAAGTGTGTGTGTGTGTGTGTGTGTGTGTGTGTGTGTCTTATCCAACTCCCAAAACCAGTTGTTTTATCTACTTATGTGGTAATTTGTAGATCATGTATTATAAGAAATAATAGCAGAAGAGTGACAAATGTTCCAGGGATATTTCTATAACAACCCCATTGAATGAATGGATGCAAAAAAACATTGAAGTGCTTATTACATGCCAGCCACTGTGCTAAACATTGGGAATACAAATATTTTAAAAGAAACAGTCTTTGGACTTAAGGAAAAAATCAAAAGCGGTTCATATTAAAAACAACTATATTAATAGTAACAATATTTTCTCTGTATATTTCCATTCCAGTCTTCGGCTACATAGCTAACTTTTGGGCTACCTAATAACCTGTGTTATAATACAGTACAATATAATACAATGTAAAATAATGCAACACGATACAAGATAAGATATAACATGGTACAGTATATAATGTATGATACAATACAATATAATATACAATAATATGGGCTGCACCCAGGTGGTGCAGTGGATAGAACACTAATCCTGGAGTCAGGAAGATCTGAGTTCAAGTGTGACCTCAGATACTTCCTATCTATGTGACCCTGGGCAAGTCACTTATCCCGTTTGCCTCAGTTTCTTCATCTGTAAAATGAGCTGGAGAAGGCAATGGCAAACCACTCCACTACCTTTTCCAAGAAAACCCCAAATAGGATTATCAAGATTCAGACACTATTGAAAATGACTTAATAACAATATGGTAATGTATAGCATTTTCTCTGGCCATCCCTCACACCTGGAATGTTTTCCCTTCTCATCTCTATTTCTCAGCTTCTCTGTTATCCTTCAATTGCTTGCTAAAATCCCCCATTTTACAGGAAACCTTTTCCAGTCTCTCTTAATTTGAGTGCCTTCCCCCTGTAGAGTATTCCTATTTGTCCTTGCAAATAACTTGTTTGTACATATGTGTTTGCATGTTGTCTCCCCTATGAGATTGTGAGCTCCTCAAGGGAAGGTATTGTTTTTTTGGCTTTCTTTGTATGCCCAGTGGCTGGCACAAAATGCTTATTAGTTAACTATTGGCCAATAGATAAGAATATGGCATGTGGAGTCAAGATGACCTTTGTTGAAATCCAGACTCAGATAGATACTAGCTGCAGGACCTTGGACAAGTCACCTAACCAT
This sequence comes from Sarcophilus harrisii, assembly GCF_902635505.1. Classification (NCBI taxonomy): domain Eukaryota; kingdom Metazoa; phylum Chordata; class Mammalia; order Dasyuromorphia; family Dasyuridae; genus Sarcophilus; species Sarcophilus harrisii. Next base: position 682,655,116 of record NC_045426.1, on the reverse strand, counting down.
TTTACTTCAGTTTGCTCATCTGTAAATGGGGATACTAATAGCACTTATGTCTTAGAGTTGTTGTGGGGGATCAATGAGATAACATTTGTTAAGTACCTGGCATATAGGGTAGTGCTGTACAAATGCTAGATGCTTATAAATGTTTATTAATTGACTGTAATTATTGTTATTACTAATTTTGCTATACATTCACTTTTGTATATATACAACAAGCACATGCTCACTTCTGTATATATGATAAGTAGGATATATATGATACTACACATATGATACATAAACAAAATGAAGCAAGAGTTAATTCCCGCCCCCAAAGGCTTACATTTTATTAGGAGGATACAATATGTAAATTCCCAGGGTTGTTTCAAGAACCAAATGAAATAATTGTAAAGCATTTAGCATAGTGCCTGGCACATGGTAGGTGCTATATAAGTGTTAGCTATCATTATTATATGAGATGTAATCATTTGAGGGTGGAGGAAGAGAGGAAACTAAAATGGAGATCAGAAAAGACTTCCCACATAGGAGGTAGAACCCGGCATGAGCCTTGTAGGAAGATCAAGATTCTGGGAGGCTTGGATAAGGCAGGAGGAGATTTCAGCTATGGAGTCAGCCTGCACAAAGATTTGGAAGGGAGAGACTGAATACTAAATAGAGGAAATTAGCACCTTGGCTAGTTTGGGGGATTATATTTTTCTGTTTGGTTTGGATTTATTTATATGGGAAAATGTTGTTTCCCTCCAGTTCATTGTAAGCTTCTTGAGGCTGGTATTATTTTAGGATTATGAACCTAGAGCTGATAGGAATATTTGAGGTCATCTAATCCAACCCTCCACTCCCATTTTACAGATGAGGAAACTGAGGTTCAGAGAGATGCAGTGACATCTAAATTCACAGTCAAGTGTTTATTCCAGCTCATGTTCCATAACTTCTTTAGCACCCATCCCACTGTTCCAGTCTGCCATCCACTGTGTATTGGTTTCTTTCCCAATATTCAGCACAGTGTTGGGTCCATCGTTAGTACCAGATAAATGGTTATTGAATCAAAACTCAATTGAATCATAATTGCAAGAAAAGTAGTAAGTTTTATTTTTATTATTATAAAATGCCAATCTATGCCCTCTTTGTGCTTCAGAAGAACAGAACATGGTTAGGGGAGGGCTAATGGAGAGGGAAGAGATCACTGGTTAAAAGTATCAAATGATTATGGATTGTCTCTGTAATCTGCTCTCTGCTTACATCAAGAACCAGGTACTGTACAAGAGCAGAATTGAAGTTCCCGTGCAATTGATTGTATCTGTTATCAGACTCCCATCATCCCTCCTTTAGCTAGGACACATTATCAGTCTGTCTTCGCTTGCCTTTCTCACCTCTTTGGAGTTGACATCAGAAACCATCAGAGAAGGCACCCACCTGTTAGATGTTCTTAGGTACCGACTTTGATCTTTTCTTTTCTCGCTCTTCGGTCCCCATCTGAAGCACAGCAGTTGGCACTGTTTGCTTTTTCCTCTTCAGAAAAGCGACAGATGACTTGAGATTGGAAGTTAGAAATTTCTAAGTCTGTGATGTTGACAGACAGGCCTGAGAAAGTTTACTTCCCGTGGAATTGAGGTCTTCCTACCCTCACTCTCTCTGGCACCCGTCCAGCCATCCGTTCCCCAGCTGTCAGAATCCTCATCATACACAAGTTTAGTCACTTCAGTTCTCTGCCTAGAAATCTTCAGAAATACACTGAAATTCAAAGCTCTCCACAAATTGGGGTCTCCTTTCCTTTACAGTCATAGAACATTCTCCTCTTCTTACTCTTTGCTATGGCAAAACCGGATCGGGCTCAGTCCCTTGGACACACTCTATCTTTTTGCCTGTATGGTTTTTAAAAATGCATTACATTTTATACATTACCCATACATTTATACATTTTATATATTACACACACCTCTGAAATATCCCTCTTTCTTCTCTTTGCCTGAACATTTTCTACCCTGCTTTAAAGAAGTCACAGTGACACAGAGCCTTGGGTTGGGAGATAGAAAACATGGCTCTGAACCCCAGATCCATCACTTTCTACTTGTGTTAGCTTGGCAGATCTCTCTGGGCCTCGGTTTCCTCCCTTGTAAAATGAAGGGGTTGGACTAAGTGGTCACTGTGGCCTAGTCCAACTATGATGCTATGGTTCTGTGATTCTATAAAATGCCAGCTCCTCTAGGAAGTTTCCTTCTCTGAATCCTCCAACCTCTTTAAGTGATACCAACCTTCCATTGTGGACTATATATAGTACTTGTTTTTATCTATCCAGTGTATTCCTATGTGACATCATATATTCGATTTCTCTCTCTCCCTATGTTTCTATCTCTCTCTCTATCTTTCCTGTTCTCTTTCTCTGTCTTTTTCTGTCTCTCTGTCTCTCTGTCTCTGTCTCTGTCTGACTGTCTTTGTCTTTCTCGCTGTTTCTTTGTCTCTGTCTATCTCTCTCTATAGATATCTAGATATCTTATTTTCTTCTTAGGCTGTAGGTTTCATTAAGATAGGGACCATGTCCCGTTTAAATTTTGTACCTTTCTTCCATCCCAGATATCTAGTACTGTGCTCTGTATAGATGCCTAGTAAGGATATGCTGAATTGAAATGCTTCCTGTCAGTCTGGTTTAGAGAGGTACCAATCCAGTCAAATTCAAGTCTGTTTGTTCACAAATTGAAGTTGAATGCTGTTACTGTTCAGTTGTGTCCAATGCTTCCTAACCCCGTTTTTGAGTTTTCTTGGCAAAGCTACTGGAGCAGTTTGCCATTTCTTTCTCCAGCTCCTTTTACAGATGAGGAAACTGAGACAAATAAGGTTAAATGACTTGTTTAGGATCACAAAGGTAGGAAGTGACTGAGGCTGGATTTAAACTTGGGTTTTCCTAAGTCCAGGCCTGGCACTCTATCCTTTGCATCATTTAAATTTATAGATGGCACATTAAACAACGGAGCTAACATTGGCTTTCCCAAATGCAAATGTCTGCCATTTATCTGGATATTGTTAAGGGATTTTCTTTTGCATGATTGTTGTAAAGATTCAGTTATTGTTTATTATTAATGTACATTTACCCGCATAGAATATAAGCTCCTTGAGGAGAAGAGTATACATCATTATTGTCATACATTTGGCATAGAACCTTGCTCAGGATGACAGAATTTCTCACCAGAAAGGACGTCAGAGACTGTCTCATCCAACATATGCCTGAAAAAGCTTCTCCCTTATGAGACAGTTGGCTAGTGAAAATCTATTTTTGTTTGAAAGCCTGCAGTTGGAATGGACCAACTCTTTCCCATGGCAGCTTTCCTTCTTCTCCAGGTTTTGCACTTAGTTCCACCAAGTTTTTTCTTCACCAAATTCCAGCAACTTTCTCATTCTGGAAGATTCTGCCTCAGTCCCTGAGCCCCCTTCTCTGATGGGACCAGTTCCTCCAAGAAGCTCCATTTTTAGTCAGCTCCCAGACCAGTCATGCTCATTATTTTATTCTTCAACTCTTGCCTTTTTGGATGTCTTTTTCCACTATGTCTCTGTGGCCTTCTCATTTTAAAAGATCCAGATGTTACTCAGCGAAGCTCAGAGGGGACAAGTAGTTTTTCCAAAATCTTGAATTTTATGGAGAGTAGGGACTAAAATCCAAGTATGTTGACTGAACCATAATGAACTAATTTTGCAGCTGAAACAAAATATCAACTTCTGTTTCCTGATGCTTATGTCAATGTGTGGATTAGTAGATATGTTAAAATTTTAAATAACCTTTATTCAGCTTTGCATACTCTAGTTAAGGTTACTTGTCATGCTTTTATAGGAACATAATTAATTAAGTGATGCAGAGGATACAATGCTGAGTCTGGAGTTAAAAAGACATGAGTTCAAATCCACCCTCAGATACTTACTAGTTGTGTGACCCTGAAGAAGGGTCTTAAATCTTTATGTGTCTCATATTTTATTAGTGCTTTGAGATTGATTAAATGCTTTTAGAGCCTAAAGAGCTCTGAGAGTTAAGCCACAGATGTAGTTCCTCCCCCAATGATTTGGACTTTTTATTTCAACAGCATTAGAAAACACCATGATGTGAACTCTTTCCACCTCTGTAAGTAGGTATCTCATTTGGCAATGGATCATTTTAGTGAGTTGCCTGGGGTTAATGAGAGATTGAATGACTTGGCTAGGGTTACTCAAGCTTTTTCTGCTGGAGAGAAAACTTGAATCCAGATGTCTTTATTCCAGTGATGTTCTGTTTTCTATGATCTGACACGCCTTGTGTACTTAAGCAGAGATATTTATGTATTTTGTAAATGAAACATGTGGTTTTATTTCACTCAGAACTCCCAGTGTGGAAGCTTTAGCTACAAATGGAAATTGGCACAGTGGATAGAGATCAAGACCTGGAGACAGGTGAAATCTAGTCTCAGATGCTTACTAACTGTGTGACTCTGGGCAAGTCACTTAACCCTGTTTGCCTCAGTTTCTTCATCTGTTGCACAAGGAGAACGAGATGGAAAACCACTATATTATCATAAATAATTGGACATGACTGAAAAATAACCAAACAATTACAAACTAAAAATCAGATTTATAGCTTAAAACAGAAATTTTTAGCCTAAGGGCCATGGTCTTGTTTTTGAAAAGATATTTTGATAACTGTATTTCAATATAATTGCTTTCTTTTGTAATCATAGTGTTTTATGCATTTTAAAACTTTATTGGGGCAGCTAGGTAGTGCAGTGGATAGAAAACCACACTTAGAATCTGGCCTCAGATACGTCCCAGCTGTGTGACCCTGGGCAAGTCACATAACCCTGTTGCCTGAGTTTTCTTATCTGTAAAATGAGCTGGAGAAGGAAATGGCAAACCACTCCAGTACCTCTGCCAAGAAAACCCCAAGTGGGATCACGGAGAGTTGGTCACAACTGAAAAATTGACTGAACAACTACAAAACTTTCTTTGAAGAGGATCTATTGATTTCACCAGACTGATGAAGACACAAATCAAAAAGTCCATGACTCAAAGAAAGGTAGCAAACTTCTGGATTAGAGAATTGTTTGTTGCAGTCAGCAATAGAGTGACCTGTCCAGAGTCACACTGCCAGGAGGTGTTATAGGTGGGACTTCAACCCAAGTTTGCCTGAATCTGAGGCCATCTCTCTCCTTTTTCCCACTCTGCCTTTTGATGCTTAAAGATTACTCTCTCCATTTTACAGATGAAGGTGTTGGGTTCAGAGAGGTAAGGTCACTTTCCCAGAATCACACAGCTACTGAATGTTGGCTCCTGTCTTTTGATTGCGTGACCTTTCCAAGGAGATCCTAAGTTTGTGTGTTTGGCTATAGAACAGACTTTGAAGAGAATGCTCGCTGGCACTGGGAAGTGGGGATCAGTAGTTGACTGGCTGGCCATCAATCCATAGTGGCTCAATTCAGTGTCATGGATGATGAGTGGGACTTTTCCTCTTCGGATGCCTTGCTGCGGTGTACAACCCAACAGATGCGATCAGATGGCAAGGCCTCCACCCCAAGCAGCAGGCAAGAGAGACAGAGTGATTTGCTTCTCAGCAAATGGATCAAGGTTGCGGCCGGATGCCCTTGCCAGGAGGAAAAGACACTGGAGAGGTCCAAGGGGGCCTTGTGTACTCAACTCAATGAGGCCCTTTAGTATCTCAGTTACATTAAAGGTGCATCTTTCTGGGAAAGAACGTTAGGGTTGCCATTGTGTTATATGGTCAAATAGGTCTCTGTGGGGAGGGCTGTAATTCCTTTCTAAGTACACCAGTGAACTGCATTTATCAGTGAGAGCATTATTGTTATGGCTCTGCCATCAAACAGGTGGAAGAAACCGGAGCCATTTTAGCTGTTAGAGAAACAAGGCAGGATCCTACTGGGGCAATCTGCCCTCATCCCAGGAACAAGGCTCAAGCAGGCAGAGAATGGCTTTTGAAGGACAGACGGCTCTGAGCTCAGGTATCAGAAGCTGCCTTTGGAAAGACTGTTTAGTTTTTGTAAGAGAGTGAGCATTTATTAAACGCTTACTTTGTGCAGGCCCCGTGCTCAACCCTGGGAAAACAGAAAAAAGGCAGAAGTAACCCCTGCCTTTAAGGAGCCGATGTTTTATTGGAGAATTTAAATAACTAGGTACCGAGAAGATTTGTACATAGTAGATGGAAGGTCATCTGAAAGGGAGAAGGAAAATGTCGCTGGGAGTACCAAGAAAGACTTTTTGTAGAAAATGGCAATTAAACTGAGTTTTCAAAGAAATTTGGAAATTTTCAGTGGAGGGAAGGGCAGAGCACTCTAGGAATGGGGCACAGCCAATACAAAAACATGGAGGTAGAGATGGGAGATGTAGTATGTGTGTTTGAGGAATAGCAAGTGAGCCATTATTTCTGTCTCATTGAAAAAAAAAGTGAATCACAGTGTCTCTGCCAAGAAAACCCCAACGGGGTCACAAAGAGTCAGATGTAACTGAGAGAACTGAATAACAATATTAGGCAGCTGGGTTATCTTCCTGAGTTCAAATCTAGCCTCAGACATTTACTAGCTGTGTGACCCTAGGCAAGTCACTTCACTCTATTTGCCTCAGTTTCCTTTTCTGTAAAATGAGCTCATGAAAGAAATAGCAGATCACTGCAAGAAAACTGCCTATAGGGTCACAAAGAGTCAGACTGAAATGACTCACCAACAGTAACATTATAATTACGAAATCTATGAAAAGTATTATACTCTTCACTTCTGTCTGTGAAGTCTTCTTTTCCTTCAAAGCACAGTTCGGATACCGCGGACTCCTTCAAGAAGTCTTTCTTGATCAATCTACTTCCTAGGGATAGCATGGCACAATAGATAAAAGGCTGATTTTGTATCTAGAGAGACCTGGGACCAAGACCTGCCTCCGACATTTATTGTCTATGTGACTACAAGAGAGCCACTTAGCCTCTCAGATACCCCAGGGGTCTCTAAAGTAGGGCATGTATGAGACAATACACTGGGATATGGGGGAGATATATTATAGCTTCTATTTATATTCTGTTTTCCTATAAAAAGAGTAAGAAAGACAATTGTCTTTACATATATAGTAACACTATTGACATGGATTGTATAGTCTCATGACATGTATGCGTTATGATTTATCCTGAAGGAAGAATGGGGTTTCACACCAAGGAGAGGCTGACAGTGATACTATAGTTTGTTTACTTTTAATACGTTGTGATTTATTGCAGTTTGTGCGTGGATTCACTTGGTTTTATTCTCATCTGGGGACATGTCATATCTCCCAAGTTGAATGTAAGCTCCTTAAGTGGATTTATGGATGATATTATCAAGTTTCCAAGAGACAATGTTGCCTGATGAATATAGAAATGGTCTTGGATCCAAAAAGAACTTTGTGAACTTCATAAGGGCAAGGACATCCTTTTATTTTTTTTATGTCCCCATTGCTTACAGTGTTTGGTACATAGTAGGTGCTTAATAAATGTTGACTGATTGAAAGAACTGGATCAGTTCCTGAGTTCAAATCCAGCCTCAGACACTTACTAGTTGTGTGACTCTAAGCAAGTCAGTTCACCCTTTTTGCCTTAGTTTCCTCACCTGTAAAATGAACTGGAGAAGGAAATGGCAAGCCACTTCAGGATCTTAACTAAGAAAACTTCCCAAGGGGGAATGAAGAGACGATTCCAATTTCCATTGGTAGAAATGTACTAGTATTCCCAAATCAAGACCCTATGCTTGCTTTTTATTGAATCTTAATTCAGCAAAAAGATAAGCAAAATAGACAAGTGGATTCCAATTCATTACGTGATTTCAGTGGTGTCCAACTCTTCATGACTCTGTTTTGGAGTTTTCTTGGGAAAGATATTGGAGTGGTTTGTCATTTTCTCCCATTTTTTTTAACTGATGAGGAAACTGGGGCAAATGGAGTCAAGTAACTTGTCCAGAGTCATACAACTAGTAAGCATCTCAGGCCCAATTTGAACTCAAGATGATGAGTCTCCCTAATTTCAAACTTAGTGTGGTATCTACTGCATCATCAAGGTATCCTGGCTTCCAAAGAGTCCTGCAAAAAAAAAAGAACATGAATTGAAGATAAAGCTAATAATTACAATTCAAGGGGAGAAGAATAAAATGACATTCTTCATAGGAGCCCTTCATGAGCCACATTGCCAGGCATGTGATCTGACAAGATCTGACAAAAACAATCTGCCAAAAATTTAGACCTGACAAGAAATCAGCTCCCAAAAAACTTAGAAATGATCCAGGTGATTATTTGGAATATGGATTCACATTCATTATCCTTATAGAAGAACCCAGCCCCAAAGATATGTAATATCTTGAGATAGTTGCTAATGATGGCATAAAGCCACCATGATGATGAGCAAAGATATTGAAAAACTAAGTTTTTGTTATCAAAAATGATGTGTCACTTCCAAAATGGGCAATATATGCATGATTTAATATATTGAAAACAATTTTCTAACCTCTTTTAAAATCTTTCAAACAAAGACTTTGCGTGGGTTTTGAGCTCATTTGTTAGAAGTGTGAAAAATGCAGCACCTTCAAATTAGTTTGTAAGAACAATTGATTGATATGGGGAAGATAGAAATTTACACCTTGACTTTCAATAAAAGCTTCTGCATAATTGCTGGATCAGATTGAAAAATGAGTATCGGTGATATAGGAAGTACAGCTAACAATATCCTTTTCCCACCTGGGTCTCTGTGTCTTTGTGAAAGGGAGTCTTTTTCAGCTCTGACAGTGATTAAAGCCACGTTTCAAAATAACAGCTCCAAACCAGACCTTTGAATCCTTATATCACAAAAAGTTAAAGTAAGATTTTAAAACATAATGAAAAATTCATTTACTTTGCTTTCAGAAATATTTGATTGATAATTGTTTAAGTTTTATTAAAATGTGTTTTAAGGTGCTTGATAATTAATGTTTAATTAAATAATTCTAGTCAATTAATGTGATTAATCAATGTATGCTTAATAATAATATTTATTAGAAGAGAAGAAAGGGACAGAGAATTATCTGTCATTGATAATCAAGACAGCTCTAAAAGTTACTTATTGGATTTATTATACAGCATATCTCAAAAATCTTGGTTTAATTTGAAGTTTTAGGATATTAAAGAAGTCAATAAGACTTTGCTAGCTGTGTGATCTTGTACAAGTGCTTCAGGTTCCTCAATTGTAAAAGGGGAATTATAATAGTCCCTATCTCCCAGGATATTATGAGGATTAAATGAGATTATCTTTGTAAAACACTGATCTTGGTACCTGGCACATAATAGGTGCTTAATAATTGTTAGCTATTATTCATTTTGAGATACCCTATACATTTACAGAGAAAAGTAAACTAAATGTAATAGACATTGAAAGTTTCATATACAACCCTTATTTTATGATCCATTGTGTATAGATAAGTTTTGTTAAATCCAAATTTTAAAAAGAAAAATTTTTAAATTTGCATTCTTGGGAAAAAATACTGTTTATTTTATCTTTAATTCTTTTAATTTTTATTTTATGGCATGTTCTCTAATATTTGCATGTGTAAAATTTAAACTATAAGGTAATGAATAAATATACACATGCCAATTAATCAATTATGTGCTTGGCATTGTGCTAGTGATAATAGTACTAATAATATTTATATAGTGCTTACTATGTGCCAGGATGTGCCGGCATGTTAAGCATTTTATAATTATTACTTCATTTAATCTTCAGAATCACTCTAGGAAGTGGGTGTTAATATAATCTCTGTTTTACTCTTGAGGAAACCAAGGCAGAGATTTAAGTGATTTGTCCAGGGTCACATAGCTAGCAAGTGTATGAGGCTGGATTTTTAACTTCCAGAATTCTATCTGGCTACCCCAAAGATTTAATTTCTTTTAGCTACCAGAGAATGAAATAATTCCTTTTCATCATGCGATCTACCCATCCACTTCTCTCTTTCTGTGTCTCTCTGTCTCTGTCTCCCTCTCTCTGTCTCTCCGTCTCCGTCTCTCTCTGTGTCCCTATCTCTTTCTCTCACCCCTCTTTCTCCCTCTCTCTCTCATCTATTATTATAATCAAATGAGTTTAGAAACTCTCCGCCCTGCTTGAATCTTGGTTATAGATGTATTGTTGATCTTGTCAGTAGAGGGAGTTTCCATTCCTGGAACGCTCTCTACACTTGCCCTTCCCTTGAAAAGAAGTGTTGCTAGCCAACAAGAACATTTTTATTATTATTGACTGAGACCTACAATTATCATGCAGAGCCTTTTGTTTTCCTCCCTGCTTCTTTGAATCACCAGGTCTGAAGTTTTGCACAGAATAGCAACCCTACCTAGTTCTTTTCCAGTTCTGCCAGCTGCCGACCTTGGCTTCTTCATCCCGCAGCCCTCCCCAGTCCAGCTGCATGGCATGAGGCTGGCTTTGCAAACCCCTGCAGAATTTCTTCTGACTTTGCTGCTTGAGATACTTACACGCTCACTCATCACACAACACGCTGATTTCCTTTGCTAGTTTCACTGGATTGGATCCTGCTTGTGTGCTGAGTCCTCTCTGGGAGAAGACGGGATCCAAAAAGAAAAATTAAGTCACAGAGTGCTTATATTCATGGGTGTTGCTCTAAATGAGCTTTACAGAGACACAGTGAAGTGGCTAATGTAGGACCAGGGGAGCATGAACAAGCATGAGCCAGACATTATGCCAGGGACTGCAGACACCTGTCAAAAATAAGACTGTCTTTGCTTTGAAGGAGTTTCCATTCTGTAGGAGATGACAACTCTATTTGGGAATGATGGCCAGGGAAGAAGATTTTGGTCTTGGGAGTCACAGGGATGGTGAATGGACTGGATGGAACCAATTGCCACCTTTATTCCTAATACCCTACCTTTTGCCTCTTGAAGTAATCATATCAAAACAACCATTACTAATGGAGAAGACATGGAGATCCAGATATGGATCCAGTCCAACCCACACTTGAATAGTAAAATCCCTCTGATAATGTTTTTGAGAGGTGAACATCCGGGTTCTTCACTAATGAGAAGGAAACAAATACCTCCTGTAAGCATAGTAAATGTTGAGTGACCAACTTTATCAAACAAATCTATCTCTCTATAACTATTGCCCAGACAAGTAGAACAAGTTCTCTTCATTCTACACCCACTGGCTTCTATCCCAGTCAGATCCTATCTAGAATATGATCAGTTCTAGGTGTCCTATTTTTTTGTGTAGTGCAGGCTCTGGACTTATTCTCCCTATTTCTTCTCTCACTGGCAAGTTGCATCCTCAAAGCCTGACTGAATGTGGCTTCCAGGTTAAAAAAAAAAGCTCATAAGTGTCATGGATGTCTGAATTCAGATCTTCCACTTCCAGAGTGGTAGCTGAGAATGGAGCTAACTATGAAAGAGAGAGAGAGAGAGAGAGAGAGAGAGAGAGAGAGAGAGAGACAGAGAGACAGAGACAGAGAGAGAGACAGACAGAGACACAGCTACAGAGAGAGACACACACAGAGACAGAGACAGAGAGAGACAGAGAGACAGAGACAGATACAGAGACAGAGAGAGAGAGACAGAGACACAGAGAGAGAGACATAGAGAGAAAGAGACAGAGAGACAGAGATAGAGAGAGACAAAGATAGAGAGAGACAGAGAGAGAAAGAGAGAATTAGCAATTGGAGTTTAGATTTGTAAATACTCTGTAGCAAAGAAAAAGGCTTTAAGATCTGATAGCAGCCACAAAAATGAGTAGCCCAGGCCACCTGTTTCCTATATGTATGCCTTATTCCATTATTCTAAAAGTTTATGCCAATTGTTCACAATTGTTCATTGTAGATGTGAGGTGTATTTGTGCAAATGTACCCCAGGTTTTGCGGATGTAATGTTTTTAGCTGCTGCTTTTACTACGATATCTTAGTAAATATCTTTGCTAAAAGCTAATTGTTGTATACCAACTGCCCAGTAAAGAAAAGCACTCTGGTGGGGACTCATGAGCTATGATTTTTAGGATTATAACTCTACATTATGCTCTAAAGCCAAAAGTAGCAGCTGTATTCCATGGAATCAAGAACGGTCTCTGGATCCAACAAGATGAGTGAATAGACCAGAAAAGAATGCTACATGAAGATAAAGAAATTGAAGTTTGAAAAGGGCAGGGCCCTTTATCTAAAGGCATTGTACAATTGGTATAGGGATTAAAATGAAGATAAATTTAAGCTCTTAGGAGGCAGGTTTGTTTTTTGACTTTGTGTCCCTGATATACATTATGATGCTTTTACACATGATGGTTTTTCAGCAAATTGACTCAAATTGAGTTACACTCTGAATTCTCAGTCTTTGACTCCACATTCGATATGTTTTTCCCTAAATATTCTTATAAAGAAGTGGACCAGTGGTCGAAGTCAAATGTCTAAAGATAATAGAGGAAAGGTTAGGGTGAAAGTGGAAAAGAATGGATGGGAAGGATTTTTATGATAGTAACAAAGACAGGACCTTGCTATCTGAAAGAGGGACATATTACAATGAAGATCTTGGAGGCTGAGAGCCTGATGACAAGTAGGTAAATAATTTGACTTTATATCCTCATCACTAAATAAATAAAAGATGAATACTGAACACGAGAGGCAGGAAATCCTTAGCATTTTGGCATTTTCCACTACTGAAGTTGAAAGTTGTTTTAGAATTTGATCATATAACTAAATATAGAAATTAAATTAACCATGGATATCAGGGGATCCCTGAACATTATGAAATCTAAATTACTAGGTCTATTAATGGTATCTCCACCCCTATGTCATGCTTCAATTATCTTTCTTTTTTTAGCTTTAATAGTTTTTTTTTATTTTTTTAAACACATGCAAAGAATAGTTTTCAACATTCACCTTTGTAAAAGCTTGTGTTCCAAATTTTACTCTCTCTCTTGCCCTGCCCCCTCTCCAAGACAGCATGTGCAATTCTTCTCAACATATTTCTATATTCATTATGCTGCACAAGAAAAATCAGATCAAAAAGGAAAAAAAACACAAGAAAGAAAAAAAACCTAACAAACAAACAAAGAACAACAACAAAAAGGTGAAAATATTATGGTCTGATTCACAGTCAGTCTCCATAGTTGTCTCTCTGGATATGGATGGTACTTTCCATCACAAGTCTATTGGAATTGCCTTGAATCACTTCACTGTTGAAAAGAGCCAAATCCATCACAGTCTAACATCATATAATCTTGTTACTGTGTACAGTGTGCTCTTGGTTCTGTTCACTTCACTCAGAGCAGTTCACGTAATCCTCCCCAAGCTTTTCTGAAATCAGCCTGTACATCATTTCTTATAGAACAATAATATTCCATTACTTTCATATACTATAACTTAATCAGCCATTCCCCAGCTGATGAACAGCCAATCACCAGTTATCTTCCAAAGAAGAAAATTTCTTTGAGACAACCAATGAAGATGTGCATGTTCTCCTCCCCTTTATCTCCTCTTCCCTACTAATGTTTTACCCATCCAGAACAAGATAACTATAATCAGGCATCAAATGTCAAGTCTAGGGCCCTTTCTGAGTGAAATTGGGAAGATTTAATATCTTTGTTTCGAATTTGATAGGAAAGCTCCTACCTGTTTGCTTGCTACCTGTTGTCAGGTAGCTATCAATCTTCTAATTTTCCTTTTCTCAGGGAGGGTCTGGCAGATACCTCTCTAGGTAGCTAGGCCATTATACACCAGCATCATAAAATGCAGTTTTAGAAATGCCTACCCATGGAGAGACACACTGAGCTCAGTTAAACAAAGATGTGGGAAACCTTCAATATCTTGGCACACCACCCTGAGCTTTGCCAGATGGCACCAATTAGAAATAATGAGTGTGCCACTAGCAGCATGGGATAAAAGCAGAGAAAGTACATGTGAGCAGGTATCTTGATATAACTATGTTTAATTTTAGTGGGAATAGAAAAAGAGCATTCTTTGGGGTGCAGAGAGACAGTAGGATTAACCGATTATTGGACCCCTCCAACACTCATTTTAATAGATGAAGAAACTGAGAATGGGTGCTATACAGCGTCTGAAGGCAAGATCTCAACTCAACTGTCCTAGATGACGAGTTCAGTATTCTATTCCCTGCACTACATGGCAACATCACTGTACTAACAGTTAGCAAAGGGTTTGAATTCATTCATTCTATCATTCATTTAATATTCTTTAATAACTAATTATGTGCCAAAATAATTTCATTGAGAAAGCCCCAGTAACAAACTAGTTATCCAACCTCTGTATAGGTTAATTAACTCTTTGGAGCCTTCATTTTTCATGTGCAAAAGAGTGATAATAATATTTACATAGGAATGTAGTAGATAGTTGATTGGCTAGGAAGGAAGAAGGGAGGAAAGAAGTAAAAAAGAAGGGAGAAATGGAGGGAGAAAGAAGGAAAGGGAAGAGGAAGGAAGGAAGCAAAGAAGAAAAAAGAAAGGAAAAAAGGGTGGAGAAAGGAAGAAGAAAGGCAAGAGGAAGGACGGAAAGAAAGAAGGAAAAAGGAAAGAATGAAAAAAGGAAGAAAGAAATGGGAAAGAAGAAGGAAGGAAAGAAGGAAAAAAACCAAAAAGGGCGAGAAGATCAAGAACATAAGTATTTACTATCAGCTGTAAATTCTGATATGTGTTCAGAATATAAAAACAAAAGTAAAACAGTCTCAGGGTCACTTCCTATCTCTGACATGTGTGTAATATTTGCTAAGATCTTTAACCTATCCCTGCCTCAGTCAATTCCCTAAGACAATGAGTTACTTCTCTCCATGGGCAGAGGAAATTTTCAACACGTGAAGAAAATTTTGGTCTGGATAAGAAAAAAAAAAACTCCGATAAATCACAATGCTGTTGTCAGAAGAACACTTTGTAAACTCTGACACTGCAGAAACTTGAGAAACTTTTATTTTTATTTTTATTTGAGAGTAGAATTATTTTCTTTTGTTTGGAAGTTACCGAATATTATGATCCACATTTTTAAATATGCAGACAAAAATACATTGATTTTTTCCCCAAATGTAATAGCTTTTTGTAAAAGAAAGATTTACCCAAACTCATGATACATTGATTAAATCACGGGTCGATAATTGTGTTTGTGTCCTTGGCCCCCTTGTGCAGGTAGTCTGGTGAAGTCTATGGACTCCTGTCCAGAATTATGTTTTTAAATGCATTAAATAAAATATATAGGATTGTAAAGGAAGCCAATTACATTGAAATGTTGTTATCAAAATATTAAAGACGTGTTAATGGGCCCCAGCTTAAGATCCCCTTGCTTAAAAATTGGGGGAAAATTGAGGAGCTGTCATTTGGGCATTTCTTAGTATGAATTGTATTCCTCCTTTTCTTTCTTCCTTTTACCATTATTTGTCCCCTTCTCTTCTTTCTTCTCCTTCTCTTCTGCTGTCTCCTTTCTTCTCTTCTTTCCTCTCTCACCAACCTATCATTTCTTCTCCTACTCCTTTCTTTCCTCCTCATTTTCCACCTTATTCTCTTCTCCTTCACCTTCTTCTCTTCATTATTTTCCTTTCTCTTTACCCTTTTCCTCCTCCTTCATCTCAGTATTGCTTAATTTGGTTGAAGGAGGTAGACCCTTAAACAGGCCAACATAGAACAATACTTAAAACCTTTCCTACCCTGCTGGGCTAGCTTTTGAGAGCCCAAGATCATCTCTGTGCATAATGGAAGAAACTTTTAGTGGTGATCATAGGATCCTAATTTCATATAGTTAGAGCTGGAAGGTACCCAAGAAATCATTAGAGTTAACCCTCTGATTTTTAAAATGGGGAACCCGAGGTCCAAACTGATTGCTTAAGATTATATAATGAGTGGGGGCTCATCACTACTTATCAGTGGATTCTGATGTTTCTACAGGAGAAAGTAAGGTTGTTGACTTTGTACATCCTCTCTCACTTAAATCCAACTCACCATCAAGTCAAGATATCTCCACCCTGATGTCATTGTTTGTCTTCCAGAATGAAGGAAGAACAATAGTTTCATAAGGAGCATAGTTAGGATTTTAACTCATTTTTTTGTGTGCCCAAGTTCTGTCCATACTTCCAGATATTGGAAATATTTCCTTTAAGATGTCTCTCAAGTGGTGTTCCTTTTGAGACTATTCTCATTTCCCTCAATTCAACTGTTTAAAACTCCATCTCTTGAAATGACTTTGGATTACTTATACCTAAGTTGACTTAGAAGCTTATGTATGTTTCTCTCCTGTTGAGGAGAGCCTCCTTGTTGACAAGGACAGCTTTGTTGAGATTTTGTTTTTGAATCTTTAGCACTTAGTAAAGTACTTGAAATATATTAGGCACTTAATAAATGCTCTTTGGATTGAATTGAATTAAAGGAACTAATGGAAACAAAATAGGAAGGAAGGAAAAGGAACAGTAAAAGTTACGGGAAAGAAGGGTAATGAGTGTACTCTATAATGATAATAAAACCATATTTATGTGCTGCTTGGAGGTTTCCAAAGTTTTTTCCTCATAGCAACTCTTTGAGTTTGCTGAGTTTCAGAGAGGTTGATTAATTTGCTCATTGTTATAGCTACTATTTCTGAAGAAGGATTCTAATCCAAGTGACATCTGCTGTGTCTAGTCTATTCTATATATTTCTTTTGATGATCATCTAGTAATTTAAATATCAGGTGTCAAATACAAGAATGATCATGGTACTCCCCTATTTAATATACTTCAATAGCTCCCTGTTTCCACTGAGAGCCAATACAAACTACTCTGACATTCAAAGTCCTTTGCATCTTGTCTTTAATCTACCTTTCATGGCTTCATCCCAAAGAATACATGGTCCAGTGTGTAAGACTTCCTTACACACAGCACTCCAGCTTCAATACCTTTGGTTGAGGCAATCTCTTATATGTAGAATAATGCGCTCCCTCCTCTTAGAATTCCAGATCAAGGGCCATCTTCTCCATATGAAATCTTTCCTGATCCCCTAAGGATTCCTTATTCAATCAATTGGCATTCATTTTAAAATCTATTTTCATGTGTACTTAGTCTTTCTTTTTCCTTTTTCCTCAGGGACTAATTCATTTTTGTCTATATTCCTAGTGCCTAGGACTGTACATTAAGGCAAGGTGAGTAGAGACAGAAAGACATGGATTCAAGTCCCACCTTTGATAGGAACTGACAGTCTGATCTTAGGAAATTGATTTAACCTCTCAATGCCCTAGATGTCTCTTTGAGAGTCTAAGATAACAGATTATGACTCATGTTGAGAGAGCATGTCTTCATCTGGGAGTGCTCTTTATTATTGAAATCACAGTCTCTATCCTTATTTCCATTGCCTAGCAAAAGTACCAAGCACATAGCAGGCACTTAATAAATGCTTGTCGGTGGATTGTTTTTACTTTTTATAGCCTTGATACATAATCCCGCTGCTTGGTTATCAGGCAGATAAAGAAGTGATGGACTCTTATTTGATGCAGTTGGAGAAAATAAAAATAGCTTTGTACCCAGCAGTTTCATTAATATGTATTCCAGTCCTAAAAGGCTCTTCAGAAATGCTGGGAAAGCACATTGGAATTGCTTTGGATTATAATAATTTAGCAAAGCATCTAATTTATATATTAAGTTGGCTTAATAGACTTATATTGCCTTGCTCTTTGATCTGAAGAGAAAATTGGTGAATAATTTATCAATTTTTTAAAGTGTCATATCTGAGCTATAATTTACATTTAAAAAATACATTTTTGAGAAGGGCCTCCATCAAGTTGTTTCCAAAATCATACCAATTCACAGGGAAGGCACAAAAATAGAATGAGATGTGTTTGCAAAGAATTCATCTTCTCCCTCCCTCCTTGGAAAAAAGACAGTCCTTTCAAGTGTGCTGCCAAAAGGCACTTCACTGTCAGATTTGCCGACAGGGACACATGATCATTCTTTTCTCCCACTTTTACCATTATACTTGTCTTGGTGGATTTGTGTTAGCATCTCTGGCCATGATGCCATGCAGCTAAGCATCCTGGGACAGTGGCTTCTTGCTGGTTTATGACTTCTCCCAAGACTCTGGAGATCCCACATCTACTTCAAGGGGAGATGTGAGGGTGTTCACATGATGGTGTGGCTGCTGGCAGGATGGCTCTGCCCAGAAGCCTCTGTATATCTGCCAGCCAGTTTATATTTGCCTAAGTTCATCATACTTAGATGAAATCAGATTTCACCTGTGACCTTGTTCTCCTTTCCCTCTCTCCATCTTCAATCCAGCTCTGCCTTCTTTCATTAGACAGATTATCCCTCTCTCTCTTATCACAAAACTATATATTCATTAGGGTTGAAGAGACCTAAGAAGGCATCTAATCTAAGCAGAATAAGAAGCAGGAATCCCCTCTGTAACATTCTTAATTAAGAATAATGTATTCATGAAGTTATGTTTGGAATATGCTTAATTTCATTCAATCAACTGGAAGGCGTTTATCAGGCATCAACTATATGTCAGAGACACTGTGTGTTACCTTGATGATACAAAGAAAATACAAATAAAACATCTCTACTTAAAGAAGCTTACAGTATATGGAATCATTTTTGCAATTGTTTCTTCCCCTTATTTTTCTTCCCTTCCCATCCTTCCCCTTTCTTTTTTCTCTGTCATTTACTCTTCTCTTTCTTTTTCTTTCTCTTCCTCTTCTTTTCCCTTCCCTTTTTCTCCTCTTTTCCTCACCTCTTCACTTCTCCTTCTCCTCCCTTTCTCTTCCCCTTTCTTTTCATCTTTTCTTTCCCCTTCTTTCTCCTTTCTTTCCTTCCTTTTTCTTTTGTCTCCCTCTTCCCCTGGAAGAGTTTGTTTTCCTGAGTTCAAATCCAGCTTCAGACACTTACTAGATATGTGACCCTCGGCAAGTCATTTAACCCTATTTGCCTCAGTTACCTTACCTGTAAAATGAGCTGAAGAAGGAAAGTTAGCAAATTATTATTCCAACCCCCCTTTTTTGTAGCCCCAGTGCCTAGCACAGCACATCTGGAACATAATAATTACTTAATAAATGCTTCTTGATTAATAGTGATAGAGAACTTATTTTCCCCAAATTATACTGACTATTCTGCTTTTGGACAGCTCTTCTGATTGGAATGGTGCCTTTTTATATGTTGTTGGGCTGAAATCTACCTTTCTAAGGTTCTGAATTCTGGCCTCTAGTCTAGGAAAAAGCACCAATAAAATGCTTTCCTTCACCATCTAATATTAAATAAGCCCCAAATCTTCTTCAAATAAAAAATTCTGATTTCTATTGAATAATCTTTTCAGAGGACTATTTTATGTGTCTGTCCCATTTCTAGGGCGAGAACTTGGCATCATGCATCCTGAAATGGGAGACCAAGAACTAACTAGACACAAAACTCATATGACTGAGGCAGAGGAGAGTTTTTTTTTTTTTTTTTTTTACCATTTCTATTGGTTCAGACATTATGCCTCTCAATTCAATTCAACAAGTGTTTCCTCTCCCACTAAAGGTAGGGAAAACACTTGTTTGTGTGATCTGTGTGATCCCTTGTTGAGTTGTGTAATATGAATTGTAAGATCTTAGATTTAGAACTGGAGTGAACCTTAGAGATCATCAATTTCAAACTCTCTCATTTGCAAATGTAGAAGAAGTCATCTTCCAGAGTTCAAATCCAGCTTTAGACACTTACTACCTGTGTGACCAGGGGCAAGTCATTCAACCCTGTTTGCCTCAGTTTCCTTATCTATAAAATGAACTGAAGAAAGTAAGTTGGCAAATCATTCCAGTATGTTTGCTAAGAAAGTCCCAAATGGGATCATGAAGTGTTGGACTTGATCGAAACAACTAAATAACAAAACTAGAAGAGGTTAAATAGTCATGCAACTAAAGAAGTATCTGAGGCAACATTTGAACTCAAGTCATCATGATGCCAAGTTCAGTCCTCTATCTCCTACACTATCCTGATTCTCTAATAAAAATAAACTGCCAGGATGATTTCAGAAAGACCTGGAGAGACGTACATGAACTGATGCTGAATAAAATGAGCAGGACCAGGAGATCATTATATACTTCAACAACAATATTATATGATGATCAATTCTGATGGACATGGCCATTTTCAGCAATGAGATGAACCAAATCAGTTCCAATAGGGCAGTAATGAATTGAACCAGCTACACCCAGAGAAAGAACTCTGGAAGATGACTATGAACCACTACATAGAATTTCCAATCCCTCTATTTTTGTCCGACTGCATTGTTGATTTCCTTCACAGGCTAATTGTACACAATTTCAGAGTCTGATTCTTTTTGGACAGCAAAATAACTGTATGGGCATGTATACATATATTGTATTTAACTTATACTTTAACATATTTAACATGTATTGATCAACCTGCCATCTGGGGGAAGGGGTGAAGGAAGGCGGGGAAAAGTTGGAGCAAAAGGTTTTACAATTATCAGTGCTGAAAAATTACCCATGCAGATATCTTGTAAATAAAAAGCTATTAAAAAAACAAACTGCCATTTTTATAATGTTTATTTTTCATTTAAAAAATTTAATTAAATTATTATTATTTTGCTGAGACAATTGGGGTTAAGAGACTTGCCTAGGATCACACAACTAGGAAGTGTTTGAGGTCAGATTTGAACTCAGGTTCTCCTCACTTCAGGGCTGGTGCTCTATCCACTGCACCACCTAGCTGCCCCTAAATGAATTTTTAATACACATGGCTTTATGAATCATGTTGAGGGGGAAAAATCAGAACAAAAGGGAAAAACCATGGAAGACTCCCCCCCCCCAAAAAAAAAAAGAAAAAGAAGTGAACATAGCATGTGTTGATTTACATTCAATTTCAATAGTTCTCTCTCTGGATACAAACATTTTTCATCCAAAGTTTGTTGGAATTGCTTTGTATCACTGAACCATTGAGAAGAACCAAATCTTTTATAGTTGATCATCGCACATTCTTGATGTTACTGTAGGACCTTATTTTTTAAAAATTAATTTAAAGTTAATTTAAATCTTTTGATCTAAATATAAATTTAATTTTTAATAGACCCTTAAGAATAGTGGTTGATCTGAATTCTTTTTTTTAAGCTTTTTATTTTCAAAACATATGCATGGATAATTTGACAACATTGACACTTGCATAGCCTTGTGGTTCAGATTTTCTCTTCGTTCCTCCCACCCCTCCCTTAGATAGCAAGCAATCCAATATGTATTATACATGTTAAAATATATGTTAAATCCAATATATGTAAACATACTTATACAATTCTTTGCTTCACAAGAGAAATCAGATCAAAAAAAGAAAGTAAATGAGTAAAAAAAGTGAAAGCGAACAACAACAAAAAGAGTGAGAATGCATTGTTGTGATCCACACTCAGTTCCTACAGTCTTTTCTCTGGGTATAGATGGCTCTCTTCATCACAAGATCATTGGAACTGGCATCAAAAATCTCATTGTTGAAAAGAGTCACTTCCATCAGAATTGATAATTGTATAATATTCATGTTGTTGTGTACAATGATCACCTGGTTCTTCTCACTTCACTTACCATCAGTTCATGTACATCTCTCCAGGGCTTTCTAAAATCATCCTCATGATCATTTCTTATAGAACAGTAATATTCCATAGCATTCATATACCATAACTTATTCAGCCATTCTCCAATTGATGGATATCCACTCAGTTTCCAGTTTCTTTCCACTACAAAAAGGGCTGCTACAAACTTTTTTGCACATGAGGTCTCTTTCCTTCCTTTAAGATCTCTTTGGAACATAGGTTCAATAGAAACATTGCTGGGTCAAAGGGTATGCAGTTTGATAACTTTTTGAGCGTAGTTCCAAATTGCTCTCCAGAATGGCTGGATCTATTCACAACTCTACCAACAATGTATTAGCGTCCCAGTTTTCTCACATTCTCTCCAACATTCATCCTTGTCTTTTCCTGTCATCTTAGCCAATTTGAGAGGTGTGTAGTGGTATCTCAGAGTTGTCTTAATTTGCACTTCTTTGGGTTGATCAGAATTCTTAAGTGTTTGTCATTAGAGTATTGTTTGCTACTGGTTCTGCTCACTTCACTTCACATCAGTTCATACAAATATTCCCAACTTCCTTTGAAACTATCCTCCAATATTTCTTATAGCCAGTGAGTATGCTAGTAAATATGAGCTCTCCAGAAAAGAAAAGAAAAAAATCTATACACAAAACACTTTTAAATTTAATGTGCAATATTAGCATTTTCTCCATCATATTGTTAAGTCTAAACAATCATGAAATAATAAATCAAGGCTGGATTTGTAGTGTTTGCCTATTTTAGAGATATAAATGCGGAGACTAACAATCTGCTATGGAGAGCTCATGACACTAGATAGTCTTATGTTTTGCTGCCTTGGAAATGGAAATGTTTTTGAGTGTACAGGTTGGGCTCTATGGCCTTGGAGCTTCCTTCCAACTGTGATATTCCAGGAGTTTTTGTTTCCAGTATGGAACTGGTCCTACATAGACTCCTCAGACGGTTATTCATATTTAAATAAAGTCATTCTTGTGGACTTGAGTTTGAATAGTTTCATCCTCTTCCTCTAGAGTATTTCTCTCAGCAGGGCCATCTAATCAGGTTTAGGTTTTAATTAAACAGCTGTCATTTGCTTGCTAGTTCTGTGGCAACCCGATGTTGTATTAAATTTTAATTTAGCCCGAGCTGGATAAGAAGATTCCTTCAGACAACAAAGAAACACTATTAGCAGGTTACAGTTGTAATTAAGCTGAGCTCTGGTGAGGTGCTAATGCATTCAGGAATCGAGAAGGAATTAGAGATAAACACTTATGTAATTATTATGCAGTGATAGAGCTGGCCATGTGAATAACCAGGACCCACCTGAATTGGTGGAAGCTTACGGTGTAATAGCTGCTCCTTTAAAAAGAAACCCCAGACTCCAAGCCTGCCTTTCAAAGCCTTTCTGAATCAGAGGGACCTCAAAGACAATTTAGCCTACTTGTATCTAACCAAGAATCACACTCCCTACCATATTCCACCCAGCTGGTCAGCTAGCTTGAGATAAAGGGGGATCTTCCAGTTTGGGAGGGTGATCTGTACTGATTTGGGGAGTCCTTCGTGACACCAGGTTTCAATCTACCTTTCTGCAGCTTCTTTTTATTGCTCCCAGTTTTCTTCCGCTTTCTCTTCCTCCTTTTTTCTCTCCTCCTCCCCTTCTTCTTCTTTCTCCTCCTTTTTTTTTCCTCCTTTTCCCCACCTAGGGCCAAACTGAACAAGTTTAAGCCTTCTTCCTTTGGATAGTACTTCTGATATGTGAACACAATAATCATTTTCCCACCCAAACTCTTCTGTAGTCCCTGCAACCAGTTTTGAGATCTTTCATCTTCCTACTTCTCATCAGATCATCAATTCTGAGCTGGAAGTGAACCTATACCAGGGGTCCTCAAACTACGCCCATGGACCAGATGTGGCAGCTGAGAACGATTATCCCCCTCACCCAGGGCTATGAAGTTTCTTTATTTAAAGGCCACAAAACAGTTTTTGTTTTTACTATAGTCCAGCCCTCCAACAGTGTGAGGGACAGTGAACTGACCCCCTATCTAAAAAGTTTAAGGACCCCTGAATAGCCCATTAAGTCTAGCTGCCTCATTTTGCAAGTGAGAAAACTGAAGTTCAGAAGGACACATGTTAGGGTTAGATTAGCTCTTAGCCTCTGTAACCTAATGATATCTTCACAGCAATAGATTGGTCCTATTATATTTATTTGGCATTGTGCTGTTTAGGCATTTTAATTGTGTCTTACTCTATATGATCCCCTTTGGGGTTTTCTTGGCAAGGAAACTGGGGTGGTTTGCTATTTTCTTCTCCAGCCCTTTTACAGTGGGGAAACTGAGGCAGACAAGATAAAGTGACTTACCTAGGGTCACAAAGCCAGGAAGTGTCTGAATTCATAAAGATGAGCCTTTCTGATTCCTCTTGTACTCTGTGCACTATGGCATCACCTTGCTGCCTATATCCTTATTTTACTGATGAATAAAATAGGTTCAGAGGGGTTTAAGACCTCTCCAGGATTCTGCAACTAACTCAATATCTTAGGCAAAATTTGAAATCAGATCTCCTTGAGTCCAAGTGCATTGCTTTATCTAATCGGCTCCCCAAAGTTGCTCTCCTTGATATGTATTTAAATGTACCAATGTCTCTTCTAAAATGTGGCATCTGGAACTGAACATAATCATCTAGTCTTGAGTTGATTAGGATAGAGTACAAGAAGGATACTACCACCTGATGGTAAATGTATCAGTGGATAGAGTGTTGAATCTGGAGTTAAAAAAGACCTGAGTTCAAATTTGACTTCAGATACTTCCTATGAGATTCTGGGCAAACCACTTAATTTTTGTTTATCACAGTTTTCTTATTGGTAAAATGGGAATAATAATAATAATAAGCGCCTATCTCATGGAGTGAAGATCAAATAAGGTAAAATATTTGTGCTTATCATAGTGCTTGGCAAATAGAGAGTGATCAATAAATATTCATTTCCTTCCTTTCATACTGTGTGCCTGATTTTGTTCTAGACTCTGTGCTATTCTTTCAATACAACATAAGAACATGTTGACTTTTTGACTGTTCTGTGACAACTATTGACAATTTTGATCATTTATTATGTGCAATTGAACTGTGAGGTCAGTGGAAGAGCAGCTGCTGCCATAATATACTGGAAAGAACAATAGTCAGGTAACCTACTCTTGAATCCCTGCTCTCCTGCTTATTACTTGTATGGTGAGTAATCCTTGAATCTCTCTGGAGCTCAGGTTCCTCATTAATAAATTGAGGGAGTTGGGCATGTTAACCATTGAGATCCTTTCCACTTCTAAGACCCTGTGATCCAAAGAGCCAGTAAG
Source organism: Sarcophilus harrisii (assembly GCF_902635505.1). Classification (NCBI taxonomy): domain Eukaryota; kingdom Metazoa; phylum Chordata; class Mammalia; order Dasyuromorphia; family Dasyuridae; genus Sarcophilus; species Sarcophilus harrisii. The sequence continues at coordinate 682,630,270 of NC_045426.1, read as the reverse complement.
CTAAGCAAAGGCACCATTTTCTCCAGTGGTTTTGATACTTTTAGATTCATATGAAGATAATTGGGGGCTTTAATGAAGAGAAGAATTAGGAAGATGTTGATTTGAATCTTGCCTTAGATACTTATTAGTTATGTGATCCCGGACAAATTATCTACCTACCATTTACACTGTAGTAATTATTGTTATTCAGTCATTTCAGTCACGTCTGAATGTTCATGATCCCTTTAGGGGTTTTCTTGGCAAAGATAATGTGGCAGTTAGTCATTCCCTTCTCCAGATCATTTTATACATAAGGAAACTGAGGCAAATAGGATGAAGTGACTTGCTTAGGATCACATAGCTAGTAAGTGTGTGAACTCAAATTTTAATTCAGTAAAATGAATCTTTCTGACTCCAGGCCTGATGCTCTATTCAGTTCCCCAGTCTTGCTGCCCTATTAGACTATATCTATCTCATATACAACTGTTTAGATATTCTCTTACTCATTAGATTGTGACTTTCTTGAGGTAGGAACCATGTGTTTTTCCCTTTTTGTCTCCCCGGGCTTAGCACATTGGAGGCACTTAGTAAATGCTCGTGGATGACGATGACCTCCTCTGTGAGCCTTCATTTCCCCATCTATAAAACAGAGATAATAATACCTATTTCATGGGGTTGTTGGAGGAAGGTGAAATGAAATCAGCTAACATAAGAAAAGGGCTTTCCAAATATTATAGCACAAAAGAAAAGCAAACTACTACCATCATCATTATGGGGGTGTTAGTCCAGGATTCTAGGCTGAAAAACTCTCTACTGAACATCATCCTCTGACTATAGGGCTGAGGTTTTATTTTGTTTTGTTTTTTGAGAAGAGTAAGAAAGCTGGCTGAGTTATCAGCATGGCAGAACAGTGTCTTTTGGGGGAGCCACTAGGTGACCTTCCCCATATTTCTTATTACCCTCTTTATGTGTGATAAGTGTTGTATTCCTTTGGAGAGGCTGTATACATTAGGCTGTGCTCTAGGTTGCCTGGGAACTTGGGCTCTGCCTACATCCAAAGACTTGGTAATGAAACTTCTGTTTTACAAAGTCAATGGTAGCTGCATTCCTAACACCACAAGATCAGCCTTTCCTCCTTCTCATAGAGCTGCAGGACTCTATAAGTCAATGGACCTGCCATGGCCCTGCTACTCTAACCCCAATTATTTGGCCCTTCCCCAAATAGTCCTAGATGGACACATGATAAATAGTTCCAGTTTGGATGCATGGACATATATGAACAAGAAGAGGAGTTTTTGGTGTACAGTAGAGCACCCCACACTGAAAACTTTGGTTGTCCCCTCAGTATTTCAGTTTGTTAGGTCCATTGCTCTGCCAAGCCTGCCATTGTTTCTTCAAGTACTCCCTGGTACATTTCCTCCACATGAAAATCCAGTGAAAATCCTCTTCAAGGCTCTCAGTTCAGGCATCACCTCCTCTGAGAAGCCTTCCATAATTTCCCCTACTCCCTGTTGTTAGGGCTTTCTCTCTCTCTCTCTCTCTCTCTCTCTCTCTCTCTCTCTCTCTCTCTGTCTCTGTTTCTTTCTCTCTCTGTCTCTGTTTCCTTGTCTCTTTTTATTTCTCTCTGTCTCTGTCTGTGTCATATTTACTTCAAATATATTTGCTTCTCTGTGTATAAGACTTATCCTATGCTGCCTTCTAGTAGAATGTTACTGGTGGGTAGAAATTGAGTATTATTATTATTATTATTATTATTATGTATCATCAGTGCCTTGCATATGGTAGGCATATAATCATAGATATTTAACCCATTGAAATTTAGGGCTTTAATGTTAGAGAACACTTTACCGTCACTGCCTTATTTTACCTAGTGGGGAATCATCATACCCATATTACAGATTGGGTGAAGCAAAGACCTGGAAAGATTGTGACTTGCTAAGTTTGCCCCATTACTTCTGACTCCAAGTCCAGGAGTCTTTCCATTATAACACAGTTGCTTTCCAGGTATCAGGACATGACATTCCTTTTTCTTGTAATAAAAAGAGCGTGTACTTGAAAAAGTATGCACAACAAAGGTGTGTATATATAGAGATGGCTCCGTGCTGCTGTGAAGTAGTGTGTTCCGATGAACATTTCAGAAAGAAGTTCCCTTTTTCTCCCTTTCCTTTCCCTAAGGGTATTAACAATCAGAGCACATTTCATGTTTTTCATTTGCTCTGCTGACCTTAAAATAGATAATGGCCATCTCTTTGTTGCTAGTGACCATCTGCTTGGAGGTCACAGCCAGTGGAGACTTGGTACCTACTTTCTCCCTACTTTCTCTCTGCTTGTGATCTCAGTACTCTTGACCCAGAAAAATCTCTGAGACCTAAGCGGTATCTGCTGGCCAGTAACCTTCCTTGAGCAGATATATGGAATGTGCTTACTGACACCTTTGGACCCCATAGGAGACTAGCTATGTAGACTGTTTGAATGGTCCCTGAGTATTCTCTACAAGAGTTTTTTTTTAAACAGAGTCTGAGAGTTAGAAGGGTCCCCATAAGTGATCAGATCTACCAACTTGAAGCTGTATAAGAATTTTCACTATAGTATTGCTGATAAGGAACCCCTCACCTTCTGCTTGAATCACTCTCCTATGGGAAGACCAGCCAACTTCCTGAGCAGTCCACTCCACATTGGACTGATTCAGAACCTTTTTTCCCTGCACTTGACATCTGTCTCTTGATTTATTTTCTTTCCATTATTCTTGATTTTGTCCTCCTGGACCAAATAGAACAATCCTATTTCCTCCCAGAAAGAGGCAGTTAGACGATACAATGCACAGAGAGCAAGTTCTGGAGTCAGAAAACTCTGAATTCAAACCTAATCCCAGATACTTACTAGCTGTGTGACCCTGTGCAAATTATTTTACCTCTGCCTCAGTTTCTTTAATTGTAAAATGAGGATAATAAATAGTTCCTATCTTGCAGGATTGTTGTGAGGATCAAATGGGATATAGTTGTAAAAACCCATTTAAGTTAGTACCTGGCACAAAGTAGGTAGAGAAAGAAGAGGGGTAGATTTGGAAATGAAAGTCATAAGTGCCAATAAAAAAAATAAAAGTAGGGTATTCTGGCAGCTAAGTGGCACAGTGGATAGAGCACCAGCTCTGAAGTCAGGAGGACCTGAGTTCAAATCTGGCCTTACACATTTAATACTTCCTAGCTATGTGACCTTGGGCAAGTCACTTGACCCCAATTACCTCAGCAAAAAAAAAAAAAAAAGGTAGGATATTCAGAGCTGAATGGGACCCTCTAGAGATGGTCTGAGGAGGTTAGAGAACAGTGAGACTCCCACCTCCATAATTAACTTTTTTGGGTGTTTTTATACTGATGATAGTCATACAAATTTTATTTTATTAATCCCCTGCTCCCTGAACTGCTATTTAGTAGCATCCTATAAAAATGGCATTGATTTTTTAAAACCCAAACTCAGGACTTTACATTTTTCCTATTAAATTTTATCTTCTTTAAAACCTACAGATGCGACTGAGATGATACTGCCTTGAGTCAAAGTGAATTTTTATTGACTTTCTCCAAGGTTTCCCCTATTTAAAATGACTTTTCTTTGCATTCTAGAGGGACAAGTGGGTGGGTAATGGAACTTTGAAATTATATACTGTCCTATAGATAACATATTATCAGAATCCAAAAATAATCTTTAAAGTGGGGTCCATGTAGACTTTGGTAGTTACATAATATGGGCTTTCATTATTTAAATTGTAATACATGCCCTCATTTCTTTTGTTTTCTTCCTGAAGAGAAGTTTACTTCTGATTTGTAGTTTTAGAAATCTGTATTTGAGGTGAGTGGGCAAGGGGAGAAAAAGATGGAATTTGATCAAAATTAGAGTAATTCTGAAATGTAGGAAAAAAGCACTAAGCAGTTGAGGGTATACTGGTGTGCTCTAGGCTTATTTCTTTTTTTTTTTCCGAGCTTTTCAGGACCCACAGGAAGCTGAAATTGAGCAGAGCCCATCATCATTGCGATATTACTTGGCTTTGAGATTACTCTGTTATTTCAAATAATGATAAAGCATTGAAGTTATGGAATACTCCATGATTTTTATCTCTTTATCTCTGTTGCTTTGGAGTCCAAATATGTATTCTAGCCTCAAGACATCTTTGTGAGGCAGCAGAGCAAGAGATTAGTTATAGAATCATAGATTTTTCCAGGTTGGAATGGGATGATGATGATGATGATGATAACTAGCATAACACCTATTATGTGCCACGCACTGTGCTAAACACTTTACAAATATTATTTCATTTGATTTTCATAACAACTTTGGGAGATGGGTAATATTATCATCTTCATTTGATAGATTAGGAAATTGACTTTTTAACTTAATGTAATCAAAATTATCTATCTGGTGTTCAATTATGAGTTCCAGTTCTTTGGTCACAAACATACTATCCTATGTTCTTCTAATTTGCTTATAATATTACTCTTTCTGTCTAAATCATGAACCCATTTTGACCTTATCTTGGTATACAGTGTTAAGTGTAGGTCAATGCCTAGTTTCTGCCACACTAGTTTTCAATTTTCCCAGCAGTTTTTATCAAATAGTGAGTTCTTATCCCCAACATGGCCTTTAGATTTGTCAAATACAAGATTACTATAGTCATTGGCTTTTTTGTTCTGTGACCCTAACCTATTCCACTGATCAACTACGCTATTTCTTAGCCAGTACCAAATGGTTTTGATGACCACTGCTTTATAATATAATTTAACCCTATAAAATAATTTCTTGGGAGTTTGATTGGTGTGACACTACATAAGTAGATTAATTTAGGTAATATTGTCATTTTTATTATATTTGCTCAGCCTATCCATGAACACTTAATATTTTTCCAATTGTTTAGATCCACTTTATTTGTGTGGAAAGTGTTTTGTAATTTTGCTCATATATTTCCTGACTTTCCCTTGATAGATAGATTGCCAAATATTTTATACTATCAACAGTTATTTGTTTTTGGTTTTTTTGGGGTATGATTTTTTTATTATAGCTTTTTATTTACAAGATATATGCATAGGTAATTTTTCAACATTAACAGTTGCAAATCCTTTTGTTCCAACTTTTTCCCTCCTTCCCCCCACCCCTTCCCCCCAGATGGCAAGTTGACCAATACATGTTAAATATGTTAAAGTATAAGTTAAATACAATATATGTATACATGTCCAAACAGTTATTTTGCTGTATAAAAAGAGTTGGACTTTGAAATAGTTCTACAGTTTGGAATTTTTTTTTGTATCTCTTGCTACTGGACTTTTGTTGGTAATATATAAAAATGCTGATGATTTATGTGGATTTATTTTGTATCCGCAACTTTGCTAAAGTTGTGAATTGTTTCTAGTAGTTTTTTAGTTGATTCTCTAGGGTTCTCTAAGAATACCATCATCTCATCTGCAAAGAGTGATAATTTGGTTTCCTTATTATCTACTCTAATTCCTTTAATTCCTTTTTCTTTTCTTATTGCCATGCATAATGTTTCTAAGGAAATTAATTTTAATGAAATAGTTGTCAACTATTAAAATAAATCCACTATCCCAGATTAAGAACTCCTGAACATCAACATTTTTTCCCCTACAAGTTTACTTGCTCCATGGTCACCACACTTAATAAGATCATCAATTCCAGGTCAAAGATCTTTGGACATCAATATTTTTCTAACAGGTTCACTGGTCTCAGGTTAAGAAACCAAGAAAAACTAACATTTTTCTAAAAAAATCACTGTGAACCCTAATGTTTGGCATCTAGAGCTTCATAATCTGGTATTGGCAATCTTGTTAGGAAAATAGTGGTTTCCAAGGCTTCTTAACCTAGAAACAATGAGTTTGTTAGGGAAATTTTGGAATCCAGACGTTCATAGCCAGGAGCTCTTAAGGAAAATGTTGGTCTCTAAGGTTTCTTAACCTGAGACCAGTGAGTTCATTGGCCCGAGGCAAAGAAGTCTTGGAAACCAATATTTTCCTAACAAGATTGTTAGTGTATGAGGCCAGATTTGAACTTAATTCTTTCTGACTCCAGTGCTTACTCATGGAGCCATCTAGTTGCCCTAGTTGGGAGAAACCTCAATGGCCAACCTATACTTGAGCAAAAATCCATTCTCCAATATTATCAATGAGTGGTCATCATCCAGGGTAATTCATTGCACATTTGCATAACTCTACACACTAGAAAATTCTTTTGGTTGTCAATTCAGATATCAATATATCAATTTTCAGATATCAATCGTAACTTTCCCCATTGCAGCTAGTTTTGCCCTTTAGGCCCAAGCAGAAGAAGGCAAATCCCTTTTTTGAAAAACAACCTTTTAAATACTTGAAGATGGTTTTCATGACCCCTTAAGCATTTTCTTTTCCAGGCTAAACATAAAATCATGGAATTGGAGAGAGAAAGAACCTTAGGGGTTAGTAGCCTAAGCCTTTCATTTTGTAGATAAGGAATCTGAAACTCAGTGATTTGCCCGGGCAGATTTGTATTTGAATCTAGGTTTTCTATCTCCAAGTCTAGTCTTCTTTCCAGCACTGCAGAAATGCTAAGATCCTTCAATTAATGCTTTTATACATCATTTCAAGGCTCCCACCATCTCTGTGGATACTATCTAGCTGTTAGAAAAATGAAGTCCAGAGATTTTGAACCTGAGGCCCCACATGAACTTGTCAGGAAAAATGTGGTTTTTAAGCAAGAAGAAAATTTAAGAAAATGTTGGCCTATAACCATTCTGCTTAGTCAGGTCAGGGCTTGTTTTGAAGGGGTTCCCTCTGGCCAAAGCAGAACTCATTTGGCCATGGATTTCTCCAGATCCTCTATGAGGAAGGGTTTTGTGGGGGGGGGGGTGAGGGAGTGGGAGGGAGGGAACCTTTCTGGATTCATAGAGCTTCTGTACTTTTTATATTAGACTGTTGTTACATGGGGAGCTGTTTAATTTTTTTTCCCTTTTCAGTTTTCAATAAATGAATTTTAAATACACATACACACACACACACAAGAAAATGTTGGGCTGCTAGATGGCACATGGATAGAATACTAGTCCTGAAGTCAGGAGGACCTGAATTCAAATCTGACCTCAGACATTTAGTATTTCCTAGCTGTGTGACCTGCCCTCAACCAAAAATGAAAAATTTTGACGACCAAGGTTTCTTAACCTGAGATCAGTGAACTTATCTGCAAAATATTGGCATCTAGAAGTTCATAACCTGGGACTGGTAATCTTATTAGGAAAATAGTGGTTTCCTAAGTGAATGCCCATCAATTTGAGAATGGCTGAATAAATTATGGTATATGAATGCTGTGGAATACTATTGTTCTGTAAGAAATGACCAGTAGGATGATTTTAGAGAGGCCTGGAGAAACTTAGATGAACTGATGCTAAGTGAACTCCTCAGAACCAGGAGATCATTATACAGGGAAACAAGACTATATGATGATCAATTCTGATGGATGTGGCTCTCTTCCACAATGAGATTATTCAAACCAGTTCCACTTGTTCAGTGGTGAAGAGAGCCATCTACGTCTAGAGAGAGGACTGTGGGAACTGAGTGTGGAACACAATATAGCATTCTCACTCTCTCTGTTTTTATTTGCTTGCGTTTTGTTTTCTTTCTCAATTTTTCTTTTCTTTTTTTTGCTTTCTTGATCTGCAGCAAGATGACTGTATAAATACGTATATGTATATTGAATTTAACATGTATTTCATTGTATTTAACACACATTGGACTACCTGCTAGCTAGGGGAGGGAATGGGGTAAAAGGAGGGGAAAATTTGGAACAAAAGGTTTTGCAAAGATCAATGTTGGAAAAATTAGCCATGCATATGCTTTGTAAGTAAAAAGTCTTAATAAAAAAATTTTAATAAAGGAAAATAATGGTTTCCAAGGCTTCTTAACCTAGAGCCCGTGAGCTTATTAGGGAAATTTTGGCTACCAGAGGTCCATAACCAGGGACTAGTGATCTTTTAAGGTAAATGTTGGTTTGCAAAGTTTCAGTGGGGCTATTGAACTTGTTAGGAAAATGTTGATGTCCAGAATTGATGCCCACTAACTTGGGATTAGTGATCTTGTTAGGAAAGTGTTGGTAACCAAGGCAAGTAAACTTATAGGGCAAAATGTTGATGTTCAGGAGTTCTTAACCCAGGATAGAGGACTTATTTTAATAGTCCTCTATTGGACTATTGCATTAAAATTAGTTTCCTTTGAAATCCTATATACTCCTTATGCATTCAAAGCATGTTTTAGAAAAAAAGTTCTATAAGCTTCACCAGATTGCCAAAAGGAGTGAGGATACAAAAATATGGTTAAACCCCACTGACTTCCACTACCTCTACACATGACCATTTTTTCTGGGTGTACCTTATTTGGTCTTTAAACCACTGAACTCACTGCCAGTAAAGAGGCTTGAGGTTAGCTATTGTGAAGGATATATTTTGTTTTCCTATTCAGAATAATAGACAGTTTTGAGTGAAACTGATCACCATAAATCAGGGTAAAGCAGCTTTTGGAGGCATGGAACATCTGGCTTGTAAAAACCATGTGCACACACTTGCATGCATCCACACACACACACACACAAGCCAGCCTTTTGATGAATGATTCAGTCTTTTCCCATGAAGCAGTTTGGTGATGTGAAAATTAAGGCTTCACTTGGAGACCTCGGTTTGAATACATTCTCAAATGTTTTGAAGCTGTGTGATACTGAACCAATCATTTAATCTCTCTTAATCAGTTTTTCATCTGTGAAAATGGGTACTCACATTTCATCTATCTCAGTGTGGGATAATGGATAGAGAACTAAAGGCACAGTTCATGGCTTGCCTCTGACTCAGCTGTGTGATTCTGGACAAGGCACTTAGCTTTGTAGTGGTTTAAGCAACATTTTGTAGAAGAGTTGCCCACCTGCCTTGGTAGAAGGAATTCCTCATTTGGGAGTTCTCAATACAAGTGAAATCATAGGTCCAATCTGATTCCCTACCTCTGGCTCTCTCATCAGGCAGTTGAGGGTATCAAAGGACATCTGAAAGTGTATAGATGACAACTCTTGTTAGTTTATTTAAGTTGGTAGGGATTCAAATAATGACTTATGAAATACTCTTGTGAATGTTTGGAGAAGACTGACTAAAAGGTCAAATCTATTGCTTTAATCCAATGGAGAAGGAAATGGCAAACCACCTTAGTATCTGCCAAAAAACCCGCTTTCCTACAGACAGTGTTGATGATCTGTGATCCATGGGGTCATGAAGAATTGGGCACAATTGAATAACAACAATTGTATCAAGGGTAATGATAAAGTGGAGAACTTCTAGAAAGGGGCCCCAAGATGATGAAGGGCACTAGTCTGTGCCACATGAAGTTTAGTTGAAAGAACTAGACCTGCTAATTTATCTCAGAGAAGAAAAAATTAGGAGTGGAAATGGGGTGAGAGATTTGTAGGCTATTTGCAAATAATTGGAAGGTTGTCAAAGAGAAGAAGTATTAGATTTATTCTGATTTGGACTGTTGTTGTTCAGTTGTTTTCCGTCATGCCAGACTCTTCATGGCCCCATTTGGGGATTTCTTGGCAGAGATATTGGATGATCTTCCATTTCCTTCTCTAGCTTATTTTACAAATGAGAATATGAGGGAAACAAGGTCAAGTGACTTACCCAGTGTCATATAGCTAGTAAGTCTCTAAGGCTAGATTTGAACTCAGAAAGATGAGTCTACCTGACTCCAGGCTGAGTGTTCCATGCACTATGGCAGCCCATTTTGTACTTAGACCAGGGGATAAAAATTGCAAAGCAGTAGCCTTAGGCTCAGCTGCTTGGGCCTTCGTGCTGAATTACCTTCCATATCATCTGGATAAATATCATATGTACCCAGTAATTTACATTGCTGTTTCCTCCATTAGAATGCAAGCTCCTTGAGGACAGGCACTGTACTTTTGCTTTTCTTTGTATTCCTAGAACTTAGCATATGCCTGCCATATAATAAGTACTTCATAAATGAATGACAACATAAGAATGGGTTCCCCCATCACCACTGGAGAGTGTTAGGAAAAAATGAGATATGGCAGTAGGATTACCTGCTGTCAGGGATGTCACAGAGCAGATTATTATTCAGTGATTGGGGAAGGAGACAGTGTAGTACAATATAAAGAACATTGTCTCTGGAGTCCAAAGGAACTACGTTTAAATCCCATATCTAATGCTTATTACATGCGTGATCTTAGGAAATCACTTGTAAACTCCCTTAGACTGATTTTTTTTCTTTTTGTGAAATGAAGGGGTCAGACTAGATCACTTCTGAAGTCCCTTCTAGTTCTAAATCTATGTTCTTATGGTCCTTAGGCAAATTATTTAACCTTACTGGGACTCAGTTTCCTTTTCTGTAAAATGAAGAGGTCTGATTAAATGGTCTTTAAGATCTGTTTCATTCTGTGAACCTACTGAGATCCTTTCTTACCTGGGATAAGCTTGAGGAGCAGATTCTCCTCATTTTTATCAATTCTATTTATTTGGTGGCATTTACCAAAGCCCCTCAAGCTAGGGACCCCAGTAGCTGGACCTTTAGGAGTAATTTATCAAACTTCATCCTCACAGAGGTATAGATAAAGGCACAACTAATGGGATCATTAGAGCGACAGCTCTGTGGAGGAGGAGACAGAATGAAGCTTAATGACCAGCAGAATGTCTCCAGGTGGTCCATGTGGGAGGACATCAGTGAAGGGCTGATGGGAAAAAAAACTTTCAGATTTGCATTTGGTATTCTGCTGTTCATTGTGCTGTGGTGTTTTCTAATTCAACATTGAAATGAAGGCTTCACTCACCATGTAATTAAGCCTTGAAAAGCAGGAAATCACTTCCCCAAACACGTCTTTACCAGCAATTTGGAAAATATTGAAAATGACTTTTATCCTAGTACTTGTGATGTCTAACATGTCTGGGTCGGGAGGTGGGGAGTGAGGAGAGAAGGCAGAGCTTGAGCAGGAGATCTAGAGAGTGTGACAAATGACCTCACTAGTAGGGAGGCATACAGAAGATGGGAGAGGGAAATGTGCTTAATTATCTAATTCTAGGAATGAAAACTATCGACTAGTTGGTAATTTTCTATTTGGAATAAGCAAATGACTTTCCCCATACATATAATTTTTTTTAAATTGCAAGGCAGGGATAAAGGTCAGGGAACTCCTGGGGGAAGAACCCCACATTTAGCATCCCTGCCTACTAATTTATCTTCTTTTCCTTTTTCTCTCTCTGTGTGTGTGTGCATGTATATACATGTGTGGCTACATTTAGGACACGGAAATATTGAACACAGCTATTCTGACGGGGAAGACGGTCTCCATTCCAGTCAAAGTGGTTGCTGTTGGAGAGAATGGTTCTGTGGTCGATGTTTCAGATGAAGTGGAGTGTAAGTCCACAGATGAAGATGTCATTAAGGTATGATGGGGAGTGGGTGGGAGAGATACCTTTGGCTCTTCATCAGCTTGTTGTGACAGTCCCATGTGGTGCTATATGGCATATCCTAAATGGAAAGAGGAATATGGGATGCAATGTGAAGAGGGCCAGCCATGGAGTCAAGATTGGAGGAACATAGGACTAGAGCTCAAAGTAGATCTTTTAAGACATCACAGTCTACTTCCTCACTTTACAGGTGAGGAAACGAGTTCAGATAGGTCTTCTTCTACCTATAATCCATGTGACATTGGGCAACTTACTTGATATTTCTTGTTTTCAGTTTCTGCATTTGTAAATTGGGATATTGGGCTAGATTGGTCTCTAAGGCTCTTCTAATCTGTATCTATGATCTCATGTGCTTGAGATTGAAGTACATGGTCTCCTGAGACCCTTCTAGTCAAAAATGTGTTATTTTGTTCCTGGTCCTGTTCCTGGCTTTTGGAATTCATTTATGACTTGACCACTTGTTTGTCCTAGAAATTCCCTCGGTAGCTGGGGTCTACTCTCTCTGGAATATAAAACCATTTCTAGAGACTTCTAAACCTGGGATATGCTTTATAAGAGTAGCCCCCTTCTCCCATTGGGATGTTCTTCTTGGGGTCTCCATTTTTATGGAGGAATCCAAGCTAACCTTCATCCCCTTCTTGGTTCTGTTTCTAACTTCCAAAACTTAAAATAAATACTACCTACCCGTGTACTACAACTTCTACTTTTAATTTTTTTTAATTAAAGCTTTTTATTTTCAAAACACATGCATGATAATTTTTCAACATTGTCCCTTACAAAACCTTGTGTTCCAAATTTTCCCTTCCTTTCCCCCATCCCCTCCTTTAGATGGCAAGTAATCCAATATATGTTAAACATGTTAAAATATATGTTAAATCTAATATATGTATACATGTTTATACAAATATCATGCTGCACAAGAAAAATCAGATCAAAAAGGAAAAAAAATGAGAAAGAAAACAAAATGCGAGCAAACAACAACAAAAAGGGTGAAAATGCTATGTTATGATCCAACTCAGTTCCCACAGTCTTCTCTGTGGCTGTAGATGGCTCTCTTCATCACAAGATCATTGGAACTGGCCTCAATAATCTCATTGTATAACCTCTATTTTTAAAGCAGTTTTCTGTGTTATCTTATTCTTTTTAGAATGTAAGCTCCACCAGGGCAAGCACTTTATTTCCCCTTGTATTTGTATCTCTTCTCCATTCTTTCTCTCCCTTCTCCTTCTCTTCTCTGGATGCATACCTGAAAATAGCATCACCAAAATTCCTTTTCCCATGAATTATTTAATATCATTTTTAAACAGATCAACGAGAAACAAGCAAAACCTTATACCAGGCACTGAAATGTATACTTATGTTTTTCCCATTTTTATGCTGGTGGCAGGACTGTAAGACACACACATAACTGTGTTTGGGGACATGGTTTTGACTTGCCATAAATCCAGATCCCTGTTGTTAATTACAACAGGTGTGTTATGGAATTAAATTCCCCAGATTTCTATATTGGACAAATAGCCTTTTTGCAAGTAAAAACATATAATAATGTACAAGCCTATAATAATATACTACTAATCATACAAATTATCAAAGGCCATGGAGAGTCAACCTTAGAGTGAGGAAAACCTAGCTTCACATCCTGCCTCTGACAATAACTTAGAGAAACCAAAGCTAGACCCAAAGCGCTAGGGGCACAGAGCTAATCCTTGCTGTTGGTTTGGGTTTAGCTTTGGGGGATCCTGCTTCTAATTAAATGGAGCAGCTTCCCCTATCTCATACTTGTTAGTTTGTTATGTGTAGAGGCCCCCAGATAGTGGGGAACTCTGAGAAAAGTATAGTTGAAATAAGGATACTTACAGCAGGGTATTTACTCAGTGTGATTGATAAGATAATAGTTCTCTAGTTAACATATACTTAGTGTGATATGGTGATTTAATGGTTCTGCAGATGGCACATGCTCAGTATGCTGAGGTGATTTAATGATGTTAAAATATTTAAGGGCTGAGAGACTGGAGACAAGTGTGAGTGCTCCAGCTCGATCTCAGACTCCAGACTCCATCCTTGACCAGCCTCATGGTGGCTTTCCTGCCTTCATCACTTCTTCACCTAAGACCAAGGCCCATCCAGAGATCCTTCAGAAAGCTAGCCCGGACATTACAGTTATGTCCCCCACATTTGGAAAAATTGCTTAGGACTTGGGTTATGGCTGATGTCAAAGTCTTCCCAAGGCAGTTGGTAAACAGTATTCAATGTACCATATGAACCAGATATCAGATAGATAATTTATAACTATAAAAAAATTACTAAGCACCACACTCTCTCATTCACCAAATTTAAAATAGAATTCAATACCATAACTTGTCTATTGAAAGAGTGCTAGGAGGTGACTTCATGAAGCAACTTGTGATAGTGCTAATTTGGCATTTTAGATTTCACCTCAGCTTGTCACTGGGTTTACAACTCTGCTGACAAAATGCCAGACTCAGTCCAGTCCTCTTGCTGGGGTCTGTTCTTAGATGTGAAAGCTACCAGCCAGCTACAGCTCAGTAGCCCCTCCGGGCCTCCAGATCTCTTTGGTTCCTGACATTGCTTTCCTGACCTCCATCCTGGAGGGTCTTCATTGGCCTAAGATCAGGAGAGAACCACCCAAGTAAGTAAAGGCAGCTAGAAAGCAAGAACAAGTTTGTTTATGTAGGACCTGTGATCAGCCCCATGGAGGCTGGGTAAGATTTATCCTTTTCCCTTTTTCACTCTATTATGTGCTAGAGACTATTCAAACTGCTTACAAATATTGTCTCATTTCATCCTCACAACAAGTTGCAATAGGTAGGTGCAATTTTTATATACCTACTCCATTTTTCATATGAAGAAACTGAGAAAACCAGAGAGTTTGATTTGCTAATCACACAGTGTGTCAGAGGCTGGATGTTTTTAGCCCCGCTCTTCCTGACTCTTGTTATTCTTATCATTATTACAATGTACTATCACAGAGTAAGACAATGGAGAATCCAGATCTTCTTACGTGTCCCCCTTCGGCTCCCATACAACTCCTGTTTTATTCTCTTCTAGGTCAAGATTTATTTTCAGGAAGATCTTAAGATAGTCATTTATAGTTTCATATTTTTTTTTAAAAAAGGGATTTCCCCAATGCTGAGGAAGTCATGTCTACATGATGGTTGTTTAGAATTTTAGCATCCTAGAACATTTGATCCAGAAGTTCCCATAGCACAGACATTTGCTAGCTGTATGACCTTAATTAACTTCTGTGTGCCTCAGTTTCTTCATATGCAAAATGAACTTTGATGGTGGCCTCTAAGGTCACTTTTAACCCTAGTATCTTCCCTCTGAGATTACCCCCAATTTATCCAGTATATTTGTTGTTTGTATATAATTGCTTGAACATCATCTCCCTTAGTAGACTGTGAGTTCTTTGAGAGAAAGAACAGGTTCTTTTTTTCTTTCCACTTCTTTTTTTTTGTATCCCTAGTACTTTAAACATTTCCTGGCAGGTAGTCAGAACTTAATAGATGGTAGTTGATTGATTCACTGACCTGAGTTCAAATTCTGGCTGTACCACTTGTATAGCTTGAATCAGACTGTCTGAGTTCCAGTCTCCTTCATCTGTAAATTTAGGGAATTGAATTAGATGCATCATCCAGGTCTATCCAACCCCTAACATCCAGATTCCAAGGCTATCCCACAATACACCCTACCATGCTTGTCTCACTCAGCCTATGATTCGCAGCAGTGGCTCTACAAGCCATACTTTTTGCCACTTCATCATGCTGTCTTAGTAAAACCTTGTACTTGAGAGTGAGGAAAAACCTCTGTTCAAATTCTGCCACTGAGATGGACTAGCTATGTGACCCAGGTGAATAATTTAAGTCTCAGTTTCCTCATCTGTAAAGTAGAATGAATAGCACCCTGTTTTTCCCTTATTGTTGTTCAGTCATTTCAGTCATGTCTGACTCATCGTGACCCCATGTGGGATTTTCTTGGCAGAGCCACTGCAGGGGTTTGCCATTTTCTTCTCCAGCCCATTTTACAGATGAGAAAACTGAGGCAAATAGGGTTAGATGTATTGCCCAGGATCACACAACTAGTAAGTATTTGAGGCTAAGTTTGATCTCATAAATATGAGTCTTGATTCCAGTCTATCCACTGTATTTCCACTCTTTCCACTGTATCATCTAGGGCTGCACAAAACATATCTGGGATAAGCGACACAAAATACAATCTAAAATCATTCTTTAAAACCATTTGGAAAGGGATACTTCAGGAAGAAGGCCCTCTAACAGTTTTCTAATTGAAAGGATTTTCTTTTTTCTGACTGGATTCCCAGCTCTGTTATTTCTTCGTTGCTTGAAGAATTATGAGAACTTGAAGCACCTTTTGAATCCCATTTTGGGGTGCAAAGGTCTGATTGCTTCACCTTAGTTACTGCTAGGACATCTGTAACATCAACTTCACAAGGCTGTTGTGAGACCCAGATGATATAATTGTTGTAAAGTCTTTTTTAAACATTAGAACACTATGTAAATGTCAGCAGCTATTATTCTTATTATTATCATAATAAGCACCCTCTAATCCACAGTTTTGTGTAATATTAACTCATTCTAAGTGCTTACCTTAGGGTATCTCTATAGCATCTCTGAATTAATGGTTGGGCTTCTGAGCCTGTCCAAATCCAGCAGGTGGTTCTTACATGTTCTTGGCAGGTTGCTGTTTGAACCAACAGAGTGAATATCTCTGCATGTGCTCTGTTTTTCTTTAGCTCATCCATTGGCTTTATCTTTTATAATGGAGAGCCCAGAGATTCGGGATGGGAGCATCTGTGCCTTCAGAACCATTCCTCCTCCATTAAGGAGACTAGAGAACTCTCAGATCTCAACTATTATTAATTTTAAAAAATAAGTGCTGAGTTCTCACCGTCCTGAGACTGTGTCTGCTCCTCTAGAAAGGTTTGGTATAAAATACTGTGTTCAGAGCCTGCAGGTAGACTAGGAAGCCCTTTAAGGTTTTTGTTGTTGCTATTGGTCCAAAGAGAGGAAAAGATCTGGGAGGATTTGGACATCTTTTAATTCTTTCTACTTTGCAAGACTTGGCGGGAGATGGCCTGAAGGTGGTTGTTGATAAAATCTGGACTCTTTTTGATTGAAAAAATAGTTTTTTTTTCCCACAAGGAAGTATTTATGTGAATCAAAATCAGAAATAATTCTTGAGAAAAACCCCCAAACCAAGAATTTCTAAGTTTGGAAAATACATTTTTTTCCAGAGATAAAAGGGAAAAGACCTCAAGGTTTAGGACAATGCCTGAGCTTAGAGACATGTTTTTTGATAAAATAAATCTTAAATGGCTTAAATCTTAAAGAATTGGGGAAGGTAGGTGGTATAGTGGATAAAGTACTGGTTCTGGGATCAGAGGGACCTGAGTTCAAGTCCAACCTCAAACAGTTGTGTGATTTGGGCAAGTCACTTAACTCTGATTGCCTTGCAACATCTCTCCCCACCAAAAAAAATTAGAGAGAGATGAATCAGATCAAAGATAGAACCCAGAAGACTGGTTGTCCATTGTTCTTCATGGCATCAATAATAATAGTGATGCAGAATGTTTGGCTTATAAAACACTTTACTCATTAGTGACCTTTTGAGGTGAGCAACACTAATATTATCTCTGCTTGACACATGGGGAAACTGAGCCTCAGAGATATGAAGTGATTATAGACAAAGGAAAATAGAGTGCTAGACTTGATCTCAAGAGAGATGTGGGTTCAAGAGAGACCTGGGTTCAATTAATCTCTCAAATACTTAATACTGGTGTTATTCTGGACAAATAATTTAACCTCTCTGATACTCAGTATCCTTATCTTCAAAATGGGGATAATACTAGGGCAATTGTGAGGATCAAGGGAGGTGGTATTTGCAAAGCACTTTGCAAACCTTAAAGTGTTATAAAAATTCTAGATATCACGAAGTGAGACATAATATATAGCCACCTCGCTTGAAATATATAACAATTTGGGGATGAAGGTTCTAGTTATTCGTGCATATTATTGTTATTGCTAGTATAGTTCCTCGAGAGCAGGAATTGTATTTTGTCTTTCTTTACCTTCCCAGCACTTAGCATAGCACCTAGCACATAGTAGGTGCTTAATGCATTCTTGTTCAATTATCATTATTGTCAATATTATTATTTTGTAAGCTATTTCAGGGCAGAGATTGTCTTTATTTGCATCCTCAGCATTTAGCACAATGCCTGGAACATATTTAGTGCTTAATACGTTCTTGTTCAATTATTATTATTGTCAGTACTATTATTTTGTAAGCTGTTTCAGGGCAGAGATTGTCTTTATCTTTGTTTACTTCCCCAGGACTTAGCACAGTGCTTGGCACATAGTAGGTGCTTAATACATTCTTGTACAATTTTTATTTTTGTCGGTATTTTTATTATTACATAAGCTGCTTGAAAGCAGGGATTGTCTTTTGTCTTTCTTGCACCTCTAGCACTTAGCACAGTGTCTGGCACATAGTAGGTGCTTCATAATTGTTTATTCTATTATTATTATCACCAATGTTTGTGTGCCTTAAGCAACTCCCTAGGATCACTGGGGGAAAGGAGATGGAATAAGGAATTTTGAAAGCCTTCTTGTCCACTCTTGTCAATGACTTAACCACAGATTGGAATAAGTCACTAATAGGTTTTGTATGACCCCACCAGTAGAATGTAAGCTCCTTGCCCAAGGTCACGTAGATAATAATCATCAAAGGTAGGAATTTAAATTCAGGCTTTCTAAACTTCAAATCTACCACTTCACCAGACTGGCAGAGCAAGTTAAAAAAAATATACATTGGACCCATCCGGGTCCAGAGGTAATTAATTTACTTTCCAAAGGAAATTTCAGACAGGCAGCCCCACATTAATCTTCATGAAGAGGCGAATTGATGATTTTTTTCTTCTTATTAAAACTACCTTCTGACTATGTAAAGGGCCATAGTTTTATTTTCTCTCAAATCTGATTAGTAATTGTGCTGTTTATCAATAAATTGCCCAAATCTCTGAGGTTCCCAGATCATCAGCATATCAGTTGAGCTCTCTCCCTCTTTTGGAAGAAACACAAAGAGACTAGATACAGATCTCAGAGCTAGTCATCTTCAACCTAACTCTGCACTAATTAAATTTTGGTGCTCCTGGAATTATATCAACTGGAGAAAGATGAGATAGGGAAAAGTCAGGAAAAGGACTTAAAGCAAGGCTCCTGGGTTTTGGGGGGGCTCTGTGGTCACTTTACTTTGCAAAAATGGCCTTTGAGGGGTGAAAGGGATGCTGGAGAGCTAGGAGCACCTGCTTCCCAGGATTTTTATGAGGATCAAATGAGCTAATAATTGTAAAACACTTAGTACAGTAGTTGGCACATAGTAAGTGTAATATAAATGGAATAATGATGATATTTCCTAATGAACATGTTAGTCCTTATTCTTGGGTTATCTTGACCCAATTCAGTTAAACAAGCCTCTGTTAAGTGCCTACTATGTGCACACACAAGGTGTCATGCTAGGGGATGGGTATTCAAAGACAAAAATGAGATAGTCCCTTCCCTCAAGGACCTTGTGTTCTACTGAAGGGAAGCAGATATATCATATTAGTAGGAATCTAAATACAGAAGAGGACTCAGATGGCCTCTTCCTATGGTTCTGAGCCAATGCTCCTGTGATTATGAAAATATGTAAAAATTATAAATATGTATATATCTGTATATCTATATATCTAAATGTAAAGTGATGTTGGGAAGGGGGAGGGCATAAAGGACTGAGAACAAAGATTAAGAAAGGTCCCCTGCATACTGATCTTTTAAGGAAGCTAGGAAATGAGGTAGTGGAGGGAGGGCATTCCAGATATGAAGGACATCTAATCTAGCAATTAATTAATAAACATCATTAAGCACAAACTACGTTCCACTACTGAACTAAATGCTAGGGATACAAAACAAGACAAAAACCAATCTTATCCTCAAGGAGCTTAAAATTTAAGTGGGGAGGGGAGACAACATGCAAACAGATACATACAAACCAGCTAAATAAAGGATAAATAGGAAATGATTAAAAGAGGGATGGCAATGGAATTAAGAAGTGTTGGGGAAGGGTTCTTGAAGGTGGCAGGTCTAAGCTGGACCTTAGAGGAAGATTAATAAGCTTAATGAAAGAGGGAAAACATTCTAGTCAGAAATGCCCAGAACCGAGAGATGGTGTATCTTGTTCAGAGAAGATCCAGGAGACCAGTGTCACTGGATTGAAGAACATATCTTGGAGAGTAAGGTTTAAGAAAACTGAACAGGTAACAGGGAGCGAGGTTGGGATCGACTTTGAATGCCAAACAGATCACTTTATATTTGATCCTGGAGGGATCCATTGCAGTTTATTGAGTAGAGGAGTCAAACCTATGCTTTATGAAAATGAGTTTAATGGGAAAATGCTTCAGGCAAATAGATCCATCAGAAACTACTGCAAAAACAGTGAAGATAGATTGTCAAAATCAGGAGATAGAGTGTCATATACATGGAAGATGATTTTTTGCAATTGCATTTATGGGGTTAATATACAAGAGATTATGAAATTTCCTTCTGACTCTTCCTTGAGTGACAGGACAGGATGATCAGTAGTTTGTTTTTTTTTTTTTTAATAGATATACGTATTTGACTTATGTTTCTTTTATCACAATAATTCCTCAGGATTTATTTTCTCCTCTCAAGTCACAAGGATAGAAAACAAACAAACAAACAAAAAGATCAATGCAGCTCAACCAATTGACAGATGTAACAGGAATGTGTGCAGCCTTCCACACCCAGAATCCTCCACTTCAGTAGCAAAAAGCAAGAGCTGAATTCTTTTATCCCTTATCTCAAGCCAAGCTTGGTCATTATAGTTTAATAGCATCCCAATTCATTCTTTTCATTTTTATAGTTATAGTCATTGCACTGGTTTTATGTGCTTTATTCTGGATTAATTCATCAAAGCATTCTCATGTTTGTTTGAATTCTTCATAGTCTTGATTACTTTGGATGCCTCGATATCCTATTATGTTCACATACTATATTTTATAACTATTCCCTAATTGTATCTACTTTGTTTTCAGTTTTTTGATATGACAACAAGCGATGTTCTGAATATTTTGGTATTTATAGGACCTTTATTTCTACCTTTGATTTCTTCATGATAAAGGTTTAGCAGTGGGATTTCTGGGTCAGTGGAGAATAGATGTTTTAGTCCTAATTTTTCTAATAATCTCAAATTATTTTCCATAATAATTGTACTGTTTCATAGGTCCACTGAGAGTGTCAGTGTACCTATCTTTCCACAGCCCCATCATCACCAACTATAAAAGTATCACCTTAGCAGTGACATAGAGGATAAACTGAAATTAATTTATACATTTATTGAATTGCTATTATTCAAATCAATAAATATTTACTAAGTGCCTACTGTATACAAGATACTGTGTTAGGCACTGGGAATACAAAATTTAAAAATGCTGATCCCTATCTTCAAGAAGTTTACCTTCTGCTTATTGGGTAGGGCATGTGTACAGAAGAATATATTGCATAGTAAATAGTAAAGGGGGCAATGAAAAGGTCAGACAGAGTCTTCTAAGAATAATTGAGGATTGAGAGATGGAGAGTATTAGAGAAAGCTTTATGGAACTGAACCTTGAAAGAAGAGCAGAATTCTGAAGGGCAAATTTCATTCCAAGTAGATTAATATTCAGATAGAGGAGAAGGCATGTTAGACATTGTATAAAAGCAGAAGTATTGTGGGATATCATCTGTCCCAGTAGCAAGTTTTGCTATTGCTTGCCACTTGCTATTTCTAGAAGATGTTATTTCATTTTCCAGCTTTATGCTTTTGACTCTACCTGGAATGTTCTTGTAAGACCAATACCAGTGTGAACGGGGTATCTCTTGATATGGGTCCCTCTCTTGACAATATCACACAACGTATCTCCTCTTATGGGCTATGTGGACACCCCGTGGTCTGGGTGTAGGAATCTACTTTCTCTCTGGAGTGGCCTCTTCCAACTTACCTCACCTTGGAATATCTAGGTTCTCAGAGAAAGACTACCACGACATGATTACACTACAACTCTACAACTTTCCCATGGTCTTAGGAATAATCTTTTAATATCGCTCCACCTAGTCACTACTCTAGTTCTTAAATTCCCATCCATTTTGCAGCTAGCCACTTACAATTTAATGTCCCCATACAGCCACTCATAATAACACAATAACAATAACCACAATAACATTTAGATTTTAAATATAACTATTTTTACTTGGCAATTAGGGAAGGAGAATAATAATAAACCACAGAAATTCATATATTCAAGCAAGTGCACAGAAATAGAAATGTCAATCAATACAAAATTGGATTGCATTCTTCCACAACCACACTGAATAGGTGTGGGAGAGAGTGTGTACATACTCACAAATACACAAGGTAGGAAAACTGTGCATTTGATAACACTACTCTGGACTGCTGGCTTTGATATCACCATTTGGGAACATCTACACCACATGAAACTGCTTCTCTGCTTATCGGTGGTCTGTTGAGCCTCTCTTCACCTGTGTAAATCCCCTTCTCTCTATTCTCCCATAGCATTTACAAATTCTTTCAACTGAAAATCACCTTAGAAGGTTATTTAGGAAGTGTTAATTGTTAATGTGAATAGCAGTTCTTTTTAAGTCAGGGAACTGTGAAACTCTTAGAATCCTAAAAGGTTGTGATTATGTCCCACATTGTCCTCCCCAAGTCTCCAATTCCCTAGCCTCAAAATCCCCATGTTCTTCAACCAATCTAGTATGATTTACAGGGCTTGGCTGCCCATTTTGGAGGATACTTTTTGGACTATCTTTGACTATACAGGTGAGTACAGTTTACCAAGATACTGAATTGTGTAATCAGAATAGACCTCATAGTAATACATATTATGTCACCTTTTCAAACTTCAAACTTTTCTTTCTGTATCTAGAGTTGTACGCCCACCTATAGTATAATTTTTTTTTTGTTTTTGAATTTTTTAGTCACAAAAAAGGTATGTACAAAAGAACTCAAGTACCATAGTTCTTTTTGTTGTTGCTCAGTTGGTGACCCCATTTGGCATTTTGTTGGCAAAGATACTGGAGGGATTTGGTATTTCCTTCTCCAATTTATTTTACAGATGAGGAAACTAAAGCAGAGTCAAGTGACTTATCCAGGGTGACACAGTTAGTGAGTGTTTTAAAACAGATTTGAACTCAGATCTTTTTGACTCCAAGTCTGGAATGCTATACGTTGAACCATTGAGCTACCTTTGTATTTCTTTAATTTTACATAAATAAAAGTTCTATCTCTCAAAAATTTCAGTCAACAAATATAGCAACCTAGTCTTTGACAAACCCAAAGACCCCAGCTTTTGGGATAAGAACTTACTGTTTGATAAAAATTGCTGGGAAAATTGGAAACTAATATGGCAGAAACTAGGCATTGATCCACACTTAACACCGTACACCAAGATAAGGTCAAAATGGGTTCATGACCTAGGCATAAAGAATGAAATTATTAATAAATTAGAGGAACACAGGATAGTTTACCTCTCAGACCTGTGGAAAGGGAAGGACTTTATGACCAAAGAAGAACTAGAGATCATTACTGATCACAAAATAGAAAATTTCGATTATACCAAACTGAAAAGTTTTTGTACAAATAAAACTAATACAGACAAGATTAGAAGGGAAGCAATAAACTGGGAAAATATTTTTACAGTCAAAGGTTCTGATAAAGGCCTCATTTCCAAAATATATAGAGAATTAACTCTAATTTATAAAAAATCAAGCCATTCTCCAATTGAAAAATGGTCAAAGGATATGAACAGACAATTCTCAGATGAAGAAATTGAAACTATTTCTAGTCATATGAAAAGATGCTCCAAGTCATTATTAATCAGAGAAATGCAAATTAAGACAACTCTAAGATACCACTACACACCTGTCAGATTGGCTAAGATGACAGGAAAAAATAATGATGATTGTTGGAGGGGATGCGGGAAAATTGGGACATTGATGCATTGTTGGTGGAGTTGTGAACGAATCCAACCATTTTGGAGAGTAGTTTGGAACTATGCTCAAAAAGTTATCAAACTGTGCATACCCTTTGATCCAGCAGTGTTACTACTGGGCTTATATCCCAAAGAAATCATAAAGAAGGGAAAGGGACCTGTATGTGCACGAATGTTTGTGGCAGCCCTTTTTGTAGTGGCTAGAAACTGGAAACTGAATGGATGTCCATCAGTTGGAGAATGGCTGAATAAATTGTGGTATATGAAAATTATGGAATATTACTGTTCTGTAAGAAATGACCAACAGGATGATTTCAGAAAGGCCTGGAGAGACTTACACGAACTGATGCTGAGTGAAATGAGCAGGACCAGGAGATCATTATATACTTCAACAACAATACTAGATGATGACCAGTTCTGATGGATCAGGCCATCCTCAGCAACGATCAACCAAATCATTTCCAATGGAGCAGTAATGAACTGAACCAGCTACGCCCAGAGAAAGAACTCTGGGTGATGACTAAAAACCATTACATTGAACTCCCAATCCCTATATTTATGCCCACCTGCATTTTTGATTTCCTTCACAAGCTAATTGTACAATATTTCAGAGTCTGATTCTTTTTATACAGCAAAATAACGGTTTGGTCATGTATACTTATTGTGTATCTAATTTATATTTTAATATATTTAACATCTACTGGTCATCCTGCCATCTGGGGGAGGGGGTGAGGGGTAAGAGGTGAAAAATTGGAACAAGAGGTTTGGCAATTGTTAATGCTGTAAAGTTACCCATGCATATAACCTGTAAATAAAAGGCTATTAAATAAAAAAAAATTTCAAACCATTCATACAGAAGTTCACAGTTTATATTTTTCATGAGGTGATTTGCATCTTTACATTTATAACACAATTATTCAAATTCTATCTGAATCCTGGATTTCTTCATACACATGTATTAGCAGTTTTTATTAAAAACTGAATACTTTTCCTATTCCTTTTTGACATCAAAATGTTCATTCATAGTAATGGCAATGTAGTATAATCTTTACCAATTGAAATAATTTTTCCTTCATGTTAAAAATGTTGTTAACCATTTCTCTCCTTAACTACTCATTTTAAAGGGTGGGCGCCTTCCATCTTACTGCCTCACGTCTGCTTCTTAGAATCTCTATCTCTCTTCAACCCTGAACAAAAGCTATTCATTGTTGAGCCCCTTTATAAGATGTCTTCTCTGATCCCCATAGTTATTAATGTTCTCCATTATCTTCAAATTATCATGCATATATTTCTTTGTTTGCATGTTGTATTCCACCTTGCCCCCATCCCAGGATAATGTAGTGTCAACTTCTTAAGAGCAAGGACTATTTCTCAATTTGTTTTCATATACCCAATACCCATTACCCTTGTATATTGTCCCTTAAAAATGCATGTTGGATTAAATGAGACTAGAATAACAAATTATATCACATCTTTTCAGAGTTATAAAGAATCTCAATATCCTTATAGTTTAATGCAAGATTGTAAAAGCATTCCTTCTACAATAGTCTTAAAAAGGAGCCATCCATCCTTTGCTAAAAATCATGTGCTACAGCAGGAATCCACTTTCTCTCAAGGCAGCCCATTTCACATGGGGATAGCTCTAGTTATTAGGAAACTGTATTGAGATTAAATTTACATTATACCTTCCAACCAGTGATTCTAGTTTAGAAGTAGATCCAATCTTTTCTTCCAGAGAAAATAGCCCTTTTAGAATCTATATTTTTTAATCATGACTATATTCCCCTAGTGACCAAACTCAGAGATACTTGTGTTCCTGTCTCTCCCCCATCCCTTCCAGTCAAATCTTCTCCAAGCTCAGCATCCTCAGTTCCTTCCCCCAGGCCTCGGGTGGTATGGTTCATATGGCCATCCTGGATATCTGCTGGGTGATTTCTGGCTTATATAGAAGCCAGCATTATTCCAACCCCAGAAATGAATTGTCTTCTCTTTCTCCTGCAGTAAGGAGCCAGAGCTGCAAATTCTTGTTGTCAGGCAGTTTGGATGCTCCTGCCTAATTTTGTCCTTCTTTATCCTGGCAATTTAGACTTTTATTGTTCCTTTCTAATTGGAGATATGTCATACATTTTCTGTTGGCCAGAATACGGAACTCTGTATTCTCAACCTTTTGTTATTGTTGGGAAGATTATGATTTCAATATTAATTAGACAGTTTGTTCACTTCTGTCTTTGGCATCTCCAATTAAGAACTAGCATTCTGGTATTGTTCCCTCATAATGCAATGAATTATTTTAATGTGCCAACTCTGGACTGCAAAGATCCTAAGCTTTCCCTTTTATCCAAGATATTTCCATGTGCATTTTCTTCCTCATTCATTCTTTCTTTCCTACCATCTAAAGACTGTCAGACCATGGGTTTGAAGTTTTAGAACTGGTGAGAATCTCTGAGGCCATCTGGTCCAAACTCCAAATTTTATTGAGGAAACTGAGGTCCAGGGAAGTGGTCATATGTGGCAGAAAAAGGATTCAAACCGAAGTCCTCTACCTGTAAACTAGGTCCTTTTGTCTCCACTGGACCACATCATCTTCCTCAGTGATTCATAAATGCTTAACTGTTTGTTATAATGTGTGCAGAGTACTGTGCTAATTATTGAGGGTTTAGAACAGATGTACCTAACCTTTCTTCCCTGTCTCCCAATACTGCCAGGTACCATGAAGCAGATTACAACATAGTTGGAAAATATTTTTAAGAACAAATAAAAATACAACAAAACATAGTTAATATTAATATGTGGTTTCCTAAGTCAATATATCAGTCTGATTTTTATGCATGACTTAATGGCTTCTATATCTTTTTGAGTTTTACCCTCACTGACTTAGAGTCCTGGTTTAGGGAATTTGGGTCTGTGACTGCTGAGAGATAACCAGTTCTATGTCTCACTGATCATCCAGAGATGATGGTATAGGCTTAAATGATCCACAGATATCCTTCTTTCTCTCTTCTGACTCCCTCTCACTTATTTTATTGTCTCTAAAATAAATGGTAAAGCAGGAACCAGAATCTAACCTATATTGGGATTCATTGGATCTATTGTAGAAAGACATGATGTTGCATCTTTCTAAAGGAATCATCCTGGTTTAGTGGAAAGAGCAGTGAAGTCAGAAGTTGAAAATCAGAGAATGAGAATTGGAAGGGGCATTTTGTGGAAGGAACTCTTTATTTGCACCCCCCTCATCTTCTTCCTCTTTCCTTTTCATTTAAAAAATGAAGGAAGCTAAATGTCTTAATATAAGTTCTTTAACCACAGAAACTGAATTTGGTTTTGTTTGTTCTTTATTTGCTTATTTCTTTTGTTTTTTTATTACTTGTTTCTTTGAGACTACATCTCTCTCTATACCCTGAGCTGGAAATGCAACACATTTTATCCTATTACTTATTGGCATGGGGATTTGGCCTGCCCCATTTTTCTGACATGGACTAAGATGCTTCATTTTTCTGACGGTGGCAGCCTGATGGCCTCCTCCATCCCAAGTTTTAGTGCTGACTCCCAATTAGGAGTTTTATGTTCTATTGACAGGGGAGAGGGGAAGAACAAAATGTATGCATATAAATATATACAACACACATAAACAATAAATACATGGGGAGGTTTTTAAAAGCTAGAGGAACCATGAAAGAGCCTCATACAGAAAAGGACCTCTGAATGGAGCTTTGAAGGAAACTAGAGTGCTGTATATTCCAGCATAGGAAGCAGTCAGGGAAAAGGGACCAAGATAGGGGGATGGCATGTTGTGTGTGAGGAACAATGGAAAGCATAGTTTGGCTAAGCCCATAAAGTACATGAAGAGGAGAAATATATAAGTCTGGGAAGGAAGGGCTTTAAATGCCAAATCAATAGAGGAGTTTATATTTGATTGAAAAAGTAATAGAGATCCATTGATGTTCACTGAGCAGGAGAAGGATATTTTTGGAAGCATCACGGAAAGTATGTTAGATTGGAACATAAATGTAAAATGTAAAATGAGCTAGAGAAGGAAATGGCAAACTATTCCAGTATTTTTGGCCAAGAAAACCCCAAATGGGATCAAAGAGTTGGATACTACTTAAATGACTAAATAACAACATATTAGATTTGAATTCTTAGGATATGAACTCAAATCCTGTCATTTGCCACTTATGTGACCTTTGCAAGTAATTGAACCTGTTTCCTTATTGATGAAATAAGGAGATAGGACTAGATGATCTCAGGACTGTTATGTTAAGACAATTTGATTGTGACTAGGTTAAAACTTTGATTTTGATCAATTTCTTTGTTAGCTGGGTGGGTGATAGATTGCTGAGAGCACAGGAGACAAAAAGGCCAGTGAGAATTGACAGGGGCCTCAATGTGGCCTCTGCCTTTATGTGTAGTTCTCAGTGAATCATCTGTATAGCTGCCAAAATTGCTTTTATCCAAAGATGGTCTGCTTTTGTCTACTATCTTCCTAGAATCTTTACCTTCCTTCAAGTTTCAGCTCAAGTTCTGTCTCTTCATGGAAGCCTTCCCTGCTCTCAGTTAAATGCTCTTTTCTTCCTCAAATGCCTTGATTTAATCTGTTTATGTCTTTTATCAAGGCAGCTATGGGGTCAAAGTGGATGGATTATGGGATTTTGCATCAGGAAGATCTCAGTTTGAATTCTGCCTCAGACACTTGCTAGCTGTATGACCTTGTGCAATTCTCTTAAATTGCATATCCCTCAGTTTCCTCATGTGTAAAATCCTGAGAAGGATGCTGAATCAAATGATTTAATATGTAGAAAATACTTTATAAACCTTAAAGAGCTATATAAATATGTTATCATTATTGTTGTTATCATTATAATCTTTTTTTTATTAGAGTGCAGAGTTCTTGAGGGAAAGGATTGTTCAGTTTTTGCCATGTATTCCCATCACCCCACATGAAATAGTCAGTTAACAAACATTTATTGAACTCTCCTTATGTCTTCACTATGCTGAATACTGGGTATACAAGTGCCTACCCCTGGTGAGCTCAAACTGTAATGAGGGAGCATGTCACTAGACACATACATGATATGTTCTGAATAGATGGGAAGCAGACTTGGAAGGGAAGGGATTAACAAACTGGGGACAGAAGAAAAGATAATGAAAACAAACATCTTGTTGAAGATTAGATTTGAACTGAACCTTGAAGGAAGCCAGGGAAATCCAAAAGGGAAGGTAAGGAAGAACATTGTAGGTGAAGTGGGCAGCCCAGCCAAAGGCTTGAAGGTTAAGTGATAGAATGTTGTGTTGGGCAGACAGCAAGCAAGTCAGTGTAATTAACTCATAGTGGTTTGTAAGGGAGTTAAGTATAAGACTGGAGAGGTGGAAAAGGACCATGAAGAGCTCTAAGGTCCAAACAGAGGAGATTCCGTTTCATCTAATGGGAAGCCAGTGTTCAGCCAGTGTTTTCTGTGTTGTACAGAATTGACTTGGTATATGGTTTGAATGTCTTAGGGGGCACACTCATAGTTTCCCCACCAATAGAATTTAAGGTGCCTGAAGGCAAGCTTTGCTTTGCTTTGATCTTTGTACCTCCTTTGTCAGGTGTCAGTTGATTAATCAATGCTTGTTGAATGAATGAATAAATGAATTGAAGAATTGCATTCCTAGGAAAAGCTGCTATGAATTGAGTTAACACTTGTAACTGAATTTGCATTTTGTTAATCACAACAGCATCTACATACATTTGAAAAATAGTAACGCACATATGTGTGAGACATATTATTTATTCAGAATACAGAAGGTGTACGCTTGTTTATTTATCACCGTTGGAGCCATTTAATGAGTTGGAGGAGCTATTGCCTCCTTCAGAGATGGGAAGTCTGGTGCCCATATGGATTTGGGGACCCCTCACAATCAATCACTCCCGTTCCCCTACACATTGGACTCCAGGAAATTAGCCCCAGTGACTGTTTGCAAAGTGACTTTCTGATAGTGAGTTCTTCCTTTCCCCTCAGAGCTCCCGGCCAAGCCCTTCTAACCTTTGTGGGGCTTTTGCTCTAAATTTTATAAGGTGCTATTAGTCACAGTCATTGAAACTGTCAAAGGCGCTCTCCCCTGACCATTGTCTTAACTTAAAGCGACACTTGGATAATTCTGAAACAAGGCAGGCCAACAATCATTGATTGATGCATTACATTGTGACTACAGATGGGGGTGATAATGGATTCAGCTTCTCAAGTTGGATACTGGGAAAGCTTGGTTGATTTCTCCTCCACTTATTATGCATTGTCACTGAAAGGATTATTTTTTTTTCTACCCAGGAAAATGACTTTGAAAGAAGTTACCTTATGAAAGGGGAGACTGTGGTCACTTTAAAGGAACATGCTCAAGGCAAAAATTCTGTTCACTAAAGAATTCTTTGAGAAGCATTTTGGTTTAAGTGGGTAGAGGGTTAACCCTGGAATCAGAAAGATTTGGATTTAGGAGTAAAGGTTTAACAACCAGCTCTAAGGGAAAAAAACCAATACCATTAATACAGGACTCTCTGTCAGTCTGTCTCTTGTCTGTCTCTCTCCTCTCCTCTTTCTTCTCTCTCTCTTTTTTCCTCTCTGTCTCCCTTCGTTCTTCTGTCTGTTTATGTCTGTCTCCGCCTGTCTATGTCTGTCTCCATTTGTCTCTCTGTCTCTTTCTGTCTCTCTCATTTTTAAGAGACAGAGTTAAGTGACTTGCTCAGGGCCACAAAGTTAGCTGGTAAGTATCTGAGGCCAGATTTAAAGTTGGGTCCTTCTGGTTCTAGGTACAGTGCTCTATCCATTGTGCCACCTAACGGCTCCATTTTTTAACATGTCACATTTTAAAGTTTAATCTACAATATGATGTAAGGGTCAGAGGAGGGGTCAGGCACTCTGCAATCAGGAAGTAAACAGGCAATATAGCCTGAGATTTCCTGATGTGATTTTCTGTGAATAAACAGGGATCACCTCATGGGTGGGAACTCTGGTCTCATTGAGATTGCATCATCAACGGGAAGTGTCTCCTTCTCTGATTGGTTGTGCATATGACCCCATAGACCCTATTTAAGTTGTGGGGATGAGGAAGTTGGCCTTTTTTACCAGGAGCTTTGCTAGGAGTAGTAACTAAGAGTATGCAGGAGGTCAGAGGATAGGATGTAATAGGATGTAAACACATGAATAAAGATCCTGAGCTTGTATACAACTACTCTCTAGTACATTTAAACTATTGTTCTATGAAATGATGGCCAGAGATCTCTGAAGACCTCAGAGCTTGGTAAAATTGGTTTAAATTGGTAAAATTTAGGTAAGCTTGGTAAAATTGGTTTAAACACTGCAAAAGACAGTGACTAGAGATTTCTCTGATGGCCTGGGAATTAGGAGAGACTGGCAGTAGTGAATGCTGAGTGGGCATTAACAAGGGTATTCACAAGAGTAGTGAATGCCTTGTGGGCATTCACAATATGACATTTTCTCCATCACTTTTAATGTTTAGAAGTTTAGAAATCATCAAAACAATAAATTAAATGCTGATTTGTAGTGTCTTTAGATATCTGAGGCGTAAATGTTTACACTGAAAATTAAATAATTAGTTCATAATTCACTTGGCTACAAAATACTCTTCCCTGGCTTCTCATTTAGCCTCTGACATGTCATTTTAGGTGTATGTTCCTGAGTGGGCTGCTTACTGTCTCAGTTTCTGAGACCATGAATTTCAGAGGTTGTCTACTGGTGAAAGGAGTTCTTATAACAGCTCCCCTCACTTGACAAAGTCAAACATCAGGCCAATTAAAAAAGGAGAGAATTCTCTGAGCATACAATCACTGGCCTTACATATTCGGTAATCTTGTCCCTCAGTCAAACATTGATTAAAAAAATAAGTATTTGCCTCAATGACTGGACTGTAATTTGGCATGATGGGTACAGTGTGGTGAGGCATTTGAAGTCAGTAAAGTTCTTCTCCAGCATTCATTTATTATATGTCTTTGAGACCCTCACCCAATGTCCTTAGCTTCACTTTCTTAAACTATAAACCAGGGATCATCAGGCCTGCAGTGCCTCTATCACAGGCTATTTGTGAGGAGCCATTGAGATGATGAATGTTAAAGCATTGTGTAAATTTAGCAGAGATATAACAATGTCAGCTCTTTTTATTATCTTTTAAAAAAATTTCCCAGGAGGTGAGGAAGGAGGGTTTGCCATTTTTTCCAGCTGCCTTCTATCCAGTATTTAAGCTTCCTACAGCACCAACTTATCATGGAGAATAGGTGGGTCAACCCCATTCCTTCCCTGTGGTATTTGTTACATTGTTTGGAAAGCCGAATATGATCTCTTCTTGTTCTTGTTCTTCTTGTTCCTTATTCTTCTTGTTCTGCCTTCTTCCCTCCCTTCCTCCCTCCCTCCTTCTTTCCCTTCCTTCCTCTCTCCCTTCCTTTCTTCCTTCCTTCCTTCCTTCCTTCCCTCTCTCCCTCTCTCCCTTTTTCTTTCTTTCTTTCTTTCTTTCTTTCTTTCTTTCTTTCTTTCTTTCTTTCTTTCTTTCTTTCTTTCTTTCTTTCTTTCTTTCTTTCTTTCTTTCCTTCTTTCCTTCTTTCTTTCTTCCTTTCTTTCCTTCCTTCCTTCTTCCTCCCTCCCTAGCTTTCTTTCTTTTTCTTTTTTTCTTCCCTTCCCTTTCCCCACCTTCTCTTCCTCCTTTTCCTCCTTCTCTTTCTTCTCTCCCTTCTCCTCCTTTTCTCTGTCTCTCTTTCCATCTCTCTATCTCTTTTTCTTTCTCTTTCTCTGTCTCTCTCTCTCTCCATCTCCCTTTCTTTCTGTATTATATAGCTATGTTTTTTACCTCTTGCCTTTTATGGATTTTCTATTGATTTCTTACAGACAAGGACATGCCATGTTGTCCTTGATGCACAAGGCAAGAGACATTAAGAGAAGTGCCTGATTAGTCCTTTTAGTTTCAGGCAGTCAGTCAATCAACAAGCATTTATTAAACATTTACAATGTGCCAAGCACACTATATTAAGGCAGAAATAGTCTTTATTTTCAAGGAGCTCATATGTATTGAGGGAGGTGATATGAAATAATTAGATACTTGCAAAATACATGCATAATTAAAGGGAGGTAATCTCAATGAAGAAGTTACTAGCATTTAGCAGAGCAGGGAACACCATCTTATGAACAGAAGAACAATTTATACAATAATAATGAAAATATTGTAAAGACAAACAAATTCAGAAGACTTAAAGTTTCTGGTCAAAGCAATCTGGTCAAAGCAATGAATCACTGTAATCTCAGAGGCCTGTTGATGAAGAATGTTATCCTTCTCTTAAGAGAAAGATAATGAGTTCCAGATAAGGAATGAAACACGCTTACTTGTTTGGCCATGGCCAATGTGGGGATTTCTTTTTGCTTGACTGTGTATATTTGTTATAAGGGTTTGGTTTTTCTTTTTCCCTTTTTTCTGGGTGTAGGAAGAAGTGATAAAAGAGAAAATAAATGTTTATTGATTGAAAAAAAACTCCCAGAGATGGGAGATGGTAATATAATTCCAGGAACTATAAGTAGGTCAGTTGTCATGAAGCATATAGAAAAACATAAAGTAGAATAAGAATGGAAAATAGGAAGGGGTCTGTCGTGAGTACATATTCCATCTGGAGTGTGGAAATGTTGACTTAGTTGACGTAGTGATTCATATAACTAAGAAAAGTGATGCCTTCTAGTTTCTATATTTGCAAACCTGAGATTTTTAGGAAGGATGTTGCCAAGCTGAAGGACAGTGTCAAATGGCCTTGAGTAATTTCACATGATGATTGGAACTTAGAAAGTTTAGCCTGGAGAAAAGAAGAGTCAGGGAGATATAATGTCTGTCTCCAAACAGTCATAGGTCTATCATATGGAAGATGAGTTAGATTTCTTTTGCTTGACTTTATGGGCCATAAACAAGATTAATGGGTACAAATGTGAAGAAGAAAATTTAGGTTTGATTACCCCCCCCACAAATAAAACCAAAAATTTCTTAATGATTAGAAGCTTACCACAGTGGAATTAGGGCTGCATGGGAGGTAGTGAACCCCCTAGAGTTGGAGAGATTCAAATCAAGCCTGGATGACCGCTTGTAAGTTTTGTTAAAGTACAACTTGATTCACATGTTACATGTGATCCTTTCCATCTCTGGGATTATGTGATTTTTGTTTTCCTTCTTAATCTTGAGACTCAATACATAGTGTAAGCCCCATTTCCATGCTTTAAAAATATGAATGATATTGAGATACTTGATTTCTTTGTCTCTCATGTCATTACTGATGGATTTTAAATAATTTCTACATTAGAGATGGAGACTACTTCACTCCTTGCCCTATCTGCCTCCCCACAAATTAAGGGTAGAATGATGAGTACTCGTCTTTTGTTATTTATCTCCAAAGAAGATAAATAATCTTAAAAATATAGCAAGTGATCTTTAGCATCAATCAGTTCATCAATAGACATTTGTTATGCATTTGCTTTGTGTTAGGCACCGTGTTAGGGATACAAAGCAAAAAACAGACTGTACACACATCCAAAAAGCCCATAATCTATTGGCAAAATTCATATTCCCAGTCAAGCGAATAACAGTCTATATGGAACTAGGATAAGGAATGGACTCGTGATTTCATTGATATGAAGAACCTCCAGGTGAGGAAACTCCCCCTTCCAGTGCAGATCAGCTCTTTCTCTGCAATATTAGAGAATTGTCTAGATCAGTAGTTCTCAAACTTTTGTTCTCAGCATTTTTATACTATTAAAATTATTGAGCATCTGTCAAAATATTTTTGTTTATGTGGATTATGTGTATATATATATATATATCCCAAATTAGAAATAAAAACTAATTTTGAAGTTGAAGACTCTTGGAAATGTTTTTATAGACTCCCAGGATTTTTGGATCACACTTTAAGAACCACTGGTCTAAATTACTAAGTACTTATCTAATAATGGTGTTTATATAGTGTCAATGTTGTGCCAGGCACTGTGCTCATTACTTTTACAAATATCTCATTTTGTCTTCACAACAATTCTAGGAGATAAGTACTATTATTATCCCCATTTTACAGATAAGGTCACATAACTAGTAAGTGTCTGAGATCAGATTTTAACATAGGTCTTGCTTACTGAAACTGTAGTGCTCTATTACTTACTATATTACCTCTCTATCTCTAGTCTCCAGGGTGATCGAGTGTGTATTAGAGAAGAGACTTGAATCCAGCTTTTTCTGAGGCCAGATTTCTATCCACTATGACATTCTTCCACTCAAAAATAGAAATAAATATAAAATGATTTTTTTTTTAGTGTAGGGAGGAGGGATCCACAATTGGGAAAAATCAATAAAGGTTTCTTGTAGGAAGTGAAACTTAAGGTGAGATCTGAAAGGATTTAGTAATTCCAAGGGGGCATAGGTAAGATGGGAGGACATCCCTGGATGGAGCTAATGAGATGGAATGGAGGTAAGAATTAGTATATAATGCCGTGGATGGAGTATCCCTTGATATGGACAGGGACCATGTTACCCAGGCAAAGCTTTCTGTTACACATGAAACAAAGGAAATTGTATTCTCCAATTACCTGCCTGGGAAGCGCTAATATCCAGTAGCATCCTCTGATTTCCAAATGGCTTTTAATCCTATCTGCATCACAGCCTAGGAACTTTCCCTTTATATTCTATTTATGTTATAGTGCCTACTCAGACTCAGATAATGAATAAAAGCTTGGCTGTATCTTGTTTTACTCTTTATGCTTTGCTATTTCAGGAAATGTCTTTGCTTTGAGATAATTATTTCTTCTGACTGACTATTTAAAGTGAGTACATTAGTGGGGACTTAGGAATTCTGGTTTAAGAAGTTTCCACCAATGTGATCTCTTTTAATAACCAGTCATTAGAAAGAATTAGTTCAAAGTTTAGCCCTCATTTGGACATGAGTTCAGCCATATAGAATACCACCAATCTGGACTATTCACCCTTTGAGGGACTTAATTTTCCAGTGTGAGTTGCTACATGCCCTTTAGAAATATCAGTTTAGCAGTTTATGGAATATAATCCAGAGAGGGGAAAGGGAAGATAAAGGGACACCAAGATTTGGTTGTGATGTGAGTGAGAAGGAAATAGATTTAAAAGATATTGTGGAAATAAAATCAACAGGACTTGATAACTGATTGAAAGTGAGAGATTGAAAGAGAGAGAAAGTGAGAGTATCCCAAAGAGATATTAAAGAAGGGAAAGGGACCTGTATGTGCCAAAATGTTTGTGGCAGCCCTTATTGTAGTGGCTAGAAATGGGAAATTGAATGGATGCCCATCAATTGGAGAATGGTTGGGTAAATTGTGGTATATGAATGTTATGGAATATTATCGTTCAGTAAGAAATGACCAGCAGGATGAATACAGAGAGGCTTGGAGAGACTTACATGAACTGATGCTAAGTGAAATGAGCAGAATCAGGAGATCATTATATACTTTAACAACAATACCATATGAGGATCAGCTCTGCTGGAGGCAGCTCTCTTCAACAATGAGATGAACCAAATCAGTGCCAATTGATCAGTGATGAACAGAACCAGTTATACCCAGTGAAAGAACATGGTTGCAAGGGATAATATTGTAAAAAATTACCCTGTCATGGGTTCTGTCAATAAAAAGTTATTAAAATAAATAAATAAATCTATAAATAAATAAAAGAAAGAACATGGGGAAATGAGTGTGGATCAAAACATAGCATTTATACTCTTTCTGTTGTTGTTTGTTTGCATTTTTGTTTTTCTTCCTGGGTTATTTTTACCTTCTTTCTAAATCCGATTTTTCTTGTTTATCAAGACAACTGTATAAATATGTATGCATATATTGTATTTAGCATATACTTTAATATATTTAATATGTAGGGGAATGTCTGCCATCTAAGGGAGGGAATGGAAGGAATGCGGGGAAAAGTTGTAACAGAAGTTTTTGCAAAGGTCAATGTTGAAAAATTACCCATGCATATGTTTTGTCAGTAAAAAGCTATAATAATAATAATAAAAAAGTGAGAGTACAAAATCAAGAATGACTCCTACATTGTGAAACTGAGTTATAGGAAGAATGGTGATATCTTTGATTGTCTTGAATTAGAGATATCAATGGGATACACAGTTATGAATATTCTCTAGGCCTTTGGAGATATGTGACTGAAGCCCAACCTGAGGATTATAGTATTATCAACCCTTGGATTATAACTATATCATCTTCATACAGATAATAATTGAGATAGATTATTAAGATAATATTAACAGGGAGATGACAAGATTATATATAGAGAGAATAGAGACAGAAGGAGAGAGTTCAAGACAAGATCTTGGGATATTCTCACAAATAGGAAGTGGGACATATGTGATCTTGCAAAATCCGTTATTTTGTTTACTTTACACAAATATTATCTATTAGAGGTGGCTCAGAAGATAGAACTCGAGATCTGGAATCTACACCAATCAAATTTGGTCTCAGACACTTGCTGGTCAAGTCACTTCACTTGTACCTGCCTCAGTTTCCTCATCTATAAAATGGGAATAATAATTCTTATAGCTCAGGATTAATTGTGAGGATCAAATGTTAAAATGTTATGTAAATGTTAGAAAGAACCATGTTAGAGTAGCATTCTAAAAACTTGGAGAAAATAAGAGTAGAAGTTGGGGGTGGTCAACAACCTCAAATGTCATAGAGAAGTCAAGAAGAGAAGGCACTGAGAAAAAGCCACTACATTTAGCAAGAAGGACATAGCTGGTGATCTCAAAGAGAGCAGTTACAGTTGATTGATCCAGTTGTAAGTTTGATAACAAGGCTAGACATAAATAAATACTTGGCAGTAAGAACTGGAACTGCTTATTGAAATAAGTGATTGAATCTCTCTGTGCAGTAATTCTGAGTACCATGATTGGTGTGTGGTGCACCTTTGTAAAAATAATGCCAGGAATTCCAAAGTTCAGAGTGACAGGAGATTGGAAAAGGAAGCTCAGGTCAACATGATTTCCTTTCTTCTTCTGAGGTTTGAATTTTGAATCAACTGGGGATGCTTATCCCAGAGAAGAAAAGACTTAGGAAGAGACATCATATTTGTCCTTTCTTCAAGTATGAAGACTTGCCATATGGAAGAAATTGTGGTCCTTTTGGCCCCCAGAGGGTATTTGTATGTTGTGCTAATTCTGCAAATGCAACTGCCCCAAAGTAAAAGCATCTTCCTCCCCTAGACCTAGCTGTCTTCTCATTCCTAGGTGGAGGATTAAGCTAGAATGAATCTTAGAAGTACAACTTTTTTTCCTTTTTCAAATTAAGTGATTTGCCCAATATAGGTCATAAGTTCAGAAACTGGGATTTTTCCCAATATACTATGGAATCATTGTCCTTCTAGCCAGCCATGACTTAAAACCTCTTCACTCTCAACTCTTCCTTCTCCCTCTCTCCCCTATCCAACAAATAGCCAAATTTTGCTTTTCCAACTCTGCATTATATTTCTAAAATATATTTTGTTGATAACTTTTTAAAAGATCGCAATCATGGATTGAGGGAAGGATACATAGGAAAGAAAAGGGATGTCAAAACTGAAGAGATCAATAAAAATGAAGAAGAAACTCAGTCATTCTTGGAATTGAACCTCATTTTGAAACAGACAAAGGGCAGCTAGGTGGACAGAATGTTTGTTCTGGAGTCAAGGAGAAATGAGTTCAAATCTGACCATAGACACTTACTAGCTATGTGACTCTGAGCAAATTGCTTAACTCTGTTTGCTTCAGTTCCCTTATCTGTCAAATGAAATGGAGAAGGAAATGGTTAACTTTATATTTTTTGTCAAGAAAACCCCAAGTGGGGTTACGAAGAGTTGTTCATGACTGAACAACATTCACAACAAAAATAGAAATGAATAACAGTTAAGTAAAAACATCTAATTCGTGATTATATCTGACAAAATGGTCCCTTACCTATTTGTCAAGAGGAGGAAGGTATGTTTCTTTATTAATTTTCTAGTACCATTCTTTTTTTAATTACTTGCAATCTGGCTGCCTTTTAATTATGTTTTATTGAAAATGTTATAGTCCCTGTATATCATTGGATTTTGGGTCTCCATTATTTTGTTTACTTTACACAAATAATATCTATTAGAGATGGCTCAGGAGATAGAACTCTAGATCTGGAATCCAGACCAATCAAATGTGGTCTCAGACACTTGCTGGTCAAATCACTTCACCTGTGCCTGCCTCAGTTTCCTCATCTATAAAATGGGAATGATAACTCTTATAGTTTAGGATTAGTTGTGAGGATCAAACCTTAAAATGCTATGTAAATGTTTGCTATTATTATTTTCTGCAACCATCTCCATCTTCTATTTTTATAGCTGTCGTGTTAGTTCTGACACCCCTTTATCACTCCAATGTCTCCTAACTGGTTTCACCATCTCTAGTTCTGAGAGACAGTGAAGTGCTAAAACCCAGCTAATTTTCTCATCTCTAGAATGTTTCTAATCTCTAGAAGTAGGGAAACCAGTGAAATCTAAGACAAAGCTAAGAGACTTTGGAGTGATAAAAGGCAGGCAGAACTGTCTAATGAAATGTACCCTGTCACTTTCTCTCTGCAATCCATCCTGTTCACTGCTGGAAAAGTAACTTCACTAATGCAGAGATCTGAGCATGTCCCTACCTTGCTCAAAAAATCTTTACTGGCTCTCCTATGCCTATGGAATAAAATACAGACTACTTCATATGCTGATTAGAGCCTCTGACAGTCTGGCTCCAATCTACCTTTCCACTTTGATTTCATGGTGTTTCCCTGTAGTACAGTGAAAAGCACACTGTGTTTAAAATCAGACAACTTGAGTTTCAATTTTTCCCTGGCCTGTTACCTGTGCACCATTGGGCAAATATATTCCCCTTTTGGAGCCTCAGCTCCAGAAAAGGAGGAGACCCGACTAGATGACTTCTTGTGTCCTTTCTGATTTTAATTCTATGATTCTATGGTCCACACACTATTCCCTGATCTTATCCTGGTCTTTCCTGCTTTATCTACTTTGTAGCATCTGTGTTTGGGGTTCAAAATCTGGTTTGGCTGCTTCCTGGATTTGTGCTCATTGGCATAGGTTTTTATGATTCTCAATTTTTTTCCCAATGCGAATGAAAGCTTTTTACTTCACTACCTCTCAGAGCTTTCCTTGGCAAGTTCCATGTATAAGGGTGGGATTGAATTACTTTCCTCCATTTTAGCTTGGATTCCTTAATCAGATGAGAACTTTTCTTGATAATGAATTCCTTAGGCTTTAGACTAAGAGCTACAACGGCCTTCAGACTGGAAAGATGTCACACAAGAATCAAGTCCATGTTTGATCAGGCAGGAAACTGGTCACAACAGAGGGATCTCCTCTAACTTATCAAATGAATCATGTGACAGGTGAAAGATGAAATGCCTGTGGAAACAAAAGTATATCTTCCAAGTATATCAATTTATTATGCAATAAATGCCAATTTCTCAAAAAAACATGACCCAACTTCTGTACTTTAGGTCTAGACTTCAAATATAGGGGCAGATAGATGTTTACATATTGAAAATAATCAAATGAGACCAATAAATTAAAAGAAAATAATACATTAATCTGATTTATAATGGAGAAAGATGAGGGACTTTAAAAGTTGGGAACAGGTGTAATTCTCTGAAATTAGAAAGAGTTGTCCTACTCCCCGTAAGTGTGGGGGACAATCAAAGAAATCTGGAAACAATAACTGAGTGATCAGCATGGGATCATTTTTCAGGTAAGACATAAGGGTTGCTTGAGATGTACAATTCTTGCATCAATATTAGATCTGACTGGATTTCAGGTGTGTATAACCTAGGTCCTTGGTTAAGGATCTCTAAATAGAAGGTAATGGTGGTTCAGCTTTCCAGCCATACAAAGCTAGATTCAAAAATATATTAAGGTTTTATCTCAATTCCCATAACTCAATAGAGTTTTCCCACAAGACAGAAATTGGACAACATCCATAAATGAACAGAAACTAAGCTAGCTAAGAATTGAGTCACAAGATGGAGTCAGTATGGTTCCCACAATTAACCATTTGATTGTAAAGGGCAGGGACTTTGGAAAAAATATGCTTAAGGATCAGTATGATTGATTTAGTCTTACAACAAGGTGTTGACTCAGTGGAATTAAGATAATGATTCTCTAGTTTACATGTACTTAGTACTTATTGTCGTTCTACAAGATTGACACTTATTCTATAAGATTGGCACCTATGGTGATGTACTTATAATAGAGTATATATATAAGAGCCAACAAGGACTGGGAGAGGACATTCCATCTCTCACCATCCTGGTGGCTCTCCTGCTTCCTCCATTCCTCTACTAAAAAGACCAAGGCCTGTTTGGAGGGCTTCCAGAAAGCTAGTCAGGACACAGGTGAAGGAGACAGACTATGAAGGAGACAATAAAGACTTTTGGACTTTATCCCTGACTATTCTCGTGGTGATTATTCTGCTGAAAACAAGCCTGGTCCTGAGACCTCCAGAAAGCTAACCAGAACATTACATTTGGTGCCCTAATCCCTTCGATTCATAGTTGAGGAAGTTGTAATTTCCACAAATTAGAGCAAATATGGCTTTTTTTCCCCCAAGGGGAAACTTGACTTTGGCCTTGATCTGTAGTACCCACTCCTTCAACTTGCAAGTGTCAAAGAATCCAGTATTAGTCAGCATTCTAGAATCATCCTTTCAGGACAATAGTGGCAGGTAGGAGAGTCTGAATCACAAGTCAAAGCTGGACAAAACTCATGGAGCCTCACCATGAAATGACACTGTACCTAAGGGGAACTTCCTGAGCACCTCTCAAATGGGAGTAAAAGACTTCTGAAAATCCAGAGTTGTGAGTTTCCCCTTTGCCATAGGCTTCCTATGCTGGAGATCACTTCCTTTTGAATTCTGTATGTACGTGAAGGAGAGTATGGCCCAGATGTTTTGGGGAAGTTTTTATAATAGCTATTCTTTCGGCCAATTAAGTTGATCCCCAACGGATTATCTGGTGGGAAAGCACCAGTGGGAGGTGAAACCAATGGCATTCACAATCACCTCTGACTCTTGAGGGAGTTTTCCTAGAACTCTGAAGGGTTGATGTAGCTAGTCAAGCTCTGGGGACCCAGCTCTTCTGAAAAGGTGGGAGTTGACATAAGACTCCTCAGAACTAATTTGAATAACTCAAGTATTGGAGAAATGGGAGACTTTCATATAATTGTATGCAAAGCAAATCTACTTGATGCCCTCCATGTCTCAAATAATTGTGACTCACCCGTTCTTTTGGTGGGTCTTCAGGTTTAAAATACCTCCTTAATGCTAACGGGAACACAACTTTGATTTATACACACCTGGGCTTGGCGAAACATAAACTGTTCTCCCCAGGGGAACCTTAATTGGAGGAGAAGACAGTGACAAGGCCGTTGGCATGTCACTGTCATTTGGAAGTACTTCCCTTAACTTATTTGACATAAAACACCTGCTTTTGACAGATAGCTGACTTCTCTTTTCCCTGGGGAAGAGATTGTCTCCTTTGAATTTGTACCATATTGAATAGGAATTCTGAAGAGAAAAGACTGTGGATGCTTATTCAAAAGATGTGGTGTGAACTTTTAAATGCCCCTAGAACCTGAAACCTGGGGTCTCTAACAGCTATAGAGGAGGCATAGCTAATCAGAGAGGATTAAGGTTTGTGTAGGTGTGTCTTGAATTCCTAAAGGCTTGGAGTCAGGAAAATCTAAATTCAAATGTGGCCTCAGAAACACTTATTAGTTGGATGATCTTGGGGAAGTCACTTAACTCTGTTTGCCTCAGTTTCCTTATTTGTGAAATGAACTGGGAAAGGAAATGGCAAAGCATTTCAGTATCTTTGTCATGAAAACCCCAAATGGTGTTTCAGAGAGTTGTGCACAACTGATGGGACTTAATAACAACAATAAAGTGGCAAGACAATTAAGCTGCATTGGTATAAAGAATTTTCTCCCTGACACTTGGAAATCACAGGCTAGTTTTTATGACCAT
Source organism: Sarcophilus harrisii (assembly GCF_902635505.1). Taxonomy (NCBI): domain Eukaryota; kingdom Metazoa; phylum Chordata; class Mammalia; order Dasyuromorphia; family Dasyuridae; genus Sarcophilus; species Sarcophilus harrisii. The sequence continues at coordinate 682,587,673 of NC_045426.1, read as the reverse complement.
CACTGTAGAAATCTGACTAGGACAAAGTTTTTGATTTAGAAGTGTGATTTTTATTGTTGCAGGGAGTTCCTAGTGTCAAAACAGTGTCAAAACAGTGATACAGACAATTTATTGCTTAGGACACCAGGAAGATTTGCCTAGGACCACACAGTCAGCAGGCAGTATAGCTGGGCACTTGAATCTAGATGGACTCTAAGCTCAATTCACTTTCTAACATATTATGCTGCCCCTAAATGCAAGCTTAAACTATGTTAAAATGATATTCAGAAATAAGAAGAGAAGAAGAAGAAGAAGAAGAAGAAAAGGAATGAGAAGAAAAGGAGAAGAAGAAGGAGAAGAGGAAGAAGAGGAGCAGAAGGAGTAGGGGAGAGGAGGAGGAGAAGGAGAAGGAGATGTTATATTGCTTCAGGGCATTGTGTTCAGTTCTGGCTGCCACTGTTTAGCAAAAATATTGGTAAGTAGAAGAATCCCAATTCAAGGAGAGCAACCAGATTGGTGAAGGGTCTTTAATCCACTATGTGGTGCCCAGTAGAAGAGATGAGAGTTGTGTAACCTGAAGTCCAGAGAACTCTGACAGAAACCTAATACCTGTCTTTAGTTTTTTCAAGGGTTGTCCTTTGGAAAATGATATAACCTAGTTCAGTTTGATTCTAGTGGAAAAAGCAGGAACAATGAGTAAAAGGTGCAACCAAGCAAATTAAGGTTTGATGCCAGGAGAAGATTTAGATTTCCTACTAATGAGCCACCAGATAAGACAGTGAGTTCCTTTTCTTTGGAGCAAGCAGAGAGTGGATGACAAGTTGCTGAGAATATTATCAAGCAATATTTGTCCAATTATGGGTTAGTCTTGTTTGTGTTTTAAGGTGAAACCTTTGACCCTTCCCAGAATCATGTTTTGTTGCTTATATTCATAGTTGAAGGAAATGTTAGAACTCAGGTAAAGGCAAGTGAAAATAAACTCGTAATTATTGCCCATCCAAGTTCAAAGTCATCTTGAAATCTATCTTCTATACACTCTTGGGAGTCTGTTGGTTCTAAGTTAGGAATTTCTGGTCCCTTCCAACTGTGAACAGTAGTGGTCTCCATAACTTTGTGATCAACCATAAACTTTTACAGAAAAATCATTGGGGAGACTCAGATGTTTTATGTGGGTTTATTTTATATTCTGCAACTTTCCTAAAACTGTTAACTATTTGAAGTAAGTTTGTGGATGAGTCTCTAGAATTCTCTAAGTATATTATCATATCATCTGTAAAGTGATAGTTTTATTTGTTCATTGCCTGTTTTAATTCGTTTAATTTCTTTTTCTTTTCTTATTGCCAAAGCCAACATTTCTAGTACAATATTGAATAATAGTGGTGATAATTGACAATCTTATTTCACAAGGGGCAGGTAGATGGTACGATGGATAGAGCACTAGACCTGGTGTCAGAAGGACCCGAATTCAAATCTGCCCTCAGACACTTACTAGATGTGTGACCCTGAGCAAGTCACTTAATCCTGATTTCCTCAAAAAAATCTTTGGAAGAAGTTGTCACCTATCTTCTCCACTTTCTTTCCTAGTCTGTATGTGGCACCTCTGAAATTAAAGGACTTGAGTTTAAATGTCTCTTCAGAGGCTTACTACCCCAAAGAGTTATCAAATTGTGCATACCCTTGGACCCAGCAATGTTTCTACTGGACTTATATTCCAAAGAGATCTTAAAGGAGGGAAAGGACCACATGTGCAAAAAACTCTTTTTGTAGTTGCAAGAAACTGGAAACTGAGTGCATGCCCATCAGTTGGAGAATGGTTGAGTAAGTTATGGTATATGAATGCTATGGCATATTATTGTTCTATAAGAAATGACCAGCAGGATGAATACAGAGAGGTCTGGAGAGACTTGCATGAACTGATGCTAAGTGAAATTAGCAGAACCAGGAGATCATTGCACATGGCAACAGCAATATTATACGATGATCAATTCTGATGGACGTGGCTCTCTTCAACAGTGAGATGATTTATACCAATTCCAATGATCTTGTGATCAAAAGATCCAAGAGCCTCCCCAGAGAGAAGAGTATGGGAACTGAGTGTGAGTCACAACATAGCATTCTTCCTCTTTTTGTTATTGTTTGTTTGCATTTATTTTCTTCATCATTTTCTTTTCCGGTTTGATTTGATTTTTTTCTTGTACAGCAAGATAATTGTATAAATATGTATGCATATATTGGATTTAACATATATTTCTACCATGTTTAACATATATAGGGCTACTTGCCCTCTAGGGGAATGAGGTGAGAGAGGGGGGAACTGGAACACAAAGTTTTGCTAGGGCTAATGTTGCAGAATTATCTATACATATGTTTTGAAAAATAAAAACCTTTAATTAAAAAAAAGAAGCTTGCTACCTTACCACTTGGGCAAAAGACTTCACCTTCCTTGGGAAATCATTCCCCTCAGGGAAATCATTTCTCCCTTTTTAAAGGGAAGGACTTGGACCAGATGATTTCAGAGATCCTTTCTAGTCCTGGATCTGGGATCACTTTGATATTCTGGAAAATGAGTCTTTGCACCATAATCAATATCCATGAAGTAAAGATTGCTGTGATAAATAGAAAATGACACCTTCTCTCTGGATTCCCAGTGATCGAACACAATATGTGAGAAAATATAGAAGAAAAGGGAACCTTTCCTTCTAACCAGCAGGATGTTTGCACAAATAAAATTAGAGCTGAGGAGGCTCTTTAGATTGTCTAATAAGTGTTGCTTCAAGAAGATGAAATCGATGGATGATTATTTAATTGTTCATTAGTATTTTCTACATAGTAATACACACATAAATGTATAAAATATACATGTATACACACATAGCACACATATATACATACATGATATATGTAAACATTTATCAATAGCTAGAGAGACAGAGGGAAGGAAAGAGAAAGATGGGTACAGAGACAGAGTAACAGAGATAGAGACAGAGGGACAGAGGCACTTAGAGACACAGAGAAACACACACACACACACACACACACACACACACACACACACAGAAAGAGAGACAGATAGAAAGAAAGAGGAGAGAGAAAGAGATCTCTCTTTTTGAATGGAATGCAGCCTGCAGTAATGAGGACAAATATGCAGCCCAGCTGAGCTGCAGAGAACCGGAACAAGATTATTCAGGGAGCTGGGAAGGCAGATTGCTCATCACTGCCTTAAGCAAGTGAGGATCTCTCTCTGTAGCTCCATTGTCAAATGGGATGTACAGAGAGCAGAAAATGACAGTTTCCATTCATGTACTTTATTTATTCATTCTTTTCTGGTTACATCTTCTAAATGGCCATTTAGATTTAATTTGTTGTTGGGGGAAGGAAAAAAAAAACTCCATTGCTTAAGATCTCACTTGAAGTACTTAAGTGAAAATGTTTGAAATGAACAGCCCTTGTCTTCTGGATCTTACTTAAGGTTGGATTAGCCATTTTGGAGGACTTTTCCTGAACAGAGAGATTTCTCCAAGTTATTGTCTCCAGGCAAATGTCAGTTTTTCAAGAATTTTAGGAAAATAATCTGAATTCTGAGGCAGTTTGGTAGATATCACTAGGAAGACCTGAGTTCTAATCTTTCCTCAGGTACTTACTAGGCAGGTAAATAGCTCAGTGGATAGAGTGCTGGACCTGGAGTATGGCAGATTAGACACTTCTAGCTGTGTGACCCTGGGTAAATCTCAGTCTTTGCCTTAGTTTCTTCATCTGTAAAGTGAAAATAAAAATGAGATAAGTGTGAAGTATTTTTTCAAATCTTAAAGCACTGGAGAAATACTTTATTATAATTTTTCATTTTACAATTTTTGTTACTAGCTATGTGACACTAGGAAAATCACTTGACCTTGTTCGCTCTGAGTTTCTTCCTCTCTAAAATGAAAACATTGTACAAGATGGCTTCCAGGCTTTAAATCTTTGGTCCTATGATTAAATGATCTTGAAAATTAGTTCAGGCTCTTGATCTATCTCATGAAGAACATTTTCTTGTTACATTCTCCCCAAATTCTTGCTGAGTGAATGCAAGGTAATTTTAAAATGGTTGGATCATTAGGATTGGGGTGGAGATCATCAGAGAAGATGTCATGAAAGAGATGGTCCCTGAGCCAAGCCTGGAAGGACCCTTAGAGGATCTCTACTTCTTCTTTATGAAGAGGAGGGCATGCATCCTAGTATGGGGATGCAGCTTTTTTGAATACATGGAGGCAAGAGATTGGATATTAGAAGAGAGTATATTAAAAATCCAACAGATGATCTCTAGTGTTCTGTCCAACTCCCAAAAATCATCTGAATCAACATAACATATACATGTGCTGTGTATTTCTAACAGTAAATATTTGGTTGGCAGTCTAGATTTTATTTCCCTATTGAGTACAGTTGTGCAAATGTAGTAGACAACCATTTGCTGAGACCTTCTGTTTCCCCCAAAGCCCCCTCCTCTCCCTGGGGGTTGTGCAATCACCATATGTTATCGTTGATATTTCCATTTAGTGACAATAGCTGTTCTAAAGAATACTAGAGCACAGCTGTTGGCTTCCTTTGGTCCTTTGGAAATGGAGATGAGTGAGGAAGAAAGATGCCACAGAAAGAACTGATATTATTCACTATGGTATGAGTGCCACCAATATACACCAATTGTATCATTTAGGTCATGTGATTTAACTTTATTTTGTTAAAATCCTTAGAATAGTGAGTGTCAGAGTCTGGAGGGACCTTCCTAATGGGGGCTGTCAAAGCTAGGAGGGGACTTAGAACAGGGAATGTCAGTGCTGGGAAGGGTATTAGAACAGGGAATGTCCATGCTGGGAGGGGCCTTAGAATAGAGAAAGTCAGGGCTGGAATAGGCTTTAGAACAAGGAGTGTTAAGAGTCAGAAGGGATATTAAAACAGAGATGAAAATAGAAAGAGAAGAAATCTTAGAGATAATCTTGTGCTAATCCTTTATTTTATAGGTGAGGGAGCAGAGTCCCAGGGAAGAGGCTTATACTTGATCATAAAGACAAATGCCAGGATTTGAATTAGAATCCTATTCTCTGACTAAATTCAGGGCTATTTTCATTACACTACTTAATTGTATTCTGTCTTATATTTTGCTCAAATTGTTTCCTTTGTGGGTTTTTTCTTCCTAACTAGGTTCTCGGGCCTTTAAAAGAAGACATCATCTCCTTATTCTTCTTCTATATCCCCCCTATCACCCAGCACAAGTCTGAGTTTAGAATGGGTACTTGGTAAATAGTTGGCAAGTTGAATTGAGTTGAATACTTTCTAAAGAAGTTTCCTGAATTGGGGGGAAATGAGAATTCTTTACTGTTTTCCAGAAATGGATTTTCTAAGAACACTTAATTTCCTTCAAGCTTTCAGATTTCTCTTTCTTTCATACACCCTTGAATTCATCGAGGGCTTAATGGATTCTTCCATTTTGAAAAGCATGCTCTTAAGGATTCAGAAAAGTGGGGATAAAAATCCAATAAAAAAGTTTGTAGTCAAGGTTAGTGGCTTGTGGAAGGAAAAACATTCTTTCATTAAAAAGAAATTTTTTGAGACTTTTGTTACACATAAAACACTTTGGAACAGTTGGCAACAAAAATTACCTCAAAGTAATTTAGGATATTTAAGTTGTTCCCTTTGAACGTTGAGGTTTTCTCAGACTTTAAAACTTAGATTAAATGCCTCCTCCTCCCATGAAGCCTTTCCTGATAGCCCTAGGTAGTAATGACCTTTCCCTCCCCTATACTTCACATAACACTCTACTTACCCATATAGCATTCTTTCCTTCCTTTATTTCTTGCCTCCTTTCCCCCTTCTTTCCCCTTTCTTCCTTTCCCCTCCTCTTCTCTCCTCTCCTTTCCTATCCTCTTCTTTCCTCTCTTCTCTCTTTTCCTGTCCTTTTCTCTCTTCCTTCATTTATTATTTCCTGTGGAAGTACAGCCAATCAGGTAGTCAATCCTTCCACAATTTGTTGACTTAGAAGGTTGCTTGAGTCATTGAAAGATTATGGGACATATCTAGGGTCACAGATGAGACTTGAACTCTGTCCTTCCTCATGCTCAGACTGACCATTAATCCAGAAGCAGATATAGCCTATAGATTATTTGGGGTGTGTCCTATATCCCTACTAGGATGTCAACTCTGTGGGCAGGGAATCTGTCTTAGTGAATTTTTGTATTTCAACATTTGCATAACACTGTGCTTTAAACATGGGTGGATGTTTCATTAAATTGGTAAGAGTTATAAGGCACTGAGGTGAGAGGGGAAGTGGATGGAGTTAGGAATCTTCAGATCTCACTAGATGTGTGATGCTAGGCAAATAACTTAATCTCTCTCAGTCTGAATTTTCTCATCTGTAAAATGGTAATAATAATAGCACCTGCCTCCCAGGTTTATCACAAGGATCAAAAGGGATAGCATTCAATACTTTTTGCAAACCCTAAACTCTTGTGTAAGGCTTATTATGCTTTTTTAAAAAGCTTTGAATTTGGAGACCTGAAATCATAATATTAAGAATGCAGTTCTGGAAGAGAGATAAGAGATCATCAATTCTCACATCCTTCTTTACAACTAAGAAGAACCCCAGAGAGCAAATTAGTTGTTAAGTTTACATAGGCAGTAAGTAGGAGAAACAGGAAATTGAACCCACTTCCTTTGACTTCATATCTGGCGTGTTTCCCATTCCATCATCCTTTAAGACAGAGTTTAAATCCCATCCAGACTGAATACCGATTGTTTGACCTCAGTCTACATCTGCTGTCTAGGCTTCTTTTTCTTAGTCTGCAAAATAAAGTAACAGAGATCTCTTAGAGTACTGAGCTTGGGGGCAGAAATGTTTGAGTTCAAATCTTGCCTTTTATTCTTATGAGCCACATGACTGTGAAGAAATCATTTAATCTCTATGCTCCTCAGACAATTTCTTAGGAATTAATCTGTTAACACATAGATTGTAATTGACCTCATTGGTCTGGCAGAGGGAGTTCCCAATATTGACACAATTACTGACCTTTCAAACATTGCCATGAGCACAACAATGATTAGAAAAGGTGAAAGGAGAGAGCCTTTATTAAGTACCTACTATATGCCAAGAATTGTTCTAAGCATTTTACACATCTTATCTTATTGAATACTACTTCTTCTTCTGTGAGACTTGGGAGACACTGGCACAGGACTGCTCAGCATGATATGCCTATGTCAAAAAAGGCACTGTGCTCCAGGAGCAAAGCAGAAGTTCAGTAGTTTAAAAGAAATGTGAGAAGCACACATTTAAAGCTATCTCTGTTTCATATGTTCAAACAGGCTATTTATGCTGATACTGGTCTGATCAATCACAGTTGAGATGTAGCCCACCTAGACCCTGACAGAGTAATGTCATTTTGATGTTCTTTCAGCACAAAGGACAGCAACCCCTATTCCTGCTATCTATATAATACTGCAAAGTTTACTAAGTAATATAGATGTACACACATGCATATACACATATGCATGCATACAGGATACATATATACATACCTAATCCCATTTTATCCTCACAGTAGCACTGTAAGATGTTGTTGTCAGGCTGTTTCAGTTGTGTCCAACTCTTTGTGATCCAATTTGGATCACATATTAGAGTGGTTTGCCATTTCCTTTTCTAACTCATTTTACAGATGAGGAAACTGAGGCAAACAGGGTTAAGTGCTTGTCCAGGGGCACACAGCTAGGAAATGTTTGAGGACAGATTTGAACTCAGATTTTCCTGAATCCAGGCTTGGAATTCCATTCACTGTACCACCAATCTGCTCTTATACTGTGAGATAAGTGCTATTATCTGCAATTTACAGGTGAGAAAATTAAAAGCCAAACATGAATAACTGAGGATCACATAGTAAGTCTAAGTATTTGAACGGCTGAGTTGTAATTGAGATTTTTCTCCAAATCCATCATTCTCATTTTGCCAGTGCCATCTCTGCAAAATAGAAGCATTTGACTGTGCAGAGAGAAAGAGATTTGGATCTGTGATTCAATTGGTAGAGGGAAGCCCTGGTGGTAACACTCCCTTCATCAAAGCATATCAGCATGGGCTCAGTATCTTGTAGTCTTAGAGAATTGTCTGGGCCACTAAGAGATAAAGATAGCACGTGTTAGAGCAAGACAAATTCAGGCCTTCCTGATTGAAGATGGTTCCATATTAATTATGCAACACTGGCTCTCATTTATGTAACTGTAAAATGTAGAGTGGGCAAATAAGTGCCCACTTATTCAAAGAGCATTGTCCCTGACTCAGTAAGACTTATCTTCCTGAGTTCAAATCTCATCTCAGACACTTCTAGCTGTGTGACCCTGGACAAGTCACTTAACTCTATTTGCCATAGTTTTCCATCTATCAAATGAGCTGGAGAAGAAATTGGCAATCCACTTCAGTATATTTGCCAAGAACATTTCACAGGGGGTTACGAAGTTGACCATGATGGAAACAATTGAACAATAACAATTACAACAAAACGTAGAATAACATTAAGGCACTTAGTGCCTTAAAGTTTGTAGAGCACTCTGCAAATATTAGCTCATTTGATTCTCACAACAATGCTAGGAGGTAAGTGCTATTTTTGTCTACATTTTAAATATAAGGAAGTCATTCTGCAATTAAGAAACTGAAGCAGGATTTGAACTTGTCTTTTTGACTTGAAATACAATGTTTCTTCTGCCATACAATCTACCTGATTGTTCAGACTAGATTTAAGGGAAAGGTATAGATAATTTCTAAATCCTGATACAATATGATTGCAACAATCATATTATACCATCTTGTCTGAAAAAAAAAAAAAAAAAAACCTAGCCAGAAAACATCACTGAGAAGAAGGAAACTTTTTTCCCCCTTACTAAAGAAGACATTCTTTCTGGTTGAATCAATAAGGCAGAATGCGTGCTCTGCATTGTATATTAGTGCTCTGAAAAATTGGTGACCCTTACCAATCTATAGGTCCTGCAGGGACGTAAGGATATTATACAACAAAAAGGCAGCAAATTGCAGAAAAAAACACCCAACCCTTCACTCTCTCCCCCCGAAAGTTCTCTTTCAAGTTAAATCAATAGGCCCTATCTCTAGGTAGTTCCCAACACTGACACAGTCACTGACCTTTCAAACATGAAACATGAATGGCTAATAGAGTTGTTTCAGCAAGTGATATCTAATGGGCCTGGCACTCGCCAGTTTTAACTTCAAAGATAGGACTGGCACGGGGGGAAAAATAGGAATCCAGGAAAAAGCTAGCTCTGTGTTTCATTGTAAACAAACAGAGAAAGCAGGAAAGCAAAAATCAATTCTCAGGAAGTGAATTCTTCCCTCGTATCCAGGGCCATGTGCTGAGCTGATGCTGAGGCTATTTGCTGTTCATGTCTACCAGCCTTGCTACAGCTAATCATCAAGGGGCAAAAAAACAAGGGGTCCAGGGAGTGACCTTGGGAAATTTTAAGAGCTAGTTAAAGTAACGTTTCTTACAAGTAAGCTACATGAGGATATAATGAGCGGCATTGTGAACAAATGGATAAATAGATAATTAAGTGCTTACTATATGCTAAGCAGGGCAGTTAAGTGGTGCAATGAACAGAATGCTGCCTCTGGAGTAAGGAAGACCCGAGGTCAAATCCAACCTCAGATACTAATTATGTGACCTTGGACAAGTCACTTACCCCCATTTACCTCAGTTTCTTCAACTGTAAAATGAACTAGAGAAGAAAATGATAAACCCCTCCAGTATCTTTACCCAGAAAACCCTGAATGGGTCATGAAGAGTTGGGCATGACTGAAATGACTGAACAACAATAACAACACGAGATAGGCTCTGAGATCTGGAGATGTAAGTACAAGTAATTTGGATAATCCCTATCCTCAAGGAGCTTAAATTCTTATAGAGGAAAGTGACACATAAAGGGAAGTTGGTATTAAGGCAAAAAGTATTGAACTGACTTGCCTAGGATTCTGTAGGAGTAGTATCTGAATTTGAACTTTAGTCTTCTTTTAAATATTAGTTTTAACATTCTTTTCTTTTACTTTAGTTTTCAATATTTCCTTTTATAATACTTTGATTTCTATTTTTTCTCCTTACCTCTCTCCCCAAGATAGCAAGCTTTCTGATATAGTCTCCTATACAATCATCTTAAACAATTTTCTCATTAGTCATATAATGAAAGAAGAATCAGAACAAAAGGGGAAAATCATGAGAAAGAAAAAAAAAGTGAAAGTAGTATACTTCAATCTGCATTCAGACTATAATTTCTTCCTCTGGATGTGGACAGCATTTTCCATCATGAGTCTTTGGATATTGTCGTAGATCATTGTATTTTTGAGAAGAGCAAAATCTCTCAAAGTTGATCATCACACAGTGTTGCTGTTACTGTGTACAATATTCTTCTGGTTCTGCTTGCTTTACTCAGGATCACTTTGTGCAAGTCCTTCCATAGAACAATAGTATTTCATTATGTTCATATACCATAGTTTTGAACTTTGTCTTCTTGACTCCACGTCTAGCTTTAATGCTATTAATTTGCAAGTCATCGTGAAGTTTGAGGCACCCCTGGTGTTTGGATAGTTGAATTAATGGTTTGATGAAGGAATAAATGGTTTTTTTGTCTCGTCACTTCCATTAAGGAGTCCTAGAATTTTTTGGTGTCCGTGTGAAAGGAGCAGTTTTATAGCACCCGAAAATGTTAGAGTAAAACTGCCCCTTTGGGTTCATCTATTCTAATTCCATTCCCCTTACTGGATTCCTCTCTTATTTATAATGGAATCTGCATTCAAAAGATCTTGACTTGAATATTCATTTTACTACTCTCTCCATCTGGAGTAGGATTCCGGGATGGAACCAGCATCAATGGGTGCCATTTCCTCATCTGTATAATAAGGGTATTGGGTTAGATATCCTTTAAGATTCATTGCAACCTGCGTCCTCCAAAGAAAAGCTGCTTCTGAAGAGCTTTAAAGACTTTAAGGAATGAGAGGAAAACACTTGTTACTATTACCATCTTTCTTCATAGGTCTATTTTTAGTCAGTTCTTATGTTATACTAAAATATCCCTCCTGATAATTCTGCCCATTGAATCTACTTCTGTCTTCAGGAGACAAGTGGAAAAAAAATGAACCCTTTTTATGCATGGTAATCCTTTAGACTTTAGAAGCATTGATTTAGAGTTAAGATGGACTTTAGAGATTATTTAGTTTAACCTTCCCATTTTACAGAGGAGAAAACTGAGGCCAGAGAGGAAAGTGGTTTGCCCAAAGTCATCCAGGAAGTACCAGAGTTAGGATTTAAACCAAGATGACTGTTTCCATTAGATTATGGCAGTCTTTGTATCTAACTCACTGTTGCCTATGCTGATATAATTACAGGGTACCAAAAACAGAATCAATAAATTATTAACATAATAATGAGATTCAGAAACTACTATACTTTTAGAAAGTGTCAGAAAATCTTATTAAATTAAAAGGAAAACCTGAACATTGGCAGGGAAAAGACTGGCCATGCCCCAGATAGTATCATAGTATCTGTCTATCTGTCTATCTATATGTCTCATATATATGTATAAATGTGCATATATATATAAACCAAATATTTACATGTGTATATATAATACATATATAAAATAAACATGTATAAGTAATATATAATGCATATGTGTATCTAAATAATATATGACAACTGTATGGTGGTATATATAGTATATATAAAACACTGTGTATCTATCTCCATTTCTTCCTTTCTTCCTCCCTCCCTCCTTTCCTGTCTCCTCTTTCTTTCTTTCTTTCTTTCTTTCTTTCTTTCTTTCTTTCTTTCTTTCTTTCTTTCTTTCTTTCTTTCTTTCTTTCTTTCTCTTTCTCTGTCTCTCTTTGTGTGTCTTTCTGTCTCTCGTCTGTCTGTCTCAAGATAGGGCTTGCCAGCCTTAAGCAACAATTGGACAGATTAAGAGACCTAGTGTTTATGTCAGGAAGTGATATTATGATGTGTGACCCTTGAGCCTCTGCTAGAGGCAGCCAGTGAGAAAGGGTTTGGGCATTTGCTGGGGGAGTCCATTTTAGGATTCTCTTTTGTTGCAGTGACAATTATCTATAACAACCTCCTACGCCCTTCCTGAATTTATCTCACAAAAGTGGCAGGTACTATTTCTTCCTAGTTAGATGAAAGAAAGGGAAGAGAGTGATGGAGGAAGGAAGCAGCATAAAAAATTGCTACCTTGTTATTGAGGACTCAGTTCTGGGATAGGGACCCCCTAACACAACATTGATTTTGCCGATCACATCCACTATCCCACAAGAAGTAGAAGATGCTGATTCTACCCTGCCAACTGGAATTAGTCAACCAGTCAAGAAAGATTTATTAAGCACTTACTCTGTGCCAGGCATTGTCAATAGATATAAAGAAAGGTGAAAGACTATTCTCAAGGTGCTTATAATTTATTTAAGGAGACTACATGCCAACAACTATGTATAAACAACAAGATAAAATGTAAATAATCCACAGAGTGAAGACACCAATATTGAAGGAGAGCAGGAAAGACTTCTTATATAAAGGAGAATTGTACCTGATCTTGAAAAAAGCCAGGGAAGTGACAGTGCTCTTGTTATAGGGGATAGATAGTGAAGGTGACTAGAACTGGGAAATAGTAAGAGCCCAATGTCCCTGAATAAAAGAATGTATGGGGATGATGAGTAAGGTGTAAGATGCTTGGAAAGTAGGAATGAACTAGGTTATGATAGGCTTTGAATGCCAAGCAGAAAATTTTACATTTGATCTTGGAGGGAATAGGGAGCCATAGGAATTTATTGAGTGGGGGAGGAAGAAGTTACATGGTTAGATATGAGCTGATGGTTTTACTTTTCTGCTTATTATTTTTCTTCTTTCTCTATATCTTTAATATTTTTTTCATTAGGCATGGCTGTTTGGGAGGGCAAAGTGGAAGAGCTATATGGGGCACATTCAAATTAGAAATAAAATAATATCAATAAAATTATTTGTAAACCATTTGTAATCAATTATCAATAATTCAATAAACATTTATTAAGTGCCTACTATATGTCAGATATTGTTTTAAGCACCAAATAAATAAAGCAAATAGTGAAATAATTCCTGTTCTGGATGAATTAACTATATATCTAGAGTATATAATTCTATGTAGAATAGGTACAAAATGGATACCAAATGGTGGAATGGGTAGTATACTTGGAGCTAAAGGGGAGCAATCAGGTGATGCTTCATGCAGATGATGATACTTGAGCCTTGAAGAAATCTAGGAGTTTGGATGGTTAAAGGTGAGAATGCATTTAAAGCTTGGGAAAAGTGTGCAAATAATGTGCAAAGGTAAGGAGGTAGAGATGAAAGGTTTGTATGAAGCATAGTAGGAAACTCTATTTGGCTGGATTATAATGTCTGTGAAAGGGAATATGTATTGTGAGGTTGGATAGGCTGGGGGAGGGGACCATACTGACTTGTGAAAGGATTTTAATGTAAAATTCAGTTTATTACATTTGATTCTAAAGGTTCTAGGAAGCTACTGGAATTCACTGAGTAGGGAGATGACATGATCAGACTGTTGCTTTAGGAAAGCTCTGTAGAGAATGGGTTGTAATGGTGTTAGTTTTGAGACAAGGAGACCAATTGAGAAGCTATTTATTGAAAGGAAAGAGAAGATTATGGTCTGAGCTAGGGTGGTATTTGTGGAAGTGGAGAGAAGAGGATGAATGCAAGAAGTGTTATAACAATTGGCTATTCCTCCCCAAAGTTTGCACATTTACGTTTATTAGCATTAACATTTACTCCATGACTTTTTAAAGTTTAGACAACCAACAAAAAGTGAAGATTTCATTTGTAGGTGTGCAGATATCCAAGGTGTAAATGCTTACACTGAAAATTTAACAGTTGGTTTTCAAGAGTCTGTCTCCAGCATATTCCTGGATGTGAGATACGTTGTGGAGGCAGAAATTACAAGATTTAATAGCTCAGTGGAAATATGTGCTGAATAAGTGAGGAATTGAGGATGACAGTGAGCTTGTTACTAGGTGATTAAAAAAGGGGAGTTCAGAAATGGATTTTGTATCCATTTTGTACCTATTCTACATATAATTATATATTCTAGATATATAGTAAATTCATTCAGGACAGGAATTATTTCACTATTTTCTTTATTTGATGCTTAAAACAACATCTGACATAGTATACACCTAATAAATGTTTATTGATTTATTGATTAATTTATTACAAATGTTTCATCAGGTTTTGGTGAAAAAGGTAATGAGTTCAGTTTTATACATGTTGAATTTGGGATAGCTTCAGGATATCTCCTTTGAAGTGTATAGTACAGGAGTTCAAGAAAAAATAAATTAAAAGTCAGCACAGAACTTTACAATCTTGACCACTCTTCTTTACAAAAAGCTTGAAGATCATTTTTCAAGGAATTATAAACGAAAACTGACCATATGTATTAAAGTCTGACGGCAAAGTGGAAAAAGAATCTACTAGTTTCCTCCTTAAATGAAAAATCCCAGATCAAATTGAAAATATATCAGTAGGCAAAAAAAAAAAAAAAAAGTCAGTCACTAAGGAACTACAATGAGGATCACACAATATTTGTCTGCTGCCACAGAAAGAAGTGAAGAGCTTGGAATACAGTATTCCAAAAGAAAGTTGAAATGTAAACAGAGGTCAAGAGAAACAAAGAGAGGTAATTATGTTAGGAGATTTGTATGGGACTATACTGTGTTGAATTATTTATATTCTGATGGAGGGAGAAGAAACATGTCCTCTTGGAACTCTAATGTCTTTAAGAATTATTGAAAAAGTTAAGATAGGCAGAGGGTCTGTGAGGGTGCTTTTGTTTTATTTTGATAGTCTTGGGAAAAGAAAGAAGTAGAAAGAAGAGGAAATACACAAAAGAAGAAAACAGGATAATGAAGTAGGAATTATGTCAAATACCAGAAGTACATAAGATGAAGTATATTAAAATATAGAAGGTAAATGGAATAGGCATCTCAAAATGTCACTTTCATCACATATGGATCCACACAGAGGGCTTATACTCAAAGGGTTTAGTGAAGAAATACATTAAGCTCAATGAGGGAATAGGTATGGACAGAAAGAGAGGATGCAAGGTTTTGTGGGAGGGTGAAAACAAAATGCACAAAAGAGTAATCATAATCAAAAGAAACCTCCACTTCAGAGGATGGAAATGTGAATAGGGCATTAAAAGGAAAGAAAAAGGAAAAACTTGTAATGAAGATGGAACAAGGGGGAAAAGAGAAGCAATCGAAGAAAAACAGATTGCTTCAATTATAGATCACTGTAGAAAGCAAATTATTCTTTTAGCAGTTTCTTCTTTTATAAAAAGAGATAGAGAGGGTCACAGGGGGAAAAAGATACCATGGCCAAATTTGATTTTATAAAATTAAAAAAGTTTTTACAAAAATGAAACTAATGAAAAAATGGGAAACAGAAAAAATCTTTGCAGAAGATTTCTTTGATAATATATAAATGGAATAGATTTAAATTTATAAAAATAAGACTCATTCCCCAATATTTGTGTTCAAAGGAAATGAAGTCAGTTTTTGAAGGATGAAACCTAGAATATCAGCAACCCTATGAAAATAATGCTCAAAATCACTAATAGCTAGAGAAAATTAAAAAAACATAATGAGGAATTATGTTCATTCACCTCATAATCAAAAAATTGACAAAGGTAACAAAAAAGAAAATCACTGGATAGTGTTGAGAATGGCAGACAGATTGATGCAGTGTTAGTACAACTGAATTGCTCCATCTGTTCTATAAAGTAATTTGAGACTATCACTCTTACAGTTACTAAACTCTATATATTTCTTGACCCAGAGATACCACTATTAGGCATATATCCTAAACAGGCCAAAACAATTTTTTTAGAAGGGCCCATGTATTAAAATAATAGTCATAGCAATTGCATTTGTTATATCAAACCTGAAAACTAAAAGAGTAGTCATCAATTGTGGAATGGCTGAACAAATGATGATATATGAATATAATGGAATATGACTGCACCATAAAGAAATGATGAAAAGAATGATTATATAGAAATGAGAGAAGACTTTTGTGAAATTATGAGGAATGAAGGGGGAAGAACTAGAACAATATATACAATACACACAATATGGTAAGGAAAAACAACTATGCAGTATATAGAGTACTGGTCCTGGAGTTAGAAAGACCTGAGTTCAAATTCAGCCACAGATACTTGGCACTTACTAGCTATGTGATCCTAGGCAAGTCCCTTAATCCTGACTGCCTTGCCAAAAGAAAAAAAAGAAAAAGAAAAAACAAAATAGTTTGGAAAGATGATATGAACTTTGATCACAGTGTGTTGTACATTGTACATGCTTTGTAAATATCTGTTATTGACTCAAATGGACTATAAATATAGAATTTGGACAGTTTTGAAAGTTACATATTGAACATATTATATATTTAAAAAAAGAAAAATAAACAATACATAATGAGTCAAAGTTTCCTATCAAATATTCTTTTTTGTTGTATTAGGTATACAGAAATAATAATTTTCCTTTTTGTTAAATTCAGAATTAGAAAAATGAATTTATAGATTTTTTTAAAAAGAAAAAAATCTAGAGCAGTTAGGAAAATGGAGCAAATCTAAAATGATGAAATTTAATAGAGATAGATATCAAGTTTTATACTTGGTCCAAATTAGCTTTAACAATTTAAGACTAATAGGGAATTGCTTGTTGGGTAATAATCCATATTAAAAATGAGCTGAAACTTCTATTGGACCACAAGGTCAATGAATCAACTGTGTCATCTGGCAGCTCAAGAAGGCAAATGTAATTTTTTGAGTTGCACTGAAAGACATATATTCAAGACTAGGGAGTCTGCCCTGGTCAGACTCAATCTGGAGTACTGTTGTCACTATACTTTAGGGGAAACAGCAAAATGGAAGATGTCTGGAAGAACATGATTGGGATGTTGAGCAGATTGGAGAATATACCACTGGTGCTAGGAATTAAGGATGGTTAGTGTGGAATAGAAAGACTTACAGGGAGTGGGGGAGATGAGAAAAGAGTTGGACATAATTACGATTTGGAAAGGCTTGTCAAAAGAAAGAAGGATCTGATTTATTCTTGGTCTTAGAGGGCAACACAGAGAGCAGTGGGTGGAAGTTGCTGGAGATAATTCCTGAAGATGAGGAGACAAGAATGGAATGGATTACTACTTGATATGATGAACCTCTGACTGAAGTTTTTTGAGGCTGCATGATTACATATTGAGCTTTTTTGACTCTGAGTTTTTTGTTTTTTGTTTTTTTGTGAATTTCGTGAAGATTTACCAATAACTTCACAAACATTGTTCTAGGTTGGAGAAACAAATACAAATTTGAAAATGGTCTCCAAGTCTCCAAAACTCACAATCTAACAAGGAAGGCTCTCTCTGTTTCTTTCTTTTCCTCTCTCATTTCTTTTTCTTTCTCTGCCTTATTTTTTCTCTCTGTTTTCTCTCTCTGTCTCTGTCTCACTACCTCTATCTCTGTGTCTCTCTCTTTTCTTTTTCTTCTCTTGCTTTTCCTCTGTCTGTCTACATATTTCTTTTTTTCTGTCTCTTTCTTTGTCTCTTTCCGCTTCCCAGTTTCTCCCTCTCTGTTTCTTCCTGTCTCTCTTTTCTTTCTTGCTCTTTCTCTTTATAACTATCTCTTTTGCTCTCTCTTATTCTTTCTCTGTGTATCTCTTTCTGTCTCATCTCTCTCTGTGTATACACACACACTTATATATAAAATAGACATATGGAGATTTCAGAGAGAAGCTACAAGCAGCTGAGTGAGTAGGTAATCAGGATAGGCTGAATCTAGAAGATAGTACTTAAGCTAAATCTTGAAAGGAACTACATATTCTGAGATACCGATTTAGGGAGGGAGTGCTTTCTAGATGTTCGGAACAGCCAGGACAAAGATTTGGAGGCAGGAGATAGACTATCAGGTTGCAACAGCAAGGGAGTCAGTCTGTCTATATTTTGGTACATGTTGGGGGAATGTTAGGTAGCAAGGATGGAAAGCTAGGTTGGGGCCAGGTTGTAAAGAAGCTTTAATGCCAAACTGAGAAGTTTATATTTGTTCTTGGAGGTAATAGGGAGCAGCTGCAATTTATTGAGCAAAGGAGTAACATAATTACATTTTCCCTTTAGAAAATTTGGCAGCTGTGGGAGATAGATTGGAAATGGAAGATAGTAGATTGAGAATAGAGATAAAAGATAAATATAATTACAATTAAGAAGTATAGGGTTTTTACTGGTGTGTCTTATCTGGTGATGGCAAATTGCTTCTCAGAATAATGCTTAGAAATTCACAAAATAAAAATATAAGGAAGCACAGTGGAAGTGCAGTTATGAAGCTATTAAAAATAGTTTATGGATCTCAGATTAAAGACTTTTGAAAATAAATTACTATAGTTGAAGATAAAATTGTGCCAGTATTTGGAAGATGGGAAGTAGAGGGAGAAATGAACTATAGCCAAAAAAAAGTGAGAAAAGAGAAAACATCGATAGTAGTAAAAGGATTTTAGAAAGAGGCACCCTTCAATACTTCAATGGGTCTGTGATCTCATCGATGTGGGGAGAGAGAGAGAGAGTAAATAAAACCACACATTTCCTGTGCTCAAAGGATGATACTGACAAAAGTAAATAGGAACCTTTGGGGATGAAACAGGAAATTAAACCAGAGAGAACAAGAGTTAAAATGTCACAGGCTCTGAATTATGTCGACAGCAAAGAGTGGGAAAGAGAAAAAGGGCCATCGGTGGCAACCAGAACATCCCCTCTGTGAAGAATTTGAGGTCAGTGCATCGTACAAATTTGTAAAGAAGATAGTGTTGTCATTGTCACTGAGAACCTCACCATCCCTGAACAAGACACCCCAAATCCAGAAGCTCAGAGGAAGATGAGGAGGAAAGGAACACGAGACATAGAATAGATGGTGTTGGAAGAACTGACATTTTCAGAGAAGAGCCTCAGGATATGAAGCTGACTATGACAAATTACCTTCCCTCTTTCTTCTTTCCTTCTTCCTCTTCCCTCGCATATATATCCAGCATATAAATATGATGTCATGATCAATGAAGTGGCTATGAAGCCTCTGTGCCCCAGAACATGTAGCTTCAGGCTCTTCATCTGACAACCGATAAGCAGTGTATATTTGATGATGAAAGATATTTATCGAGTTTCGTCATTTCTCCTGAGTGCATTTGCTCTTAGGGTATTTCTTTTGTCCCAAGGTTTATCTGGTCAGAAAATAAATCGGTGTTACAGGAAAGCGCAAAGTCAGGTTTCACAAACCTGGCACACTTTGATCATGATGTATCTGTCCATTTCTAGACTTTTCCAGGGGCTAGATGAAAATAATAATAATAATATATATGCTTCAGGTTCAATGTGGTTCAATTTCACAAACAGTTATTAAGTGCTTATGATGTAATAATTCCTGGGAATATAAAGACAAAAACATTTCCTGCCCTCTAGGAGTTTACATTTTCCTTGGAGAAGAAAAGGAGTACATAAATAAATATATACAAAGTAATTTCCATAGGGTATATATAATTAGAAAGATGAGAAAAGATATTGTGTAGCATGGGAACCTGAACTGGATATTTTTTTGCCTATCTCAACCTTTTATTTTATTTTGGTTTCTTTAATTTAATATTTCCCCCCCCCCAGTTACATGTGAAATAATTTTTACATTTGTTTTTAAAACTCAGAGTCTCCAGATTCTTTTCTTCATGCCCCCTTCCCATTAAGAAAGCACATATCAAGCACATCTCCATAAGTCATGTTATGAAAGAAAACATAAATAGAAAAAATAAAGGGAAAAAAGGATGTTTCAATAATTAGTATTCAGACATAATCAGTTCTTTCTCTGAGTTTGGACGGCATTTTTCATCCTTCAGAGTGGTGGATCAATGTATTGCTGAGAATTTTAAAATCATTCACAGATGATCATCCCACAACATTACATTACTTTGTACACAGTACATCTCACTTTGTATGAGCTCATGGAGTATTTTCCAGGTTTTTCTGAGAGCATCCTGCTCATCATTTCTTTTATAAATTTGACTCGGCTTCCTATATGTTTGATAAATAAGGCCTTCCTTTCATTCAGTTGTTCAAAATTCTTTTCTCAATTACTATTGCTAACATTTCCCCATCTGCGGGGTACTTTTTCAGATATGTAACAGATAAAAAATACAATAGGAAAAAACAATCTCCTTCAAGGAAAGATATGTACAGATATGTAACTTTGCTTCACCTCCCTCCTCCTCCAAAAGTGGTTTTACTTTCTATACTCTGAACTTGGATCTCTATATCTTACCTTTCCATAAACTTGCCCCTATGCCTAAAATCCTCTTTGTTTACCCTCTTGAAACCTCTGGCTTCCTTTAAAGATATAGCTCAGGTGCTTCTCCCTACATGAAATCTTTCCTGATTTTCCTTGTTGGTATACTCTCTCTCTCAAATGATCATGGCTATGCTTCTCTGTTCATATGCTCTACCCTCCCAGAAGAAGGCAATTTCCTTGAAGGAGATTGTTTTTTCCTATTATATTTTTTATCTTGAGTTTCTAGTGTATAGTAACTGCCAAATAAATCTATGTTTTGTTTGTTTTTTAATGTTGGGTTAGATCTTCTTTCCACTGGTCCATATTGGCTGTTATTGATGTCAATTTATTGCTTCTGAGTATATGATCTTCCTTTGAAGAACATAATGATTCATCCCTAGTAGATTCTATGGGTTACTAGGGGGCGTCATAGTACACAGAATGTAGGGCTTGGAGTAGGAAGACCCAAGTCCATATTCAGTAATAGATCTTTACTTGCTGTGTGACCTTACTCAAGTCACTTAATCTGCCTCAGTTTACTCATCTGTAAAAAAGGAAGAATAATAGCATATACCTCCCAGAGTTATTGTGAGGATCAAATGAGACAATATTTGTAAAGTGCTTTGTAAAGTTTAAAGCACTATGTAAATGATCACTGTTTATGGTGACAATGCCAATAATGATGATGAATCTATAGTTCTGTAGTGAGTGTTTTTTAAGATGGCTGTCACAAATCCACTTCCTAGTAAGATTTCAGTAAAGACAAAGGAAAGGCAAGCAAGATCAGCTCCCAAATTCTGCTGATCATCTGATTGGAGTGAAAAGAGAAGGAACCACTTTCTCACAAATGGAGTGAAATTGAAACCCTCCAACAAAAATACCACTGGAACACAACTCTCCAAAGTCTTCAGACCATCTCAATCTTTCATTTCTAGAATTTTTTATTTTCATGTTGTAACATCAAACACTTGATTAGGAAAGGGGCAATTGGTGTATTTATAGTTTTTTTTTTCCTCTCCCTTTCACACATTTAGTCCAAAAGGATATAGGGAAGTAAAGATGAACAACCTCTAACTTGTGAGGGGTCAGAGAATATCTGATTCAGAAGAATATCTGATTAGAAAATTATCTAATTCCAGATTCCCTCAATCTTGGGAAATATTAACTTCTAGAAGGAATTGTATACCTGTGGTCGATTATTCCTAGGACCTGGTGCATAGTAGGTCCTCAAGATATATTTGTTGAACAGAATTCTTTCATTTCTTGAATATGGCCTCGTCCTGCTTTCCTTTTTGTTCAGTTGTTGTAGTCATGCCCAATTCATCATGATCCTATTTGGGGTTTTCTTGGCAAAGATACTAGGGTTTGCCATTTCCTTCTTCAGCTGATTTTTCAGATGACTAAACTGAGGAAAACAAAGTCAAGTGACATACAGTGTCACATAGCTAGTGTCTGAGGCCAGATTTTCAGCTCAGATCTTCTGACTCCCGATCAGGTGCTCCTATACCACTTAGCTACTCTGCTTCCCTAGAATCTCTAATTAGATTAATAACACTTGGAAATAAAAATAACAATTATTTTATGTAATATGTAATACTTATTTGCTCAAAGACATCTTATTGATTCATAAAATGTATTGTTTCTTCTAGAGAATCTGGATCTCATCACTCTGAGGGATACAGAGATACAGAGATATGTCTCTGTATAAGACACCAGAAGATTTATAGTCTGCTTAAGGAAAGAAAGCAATCACAAGATAAAAGGAAATAGGATTTAGAGCTGCAAAGGCCCTTAGCAATCATTTAAGTTAGGGCTTCTCATTTTTTCTTAGGTCCTGCACCCCTTCAGTAGTCTGGTGAATTTTATGAAGCCTTTCTCAGAATCATGTTCATAAATATCTAAAATAGAATACATAGGATTATCAAAGAAATCAATCATATTGAAAGATGCAAAAATATTTAAAAATTAAAGTTCATGGGCCCCAAGTAAAATATCCCTGTTTTATTTCAATCCTTTAACTTTACAGATGAGGAAACTGGAGGCTCAGTGAGGGATTCATTCAGGTGGTTAAGAGAAGAATGAGATGAATGAAAAGTCAAGTGACAGTTTCTGGGTAATTAATAATCAGTTTATCAATTATGGGCAGCAAATCATCAATTAATTGAGGTTGGTAGTTCTACTGGAAACCAAAGACAAACTTGGACAGTAATGAATGGTTGGTTATTGTCCTTCGTTCTTGTAGGGGACCAAAATGACAAAACTATCAATTTTTTTTAACAAAAATTTGTCAAAAATTAAGTTATGGTGTATGTGATTATGGTTGATCAAACTAATATCAACGTATTTGGAAGGCTCTGTTACAGATCAGACACAAGTAGCCCCTGTAGACATTTGTGCTGGACTAACTTTACCCATCTTGTGTTTATTCTGAGTTAATTCATTTCTACTTTGCTCACAGAGCACAGCAACCTTCTCTGATATAAGGGCATACCATGCTATGTCAGTGTCTCCCAGGTCATACAAAAGATTCTAAAGTTCTTGAGAGACCTTGAGAATATCCTTGTATCTCTTTTTTTTTTTTGACCACCTTGTGAGCATTTGCCCTGTTTGAGTTCTCCATAAAATAATGGATTATCCCTGAAAAATGGAAATCAACTCTGATTGATTACCAAGTTGATGAGAGAATGACTATTATAAGGAAAGGTGGGTTTATTCTAATGAGGAGCTGGGAGGGGATGGGAATGACATTGATCTCATTTCAGACAAAGAGATTCATCTCAATCCAAACTACTCCTATCTAAAACAATTTAGACAAAGGATTTATTGTCCATCTGAGTTTTACCTGAGTAGAACAATGATGGGATTAGAGGAAGAATTATACCTAGATAAGATGGTGTAGGTAGGGTCAGTTCTTTGGGTGATGTCAGAAATGTCCTTGAGAGACTAGGCTTTGAATAAGAGGGAAAAAGGACCTTTGGATCCATATACAAAATTGATTATTAAGATAATAAGAAAATAATTATTTTTCTCAAAAGGTCAGATGTGTGTGGGACAGATCAGGTGTAAGACCCCCTTTCCAATTAATTAATCAGAGACATCATCAGGTACAAAGAGAAAGCATTTATTTAATCCCTGCAGAGAGAGGCTCCTAGACCTGGGAGCCATCCCAACTCCACCATGTCTGCCTGGAACCTGGCCAGCTTCCTGCTTGTCCAGAGTTTAAAAGCAAAAGACTTGAGCCTTCTCATTGAATAGACTAAAAGATCGGAACCATCCTTGACCAATGGTCACCGATGCTGACTGCCTCCCACAGGTCACATCACTTCCTGAAACTTCCTATTATCAGGGTTTAAAGTTCATCCCTCCAGAGATTAAATGACCTCTCCAGGTTCTCAGTTCTGGGATCATCTGACTCAATACTGAGAAATACTTCATCCAATCAGTCCCATTCATATGAAGTAAGTGGGAATAGAGAAGCAATGTGGTAAAATAGAAAGGGCTTTGAATTTGGAATCAAGAGAGATCTGAATTCCAATTCTGCCCTGTATGCTATTTATTGTGGAATTTATGCATAAGATTTTTAAGCTCACTGGACTAATTTCTTTATAAAAAATGAGGATGATAATAATACCTGAATATCTATGTCAAAACATTGTAGAATTATGTTTAGAGCTGACATTGAAATCAGGAAGCTATGAGTTCAAGTTCTTCCTCTGATGGTCTCTTGCTCTGAAACCCCGAGTAGATTTTATCTCTCAGTGTTCTAGACCAGAGGTATCAAACCACAAGTGTCTGTGACCTGAGTGGACCCAATCAGATTAAAATATAATAGGAAAATATTTGACAAAATCAATAAAAGTAAAATGAAACTTAGATAATGTTAATTTATTCATTTGTTTATTTGGAGGCAATTAGGGTTAAGTGACCTGCACACAGGTCACACAGCTAGTAAGTGGCATAAGCTAGATTTGAACTTTTCACTCCAGGACTAGTGTTCAATCCACAGTACTACCTAATTGCTCCCTAACTTGTAGTTTTCTAAATCAATAAGTGGCCCATAACAATCTGGGCCTATAAGTTGCAAATAAGATGCTTTTATGCATTGTTAGAGAGATTTCCCTCCTTGAAGAATTCTCTTGGTCAAAGAAAAAAATAGCAAATCAAATCAGCTACCTCCCAAAGTGGTTGTGACCTAAATGAGGTCATCAACACTAGTACTTTGCCTATTATTATTACGTGTATCTTAAGATAAGTACAAAAAAGTCTGAATTGGACGTTCAAAGGGAGAAACAATCACTTTTAGTTGAAAGAGATCTGGGAAAATTTCATGAAAGAAGTAGCCTTTGGGTAGTCCTTGAAAGACAGAGGAGATCGGGCCGAGAAGAAAGGTTGGATGTAAATGATATTTTTGAAAATAGCAAAGTAGAGGCAATTAGCAGTGTCTCAAACTTTTTCAACTCACAACTCCTTTTTGTCTGAGAAATTTTTATGTGACCCCAGGAATATAGTATGTAAAATAGGAATACAAAGCAAACACCTGCAGATAATGAACCATAATTCCATGCTCCTACACTTACATGACTCTACATGGGCTTGTGAACCACAGAAACTTTGATGTAATCAAGAAAGCGCTGGGTCTAAAATCAGGAAAGCCTGAGTTCAAAATCTGCCTCAGATATTTTCTAGCTCAGTGGCTGTGGGCAAGTCAAAATCTCCTCTGTCTGCCTCAGTTTCTTCATCTGTAAAATGCAGGTAATAATAGCACTTACCTTGTCTGGTAGTTAGGAGGATCAGATGAAAGATTTGTAAAATGTTTAGTAAAGTACCTGGTACATAGTAGGTGCTTAAAATTTTGTTCCATTTCCAGTTGATTTAAAGTCAGATGATCTGGGTAAAAAATATTGATTTTGTCACCATATGATCATAGGAAAGTTATTTACTAACTTGGATCTGGGCAAGTCACTTGGGGTCTCAGTTTATGCAGGATGGAAACAAGCATTTATTAATTATCTACTGTGCACTACACACCATGCTAAGTGCTTTACAAATATTATCTCATTTGATCCTCAGAACAATGATGGGACGTTTATTAAAGCACTAAAATAATAACAACAATAACTAAATAAATAATAATAAATCAGGTTCCATCCCAATCAAAGAGGGAGCTGCTAAGGCATGAAAATACTGGTCAGGGAGTCAAGAGATCTGGGTTCAGATCCTAGTCCTTGCCATGTAACCTCAGGAAAATCACTTCTTTTCTCTGGGCCTCAATTTCCTTATCTGGAAAATGAAGACTAATGACTTCTTAAGTCCCTTTCATCTCAAAATCTGTGATCCTAGGATTTCTATTGCAAATCCTCCTATAAAGAGAAGAAATACTTATTTCTTTGCTTACTTTGCTTGGGTTAACTAGTTTTTTAAATCATATTTATTCAAAGCAAATTAGAGCTATATTTCAGTTATGGAAGATTTTTCTCAGGTTGGCCAGAACAGGGGATTTTTCTGAGCAAGATTTCTAGCTAGTCCACAAATGACTCCAATTGATAAGATTGGGTCAAGAATCTTGTGTTCTGCCTGATTTTCTTTCTGTTCTAAAAAGTCAGCTGATTCCTCAAGGTAGCATCTGGAAACATGCTGATGTCTAGATGGTTCACTGGATAGAGTTTTGGACCTTGAGTTAGGATGTCCTGAGTTCAAATCCTGCCTCAGACACTTATTAGCCATATGACCATGTCCAAGTAAATAAACTTCTACCTGCCTCAGTTTCTTCATCTGAAAATGGGGATAATAATAGTACCTGCCCCCCAGGGATGTTTTGATGATTCATTGAGATGATAGTTTGTAAAATGCTGTGTAAAACTTAAATCCTCTATACATGTTAATGATGATGATAATGGTTCTAGCTGGTCTATAGCATTGTAGGAGGGATACAAGGGGAAATTTAGGTGATATGATAACAAAAGGTAGGTACAAAAATTTATTTTAAAAAGATTTAGAACTGCAAAGGTCCCTAAAAGTCATCTAGTCTAACCAATTTATTTTACAGTTGAGGAAATTAAGACTAAGAGATTTACTGACCTGTCTGTGGTCACAAAAGCAGTATATAACAGGCAGTATTTGAACTCAGTACTTTTGTCTCCCACTTCTTTTCTGAAGTATCATTGTATGTGTGTGTGTGTTTCTTTATATCATTATAACATTCACATACACATAAAGAGATAGAGATAGACGGATAGATAGAAGGAATATATATATGTATATGTATATATGTGTGTATACATAAGGATATAGGAACATACATGTTGTCACTGATAGAATATAAGCTTTCTGATATCAGGAAATGATTCCTTTTTGTTACTGTGTCCTATGTCTAGCACAGTGAATGGCACATAGGAACTACTGTATAAAGACTGATTAGATAGACTGTCTGATTGGCAACAGTTGGATGGGTGCCATAGTGCATGGAGTTCCAGTCATAGTTAGGAAGACTCATCTTCCTGAGTTCAATTCTGGCCTCTGACATTTATTATCTGTATAAACCCTGGGATTGCCTCAATTTCCTCATCTATAAAATGGAGGAATCGGTTTCTGAGGTACTTTCCAGCTGTTTTTCCATGCTCCTCTGAGCATGGTTTTTCCTAACCTCTCTGAGTCTGTTTCTTAATCTGTTAAATGAAGGGATTGATGGTTTCTGGAAGCCCATTCACCTGTTGTCCTAGAATCCTACAATCTTAATGTCAGTGGGTCTCAGTTTTTTCATTTGGAAAAGGAAGGGGTTGTCCTGTGAGCTTCTTCTAGCTCTAAAATTATGATTTGCTCATCAGTTCCTCAAGAAATTTGAAAACTCTTTAACTCTTCAGAACTCTTATTCTATCAGAAGCCTCTGCTTCTCTTGCCAAGCTGCTCCCCTTTTATTTGATTAATTTCTGTGCCAAGTTCCCCTCCCCCCCAGCTTGTCTCAGCAGGCTTGATGCCCATGGCACCCAATGAACGCTCTTTCCATTGAACAGGTTCAATGTTCTTGCCTAGGACTTATGTGAGAAGCTGCCTGGCACCATATGCTTGGGGGCTTTACCAGATAAACAAGTCCTAATCCCTTCTGGGGCAGCTTTTGATGAAAGTAAAATGCTTGGCTTTTTTCATAAGCTAACAAGTGTTGGTGGTGCTTTTCTTAATCCCTGGAAGTTTAGCAATAAAGTACAAAAATTAAATCGATGTATATTCAACTTGATACTCTCCATACCAAGCTCTTAGGACTGGATCCCAGCTTTCACAAGCAAAACAGTGATGTACTATTTTGATCTAGCTGATAAGTGCTAGAAGGTTTTGAACAGGCAGTTTTCAGAAGAAATAGAAGATATAATCATTTGAAAAATTACCCTGTTTCTAATAATTAGAGAAATGCTTCTTGCACATTTGTTCTATTCAGCCCAGGGAGGGCCTGGGGAGGGAGAGCGGGCATGGTGCGGCATAGGAGCAGGGTTGCAGCTGCTGTTTCTTCCTCTGACTTGGGTCCTCTGACTTCCTGACTAACACAGGAAAAGTGAAGCAGTTTCTTGAGACTCCAGCCCTGACAACTTGTGTTGTGCTTAAAAAAACAATCAACAGTCAAGGAAGCTTCTTGATGGGAACATTTAGAGCCCATTCATCAGGGTAGCATGTTTCTGAGAGTCTTGTTGCATGTACTTGACATGAACTGCTGCCCTTTGTTTAGGTGCTAGGACTTAATTGATTAAAAAAAAAAAAAGCACAAAGGCAGTACCTGATGATACCATTGGCCTGGGTTCTATTGAAAATTTCTGTCTCATTAACTGAAATTATTCTGTAGCTCTTTACAAGGAAGACAGGAAATATGGGCTGGTGGTGAGAAGGCTGGATTCTGGAGATTGTTTGAATGAAATGTCTAAAATTTTCAAAGTCTGTGAATCTGGGCAAGTCAAGCTACCTGTAAGCCTCAGTTTTAATTTGTTTTTCATCCACAAAGTGATAACTATCAATTAATAAATTCAAGAGCATTTTTATATTTTTAAATTAAAATAGATTTAATCAAAAGTGAAATATAGAAACCACACTATGTGTTAGGAATATTATTCAATATCATTTTCAACCATTTAA
Source organism: Sarcophilus harrisii (assembly GCF_902635505.1). Classification (NCBI taxonomy): domain Eukaryota; kingdom Metazoa; phylum Chordata; class Mammalia; order Dasyuromorphia; family Dasyuridae; genus Sarcophilus; species Sarcophilus harrisii. The sequence goes on along the minus strand of NC_045426.1, from coordinate 682,559,182 downwards.
AATACTTAGAATTAGATACCTGAATGTACATCTGCCAAAACAGAGGCAGGAACTATACAAATGCAAACCTATAATGCTTTCTAGACAAATAAACTAATTGAAGTAGTATATATTGTTTATGGTTAGGTAAAGTCAATACAAGTTTCAAAAGCATTTTAAAGCACCTATTGTGTGCTCAGCATTGTGCTTGAGCTGGAGATAAAGATCTTAAAATAAAACTGTTTTTGTCCTCAGAGGAATGTTTTATCAGGGGAGGTGTGCATATATTGTATATCTAGAGAAAACAGGTGAAAGATGCTTTGTGAAGAAAGAGAAGAGACTGAACATTTATTAAATTTAATAAAATCAAATATATTAATTAATGATTAGTAATAAATCAAGCTGATCAATATATGATCTTATTATTTCAATATAAGATTATTGACAAAATACATCAGTGTCTATATTGTATAATTATATGTAAACTTTCTAATTAATAAATCTTATTCTCTTCCCCTTTCTTAAACTCCAATTTGTATTAGGCACTGTGCTAAGGGCTTTACAATATCATCTCATTTAATCCTAACAACTATCCTGAGAGGTAGGTGCTATTATTATCCCAGTTTTATAGTTGAGGAAACTGAAGTATACAGAAGAAAATTGACTTGCCTAGGGTCATAGAGATAGAGTCTGAAACTAGATTTGAATTCTGGTTTTCCTTCCTACCATACCACCTAGCTGCCTCAAAGGGTGATGTGGGACTGAAAGGAGAGAGACCAGGATTGGTTATATATCTATACAAAACATATAAACACATATAGATAAATAGATATTTTTCTTTCTTTCTTGATATCTGAGTACTCTTCAGAAAGATAATGAACAAATGTTAAGGAAATAATAATGCTTATTATAGCCATCTTCCATATTATTATGAGGCTCAAATGAGATAAAGTATGCAAAGCATTATGGGATTTTAAAATTTCCTTTTATTCTTCCTACAAATTTTGGTCAACATTAACCTCATCTGACCAAAAGTTGTCCTATGAGATGTAAAAATTTACTTAGATCATAAAACATTCTTTAGATAAGAAGCCAACAGAAGACTCGCAACTGTCCCTGACTTCGTGGCAACATGTAAGTCATATTCCTCCGTCAGTCTATTTGTGAATCCTTTAAATGTACTTCCATCTGTAATATGACTTAGTTTATCCTTAGAGTTTGTTTGACATTTATTTCCTTAAGGGATGTATGAGATTATGATTTTAGTTAAATTCGTTCACCTTTTATGACATTTAAGAAAGGATGGGATTATGGATCTGTCTTTAACTTTTATGGCCTAAGAAGAATGTGCAAGATTGCAACATATAAAAGAATTATTTCCCTGTCATTCTGATGTAATTTTTCCTTTAAGAAACCTTATTAGCATCCCGATGATGGTTCAGGTTTTCTCTGAGGTCTGAACCTATGCTATACATAATGATAAAATCTAGATTTTTACCTTTATAATTTCTACATTGTGGTAAATTATACATATATATAACACACATATATATATTTGTGTGTGTGTGTATATATATATATATATATATATATATATATATATATATATTTGGCAATAGTTACCCAATATGTGAATCAATAAGGAGATATTTCTTCCATAACAAAAAGTATTTTACAAACCTTAAAATGCTACTGAAATGTCATAATATTGTAACAATAAAAATTTCATAAGACATCTCACCAATTATTAGGTTAACAATTTTATCATTTTCATAATTGGAATGATATAATTAGGAACAAATACAATAGCAGCAGCAGCAACAATAATCATCTTTTTTCTTTTTATTTTGTGTCTACTGCAGCCCTTTCTATGGGAGTTGGCTTGGGAGAGAGGGGGAAAGCACTGGACTGAGTTTGAATTCCGGCCTTATCAGGCTTTATATATAGAACCTACGTGGCTGAGTTAGATGCTTTCTGAAAGAAGGATATTCCAGCTGTCATCCAAGCCCCAAAATTAAGAAGGGACAACATCTATGGCCATCGGGCCTATCTAGGTGTGGATATTCAGCAGTGATCAGAGTGATTGGGAGCTATAGGGAAGAAATGGTTGGTTTTCCTGATATTAGGGATTTAGCTCAAAGTTTACCTTAACAGCCATTCTTCCATGAATTTAAAAGCTAATCCCTCCTTGGACAGCTTTGGATTTTCAGCCTGTAACACTTCTTGCTTTGATTTCCTTTAGGATTTCAAGGACCTGTTGTTTTATCCCACACCTTGGGAGACAATCTTTGAGAGTACTTTGGCTCAAAAATCTCTCTGGCCCTCCTCAGCCTCCTTGGCTAGCCAGCAGATCAATCTCTCCTGACACAGCTAGTTGGATTATTAGAAAAAAGACATACAGATATATGCTTACAGAGTTTTTCTAGCTTACTTAAAATTTCCAGCAGAGCCTTTTGCAACCCAAAGTCTTTTTTTAACTCAGCTCAAGCATCAGATTATAGGATTTTAGTAGAGATCTGGGATTACAAGTATTTCAACACTGAATCTCTCTGTCTCTCTGTTTCTTTCTGTCTCTGTCTCTCTATTTTTCTCTGTCTCTATCTCTCTCTCTTTCTCTGTGTCTCTGTCTGTCTATCTGTCTGCCTTTCTGTCTGGCTGTTTCTGTAACAATTTGATTTTCTGCCTAGATTCAAAACTGATCCCATTGCTTGGCTTTCTAGTTTTCCTCATCTCGGCAGAATTGTCCCTTTTCCTCTTGTAATTTTTGCTCTTTTAGATTTATGTTTTATTAATCTATTATGGCTTTCTCAATTCCTCTAGATGCCTTTTGGTTATTTGTGTTTATTTTCTTTCTATTTATTCTAAGCACAAGTTTAAATGCCCAATTAAACATTAAATTGGAAATTCTGAAAATTTATTTATTCTAAACACACTTATATACATAGACTTGTCCCTAGAATGTACTAGAATGGATGCTCCTTTTGAGGAGGGAGATTTCATTCTTTTCCTTTATATCTCCAGATTTTAACGCAATGCCTGATACATAGTAGATGCTCAATAAATGCTCTTTGTATATTGATTGACTGACTGATTGATTTGGAATACTTGAGTAGTAGTTAGTTTAGAGAGCAAAGATTTGGAGGTGGGAGGAATGTGATTGCAATGTTGAGAGAGGCAGCATGGACTTAGAGCACTGGGTTTAGGGATAACTGGGTTGATTCCCACCTCTGTTATAGATTATTCGACCCTGAAAAGTCCCTTCACCTCAGTTCCCTCATTTGCAAAATGGAAGGTGAAAATTCCAGTAGTGTCTAGTTCATGGAATTGTTTGAGAAGAAAATGAGCTAATGGTGTTAAATGTTTTATAATTTTTAAAGCATATAAATGTTATGTACACTTCTCTGAAGGACTATCATGTGAAATACTCTTTTATTAAAAATCTGTAGCTCCCAAGGGCCAAAATTCTATCAAAAAACATTTCAATTCAATAAATATTTATCAAGCACCTACTGTGTGTCAGATGTTGTGCTAAAATAAGAAAAAGACAACCACATGCCTTTGAGAAGCTTACAGTCTAATGAGGGAAGACAAAAAAAGGAAGCTGAAAAGGGAAAGCGGGGAGGACTATTAGGGAACACCTGGTGAAGGTGACACTAAGCAGAGGTGCTAATAAAAAGTCGAGAGTTACCCAAATTTAATCAATAAGCAGAAACTAAAGGGAGACAAATTCAGATTCAACACAATTTACTTATAAATCCATCTTTTTTTATAATTAGAGCTCAGGACATACTCCTTCAGGTAGAGCTGCCTACTTGAATCTTTTCAGTCAGAGATTTAATACTCCATTGTTGACCATTGGGCCAGATGGCCTCAAAGTTCCCTTTTAACTCAGACACTATGGTTCTTTTCTGGAAATTGGTTTTGAATTCATAAGATTCTAGAGCTAGAGTTCACAAGGATCTTAAAGGTTATATTATCTAATTCCCTCATTTTACACATTAGGGGCCCAGATCACATAAAGGCAGAGACAGGTTTAGAAATATAAGTCCCCTGTCCCTAGTTCTTCTTCTGGACCAATGTCCTCCCTGTTATATCCCTTCTTCTTGTATTTTATCTCCCCTGTACATGGCTATTCCATCTCCTGCCTTTGCCCAGACTATCCCTGGATATGTCCTTCCTTGCTTCAGCTTCTCACTGTCCTTAGAACATCTCAGGGACCAGCTTTCTGGCTCCTCAATCAATCTGTAAGTGTTATGTTTACCCTCCCCACTAAATTACTTTGTCTAAACTTTCTTTTAGAATTTGTTGACTACATAATCATATGACTGAAGAGTTTGTCTTGTGGCCAATAGCACCTTGATTTAAATCTGGTCTCTCACATCCTGGCTATGAGATTCTGGGCTAATCATTTCCCTTCCCAGTGTTCTTTGCATCTTTCTAAGACTGTAAATTATAATGAAGATGCTAATGTGCATTAGTTTATGTTGCTGTTCTGTCATTTCAGTTTTGTCTGACTTCTTGTGACCCAATTTGGGTTTTCTTGGCAGAAGCTGAGTAGTTGGCCATTTCCTTCTCCAGATCATTTTACAAATGAGGAAACTGAGGCAAACAGGATTAAGTGACTTGCCCAGGGACACACAACTAATGAGTGTCTGAGGTTGGATTTGAATTCATGAAGATGAATTTTCCCGATTCCACGCTCAGTACTCTGTGCACTGTGGTGCCATCTAGTGCTCAGATGCATTAGTAGGTGTTTTCTCATAAAAGAAAGCATTAAACCAATGAGATCCAGGCATGTGTGTGTGTGTGTGTGTGTGTGTGTGTGTGTACATGCCATATATGTATATATACAACATACACAACATGCAATATACATAACACGACACACAATGCACACACACGCCCACATACACAATACACAACACGCACATACTTGTGCAATACACAATACACACATGCACACAATGCAATACACATAATGCACATTTCAACATACATGCACAATACACATAATGCACAATGTACAATGCACACACGTGCACATAACACACATACTTGTACATACACATATACATGCACACACACATACACATGTACACCTACACACAATCCACACTACACACATACTTGCACAATACACAATACTTGCATGCATGCACACATGCAGTATACATACATACATACATACATACATGTTGTTTCCTTAAATAAAAAGCAAACTCCTTGAATACAGAGACTGTTTTGTTCTGTAAAATCACACACGGTGAGTTTTCAACATGTGTCTGTTGAATTGGATTGATTCCATTATTCCATTTCTCATTTGGATTGTTCTGTATTTTATTAATTTCCAGGTATAGGGACTCCACCTTTCTGCTCACATTGGTAATCACAGTCATTCTACCTAACAATAACTTTAGCATTACTATGCAGATTGCCCTGCAGAGGAAGAATGAGAAAATAGAGGTAAAGGTCTGATATTTCATGTTTCATTAACTGTGTTAATCACTTAAGGGTTGATCTGTGGTAAGAGCCCTAGTCCAAAGAGATGGGTTTTGACATTCACAGTGACTGTTTTTTTCCCCTAAAATTTGGAAGGCAGAGAAAACAGGCTATAGAACCTTCAAATATAGGCTCACATTGCCTATGGCAATGTCGTGGATAGCTCTACAGAGATATTTGAATATAATTATACTTTGAAGCTCACTTCTGAGGCAGAGCTCAATTCTGGAATAAACAGAGAACAGGAGGGAAATTACTGTCATTCGGAAAATATTTATGATTTGTTTAAGAGAAAGGCCAGTTTTAGAAAGAAAGATTTAAGTCATTTTAGCTTTTGGTTAATACTTGTTGATGAGTTCTAGATGGCTGTAAGGTGCCACATTTTCTGTGATTCTGTGATTGGCAAAGTGAAGTAGTAGATAAGGCATTTAATTTGATATTAGGGAGAGCCACAGACACTTAACAGCTGTATGATCTTAGGCAAGTTACTTAGACTCTTTGATTGTCACTTTCCTCATCTGGAAAGTAAAGGGTCAATATTTCTTGGTCTCTTGTGTCTCTTCCAGATCTAAATCTATCATCTTGTGAAATACAGGTAAGGGTTTGGCATAAAGTGGAATTGGGGACTGGCTGATAAGATCAATTCTTTTGAGCCTGTAAAGAATGAGTGCATCAGCTTGCTTGGTTGATACAATTCCCCAAGTGGAAGAAGTTGAGGTCCTTGCTTTGGGGTAGGTGATGACATATAATAGAAGTGCCTTGGAGAGACATGAAGACATTCTGTAACTAGTTTCAGTCAATCACGTGGTGAATGGAAAGCTCTTTAGTTAGCTGTAGAACTTGAGAAAGGAGGCAGAGAAGAGGCATTTTCCAACAATCTTAGCTGTTTTTGACCAATCTATTGGTTGGACCATCTCTTGGGATGACTCCATTGCTGATGATATCTGACATGTTGCAAGGGGAGGAACCTCTGAGGCTGACTTGTGAACCTATGACTATGGGCCTCAGTTTTTTATTCTTTGGTTTTAGGTGAAGAAAGAGGCTATGACCTTGGGAAGTTGAAAAGGTCAGAATGAGCCACCATAAATGTCTGGCTATTTTACAAGTCCTAGATCAAATGGTGTCTAGAATGTGCAGTAGAAAGATCATTGAATTTTGAAGCAGGGGACACATTCTGCCGTGTCCTTTACTATTAACCACTCTCTTTGAAACTGTTTCCTCATCTGTAAAATGACAGGCTTGAAATAGGGGCTTTAATATCCTTTCTAATTCTGAATCCATGGTACTATGAGAATGAGAAAGAAGGATTGTCAATCAATTTGAGTACTTTTGAAATGAGCGATGGTGAGCAAACATTTATCTAATACCTACTATGTGTCAGACATTGTGTTGAACATTTAAAAAAATCACATTTGATCTTCATAACAGTTTTGTAAGGGTGGTGTAAGTAAGCCCTTGAGGGTTCGAATGGTTACTCACAAATGACCACTGTTTGAAGAGCTGACTGAAAAGCTCTTGTGTCGTGTGCGACTTCCTACTGAGTGACATCATCATTTGAGGAATCTGATGCTGAATTTCTAGCAGATGCCAAGATCAGATTAGTATCATCCTGAGTGCCCAGTATTCCAGTATTCTCTTCCTTGAGGAAGAGACTGACCAAGGTTGGAGTGTGGATGCAATTATGTAGGTTGGTGATGACCAGTATTAGAGCTGGAATTCAAACTCAGGTCTTCTGAGCCCTGGGCTACATTCACCTGCTTAATTCCTTGTACTGTGAATCAGCTTTCCTATCAACACACACTATGTTGAATTTATTTACAAGCCACTGGGAGCAAAGCAAAAAGAGTACTTGACCTGGAGTTGGGAAGACTTGAGTTCAAATTTTACTTCCTTTACCCCATCTCTACTCCCTTGGGTTATTTTGAGGATAAAATGAGATGAATGTAAAGCATTTTTTGGACTTTAAAATAAAAAAAAATCTTATTATTTTTTCTATATTTTAATAGTATTTTATTTGTTCAAATACATGTAAAGATAGTTTTCAACATTCACTTTTGCAAAAACTTTATGTTCCAATTTTTTCGCCCTCTATACCCTATTTGCCCCTTCCCAAGATAGTAAGCAACTTGATATTGGTTAAACATGTAGAATTCTTCTAAACATATTTCCATATTTATCATGTTGCACAAGAAAAATCAGATCAAAAGGGGAAAAAAAACAAAACAAGAAAGGGGAAAAAGACATTCAAGCAAACAAAAAATAACAGTAACAACAAAGAAAGGTGAAAATTCTATTCTTTGATCTTCATAGTTTTCTTTCTGGATGTGTATGACAGTTTCCATCCCAAGTCTATTGTAATTGCCTTGAATCACCTAGTTGAAAGAGAGTCAAGTCTAGCACGGTTGATCATCATATAATCTTGTTTCTGTTGTGTTCAATATTCTCTTTGTTCTGCTCACTTCACTCAGCATCAGTTCATTTAGGTCTTTCCAGGCATTTCTGAAATCAGCCTCCTCACCATTTCTTATAGAACAATAATATTTCTATAAAGCACTTTTAAACCTGAATTCAAATCCAGCCTCAGGCACTTACTAACTAGGTGATCTAAAATAAATCATTTAACTGATGTCTGCCTCAGTCAAATACTAGAGCTTAACCTTAGATACTTTGGCTAAATGAAAATACAGGATTTATTGGAAAAGATCTTGATGTTGGGAAAGATTGAAGGTAAAAGGAGGAGTATGGGAATAGATGGATAGATAGTGCTAGTGAACAATGAATTTGTGCTTGGACAGAGTTTTGGGAAATAGTGGAGAATAGAAGGACCTGGGCACACTATGGTCCATGGGGTTATCTTAGACACCCCTGAGCAATTGAATAAGAAGACGCTTGGATTGTTGTGAGGATCCAATGAGATATATGAAATTCTTTGCAATACTTAGAATGCTATAGAAATGCTAGTCATTATAATTAAGTCTTGGAAGGCCTTGCCAAATTGGAATGGCTGTGGGTTCATGGCCTGAAGACCCAATTAGATAAGCTTGGAGAGTCTCAATCATCACATTAATTAGAAAGTGATGAAGTTTTCATATTATAGAAACTCTCAAGACTATTTCTCCCAAGTTAGAGATAAACTGTGTGAGTGGAAGGAACCTTCATAGGATGAAGTCACCAATACTTGCAATTTTAAAGAGGAATAAGAGATGGTATATTAATTACCTTTTGATATTTGACTGCTGGTCATCTAGCAGAAAGCTATATTTTTTTGTTTGGCCCCAGAAGGCAGAACAAGGATTATCAGCTAGAAGACGCAAAGAGACAGATTTAGGCTTGATACAAGGGAAAATTTCCCAACAATTAAATCTTTCCCCAAATAAAGTGGGCCATTTGACTGCTAAGTTCTTCCTCACTAGAGGAAGGTCTGGATGATTAGCCCTTGCAGGTATTATTGGAGAGATCCTTGTTCAGGGTTTATAGATTATAGGCTTATAAAACACTTCCTATTTTCTTTCTAGTATCTTGTTGACAAGATGTCACAACCACTATAGGTATAATAGTTACTAAGTGTACAGGTATAAGTTGTATTGGTATTATGAGGAAACTGAGATTAAGAAATGTTACTTTTACTGATCAAGATGACACAGATAGCTAGTAACTATCAAAATAGGGAATGGAACCCGAGTCTTTCTGGACCCTGCGTGGAGGACTCTTTCAATCACATTGCTATAGAATATAAACACATTTTTTTGTTTGGCAGATCAAAGTATTCAAAGTTTTTATTAGACAAACTGACCAGTTGGAAGATAGTTTCTTTGCAAGGCAGTCCCACTGGGTCAAAAGAAGCAAATTGTATACAGTAGCTAGAAGAGGAAAATTTCAGGAACCTTTAAGTAGAGGCAGGGATGGGCAATGGTATGGAGAGGAAGAGGAGGAAGATAATATGTAGCAAGATGTCTGGAGGGGTTTCCTTTTCCTGAGTATCAAAATTGGACACTTTCTAGTTTGTAATGTAAGAGAAAACAGACAGATTGGTATTAAGGCAAGAACTGCTGCTTCAGGTCATTAAAAAGTCACCATTATTTAATAACAGTAGCTAACATCTATATAGCCATTTGTGGTTTGCAAATCACTTTAGATATATTACAATTATTTTATAATTTATAAGGTTTATGAAGCAGTTTATATAGGTATTCAATTATTTATAATTTATAAAGTTTTCAAAGCATTTAAGTATATCATAAATACATTATAATTTATAGGGATTACTAAGTACTTTACATTTGTTACAATTATTAAAATTTATAAGGTTTGCAAAGCACTTTATGTATGTTATAGTTACATTGTAATTTATAAGGTTTACAAAGCACTTTACATATATATTACAATTACTTTATAACAAGTTTTGCAAAGCATTTAAGTATAATTATGTTATAATTTATAAACTTTATAAAATACTTTACATATATTATAATCATTGGTATTTTATAAAGTTTTCAAAGGACTTCATACATATTATAATTACATTATAATTTATAAGGTTTGTAAAGGATTTTCTATATATTTAAATTATATTATAATTTAGAAGGTTTGCAGAGCACTTTTTATATAATATAAAAGTTATCTAAAATGTCCTCACAATAATTTTGGGAAGGTAGGTGCCATTATCTCCACTTGATAGATGGGGAAACTCAGCCTGGGGCTAAATGATTTACTTAGTGTCATACAGTGAATATCTGAGGTTGGATTTCTTACTTAAGGATTGTGCCTTGAATCCAGATTTCTCTGGATCTCATTGAGTGATTCACAATAGGTCTCAGATCAAGTCTCACTTGGTCATATTTTGGGCCACAATTAGCTCCGAGTGAGTATAAATAGCAATTGTTTCTGTTTTGACCAGAAACCTTGAGGGTCCTTCCCCTCCCTCACTGATTTTTTTGATTAGGTAAAAGAGGCCATTCTTTGCCTCATTTCTTACCTAGGTTTAATTACTGATTATGTGTTGCCTCAGTCAAACTGAGATCTGGGAAAGTTTTAACTTATGACCAAAAACTCCGGCTGCATCCAGGGCCATTTCCAGTCATCCATGTCACTGGACCCAGATGACTGTGGAGGAAAAAGTGAAGCTTGTGAGTGTGAGTAGCCCTCCCTTATTCAAAACCAATTCACTTGCAAATCATGACATCTCCTCTCTGAAATCATAGCTCTCAGTGAATGAAAGACAAACAACAACTCTATCAGTCATCATAAGCCCTTTGAGGGTAGGAACCATAGATGATTTTAATTATTATTGTTTTCATTACTACTACTCAATATTGATATTTACATAACATTTTTTTTCCCACTGGATTTAATGAATTTATTAGCATAAGGCTCATCCAATGAGGAAGCTGCTCTATCCATGGAGAATAGCACAAGGTCTATTGCTTCTGGTCTAAAGAGAATTGCTATGAGTCCAGTGGAGAGATGTACCCAAGGTCCCACATTCCTGTATATCAGAGTATGGAATAGAATTCAGCTTGGATTAACTGGCAGCCAGTTTTCCAGCCACCATCCTAAAGCTGCCTCTCCTAATATCACTTTAAGACAAAAATTGCTTTACCTTTTTGGTGAATATAATATTATCACCATCATTTTAGAGATAGGAAACTGAGGTTTAAAAAAATTAAGTAAAATGACCATTTTACACAGTTAATAAGTTAGTAATCATTAGGCAGGGTTAGAAATCTGATTTTGTTGACCCCAAGTCTAATTCTCTAGACACTTGTCTCTCACCCCTTTGCCACTCCCACCTCACACCATTGTGGATTTTATATCCCCTTCTACTGCATCTCCCCACAATAGGAACTATTTACTATTGATACGAACCACAAATTGGTTCATTAGGACTTTTCTTTCTTTCTATATTTAGGTCAGAAATTTTCTTTTAAGTAGAATTTGGGAAATATGCTCTCTGAATGGTATTCCTCACCACAGACAGCAATAGGCCAGCTCTGCTGGACAGGGAGGAAGGGGAAAGGAAAGGGGAAGATTATAATGCATGGTCAGGTTTCCTTTGGCGCAGACAGACAAATCAATATTCTGCCAAACCCAGTGGGTGGCTAATATCCAGAATTGGATTCTTGCTCCTTTTCTAAATAGAAAACAAGAGTAAAGATCTATCTCCTAAGCTTCCCCAGAGGAAATACACTTGTTTTTTAAGAGCCCCTCATAGCTTCGATTACTCCGGAGTAATGTAGCTGAAAGTGTGTTAATTTGCCTGTAAAAATATTAACTTCCCTAAAAAGATGCTGTTCAAATGACATTTGCAAGGCAGTTTCATATGTGTTCAAACATTAAAATGGCATAAACCTTCTGGGTTTCCTTTTCTGGATCCCCGTGAATTCTGTTCTCAAGCTGGGCCTCATGTAACATTGGGCCTGGCAAAATTGTTCCTCTAATATTCTTTCTTAGTCCTTGGTACTGTTGGACCCTGATGGAGCTCTGCCATGGCCCCTTTTACCTGTTTCCTGTGAACCATTGGATCCCTACTCTCTCAGACTTTGAAGGTTCCCACGTGTGGGCGAGTCTCCCATTTCTAATCATGATATGGTCATAGGTCCATGACAATTGACCCAACCTGAATTTGAAGGAGAATAGGAAGCAATGTGCATTCAATGAAAAGAGAATTATGTTTGGAGTAAGAGCCTGGGATTAAGTCCCAGCTCTGTCTATTAATACCTTGTGACATTGGACAAGGACAAATCTTGATTTCCAAACCTAAGATTTTATCCATTGCACCACTTAGAATGAAACAATAACTCATCAACCATTTATTAAGCTTATATTACACACCAGGCATTATATTCTCCATTTTGGATTTTAGTCTTGTCATTTTTCAAATAAAGTGGTGGGATTAGATGATCTTGGTCATTTTCAATCATGTCCAACTCTTCATTGACAACATTTGGAGTTTTCTTGGCAATGATATTGGAATGATTTGCCATTTCCTTATTTTACAGATGAGGAAACTGAAGCAAACTGGTTAAGTGATTTGTACAGGATCACCCAGCTAATAAATGTCTGAGGTTAGATTTCAACTCAGGTCTTCTCATCAGACCTGGTGCTCCACTCACTGAGTTACCTAGCTGTTCCTAGATAACTTCTGTCTTTTCTTGTTCTTTCCAAGTGCTATGTGTCCTCCTTCTCAAACTGCATGAAATTTAATTAAGTGTATATAGCCGCATTTGTTCTTTTTATAATTAGGCTGCCTACATTTATAGGTGTACTTATTATCTCTCTCATTAGAATGTAAGCTTCTTGTATGTGGCAATTATTTCATTCTTTGTATTTATATCTCTGGTGCTTAACAATGCCTGGCACATAGCATGTATGCTTGTTGATTGATTGGTACTTGTTCTAGGTGGGAAAATGGATAGAATGTTAAACTTAGAAAATGCTAAACTTAGGAAGACTTGAATTTGAATCTCTTCTCAGATAGGTAAAAGCTATATGATCTTGGGCAAGTAATTTACTCAGTCTCAGTTTCCTCATCTATAAAATGGGGGTACTAAATCTATTTCATAGAGTGATTGTGAGGATCAAATGAGATAGCATTTATAAAATACTATATAAAGGCTGTTATTATTAGTAGTAGTAATAATAATTACAACCATAACAAGAATCTTCCAGTCTTCAGCATAGTACTGGCCACATAATAAATGTGTGTTAATTAATTGGTTGATGAGTCTATGAACCTAATAGAATAAAGGTTAAAGAGACATTCAGGAGACCTGATTCCTGGTGCTAACTCTATGCTAGATTTCTCATACAATCACTTAGCACAGTGCCTGGCACATAATATTAGGTGCTTAATAGAGTTTATTGACTGACTATTGATTGAATGTGTGACAACAGGCCAGTCCCTAACCTTCTCTGTGCTTCTGTGTTCTCCTCAGTAAAGTGATGGGGGTTAGGTTGGGTGATTTCTAAAGAATTTTGCAGCTCTCACATTCCATGAGTCTATTTGTCAGCTGCTTGACTTTGGCCTTTTTCAGGATTGTTTTCCCTTTCCCAATCTATCTCCTTTCACTTTATCCACTGGGCTTCATTTTTCTCTAAGACATTGACAAAACAACCCTGTTTAAATACCTTTCTTTCCTTCTTATAACTCATCGTTTCCATTGGGGTTTCTCAGAGTGAACTGGTTTTGTAATTAACAAAAGAAAAGGATGAAAGCTCATGGTCTGGAGTTAGAAATCAGTTCTCAACTTCTGTGTATCAAATAGATCCCTAGAAAACTCTCATTGTCCTTGTTCATCAGAATCTATCTTTAATTGAGTTCAGTTTGATAATCATTTATTAAAATAGTACTTTCTGTGTTTCAGGCACTGGTCTAGGCACCAAGCATATAAAGACAAGACAAAATCTATTCTTACCTTCAACTTATGTTTAATGGCTTACGTTCTGTGTGGGCAAGGGAGATGAAAGGGAGGAAGATGAATTAATGCAAACTGCATGCATCTGGTTCTATGATTTCATCTGTTTAGAGAGCTCTATATTGAGAAAACTGTCACCTTCCCCATCCCCCTCAATTCGGATTGGCAAGTTAATGTCATGAAGAGACATTGAGAAATATAGGTGACAGTCCCAGAATAACAGTCAATAGCAGTGATGGGATTTGAGGTCCAGGTGTCTGTCCTGACTTGGATGCCAGATCTTTAATCACTTGGACTCCATTCAGGGTATTGCAGCATGCCCCAAGAAGGCAGAGCTGAATAGGACTGCTACTTCAGAACCAGCAGGACCATGTTGGAAGGCTGGGGCTTCTAGTGTTTAACCCCGGCTCTCCTTCAGTAAATAGCACTGGCCTAGCATGCTGAATCTTTCCCTAATAGAACCATTCCAAGCACCTTGCAACATGAAGAATTGGCCAGTTTTATTGTTTGACTATTGTGGTCTGCTTTTTATTATATATCTCTCTTCCCTCCTCCACTATTCAATTCAGTTCAATTTCTATTTAGTTTTTTGTTTCTCTACTTCTTTTATCCCTTTCCCCTCCCCTACTCAAACTATTACTTAAAAGGCTTTTTTTTGGTTCCTTCCCTCCAACCTCTTATTTTTATTAAATTTTTGCTATATCTTTAAAAAGAGATTTTTCTTTGCTGTGCTCTCTTCATTAATTCTCTTCTCACTCAGGCAATTCTGAGTTTTATTTTCGGCTATCTGGTCTATAATCTCATTTGCTTCTTTTTTATTTTCTCTTTGTTCCTCAAGGGGCTAGTGTGTCTAAAGAACCAGATTTAAGCTCCTTCTTATAACCAATTTCGATGATATTTAACCTTGTAGGTCTTGCCTTATCCTTCCTCTCTCTCCCCCCCTCCCCTTCCCTCCCCTCAATGCTCTCATTCTTAGAAATATCAATTTAGGAATGAAACAGTGTTAAACATTGGAATCCTGTGACCCAATTCCACCCCTTGCCCTTAACATAATCAATCTCTTTCACAAAAGCCATAGTACCTCATGCTCTATCCCCTTACCTTCTCTTCAGTCATCACAGTTTCCAACTGTCCATAAAAAATCACATATCACTAATATCGAGGCAGGATTTTGCCTAAGATACAACATTCCCTCCTCCTTCCCCTCCTCCCTGCCTTCTTTTCTCCTTTCCTTCCTTCCTTCTTTCCTCTCTTCCTCCCTTCCTCCCTCCCCCTCCCTCCCTCTCCTCCTCCCTTCCTCCCTTCCTGTTCTTAAGTATCTATTTACCTTTCCTTTTCCTTCCTTTACCTTTACCTTTATTTTTCCTTCCTTCCTTCCTTCCTTCCTTCCTTCCTTCCTTCCTTCCTTCCTTCCTTCCTTCCTTCCTTCCTTCCTTCCTTCCTTCCTTCCTTTCTTCCTTTCTTCTTTCCTATTTACCTTTCTTATATTTCTGTGGTTTAAGATAGTTTCATGTCAAATATTCTGCTCTCATAATGTTCCCCCCATAAATTTGCCTTAAATACTCCTGTTTTTGTTGAATATACATCTTTTTTATATTGATAATTTGTTTCAGCTTTATAAGGTATAGAATGCTGAACTGTAAATTGATCTTTGTTTTTTTGCAGTACCTTTTTCCATTACCTTCTGCAATTTCTTTTAATTGCAGGATAATCTTGTCTGATTTGAATTTTATTCCCTTCATATTTGAAGGTCTTTCTCCTGAAGGATCCTGAGGGAAACTCTGGTAGCATAGAAAACAAAATGAATCGATAAAAACTTATTACAAAGTAAATTATTAAATTTAATAACTATGTCTTCAAGCTCGAAGTCTTAAGTTTATTTTTGTTATGGATATCTCTGAAATCTCTGAATGAATATACAGACAACAGTCTGTGTTCAGAAGTTCTAGGCAGTTTTCTTGTATTGTTTTCTGAATTATGGGATTTAGGTTTTTTGATTTATATTCTGGGAGACCTATGATCTCTAGGTTATGACTTTAGAATCAGTCACTTTAGTTTGTATAAAATTTATGTATTCTTTTACTGTTGTTACTCGTTGCTTCTTTTATTGCAATTTCCCTGCATTTAAATGCCCTCTCCCAGTTTCTTATTTTCTCTTTTACTTCTTTAGAGAGTATGTAATAAAGATTCTTCTAATTATTTTTCTTAATCCTACATTGGTAACTTTTATTTCTGTATTCTAATTCACTGCCAACTTATTCATTTGCGAATTTTATATTTCTTGGAACATTGTAGAATTTCTTATTATCCCATGCTTTCTGGAAAATTTGTAGGACTCTCATTAGGTACTATTGGTATACTCTTCTTCAAATTATATTAATTTCTAAGAGAGTATTGCATTTTCTTTGAAGTTGTACTTCTTATTTCTGTTATTCTTTTTAGTTCTTCTCTGCCCATTTATCTTCTTGTGGACTAGGATTTTATCGAGTTTTATTTTATTTTTTCCTCTCTTGACATCTTTAAATTTTTTTTCAGTTTTTGTCTGTACTCCCCATCACTTCTGTTCTGGCTTTTTCTTTTTTGTTGCTAAGAAAATCAACCTCTAAGGTTGGGCTGAAAAACTATCAGCTGCCACAAGTTGAGAAATATACTGATCATCTCTGTGAATCCCTACCCTGAGTAACCTCAAGGGAAAGAAATGACCCTGAAGACCTGATGTAATCACATGTACTGGTACTACATATAATAACTCTCTTTGTTCTCTGCATTCTTTCAAACAGAAACATAACAGAAAAACCCAATACCTTTAAAACAAATAATTGAGCGGAAAAGGCAAACAATCTAATGGAAGAAGACAAAATATAAAAAGAAGCAGAGGGGCAGGGGGAGATACCACTGGATTTCTTGCTCCAGAGAGTTCACACCAATCAGGGCTGCAGGAGTGGAATTCTCTGGTGCTAATTCATACAGATTTTACATTATTTGGAGCTATGACATCTTCTCCTGTGAATTTAACTATAATTACTGTGTGTGTGGAGGGCTGAAGCTTGAAGGGTTGAATAGGTTTGTTGATAGTAATGAATCCACCATCTTGCTGGGCACATGAGCCAACTCACTATTTATTAAGAACATATTATATGATTCAGAAACAACATAGTAAAATAATAATAACTCACTTTTATATAGGTCTGGAGTTTTGCAATGCATATTTGTTTCTGAGAAACCATCTTATGGGACTAATTCCCCAATTTAGCACACACAGATTGCAGGTTTTGTTCCCAGAGGTAGCCCCTTTCTCAGGTTCAAGGTACCCTGTACTCCTAAAACTCTAACTTATCATTTAATTCTCAGAATATTCTAGTGAGATAGGCAATAATATTATATCCATTTTATAGATGAAAAAGTTGAGGGTCACAATGGTTAAATTAATAGTTATATAGAAACTCCTAATGTTTGAGCTAATATCTGAATCCATAGTTCCCCAGCTCCAAGTCAAGCTCTTTTCCCAATACCCCTGGCTGTTTATGGAACCATGGGCATGTCAATGACTTCTATGTGTTTGCAATAGAAATGGTGGTCGTTCATAATCTCAATAATCCATAGATGATTCTTTTATATTCATGTACCACTGTCCTGGATTCTGGGATTACAAAGATGAATGAAAAAAATACACCAACAAATTCAGTCCTTACCCTCCCAGGATGGAAATGTTATGGGGCAGGGGTAGGAGGTGTGGTATAGGGGAGATGTATGCAGTTACAAGATTTGCACAGGGACTTATGATATGATAATGCTCACAATGTGAGCAGAAGGAAAAATCCAGAACCCAGGATTCTTTACCTTTTTTGTTTTCTGACCCCTGGACCCCTTAGGCAGGTTGATGAAACCTAAGGACTCCTCCTCAGGCTGATCTTCCTTAATGCATAAAACAAAATACTTAAAGGAATGGCAAAGGAAATCAACAAATCATATTGAGATAAAAGTATAATTTTTTCCTATCCAAATGTACAGACATCTTAGGTTGTTTATGAACCACCAGATCTAGAGAGAGTATTTTCAGAGAATTTGAGGAGAGAGGAAATATTTTCATTTTTGGAAATCCAGGAAGGCTTCAAGGAGAAGGTGGTACTTGAAGTGAACCTTGAAAAAAAGAGGATTCTGGGAAGAAGAAATGAAAAGGAAGGGAAAACCAGATATGAATCATAGGATCATTGATTCTGAGCTGGAAAGGACCTTAGAGGCTATCATTTCCAATTCCCTCATTTTACAGATGAAAAAACTGATTCTGTGAGAGTGCACATTCAAGGTCACATAGCTATTATGTATCTGAGTTGAAATGGGTTTTCTAACTCCAAGTCGAGTGTTTGGTCTTTGATGCTACCTAGCTGCCTAGCTAAGGAGGCAACTTGTGCAGAAGTAGGAAGTAGTCTGTTGAAATTAGGAAGCCACTAATAGCCTATTGAGGCAGGAAGATAGAGCTTCTGAAGAGCAGTAAAGGGAGTGATGTGAAGTAAGCCTAGAAAGGGAAGTTCAATTTAGATTGTGATGAGACTTGAAAGTTGACATTTTTATCGTGGAGACAATAGGGAGCCACTGAAGAATTTCAGGTTGGACCAGTGATATGGTCAAGCTTGAACATTAGGGCATTTATTTTGGCAATTGAGTAGAGAATAGGTTATAGAGGGGAAAGACTGTAGGCAGAAATTAGGGATTTTAAAAAATAGTCAAGGTGAAAGGAGATGAGTGATGAACTAAGGTGGTAGATTAACATGGAAAGAAAAACACAGGATAACGTGTTTTAAATAAATAGAATTGGCAGGGCTTGGCCACAAATTGGATATGGGGATGGGATGAGAAAGGGAAAAGGTCATAGATGACTCTGAGTTGTCAAGTTTCCCTGGATGATCTGGAGAATGATGATACTCTGAGCAGAAATAGGCAACTAAGGAAATGTAGCTTTCAGAGAAAAGGGGATGAGTTCACTTATTATTGTGTTGAATTTGAGGTGCTGGCGAGTCAATGTGAATATATGCAACCTCAAGAAATATACCTGACATGAATGACAATTTTGTAAGCTTGAATTTTTTGTTCATATAAAATGTTCCCTGATTCCCCCAAACCATTCTTCCTGCAGTCATGATATATGACAAAAAGTTGGGGGGAGGAGAGAGAGAGAGAGAGAGAGAGAGAGAGAGAGAGAGAGAGAGAGAGAGAAAGAAACACAGACACAGGAAGAGAGACAAAGAGACAGAGACAGACAGAGACAAAGACAGAGACAGAAACACAGAGAGACAGAGAAATGAAAAGAGAAACAGAGGGGGGGGGAAGGGGAAAGGGAAAGGGAAGAGAAAAGGGCTGTGAGCTCTTTGAGGCCAGGGATTGTATTTTTCTTATTTTTCTATCCCTTGTAGCACTTAGTACAGTGCCTGGTACACAATAAGCACTCAACAAATGTATATTAATTCATTGACTGAGCATGTGGAAAGCTAGCTCAGGGGATCAGAGTTCTTGGACCTACATTATTAGCTGCCTTCAACCTTTTTGTTTCTTTTTCTGAGTGTAGGTCAGAGACTACTGTTTCTAAGAATGGAATTCCCATGCCCAAGATATACTGATATGTGGGGCTTTGATAGAGTTCTTCAGAGGAATATGGTAGGTAACCTTGTATTTATACATAGTCCCCCGTTAATGGGGACCACCTAAGTCTTGGGAATTCATATGCCAATGATCTCAAGTCAGAGAATGTCCAAGATATTGGGACTTCTTGAGTCCATTCATTTGGACACCAGTCTCCTAGAAGGAGGAGATATCATATTCTCAGAGAAGGAAAAGCATAGTCAAAAGTACCTTTCTGAACCTGAAGACTAAAGCCATGCATAGAGGAATGGGACAGGAAGAAATGTGACCCTTGTTATTGGTTCAAATTATGATGCAGGTCTGATGAAGGCAAGGCAATTGTTCAGCAGCTCTGCAAAGTGTGTTGACTTTCTGAGTAATGCTTATCGTGTCTAATGGACTATTTGAGAACTCTATGTTTCTGATTTTGTTCTGGGCTTCCTGTGAATCTTTTGCGTGTTCTGGGGTGGGTAGAATAGAGATTAGCTCATACCTTGACACCCATATTGTATATTGAGTACCTGTGTGGGAGTTGAGGAAACACATTTTGAGAAACCTAGTCAGGAACTACCCTTAAGCTTTATTTTGGAGATATCCTTAGAATATATTTCTTGGGTGAAAGTCATGGAAAAAAAGATAGAAAATTACCTTTTTTTTTGATAACCTCTAGATGTGAACTCTAACCTCTCAGAGGCTCTGGGTCACAGATTATAGTAGCAAAGAGAAAAACCAAAAAAATATATCATAGATTTCAAAGGAAGCCTGGAAATCATTTGCTTCCACTTGTTCATTTCACAGATGAGGAAATTGAAGCCCAGAGAGATAAAATGACTTATATATAGAATAGAAGCTCCCTGAGGACAGGGACTATCTGATTTTTATCTATATCCTCAGTGTCTAGCACACAGTAGATGCTTGATAAATATTTGTTGGTTAATTGAGGGATTGATTGCCAAAAATCATACATGTATGAACTGGAAAGGCCAGAATTCAAATCCAATTCTTCTGATTCAAAATCAAATTCAAAATCTATTCTACATTGAACCACACTGCCTCCTAGTAAAAGAGATGAACCACAGAGCAGAAAAAAATTGAATTTCAATGATCTATATTTCAATTTCTCATTATTAATACACTTCATTAATTTTCTTCTATGTCACTGTATATAGCACAGTTAGTCAACAAGCATGTATTAATCCCTACTATGTGCCAGGCACTGTGCTAATCCCTAGGGGTACAAAGAAAGGTAAAAGACAAGTCCTTATTCTCCAAAAACATACAATATCATGTGCAGCTTAGAGATTGGGCTGGTGAGGTGAATTTGAGTCAAATGAGTGAATTCTGGCTTTGTCTCTTTCTACCCGAGTGACCTTAGACTAAGTACTTAACATCCACGGGGGCTTCACTTCCACTTCTGTAAAATGATAGGGTTGGACGCAGAGGCCTTTGAGGCCCCTTCTAGTCCCAGCATTATGATTGTATGGACCTTCTTTTCCAGGACCTGTTCTGGCCCAGAGCAATGTACCTGTTGGACCTCTCTCATCAATTACCCAAATGGAGATCTCCTGAAAAAGGCCAGGTGTTTTCCAAAGGGGCTGCCCATGCTCAGCTCTGATCTCCGCCAAAGGGAAAGCAATTGGGTTCGGCACCAAGAAAGCATCCCCAGCATCAGTTTTTTAAAGATAACTAGGAAATGGTCATCCATTCGACTTGCCGCTCTCGTTAAAATCCTGTTCCGATTGTTCTCTTTACAATCCCAGACACAATAATGAGGTTTTAAATCCCTCCAACATGCTCGAAGAGACAGCTACACGCTGTGTGAGTGTGACCTTTACGGCGGGCTGTAATTTGCTTGGATGGTCATTTCTCTCCTTCTTTTTAAAAATCACAACAGCCTGGGAGAGGATGGGAAAAGTGGGCTGCTTTACAGAATATCGCAAAGGTTAAAGTAATGCCACGATTCGTACTTGCCCAGAAAACGTCTGATTTTGAAATGACTGTTACAGGTTCTTTTTTGGGTGGGAGAATGTTCTCAGGGAGATGGTTGGAGACAGAAGAAGCAAAAGCAGGACAAATTAAGTGTCTTCCCATTAAGTGGTTTACTTTGCTGTTTTACCATCATTTCCCAACTCCTTTGAACACAAGGACAAACTCTTCTTCAGAGGATTTCCTCTCTGAACTTATTGGCAGAAACCAGTTTTTTCTCTGATGTTTCAAATCCTTCACACAGGTCTCTATTGAACTTTCCTTATTTTTTAGACATTTCTCCCCTTCATGCACCAGAGAAACTGACCTCTCTACTATTCTTCATCTGTGGAGCTCCATCTGTTCACTTTTTTGCTGTGTCCTATACCTAAACTGTACTTTCTCCCGCTACCTCTCATATTCTGTATTTTATTTTAAGCATCAGCTCAAATGCCACCTTGTGAAAGCTTGAAGAATTTTGTAAAACAAAACAAAACACTATGTAAAAAGCATCCTTTTCACCTATGTGAAAAGCCCTTCCTATCCCTGTCAACTGACAGTACTCTCCTCCAAAAAAACATCTTGTCACTATTTTGTATATTTCTATATGATAATTTTTGACAGGCAACATATTTATAATTGACAGAGCACTGGCACTGGATTCAGGAAGGCCTGAATTCAAATCTGATTTCAGATAGTTCCTGTGTGACAGTAGACAAATCCTTTAACACTGTTTGCCTCAGTTTTCATATCTGTAAAATGAGAAAATGACAAATGACCCCAATATGTCTACCAAGAAAACTCCAAATGGAGTCATGAAGAATTATATGCAACCAAAAAACAAGTGAAAAAATTTAAAAATTAATAGAATACTGGACCTGGAGTCAGGAAGACTTGAGTTCAAATATGGCCTTAGATACATACATATAACCCGAGGCAAGCCACTTAACCCTGTTTGCCTCAGTTTTCATATCTGTAAAATGAGAAGAAAATGACAAACAACTTCATTATGTCTACCAAGAAAATTCTAAATGGGGCTAATCATACACATACAAATATACAATCATACACAACGGAAAATCATACACATACACACAATCATACTTATACACCATCATACACAACCCAAGACAAGTAAAACAATTAAAAATGAATAGAATACTGGACCTGGAGTCAGGAAGACCTGAGTTCAAATATGGCTTCAGATATTTATAACTATGGGCAAGTGACTTGATCCTGTTTGCCTCAGTTCTCTCATCTGTAAAATGAGTTGGAGAAAAAATTGGCAAACCACTCCAATATCTTTGCCAAGAAAATCTCGAATGGGCTCACAAAAAGTGGGATATGACTGAACAACATAAAAACACCAGTAGCAATAACAATTAAAATAGCTAACATTCACATAACACTTTGAGAACAGGCACTGTTTGACTTTTGATGTATCTCCAGCACCTTGAACAGTGTTCAACAGATTGTAGGAGCTTACTAAATGTTTGTTGATGTGAATCAATTGATTCTTTGTGCATTTATAAGCCTCTAATTTCTTATAGCCAGAGAATACAAATGTCTTTTTAAAAACCAAACCATTTAGTGAATTAAATTAAATGGCGGCTTGTGGAATATTTACCTGTACAATCAATTGACAACTCAATCAATGCTTCAGTTCTAATTAAAAAGTATTGAAAGCAGCTAAATAGACTTTGAGACAAGTTCTGTCAAACTCAGAAACAGAGCCTACTAAATTGTACATGAGGGCCACATATTGACTTAGAAAACCATCTATTAACACCATCTATGTTCTACTGTATTTTTATTTACCTTGTTAAATATTTTCCAATTATATTTTAATCTGGTTAAGGCCAAACCGGGGAGTGTTATAGATCATCTTTTTGACACTTTGGTTTTGTAGCTAGAAAGGAATTCAGAGGTCATCAAAGTCCATCCACCCCTCACTTTAGAGATGGGAAAACTGAGGCCTAGAGAGCAATGGCTTGCCCAGTGACACACAAGTAATAAAAAATGGAATCTAAACTTGGACGTAGGTGACCTGAGTCCAAATCAGTACTCTTTGTATTTTTTAGGAATCAGAAATCTGAAGAATCAGGAATCTGAAATCAGAGGCTCTATATTCAAATCCACTCTCAGATGCTTACTACCTATTTGACCTTGGCAAGATGCTTAACCTCCCTAGAATTAAGTTTTTTCATCTGTAAAATGAGAGAATTGGGATAAAAGACTTCAGAGATCCCCTCCAGGTCTTATCTGTGATCTTATGACAAATTCTGCTTTTTTTTTTTATGACCACTTAAGATAGAGCAGGTAATTAGTGTGTAGTTAAGGTTGTAAAGTAAAGAGAGATTTAGTAATAGCTATTCAAAGCTGATGTTGACCAATAACCTGTAGCTCTTTTATTAGTATGTACTGTTTAGTTCTGTTTCAGGGTCAGTAATTCAGTTTAATATCATTCTAGATCCTAGATTCATAATTATTGGGGTCATGGGTGGGGCAGGTTGATCAAATTATAACTGGAAATGGAAGGCAGGAGATGGGCTACTACTCCAAGGACAGAGTGATCCCAGGTCTCCTTTCAGGAAAAATACTATCATACTCTCAGGAATCAAGAGGCAGAACTATGATAAGGAAACTCCTGCATGATGCCAAAAATACAGACAAGCCTTCTGATTGGCTGAGAGATTTCATCATCTCAAAGAAATGCCCTCTCAATTTGATCTTATATAGTATATAATGGAGAAGATAGACCTAAGGAGGCATTTCTGAGACCTGAGCAAGTATCAAGCACTTCATTATGGGAAAACAGCATGAGTGCTACCATTCAAATTCTGGAGGAACAGTACAAATCAAAAGAAGTTTTAAGAGACTTACTTGTTGCCTTTTATTTGGTAAGCAAGCCTGAGATCTCTCTCTTTCTAAGGGTTTCTCATTGCTCTTATTATTTCTGAGTAATATAACTGAATGAAAGGCATATGTGAATATGTGAATCTTATGGCTTAGTGAATAAAGAAATCCTCCAAGCCAGGAAAACTTGGATTCAACTCCAGTTCTGCCTTGGACATTTGCTAGCTATGTGATCCTGGTCAAATGCAGATCTCTTCATGTGTTTGGTTATTAAAATGCAGAAAAGGTGTCAGCCTGCTTTGGGAGAGAGAATCTCCCCTTCACCCCCCACACCACTTAGAAATTCCCTATACTAATGAAACACAGACCTAGTCCCTATCCCTAACTCTAATGTGGCTGACAATGTGTTAATTTGGCCATAAAAATACAATCTTCCCCTACAAAAGATGGTGCTTGCATGGCATTTTCAGGCTTACTAGTAATACAGGGTTAATTCCATATTAAATAACTATGGACTCACAAAATATAAGAATTGGGAAGAACCTTAGAGGCCAACTAGACTAATTAACAGCTTATCAGCAATCCCCTCTATAGCAGCCATGAAAACTGGGCATCCAGCTTTCACTGGAATACTTCTAGTGAGGGTGATCCCACTGTATCCCTAAGTAGCCATTGTATTTTGGATGGTTGGGGAGTTTCTCCCTGACCCTTCCACCTGATTTGTACTCTCAGGAAGGCTGATTGAGGGAGATCCCACCTCCATCCAAGTTGTCATTTTATTTTGGATGGTTGGGAAATTTTCTCTTCCCACCTGATGTGTACTGAATATATGGAAGATTGATTGAGTCACTGATTTTTCCATTCTGAGGGCATATGTATGTTGATGTCATGTTACTCAAAATATATTCTTAGTGTCATTTAAAAAGGGCTTGTTTGTGGAAATTGGCAACAACCACCTGTTCTGAAGTCATGAAAGGTTAATTACAACTCAATTATATTTAATGTAAATATCAAAGTGGTTAATTCTGTCTGATTGAAGGACTGGATGGCCTCTGAGGCCCTTCTGATTCTGACATTCTGTGATTCTGACTCTGAATACCAATGAATTTGGAGGATGTTGGATTTCAGAGATGGGCATGATCTTACGTGTCATGAGATCATGGAACTAGATTAGGTTCAAAGGGGTCTTGGAGACTGCCCATTCCAGCTCCCTTCTTTTTATAGGGGAGGCCTCAGTGATTTCCCTATTGCTTCCAGCTTCTCATATAAAATTCTGTTTGATATTTAAAGCCTTTCACTATTTGCTCCCTTCCTACCATTCTCATTTTTTTAATGTTTTATTCTCGTCTGTCATTGAGTTCTTTCAGTCATGTCTGACTCTTCATGACCTCATTTGGGGTTTTCTTGGCAAAGATATAGGAGTGGTTTTGCCATTTCTTTCTCTAGACTAGTTCTCAATTGCTTAATAAATGCTTGTTGATTGTCCCAAAGTCACATGGTGATAAGCATCTGAGACAGGATTTACACCCAGTTAGTCCTTTTTCTTCTGTTCCCTCTCTCTGGAAGCCTTGAAATCTAGGTTTATTGATCATTTTAGAAAGATGTTGCAAAGAACATCCACATTCAGGTATGAGTTAGATTTGCTAGTCTCTAAGGTTCTTTTCAGCTTGGAAATTCTGAGATCATGTAGGGCAGCTAGGTGGCTTAGTGGATAGATCACCAGTCCTGAAGTCAGAAGGACCTGAGTTCAAATCTTACCTCAGACACTTAACACTTCCTAGCTGTGTGACCCTGGGCAAGTCACTTAACCCCAAATACCTCAGCAAAAAAAAACCTAAAACAAAACAAAAAAACTATAAGAGTCCAGAGGAAGGAGTGGTTTCCTTGGATTGTATGGAGAAGGCAGTCTAAGTTCTAGCCAGTCAGAGATTACACAACAGGGTGGTGGTAGGAACCAAGACAAGTGAGTAGGAATGTATGTACCATGTTTGAGAAACCCCATTTTTATTTAGAATCTCCTTGGTACACTGAAATTAGGAGAGGAGATAAGTTTATTAAGTGAGATCAATCACAGAATTATAAGGGCCTTGCATCTGAGACAAGCTTCATTCTGCAATTGATTGGGAATAATTAAATACATTTGAGGGGCTGGAGTTAGATAGTAGTAGTACTAAGGTGCCCAGAATAATTCTTTTAGAATGAAAAGTCTTTTGAATTCTTTTATTCTAAATCCATATTCTAGCTGCTGATAATAAATTTGAATTCACTATCCCACGTATCCTCCAGCAATATTCAGTTCTGATGCCTCTTAAGACATATACATTCAGGGCTAGAAGGGCCTGTACAGACCATTAATTAGCCCAGGAGGCCTTAACCTGGGTTCTATGAACTTGTTTTGTTGTTAATATTTCCTAATTATTGAAGTTTTTTTTTTGCGAACCTATGTCCTTTATTTTGTGCATTTAAAAATATTATTCTGAAAAGCGATATAAAGGTTTCACCAGATTGACAGCCAAAGGGAATCATGACATATAAATGCTTAAGATCTCCTCATTTTGCAGAGGAAGAAACTGAGGCTAGGAAAGCTTTTGTCAAGAAGGGACACTGAAGTAAGACTGTGTTCTTGGACTCCAATTAATAAAGTAGAACTTTTGGTAGGACCTATCAATTGAAAAACAATTTAACATGTATTTATTATGTACCTATTATGACAAGGATCTTGGGATAAGGAAAGGGATCACCACTGGACTGTTATTTCACTGGTATTAAAAATCTCTCAGATGAAGTAATTCCTTCTTCTAATGTAATCCCACATTATTTCCACAATTTAATCTTAAAGAATTGCCTTTGATCTTGAAAGTCTAAGAGTAAAGTGACTTGCCCAGAGCCATACAACCAGCATGTGTCAGAGGACATAATCAGATACAAGCTATAAAAAGACCTGAATTCAGTCCTTGAGCTTCCATTCTATTGGAAATTCTCTTCAGGAAGATTTTTCTATTCAAGGATTAGGAAAGGAGAGGAAGACGAGTTCAGGCTGGCCCAAGTATAGTTCCAAGGATGTAGAATAGGAATGTCTTCTTAAAATCAGCCCAACTAAATATGGATATACTCCTTCCAAGAAGATAGATGTGACCTTTTTTTAATCTTTATCTCAACAACTTCTGAAATGATCTATTAAAGTTTGGTGGGGTTGTGATTTGTTTTGGTGGAGGGAACACGCACCCTGATAGAATGAGATTATAGATCTTTTACAGTCTTCTAGTTTAACAGGAAGCTTAGAGAGTCAGAGTATGGGGCCAATGAAAGGGTGTCTCCAGCAAGTTCTTGAGACCTTTAGCCAGAGAAGCTGTGGGCTTACATTGGAGCTGCAATTAAATAGGAATAAAGGCTCCTGAGGGGCTCCTGCCCCTTGGAAGAAAGAAGAACTTTGAGGCTGCTCCCTGTGGCCTCTTGATCTGGGGCCTGAGTATTCATAGCCATAAAAAAGGTGAAGGGAAAATCATCTGAAAGCTTTTTTTTGCCATTGCCTACAGCACATCTTGAACTTTTCCTGATCTCCATCAAATCTCTCTTTTTTGCCAAGGCAGAGTTGAAACTCTAGCTCTACCTGCATTACAGGGTACTTGGAGAAGCCCAGGGCCAGGTTTCACCCTTAATCTTGCCTCTTGCTTTCCTAGTAAAGGTCTGAGATTACTAAGCGTGTCAGCCATTGAACAGCCTGACCAGCCGCCGCCTTTTGGTTTACTTTGTGTAAAGGGCAGTCAAAATGACCCCATAACATTTGGAAAAATCCCACAGGAAAGTCTGAAGATATCTAGTGGAAACCTGGTGCAGAGGAGAGCCCCAATGAGAGGATTATGTGGGAGAGGATTGGGTTTGCTTTTGTCCTAAAGCACTGGTCTGGAAGTTGAGTATTTCAAGCATCCCAGATTTCCCTGGAAT
Organism: Sarcophilus harrisii; assembly: GCF_902635505.1. Taxonomy (NCBI): domain Eukaryota; kingdom Metazoa; phylum Chordata; class Mammalia; order Dasyuromorphia; family Dasyuridae; genus Sarcophilus; species Sarcophilus harrisii. Next base: position 682,530,908 of record NC_045426.1, on the reverse strand, counting down.
GCTGACTTTCTCTGCTTGTCACCACTCCTCTGCTATCTGGCAATGCTAAAACCAATCCCTTACATTGATATGCAAGGGGAAATGAAATATATATATATATATATATATTTATATATACATACATACATCTATCTATTTATCTACACTATACATACATTTGTTACATCTATTTGTATACTTATGGAAGAAGGAGAAAAAGAGGAGGGAGATTGAGGAAGAGAGAGAAAAAGAGGAAGAAAGATGGGGAGAGGGAGAGGGAGAATGAAAGAGGCAGAAACAGACAAAAACAGACAGATGGACAGAGTAAGAAAGAGTTAGAGAGTGAGAGTGAGAGAGCAAGAGAGAAGAAGGGAGGGAGGGGAGGAGGAAAGGAGAGAAGTGTATATGAGAGAGAGAGAGAGAGAGAGAGAGAGAGAGAGAGAGAGAGAGAAGAGGGGGAGAGACAAAGAGACAGACAATGACAGAGACAGAGAAACAAAGAGAAGGAGGGAGGAAGAGATAGAGAGACAGAGCCATACAGAGAGAAAGAGACAGAAAGAACAAGAGAGACAGAGAGAACAAACTCTGGAAGAAGAGTCAGAATCTGGGCTTAGAAAGGTAATTTGGGACATTAGAAAGAGCACTTATTTTGTAGTACATTTCTGAACATTTATTTGGAAACTTTTCAGGTTGAAAAGACCTTTCAAAGCTTGCCTTCCCTGGCATTGGAACCCCAAGGTCATCTTCACACTGTGATTACCTATGAGCAAAGGGCTTTAATAGGGGTCACATAGCCTCACAGAATTATAGCATTTAGGAATCATTCCAGTCCACAATTCCTCAGTTATAACAAACTACATACAAGTGTTTTAAGAAGTTTCTACTGTGTGTGCTAGCAAAATTTAGGCAAAACATGATCTTTCCCCTTGTGGTGATATCCTGGGATATGCTGCATATGCAATAAATGTAATAGAAAATAGTATGTGAGTAAGAACATAAGAGAAAGGTAAAGTATGTCCTGTGAAAGATCAGACACATGGAAAGAAAGAAATTTTTGGAAAGGATTCTTGGAGGAAGAGGTATTTGCAATAAGGAAGTGTCTAGAGAACCAATCCCAGAGCTAAGTAGATGTGGCTTTGGGTCCTGGCGGTGTGACCCAGCTTAAGTCATTTGACAGCTTTCTCTTTTTTTTCCTGAGGCAATTAGGGTTAAATGACTTGCCCAGGGTCACACAGTTAGGAAGTGTTAAGTGTCTGAGGTCAGATTTGAACTCGGGTCCTCATGCCTTCAGGACTGGTGCTCTATCTACTGTGCCACCTAGCTGCCTCATCATTTAGCATCTTTGTAGATGGAATGGGTGATGACAGTGAGAACTTCTGAAAACTGAGAAAAGAATTCTGTTTCCATCCTACACTATAATCTTTGAGACCTAAGAGGATAGTTTATCACTTTTCACCTTGATTTGGGGCAAAAACTGTGGGAAATAAGATAGAAAATAGAATTGAATAGAATTGCCTAATAGCAGTGTATATCATGATGAGTTTTATAGTAGGTGAAATCAACTTGACATTGCCCTCCCCATCTACCTTTATAACAAAGAAACACAGTTGAACAAAACTGGACAATATGGCAACTTGATATGAAATCTTAAACATCATAGTCTTTCATACGATGACACACAGAATGGTAGAAAGAACACTGCTTCTGGAGGCAGAGGACCTGAATTCTGATTCTCCCTGAGATCCTTACGACTGGTATGATTTTGGGGTAAGTCACTTAACCTCTCCAAATCTCTGTTTCCTTATCTGTATAAAAAGAAGGGGATGGACTAACTATCCCCTGAGGTCCCTTTCAATTCGAAATCAAATCAATGATCCTGTGACCTGCTCAGGTGAAGGAGGAATTTGGTTTTCCTCTTCTCTGTTCCCTATTCATGACCGCCCTTCTTTCATACAGGCTGCCTTCTCTGCTTAAAATGTTCTCTTTCTTCTCTTTTACTTCTTGGAACCAGAGAAAAGGGAAAAGTTTTGAAGAAAAACTCTCTGTCTTTACCATTCTGCCTCAGGCTGCTGAGATTGGTTTCTGTGGATTCCAGAGATAGGCCTGTTGTAATATATCATTTCAGCTGTTCTTGCTATTAATGAAAGGCCTTGATTAATGTACCCCAAGATTCCTAAAGACATTCTATGATACATTGTGAAGTGGGGATGACAAAGGTTTTTAAAATATTCCTCCTCATTTGTGCTATTGGTGGCACGGAGGACTCGGGGTCGGCTTCAAGCTTCCCGTTAATTATTTTTTCCTTTGTCTTTCCTTCCATCCCTGGTGAACTGCTGATATGAAAGCTGGTTGTGAGGACGATATTATTTTTTGCCCTCATGTGTGCCTGTTAATACCGGTACATTTTCTCCTGGGAAATCATGGTTAATTTCCACTGGCTGATCATGATCTGGGAGGGCAGCTCCTGCTTAGAATTTGTAAGGTCAGAGAGTCATACAATTTAATGGGCTGCCTTGGACAGCCCTTATTGAAACGACTCTCATTTGCTAGGAAACTTTCCCTTCTTCATGCCTCTATTTGCCTCTTTGAAATTTCCTCTCATTGCTCCTGTGTTTGGTCATTGAGGTCAAGAAGAAAAAAGATAATCTTTTCATAACAGGCATTCTGAAAGTGGAAGGCAAGTCTCATGTCTTAAATCCTCTTCTTCTGAATCTTCTCTTCCCCAGGTTGAACAAACCCATTTCATAGAATCACAGAATCTTAGTGTTGGAAGGCTCATTGAAGACCATCTAGTCTGTCCCTTACCTGAATAAAGAGCTTCTCTATGGCATTCCCCAGTGGTCATCTGGACTTTGTTTCAATATGTTTTAGGGAGAGAGAACTCATTCCCACCTTGTTCCCATAGGCAGTGGGATATACAATTATAAGACTTGTAATTATTAGAAAATTTCCACACCTAAATCTTCATCTTTTAATCTTCAGCCTATTGTTCCCAATTCTGCTCATAAGTCTAATCCTTTTTAGAAGCAGCTTGGTGGCACAGTGCATGGAGTCAAATCTGATCAGGAAGAACTGAATTAAAAATCATCCCCAGATACTATGTGATCTTGGGCAAGTCACTTAAATCTCTATTTGCTTCAGTCTCATCAATTGTAAAATGGGCATAATAATAATACCTACCTCAGCATTGTATACGAGACATCTCTTCAGATACTTGAAGGTAACTAACACATAGCCTTTAAGTATTTTCTTTTTCGTTCTAAATATACCTATTTCACAAAATGATGCTTATTATAATTGGAAAGGACCTCAGAAGTTATTTAACTGAAAAGAGAGAAAGAGGTTGGTTTTGTCTTTGTACTTTTTGATACCTAAAATTAGCTTAGCATGGTCTTCTTTAATTCTAGCACCATCCCTCTATTGATTATTTTCAATTTATCTTGTTTATATGAATAAGCTGCATTCTGTCTTCCTCATTAGACTAGAAGCTCCTTGAGCGCAGGGACTACCATTTGCCATTCTTTGTATCTGAGCTTAGCACAATAGTCATTGACTAACATCCAGATTCTTCTATTCTTTGGAGTGAGTATTCAAAGACGACTTCAGAGTTTTGAACCTACATGACCAGTGGTATCATCAGCAGAAAAAGGGATATTGGGGAAAAAATTGAAATTTGAGGAAAGAAGTGAGATGATGAGTCAATTTTGTCTGTGTTGAGTTGTCTTCCTACTACAGATGGCTTTGCTACCAGTTATCCTGTTCTCTTTATACTCAGTGAGAGTAGAGGACCCAGGATAAACCAGGAGGGACATGAATTTTGCTTGTATTCTCCTCCTATGGGTAGAGAAGAGAAGTTAGCTGAAATCTTAGGTAGGGAGACTTGCTAGGGATGGTCCATCTTTTGGAACTGCCATGGTCAAAATGAGTTCCTTAAGAAACTCCTATTTTTTGGAGTTAAGGAAAATTTGTTTTGTTGTTTTTAGAGATGTCCTCTATCCCACTGATATTCATGTAATAATTTGTATTTATTTCTTTATAAATATATAGTGCTCAAATAGCTATCCTTGGGTTATGTTTTATGTTTTGTCAATGTTTAATTCCATTTCTAATTTTCTCTGCTTTACCAGTATATTTCCGGCACTTCTCTTATAGTCAGTGGGTATAGCTCTGGGAACACAGCAAACTCATTTAAATGTTCCCCTGGGCAAAGGAAAATTGATAAATCCATTAAAGAGGATATTCTATAATTCATTTCCCAGCTAAACATGATACAAAATTAATTCCAATGTGTGTTTATGGAGTTTTGTCTGTGTCCAAAGCCATATGCTTCAGGTACCAAAGGACACAAAATAAATATATTCCCTGCCTACATACAGCTTAGTGTCTAATCAGAGAACTGAGGTATGTGCAGAAATAAAATATGTACATGGTTTTTCTTTGATGCAAGGAAATTTTTTCTAGCCATTGAAGTGGTCTTAAAATGGAATGAGTTGCTTTAGAAAGTGGTAGTAACCGATTGTTGTTGAGGAATCATTTCAGCTGAATCTGACTCATGGCCTCTTTGTGGACTTTCTGGCAGAGATACTAGAGACACTAGAGATACTAGAATGCTGTTTCCTTCTCTGGCTCATTTTACAGATGAGGAAATGGAGGTGAACTGAGTGAAATGACTCCTCCGGTGTCCCACAGCTAGTAAGGGTCTAAGGATGGATTTGAACTCAGGAAGATTTGTCTGCTTGCTCCACCTAGCTGCCCAGATCTCTCATTGGGGATTTGAAAGCTACCAATCAATAAGCATTTATTAAGTACAAACTATATGCTTGTACACTCTGCTAGGAACACTTGTTAGCAATGCTATAAAAGGAATTCTCTTAGTTCTGGAGGTGGGAACAAGAAGGCCTGATTTTAACCTAGCCTCAGACCCTTCTTTATTTATATGACTCCTTGAAAAGTCATTTAACTTTCTTTAGCCTCAGTTTCCTCAGCTATAAAAGGAGGATAATAGCTATTACCTTCTAGAAATAAGTTGTTGTTGTGAGGATTTCATGAAATAAGATATGTAAAGCCCTTTGTAAAAAAGAAAAAGCTCTATATAAATTCTGGATGTTACAACAATAATAAAAATTATTAATAGTAGTAATACTAGTAATAATGTTGGTGGTAGTAGTGATGGTAGTAGTAGTAATAGTAATAGTAGCAGCAGTAGTAAAAGTAGTAGAAGTAGTGGTAGTGGTGGTATTAGTAGTAGTAATGCTAGTGGTGGTGGTAGTAAAATAGTAGTAGTTACAGTAATAATATTGCTGCTGTTGCTGCTGGTTTTGGTGGTGATACTAATAGTAGTAGTAATAGTAGTAGTAGTAGTAGTAGTAGTAGTAATAGTAATAGTGATGGTGACGGTGGTAGTGGTGGTGGTAGTAGTGGTGATGAGGGTGGTATATCTCATAATTCCTCTTAGTCTCAGGTTTTTCATGTGCAAAATGGGAATAATAATAGCAATCAACTCCCAAGATTGTGGTAAGGATCAAATAAGATATTTATAAAGTGTTTAGAAAACTTTTAGTGCTACGTAAATGTTGGTGATAATTGATGATGGTGATGATGCTATATTATTACATAGCTTTAGTTTTTTTCATGTGCCAAATGGAGGTAATAATAGCACCTACCTTCTAGGGTTGCTGTCAGATTCAAATGAGGTCCAAATGTAAAGTTCTTGGCAAATGTTAAAACATTATTGTCAGTGTGAACCATTATTTTAAATGAAAATTTTCAAATCTTAAAAACTACAAAAAAGAGTAAGAAAGCTTGAGAGATTAGTAATAATAAATTGCTAGAAGAATTCAGAAGATGACGGTAGCTTCTGGCCGGAAAAATCAGTGAGGATGATCAAAGGGACATATGGGAGACTCATCAAGAGCTGGCTTGGGGGTCTTCCTTCAGAATGAATCATGCTGCCTTTTGCGATAGAGATCACTGATAATTCAAAGCAATATTATACATAAAATTTACTTAGATTTTAGTAAAGCCTTTAACAATGGCTTCTATGTTATTATTATGGGGGAAATGGAGACCTGTGGGCTGGATTGTGGTCCATTCACCATCCCATTTGTTGTCTTGGGGAACACTCTTTAACAAAAATCATAGTCTCATGGAATTAGAGCTAAAGGGAAACAGCCCCCCAGCCCTCCAAATGAAATGATTCCTCTGACATCACACAGATATTGTCCTGGCATTGGCAGATGCAGAATTCAAATCCAGTTTCTTTGGTTTCAAATCCCCCCATTCTTTCCGCATTGTTCCCTGAAGCTAAAGCTGGTGGCCCTAACAGAAGAGTTATTTCCTCACTTGTGTGCTTTTAGATTGCAATTTAAATGTCTGAAAATAATTATGCCCAAGCTTGGTATTTATCGTCCAAATACTTTCTTTCCAAAGATTCTAATTTATCACAAACTTCCACAGTTCCTGGGTCGGTTCCCCTATTTCCATTCTCCCCCCTCCATCCTGTTTGTGGCTGAGAACAAAGTAATTTGTTTGTAACATATGGCCATCTTTTATGCATTTTTTAAAAAAAATTGTCATAGGCACAGAAATTGATGTACCTGAAGTTTGATTCATGTGAGGTTGAATACATCTGACATTTAGTGGTGGAAAGAAGTTGGGGAGGGGGAGGAAAGAGGTTCTAGAAACCCAGAAGTGATTTCATAACTCCGTTTAATTATTTTTGTAGTTTTCTTCATCTGGATTGAGCAACGCAGAATTGTTTCCCTTGGGTCCATTTATCACTGTTTGCTACTAATTAGAACACACAAATTACTGTGTGTACAGTTCATATTATTAGTGTTGTCTTGGAGGCTAATAAATGAGGATTGGCTCTCTGGCATGAACCTGAACAACTACCCGCCTCCCCCATCCCTGTTCTGCTTTGTTATGCCACCCATAATGCATCTCAAGATTTCTCCTCCCCCACAGGTCTCTGATAGCTGTGACTCCATCTTTGTGAATGGAAAGGAGATGAAGAGTAAAGTGGACACCATTGTGAACTTCACATACCAACATTTCACTACTCAGCTTGAAGTGACTGTCTGGGTCCCAAGGCTACCTTTGCAGATTGAGATCTCAGACACAGAGCTGAGCCAGATCAAAGGATGGAGAATCCCTGTTGCTCCCAACAAAAGGTAGGAGAGGAGGAATTGGGATGACCAAGAAGAGCTGTTGGAGGGAGAGTTGCTATGAAATCTAAGATGGCACCATGGACAGAGCACTGTTTCTAAACTTAAGGAAATCTGAGTACAAAACTGGCCTTATACACTTAGTAGTTGTGTGACCGTAGGCAAGTTACTTCATCTCTGTCTGTCTCAGTTTGTTGATCTATAAAATGAGAGTGATGATAGCACTTATCTCCAAAAGGGTTGTTGTGAGAATAAAATAGAGATATCGTACAGTTCTTCACAAATCTTGAAGATGCTAATTCATTATCATCATCGTTGTTGTTGTTACTTTGCTCTGAATATAAAGTCTTTTGGATCCAGGCCTACACAAAAAAGAACGTTTAGCCCAGAAGGGAGATAACCTAGTCCTGCTCACCATATAATTTGTGACCTTGAGCAGCTCTTTACCTCAGTTTTTCTATTTGTTTAAAGTAGATGGATAATTATATCTGCCCTTCCTCTCACATATGAGAAAAGATTATATGATCATAGATTTAGAATTAGAAGGTAGAGGTTCATCTAGTTAAAGTCCTCCACTTTGCAGAGTAAAAAAACTGAGATCCAAATAAATTAGGTGACTTGCCCAGTCATGACAATACATGTTTGTGCTTTGAACAGAATTGTATTATACAGTGCCATTGTTTGTCAGTAATGGTATTCAGGGGACAGATGCCTTAGCTCGTTCATTCAGTTCCACAAATATTTATTAAATATTTACATTGGGTAAGATCCTATGCAAAATTTAATAAATATAATAATATTAATAAATTAATAACAAAATAAATTAATAAATAGGAGGGCTTCTACCCTCAAGACCCCTCCATTCAACCCCAAGGGAAATAATATTTACACAGAGAAGTATAATACATTAAGGGTGTGAAATGGGCAGGGAACAAAAGGTAGATCCCTCTTAAATGCTCTGGGAAATTTTGAGGAAGGGGAAAAGGCTTCAGTTTGGGATTAAGGAAGATTTCCTGAAGAAATGGCACTTGGGCTGGGTCTTGAAGAAATAGGAGAATTCTCAAAGGCAAAGAGGAAGGAGTTCATTTCAGGCATGAATAATGATCTTTATAAATGTTTAGAGATGGATGAGTTCAGGGAATAACTGGTAGCCTAGGTATATAGAGGTCATGAAGAGGAATAATAGGAAACAAGGCTTGGAAATGGAGGCTAGAGGTAGATTATACAAATCCTTAAATGACAGATTTGTATTTTATTCTGTCAACAGTGGGAAGCTATTGAAATTTCTTGAACAGTGGAGTAATATGAACAAACCTAATGCTGAAATCAATTAGAGAAATTCTTATTCTTTCATGTGTCTGAGATTTCATTGTGATGAGTGCTCTCTACAATCATTCACATCCCAACCAAGCTATTGTTTGAAAAATTTACTTAATTCTCTGTGAAAAGTATGAGCCTTTGTTCTTATAGCTATAAGTAGGACTATGCTAGTAAATGTTTAACAATCAACTCTCTAGAAAAGTGCCTATGACACACTTTAAAGTTTAATTTTCATTTTTAAATATTTTTTCCATAACTCTCAAATCTAAGCAGTTGATAAAGTAATAAATCAAGCCTTGATTTGTAGTGTTGCTGATCTCTGAGATTATAAATGCTCATGTTGAAAATTTTGTATTTGCTTCTTGCAAATCAACACACCAAGAGTTTGAGAAGAACAAGGTTGAGGACACAATAATGGAGTGTTTCATTTGAGCTGAATAATACGAAGTGAACACATATGTTGAGCAACTAGTATTTGTTAAATAGCTACTATATGCTTAGTATTGTGTGAGTCACCGTTGATATAAGTACAATGAATAAAACGATCCCTCTCTCAAGGAACTTACATTTAGGCAATTAATAATTTGAACAATTTTACTCTGGTTTCAAAAGAAAACAAAAGAAAATGAGACAGCACAGGAAAATTTATTTAACACAGAATTGGAAGGAATAGGAAAGTAGTGCCATGACAGAGCACTGAGCTAGGAGTGAGGAAGGTTTGATTTTAAATCCAACCTCAGACACTTACTAGCTGTGTGACCCTGGGAAAGTCATTTAACTTGGCCTCATTTTTCTCACTGGTAAAACAAACTGGAGAAGGAGATGGAAAAACACTCTAGTATTTCTGCCAAGAAAATCCCAAATAGATCATAGAGTCAAACATCACTGCAAAACAATAAAACAACAACACAGAGTTGGAGGATGTCAGTCAATAAACATTTATTAAATGACAATTCATAACTGCATAAAATAATTATTATGACATTGATGAAAATGTGATTGGAACATTTGGAAATGCATAATATATTGATGAAAAGGATATGGTTTCAGTAAACTGATCAGGAGCAAAGTGTGCCTCAAGAAAGGGAGTTCTCATAGTCGTTCAAGCTAGCAATATTTTATTCCCATAACCCCTTGGAGTAATGTCAATAGCTCTCTTAAAACACAACAAATACTAGGTCACTTCCTTCAGCCTTCCTGATGTTGTGGTGAGGAATTGGGCTGACCCTTGGATAATAACCTTTGCTCTCATTACCTGACTGACCCTTAAAATTTTTTTGACCCTGTATTTCTGATAGCATCCTTTATTCTTTAATACATTTCATCAGTGATACTATAGTATAATCTGTCTCTGTCCATGCTAGGCTCTGGGGAAATCCATAGCACTCATTTTTTTTCTCCAGGGTTTAGTAGATTAAAGCCAAAAGAAAACCTGGGCAGCTGAACAAAAATACAAGGCTGTCCCTCTCCAGCAGCTGTAGAGAGAATATGTCAGCATGTGTGACCAGCAAGCAATTTCAGAAGTTGAGGGGGGTGGAGTTTTGGAGAACGAAGACGGGAGCAAAGATAAGATAAAACATAAATTAGGGGATGATATGCTCTCCCTGCTAAACAAATCTTGAATTATTCAGCATTCTGAGATCACAGAGTGGTGTATTAATAACACACCTAAGGAAATCTTCTCATCTGGAGCAGAGAGGAGACATTTCCTCCTGGAAGGGGAAAGCTTTTGAAAATTACATTAGATTAACACAACCCAGGAATCTTGACATTCACACTAGAAATAGGAAGAACTTTAATGGGGCATGATTACAGAGAACGTGGGAAAGTACTCTTTCCTACTGCATTGTGTGCTGCTTCCCAGCTCCACCCTGGTCTAAAAAGAAGCCATCTCTTTTCAGGCAGAGAAAATCTATAAGCTTGGTGGTATTTAGAGTCATGAGTTTTCCAAGAAAGGATATTTATTTATGACTGGGTGGTCACCTCATTTTATACCTAGCCTTAATAAAAAATTGGGCATCATTGAATGGGTGTTGCCTCTGTTAAACTAACATGTTAAAAAGCTTAGTTTAAAAAGGCTTAATTCTCCCACTGCATCCAGGGCCATCTTTAATTATGCTGCTCTATATCTAGCTCCTGGATCTAGATGCCTCTGGAGGAGAGTGAGACTAGTGACCTCACACAACGCTCTCTCACTGCAATCCAATTCAGTTGCACATCATGGTATCAACTCCCTGTTGTCATGGTCCTCTGAGAATGGAATATGAACAACCAGGTTGTCGTAAAGAACTAATATTTTCTATTGACTGTATATAATTGTATTCATTGCAATTCAATTAAACAGTCATATTACATAAACAGTAATGATTTTACTATTTGCCAGTTAGGTATCATGGAAAGATAGTGGACTTTGGAGCCAGAGGATATGAGTTCAAACCCCAGCTCTGACATTTACTCTCTGCCTGTTCTTGGGCAGAGACAGCTTTCCTGGGCCTCAATATAATCATTTGAAAAAGGAGAGAGATTGGACTGAATGGTCTCTTGAGATTCCATCCAGTTCAAAATCTAACATGAATGATCCATAAGGTGAGTTTGTTGGGCTAGAAGCCTATTGAAGTCTTTCTGAGCTATGATTTGTTATCCTGGGCAAGGTGCTAGTTGCTAGTGCAATAAAGACCAAAACACAATAGACTATCTTAGGGAACTTCCACTCTGCTGGAATCAAAGTTGTTACCTGAGTATATCTATTGAGAAATACAGATAGACATAGACATAGACATAAAGATAGATAGCTATAGATATATCTATAGCTATCTATATCGATTTATTGAGAGATAGATATAGACAGACATAGATAAAGATGTATCTGTCTATAGATATATTGATCTACCTATCTATCTGAAAATACTCTCGGGAGAGAGGAGCACTTCCAACATCACGGGAGAGAAGTGATCAGAAATAGTTTTATAGAAAAAGTTGCATTTGATCTAAATCTAGAATGAAGTCTGGGATTCCAAGAGGCAGAGGTAAAGCAAGAAAGCATTCTGGGTTTGGAGGTTATAGCTAGTGCAAATGCATGGAGGTGGGATATGCGATATCATGTGTAAGAAACATGAAATGGGCCATTTTAGTAGGTGTATAGGATAAATGAGGGGGAGTGATATGAAATCAATTAGATAAAAGTTAGCATCTCTAGGTTCTGAAGACGGAGTTATGTCAGAATTGACAAAAGCCATATAAACATATAGGTACCTTGCCTTTCATTTGAGATTTCCTTAGTTTTTTCTTCCTGTATAATTTATACATTCAAAACTGTTATCCTTGTTTACTGTCCCATTAGATTGTGTGCTCTCTTAAGGCAGGCATTGTTTTTGTTTCTTTCTTTTTTAATCTTTAACACTTATCTCAGTGCTTGGCACATAACAGGAACTTAATCGTGTTTCTTAGAGAAGGAGATTTTAGCTGGGCTTTGAAGGAAGCCAGAGAAGCCAGGAAAGAGAGATGAGGAGGAAGTTCATTCCGGAGATAATAAAAAGTAAGAAAAAGTGCCCAGAATTGGGACATGGAGTTTCTGATTTGAGGAACAACATAGAAACCGGCATTTCTGAGTCACAAAGTATATGATATGGGGGAACAGGGTATACAAAGACTGGAACTGGAACGATAGGAAGGGGCAAAGTTGTGAAGATCTTTTAAAGCTAAATAGAAGATTTTATAATTGATCCTGGAGGTAATAGAAAGCTGCTGGAGTTTATTGAGTCATATGGTGACGTAGATGGAACTATGCTTTAGTACAGTGGATTGGAGAACTGAAAGGTGGATAGATGGAGTAGGGAGATATCTGAGGAAGGCAGATCTCCCCCCACCCTCTGCTCCAGCAGACTATTGCAATAGACCAGATATGAGATGATAGGGCCTGCACCAGGTTGTGATAGTGATAGAAGAGGACACCCAAGAGAGAGGTCTACAAAAGTAGACAGGACTTGGTTATAGACTACATAGAAAGCATGAGATATCGAGACATTGACATCCAGGTTGTAAATCCAATGGACTGGAGGGATGTTAGTGTCCTCAACAGCAATAGAGAAGTTAGTAATAGGAAAGAATTTGGAGTTCAGCTTTGAATATGTTGCATTTTAGATGACATCCAGTTTGAGCCATCTGGTAGTCTTCAACTCATTCAATGGAATTAAAGGACTTTTTCTCATTTTGTGAATTCATAAACTGTTAGAAATGGAAGGAATCTTGGAGAGCCACTAGTTCAACCTTTCATTTTGTGAAGGAGCAAGTCCCCAAAGTGCAGAATAATGGTATTTCACAGATGAAAGGACCTCAGGGTTCTTTCCCTTTCAGGAAAAGGGGAAAGCTTCCTTTCTATCAGGGAGAACTGTATAGTAGTAGAATGAGCTGCTTCCAGAAGTAGTGAATTCCTAGTTGTGTTCTCTCAGACCAGACAGAACAAGGCTGATGGCTTTTCCAGAGGATATTTCTTCAAATACAGAGACCTAGAGAGTTGGAGTGGCTGGTCAACATCCCTCAGCTAGCAGGAGAGCTGGCACTTAGATAAGTCCAGACTCCCAGTCTATGCTGCTTCTGAATTTCTCTACATTCTTCAGAGAGAGTATTTGAACAATGATTTTCAACTTTACAATAATAATTTTGAAATTATAATTTGCAAACTCTAGAAATAAGATTTACCGATTCCATCCTATATACTTTATATTAAACTTCAATATGTACAAGGTACTGTTTTACAAGCTAAGGATGAAATATTCTTTTTCTTCTCAGCATAGAGAGGGTATAGATAGAGTAAAAATAAAGCATGTGCAGGATGTTATAAAATAATTCAGTAGGGAGAAAGTGCTCAGATAAATCCAAAAGTACAGAAAGAGAGAGGAGAGAACAGGAAAGACTTGCTGTGGTTATTGTTGCTGTACAGAGGATTTATTGTTTATCTCCCCTTCCACCACTCTTTCCCAAGGGGTATTAATTACTAGGGTGCCCCAAGAACTGCATTTGAACAAGTCTTATTCCTAAAGTTCTTTCACTTTATGGACTCCATGGAGCATTATGGGGAAGTTCTATTGTGCAAAAAGCACTCACTCTTTTTATGTTCCGAAAAGAATAATAGGCTTCTTATTCTCCTGTTCTTGGAAAAGCGCTGGATATTAAGCCAGAAGATGTTTGCTATCAGAGTGACATTGGGCAAGTCGCTGGTCTTTGCCAGGTTTCGATTTGCTTATTTGTGAATAAGGCCAGACTAAGTGACCTCTAAAGTTCTTTCTGGCTCTGAATCTGTGGTTCTATGACTTGTCTTAACAATAAAAAAATAAGCTGCGGAAGCTAATACAAAGACAAATTTTTGCCTAAAATCACTATATTATTCACTCCTATGGATTAAGATGTGGAAAACTCCCTAAAAATGAAAAAAAAATGAAATTAGGCTAGCTCTTTTCTATCTACATTTTGGCTGGGCTGACAATGAGGTTATCTTCTGGTCACTTAGTGACATAATGAATAAAGAGCTGATCTTGAGGCTGGGAAGATTGACTTTAAGTCCCAATTCTGACTCAGATTTGTTGTGACTCGAGGAAAGTCACTGAACCTCTCGGTTGCTTTCTAAGTCTATGATTTGTTGACCTTCATTGCTAGAAGAACTTTTCTTATCTGGGAGTTCCTTGTAGTAAGAGATTCATAGATCCAATTTCCTGTCTCTCTATTATTGAATGAAGGAGGAAGCGCATCAAGGCTTATTAAATATCAAAGGCAGGACAGGAACCACAAGAATGTTGCCCTACTGGATGTTGGAACACTTTGAACAAAGCTCCATGGGAATTAGAAGAAGCAAAGGTGAATAATTTGGTGAGCAAAGGCAAATATCTCAGCCCAGGCTGTTGTCCAGCTTGGGATATGAAGTTAGGAATGGTGCTAGAGAAGCTAGCTGTGTACCTCAAAGATAGCTAATTCCTATAGAGGGAAAGAGGAATAAGATTGAAAGGGGAAGGCAAAGGGAAGGAGAAGAAGCATGTATTAAGTACCTATTATTTGCTAAGCACTTTACAATATTATTATTTTTTTTGATCCTTACAATAACCCTGGAAGGTTAGTGTTGTTATTTTGCCCATTTTACAGTTAAAGAAACTGAGGCATAGTGATTAAGTGACTTAATATCATAGAATCATAGTTTTAAAACTAGAAGGGACCTTGAAGGTCATCTAAGTCAACCCTTGCACTTTACAAATAATAAAACAGAATAGTGCCATGCCCAGAGCTACACAGATCATGATACAACCAGATCCAATATTCTTCTTTCCTTCCCACACTTCCTCCCTCCCTTCTCTCCTTCCTTCTCCCTCCCTTCTTCTCTCCCCTCCCTTCTCTTCTTTCCCCTTTTCTTTCTTTCTTCCTTCTTTTCTTCCTTCCTTCCTTCCTTCCTTCCTTCCTTCCTTCCTTCCTTCCTTCCTTCCTTCCCCTTTTCCTCCTTCTTTCTTTTCTTCCCCCTTCCCTCCCTCCCTCTTTCTTTCCCACCCTTTTCCTTCCCTCCTTTTCTCCCTCTTTCCTTCCCACCTTTCTTCTCTCCCTCTCTCTCTCTTTTCCTTCCCTTCCTCTCTCCCTCCTTTCTTTCCACCCTTCCCTTCCTCCCTCCCTTCATTCCCACCTTTCCTTCCTTCCTTCCTCCCCTCACTTTCTTCCTTCCTTCCTCTCCTCACTTCCTTCCTTTCTTCATTTCTATTCAACACATAACTTTTTCCCAATTACATGTACACTTTGTACATTCTTTTTTTTTTTTTTCAAATTTTGAATTCCAAATTCTTGCCCCCCAAATTGAGAATATCCTTTCCAACATATCGTATTACTGAGGGTGGTCTCATTCCCATGCAAAAGGAAAGACTCCAAGAAGTTGAAAAGACATGGCCCCACAATTAGAATTTCCTTACTTTTAGAAAAAACAAAAAGTATATTTTAGTAACCTTTTGGGGACAGAGATTTACAAGGATTCAATTTATTAGGAGATAGGATTTTGAAACTCTCTGAACCAAGGAGCCTCTGGAGGTGAGCAAAGAAAAGAAAGCACTAGGAAGTGCTATTTCACATCAAGGAAAACTTGTATTCCACCAAAAGCAAGCTCATCGCCTCAAGGAAGGATTTTTAGGCCCACTCCAAAGGCCTTAATAATATGTTAGGGGTCCAAAGGGACCATGTAATTTAATGGAGTTTGAATGATTTGTGGAAGCTGGGGAAATGTGGAGCTGAACCACTGTGTCTTACTAACAGTGTAAGAGCCACAGCTCTGAAGAAGAAATGAATGTCATTTATAACAACCTTGACTTAGAAAGGGCCACCTCAAGTTGGCCTCAATTACTGCCAACCTGGGTTTTCTAAAAATGGATGCTCTTTTCCTCTCCTTCCCCTGAGCATTGAGATGAGATGATACTGAGGGAACCTCATTGCTTTGGCTAGACATTCAATCCCACTCTAGAAATATTTTCATACTTTTCATGGGTGAGCAAGTTGGGCCAGGTGTTGAAGATGCAAAGAAAGTAGTGAGACAGGTCTTGCCCTCAAGGGGCTTCCTTTCTACTTGGGAAAACAACATTTCTTTCTATTCAAGCAAGTATGTTTATTTGAATGCCTGTTATGTGCCAGTTATGGTGGCAAGGGCTGAGGGCCAACAGATAAAACTTTCACTTCAGACACTTATTAGTTGTGTGTCCCTGAATAAGACACTTAAACGTTATTTGCTTTGGTATCTTCAGCTATAAAGTGGGAATCGCTGCTAATACATAACCTCTCAAGGGTTTTGTGAGGGTCAAATTGAAATTAGATTTGTAAATTGCTTAAGCACAGTTTGTGGCACATAGCAAATATATATAAGTATTTATTCCCCTTCTCTTTTCTTGCTGACATCAAGAAGCTTATATCTACTGGGGAGAGGGGGGATACATCCATTTATGCAGGTAAGTAATTATTAAAATATATTCAAAGGACTATATTAAGTACATTGCAAAGTGATTTTAAGCGAGAAAGAGTGCTACCAATTGGACATTAGTAAAAGACTAATGCAAACGATGGCATCTGATCTAAACATCTAGGTAGTGCGGTGGATAGATCTCTGGTCCTGGATTCAGGAGGACCCGACTTCAAATGTAATCTCAGAAATTTATTAGATGGGGCAAGTAACTTGACCCTTGACAAGTCACATTTTCCATCTGGATGCATTTTCTCTGACTGTCCCCTTTCTTCTGATCTACCTTCTGTAGTTCTTATTTTCCATCTGGACTGAATTAAAAAATCAATCTACTACAAGAAGCCTTTCCCCCTCAGTGCTAATGGCTTCCTTTCCTCCATGATTTATTTCTAATTAATCTCATCTATAGCTTGTTTGTATGTTGTTTGTATGTTGGCTCCCCATTTTATTGGGAACTCCTTGAATGCATGGAGACCTTTACTTTACTTTCTTTCTCTGGTCCTTAGCACACTTCCTGACAAATAGTAGGTGCTTAATAAATGCTTGTTCATTTGACTTGGGAGTTTCATTGAGTATTTTTTTATCTTTCTTTTTTTTCCAGTTACTCCTTTTTTTTTTTTAATATTTTGGTATATTTTTTACTTGGCCCATTCTTCTTGAGGATCGCCTCTAGTTTTGTCTCTATCTCCTTAAAGATTAGAGCAATGCCTTAAGTATGTTTCCAAGGCTTCACCATGTGAAGAACCCTCAATCTGGATCTCTGGGAACGGCTGTGTGTGTGGAGAAAAGGAATGTATGTGAGAGATGTGGTGGCAATGAATGTCTACTATAGGGATAACCAGATAGTGTCTAAATGTGCCCTTGGGAGGAAGGGATCAATAATGAGAATCCAGAGTTTTCTGTTGGCCTGAGCAGGAAGCAGTGGTCTCAGAATGAGAAATACCCATCTGAAAACTGAACTTTGGAAAGATTCTTTTTTAATCTAAGTTATATTTGGAAGGCTTAAAGAAGGTGTGAGGGGAGAGGGGATTACTTTCTTAGAAATAATGAATTCATTTTTGCCATTTCCAAGAGTGTTGGAAACATTTTTTTTTTCAGAAGGGATAAAAATTTTAAAGCATCTTCTCTGCCTCATCTCAAACCCCTGTTGAAACCCAGAAAACCCAATTTTCACTTTTTCTATGCTATTGTCCATCTAGGAATAACAAAATAATATAATTTTAGAGTTGGAAATGTCCTCAGAGTCTGGATAGTGCAGCCTATATGTTAAAAAAGTAACCCCCAATAATATACCCGATGAGTTGTCATCTAGCCTTTATTAAAATCCTCTAGTGTGAGGGGAACCTACTTCTTCCCAAGACAGCTCATTTCACTTATGGACAGCTCAAATGCTCAAGTAGTTGTTCCTGACATTAAGCCTAAATCTGCTGCTCTGACCCTTCTTTCCTTTGCTTCCTGTTCTGTCCACTGGGATGGAACAGAATGATTCTAGTCTCTTTTCTATCTGGCAGCTTTTCAAATAAATGGAGTCCAATGTCATCTTCTTCCTGAAGACTTCTTTGTTCTAAATGAAACATCCTTGGTTGCTTTAACTCATCCGAGTATGTCATAGACTCAAAGTCATCACCATTCTGATTGTTTTTCCTTTTAAGCTCTCTATTGTTTCTTCAGAAAAATTGGACCCCAAAATGAATGAATATAATACTCTATATGAAGTCCGACTAGAGCAAAGTGAAATAGCATTATCATATATTTCTTGAAGCTATGGCTTTCTTAACCAATGCATGATTGCTTGAGAAGTTTTGGCTAACACATTCACTTAGGGACTCATATTGAAGTTGTAGAGTAAAAATCTCTGGATCTTATTATTTTTTAAAGATTTTGAGCTACTTTTCATCAATATCTCCCCTTCTCACCCTTCTCCCCCTCCTTCTCATATATATATATATATATATATATATATATATATATATATATATATATATATATAATCTTGGGCTCAAAAAGTGAGTGTATGTATGTTCCTGATATTTTCTCTCTCTCTCTCTCTCTCTCTCTCTCTCTCTCTGCGTGTGTCTCCTGAAATCATTTTCTTTATTTATATTTATCTCAATTACACCTTATTGATTTAAGCCTAGTTTTCTAATCTGTGAGGTATTTTCTGGATCTCCATTTATTCACATACAATGTGTTAGTACGAGCTTGTAAATGAATGAATGAATCATTTATTAAGTATATACAAAACATTATACTGAATACAGTACAAATAAAATGTAAGACCATCCATATTGTTAAGGGTTTATATTCTCATGGAGGGAGACATCTTTAACTCACATGGAAAGACCCCAACATCCTTGGAGTACAAGGCAGAATAGATGATAATGCCTCTTCAACAATTTCCATTGCTGGTGACCCATCAGTTTCTGAGATCCAACCTATTTGGCAACTCCAACAATTTTGGTATCAAGACCATTCTCTTCTCATTGTCTAGTAGTTGTGATGGTAGTGCCCATTGGAACAATTGAAACATCCACAGATGGCATAAGTATATCCTCTAGATTTGTATCTAAGTCATTGATTAAAAAAAATAACCAGAGATCCCTGGGGTATTCTGCTTGTCACTCTGTGACAAGAAACCCTTAATGCAACCTCACCTATTTTAGAATCTATTTAATGAGATTATTGTGTAGCCTAAATGTTGCCATCTCTCCTCCTGTCATGAGAATGAGACACCATATCCACATTGTTAAAATCCATACCACATTGTTAAAATCTTTGTAAATCATATTTATATTTGGCTCTCTTTCTTTTCACTTTTCCTTCTCTCCTTTAGGTCCTAGTTAAAATTTAACCTTCTATAAGTAGTCATTCTTAGTTTTCTTTTAATGTTAGTACCTTCTTTCTGGGATTAGTCCCAGTTTGTTCTGTTTATAGATTGTTTGAACAAAATTCTAGTATCCCCAACACTTAGCACAGTGCCTTGCATATCATAGAGTTAGAAATATAATAAACCAAATCCAATCATAGAATGCTCCATTTGGAAAGGGATGACAGATCACATATCTTAAACTATTTCCCAAAGAAGTCACCCAAGGTCTCACACATATCTAGGTAGTGACAAACTTGGAATATAGAAGAAATAGTTTAACAATTTGGCATCTGAAAAAGAGCTGGTGGTTGTAGTGGACTACAAGTTTCACAAAGGAATTCACAGTGAGGTGTGATAGTCAAGGAACTTAATGCAATCTCAAGAAAAATGAGTGATCCACTAAGTAGGCAGTTGATTGTCTTGATAGACTCTGCTGTACTAAGATTGCACATGGAAACTTGTGTTCAGTTCTGATTGCCCCATTGGAGGAAGGATATTGATAAGGTATAGTGTCCAAGGGAGGTTGGCCAGCACAGTTGGGTTCAGGCCATATGAAAATGAGTGGAAAGAATTGGGAATAGTTAATTTGAATCAGTACACATGTGTGAAAAAAGACATAGTGGGAGACATAAGTGCCTTGAGTTTTTGAGGGGTCATTTTGCAAAAGAAGGGTTAAACTTATTCACCTTGGTCCTAGATGGTAGAACCAGGAGCCATGGATACTGAATGTACTCTGTCATCTAATGATTGGCTTCTGTGTTGTTCCTCACACAAAATATTCCATCTCCCAACTCCATGAATTTTCATCTACTGTCCTCCATGCCCGGAACCATTTCCCTCCTCATCTTTACCTCTTGGGTTCTCTGATTTCCTTTAAATCTCAGCCAAAATCCTACCTTCAACATGAAACCTTGCCTAATTAATCTTAATTCTATTGATTATTTCCTATTTATCTTGTATTTACCTTATACATGCATAGTTGTTTGAATGTTGTCTTGGCTGTTAGATTGTGAGCTCCTTAGAAGCAGGAGCTGTCTTTTGACTGTCTTCCCAGCCCTTAGCACAGTGCCTGGTATGCCTAACAATTGCTTGTGGACTTGAATTGAAAAGAGACAAATGTCAGAGCAACATTTCTTAACAGTGAGGGTGAGCAAAAGGGGAGTGGGTTACTTTGAGAGGTCATGGATCCTTTCCCTTATTGCCCCCACGGAGTTCTTCAAGTAAAGACTGAAGATGAACACTCATCAGGTATGTTGTGATGCAGGTGCAAGGTGGGCCATATGGTTCCTGAGATTCTTTGATTAGAAATTCACAAGTCATACAAATGGCCAGGGCCTCTAAACCCTCTTCTGAGATAGAGAAGAGAAGGAGGAAGGAAAACTGAATGGATGCCATACAGGTTGTGTGGGCCCAGTCTATTCACACTTTCTTTCAAATGCATGTCAGCTGTGTGATTTATAACAATATTTGATTGAAGGAAAATGATCACTCTTGGATCCATGTTAAATTACATAACAGTGCATCAGCTTACATAACAGAGCTTGCTTAATGCTTTGATGGGATCTGGATCTGAGAAATGCCTTTCCCAGCTTCTTGGCTGCTAACTTTATCATAAAACAATTTAAAGCAATGCCATTCACTTTCATAATGATTCTTCCATAACTAGTATTTCAAAGAGCATATAAAAGAGAAGAAGATTACAAACATTTCAAAAAAGAGAAAGAAAAAAGAAAATCTTATTCAAACACCATCAAAAATAAATGATTCTCTGCCCCTTCCCCAACTTAACTTTAGAAATGCTTATCATCTCAAAAATGAAGCATTTTGGAGTCTATGAATTCCCCAGCATGGGGGCCTAATGAGGGAAACCAAAACCACTTGCTGTTTAAAACCTGATTTTCAGGACAGAATAAAAGCCAAATTGGAGCCCATCCTGCAGTGTAAACATAAAATGAATTAGAAAATGGGAAGGGTATGTTTGAGTCAAGTGAAATCTTTGTTCCACTAATGGGAATAGTATTACTTTCAAAGGCCTCACTCCCAGCTAAAGGCTGATTCTGCTTTTATTATGATTCTTTGATAGTGGCTGAAGAATAAGAAGGAACTGGAAGAGAATAAAGACAATAGCTCATCAGAAGTCTGTCCCCTTGGAACCTGACAATGGCCAGCCTTGGGGGGATGGGGGTTTGCTCAGTGCAAACAGGATTCTGAAGTTATATTCAGGGAAGCAGAAGCAGGAAATAGGTACACAGTACCAGAAGAAGTATCAATGTCTTTAGCTATTTCTGGGTTTTCTCGATTGCAAGGAAACCTATCATTTTGGACCATCTAATCTTCTCCTTCTGCCCACCGTAGGATCTTTTGAATTGGATCCAATACTGATGATGGGAAGCATAGATTTTAGGATCAAAGATTTTCAGTTAGAAAGGAGCTTAATGGTGACCTAGTCAAATCCTCTCACATTTAACAGATGGAGAAGCTGGGGAAGTGACTTTCCTGAACTCATAGAAAAGAAAAATTAAAGATTCCAGCTCATATCCCCTGGCTTCAAATCCAGTATTTTCTTCATTGCCTCTGAAGTATTTATTAATTTCTATTTTTCAGCTTTCACTGAAGTTTTCTTTTTCCCTCCAAAGGTGGATTTTGAGGAACTACCTAATATAATGCTCTCTCTCTCTCTCTCTCTCTCTCTCTCTCTCTCTCTCTGACTTTCTGTCTCTGTCTGTCTCTCTCTGTCTTTCTGTCTCTCTCTCTCTTTCCCTCCCACCCTCTCTTTTTCTCTCTCTATATGTATATATGCATATATGTATTTTGTGTAGATTTATGATTTTCTTGGGAAAGGAGAAGAATGGGAAATTTATGTCACAGCAGACATGTCAGAGGCATGACCTGAACAGAACTTCTTTAATCTAAGACTCTTTATCTTTCCATTGTAGCATTCTATTTCTTTTCTTATACATGGTAGGCACTTAATAAAATCTGTCAAAGATAGTGATTTGAATTGAAGTGACATGAAGGGAGGACATAGTTGATAACTTGCTTGTACAGATGATATTAATCTTGCTAAGCCTTTTCTCTCCTATTTTATGATGAACAAAAATCTGTCTTCTGAATATTGCAAAATGTGAGCTTACAAGGAAAACCAAATTTTATCTACAAATAAGTATGAGTGACAGATTGGATTTGTTCAACTTCAGCTTCTGATATTGCTAGCTATATTAACACTGGCCAAGTCACTTAATCACTCTGAGAATCATTTTCCTCATCTGTAAAATGGGAATAATGATAACACTCATAACAACCTCACAGCATTGCTGGGAGGGTTAAGTGAAATAGTAGCTGGTAACTACTTTGGACCCTTTAAACATTATCTAAATGTGATCAGTTTATTAGTAATAATAATAATAGAATTATAACTGGAATCCTCATTAATGGATTTTCTAAATATTCTCAAGATGATCAAATGTGGTTAAAAATTAAATTACAAAAACTCATTTTTCATGTTGAAAAAATAGTAACAACAAAAAACTAAGCTAATAATAGGATCTTACAACCATGTAATTAGTTAGCTAATTAATGGCACTTTTTTTTTCCAGTTAGAATCCTTACAAGATTAGAAGCTATATTTTCTTTAAAAAAATTATATTTTATCAATTTAACATGAAAAAACTCTAAAAAGATCTTTTCTAAAAATAATTTATCTCTTGCTGACAAAAGGAAGAAGTTATGCTTTCACTTTAAAAACATGGTACCAACATAGTCCATAGTAACTGACTACATTTTTTTGCCTCTTCCTGTTAATTTTATTTATATCATTTTTCCATTGTAGTTGTTGTGTGTAGTTATCCTACTAACTTTGCTTTCCTTTCTCTGTATCAGTTCATACAAATCTTCGAGGTTTCTCTGAATTCTTCATATTCTTGAATCATTCCTTGAATCGGTATATATTCTATTACAATCATATAACCATAATTTGCTCAACTGTCCCCAATGACTGGGCACATATTTTGCTTCTAATTTTTAAAAATAAAGTAGTTAACATTATTCTGCATCTGGGGGGTCTTTTATGCTGCCAATAACTTAAACTTGCTTTCTGCTCTTCCTCCTGTAGGATCATGCTCATGTGATTGCTTAACTCATGTTTTCCCATGATGCTAATTTTCAGGCCTACTCGAGACAGCGATGATGATGAGGATGATGAAAAAAAAGGAAGAGGTTGCACCCTTCAGTACCAGCATGCCATGGTGCGTGTGCTAACACAGTTTGTGGCTGAGTCAATGGATTTAGGAGGCCAGCTGACTTATATGTTGGGCTCTGATTGGCAATTTGACATCACCGATCTAGTGACAGATTTCATGAAGGTGGAAGAACCAAGAATTGCCACATTACAAGATGGCAGGACCCTGGTTGGCCGTGAGCAGGGAATAACAACAGTGCAGGTACAAGAAATAAACAAATGCATGTATATATGTAGCTAAAGAATAATGAGTTAAATAAGCAAAATTCTTGAATTCAAATGACTTGAAATTCTTAGAAATTCACTTATTTAAGAAACATGAAAGAAGGTTCAAAGCAACAATGGAAAGAAAAATAAATCTTGAAACTCTAATTCATGCAAACAGGAATAAAATGGACTTTAGTGAAATCTTGTGCCAGCCCCTCAACAATAATGGCTAGTATTTATATAGATCTTACTGTGTGCTGGGCATTGTGCTAAGTGTTGAAATTATTATCTCACTTAATCCACACAATAACTTTGGGAGTTAGGTCATTCTTATCTCCATTTTACATATGAGAAAACTGAGGCAAACAGTTAAATGACTTGCCCAGAGCCATACAGCTAGTAAATGTATGAATTTGAATTCAGGTCTTCCTGATTCTAGGCCTGATGCTCTATTCATTAAGTCACCTAGCACATAGTAGATGCTTAATAAATTTTAACTGATTGCTTCTGTTTGAATATCTCAAGCACTGAGAATACCCACCTACCATCAATCACATTCATATGCTACCTTTTCCCTTGCTTATTATTATTGACTGAAAATCATGAACTTCATGAAGGTAGCTATTCTTTTTCAAAACTCATGTATAACTTTAGCAGATATGTGTGGGTATGAACTGTTCAAGACACCTTTAAATTAAGATGGAAAAAAATCCCATTCATTTGAGCTAAAACAAATTCTTTATATTCGGTACTGTGAGTGAGAATGCCATCTGGGTAATTATGAAAGAGCCTGATTTTTTTTAAATGACTCCGATCATTGTCACTTTAGGCCACTCTTTTAAGTTTTGCTGAAAGTTGTGCCATCAGAATTGCTTTATTTGGTCTAGTGATCTCTTCCTTCATTTCTCACAGATAGAGGTCAATTAGAGGTTCACTGAGGTAGAATGATTTCTTTAGAGCATAAAACCTGAGAATCACATAATTTTTAAGTTTGAAGGTATCTCAGAGACAGTTTTTCCCAACCTATATTTGAAAAGTACTCCCCTCTCCCAGAACTGACAAGTGGTCAATCCATTGTTTTCTTGAGAATGTTTAGTGAGGGTTCCTTCCTTAAATTTCCTGTTATTTTCTTGATTAATTCTAATTATGAGAATTGTGAGAAATATTTTTTGGGGGGAGGCATAATAAGTGCTTAATTAATATTTGTTGACTGAGTGACTTGACATGAAGCCTGGATTTTCTTTTTTACAAATTCTTCCCTTTGTGACACAATCTGCCATCTCAAACCAAAGCAGAATATGTCTAAATGCCCTTAAAACACTTCAAAATAATGATCCTGAATCTTTCTCTGAGTTAAACATCCTTAGTTTCTTCATTTAATACTGTCATAGTCTCAAGGATTTTCATCTTTCTGTGAACACCATTAGTCTAATAATCTTGTTCCTTGCTTTGTTCCAAGAAGCAAATACAATTAATTTTGTTACCATTAAAAATCTACCACTTTCCCAAGATTTTTACTAGCAATTTACTTATTATTATGTCACTGGATGAATGGAGACATTTATTAGACAAATTATTTTTTTTGAAGGCCCAATTCTAAGATTTGCATTATGATTGGTAGAGGTAAGGATAAGTACTAGAACTGTGATGTGACTGATATGGGAAACTCAAATGAGGAAACTCTACGACCAAGGGAAATAGCTTCTTTAGATTGGATTGTCTCAGAGTGAGCGAGTCTTCACCTTTTTTGTATCCATGGAACCCTCTGGCATTCTGCAGAAGCCTATGAGACCCTTCTCAGAATCATATTTTAAATAATTGAATGAAATGATAAATTTCAGTTACAGATTAGAAAAAATAAAGATGCAATTATTGATCTAAGTACATGGAGCCTCTGAAATCTATTAATAAAACCCAGGTTAGGAATCCCTGCTCTAGGAATTACCTAGAATGCTGAGAAAGGTTAAGTGCTTTAACCTAGGACAATACAACTAGTTTGTCTCAAAGTTGAGATTTGAAGCCAGGTCTTCTTGCTTTCAAAGGTGTCTCTTTATCCATTGTGTCATACTGCCTCTCTATTTTTATCATCATTATTATTCATTATATATTACTATTATTATCATTATTGTTCCTGCTTAGAGAGATGTCTATAAAACTAGACATTGTAAAGAAAGTGGTGGATTACATTGATAGAGGGAATTTTTTCATTTGACAGTTTTCTTAGTAGAGAAATCACAAGTCCAGTCCCGATCCTTATCCTATTAATATTGCTACTGTTATTATTATTTATAAGATATAGATACTTGTCATCCAATTAAGTCCAACTGTTATTACAGAAGGGAGCTCTGTGCTGGCTGTTACAGAGATCAAAGGAAGAAAATGGGTTGCACTGATATCTTTAGGATGCTGTCGTTTTCTATTGGTGAAAGTAATTGAACAATTAGGAAATGCTTTTACAGACCATTTTGGCAAGTGCGTTCATTTAGTTGCAAATTGGGAGAACATTTTGGTGGAAACATCAATTATGGGGTTTAAAATGATTATAACAAAGTTATGATTAAAAAGAAAACATCAGTGATTATCGAGGTCTATTTTCCTGTCTTTGAGAGGCAGCATTGACAGTGGATAAGAGGGTCAACTCTAGAATTGACAAGAAAAGGATTCAAGTCCTGTCTCAGACACATACTAGAGATGTGACTATGGGAAAAATATTTAACCTTTCAATACTCATCAGCCACTCTAAATCTACAGGTTACAGAATAAGTTGCTGATATTGGTCAATGGAAGTTTCTATTCCTGGAGTTCCCTAATTGCTAATGAAATTAATTATCCAGAACTACCCCCACCCCAACAAAATCAAACACAATTCTGTACATTTCAGCTTTATGTTTCACTAGCAGTGTGGAGAGCTCAAACCCCTAAAACATTTATAAAGTCCTTAGCTTGTGCCTGGATCTGTGTGCGATGTTGGGGAAGCAAAAACAAAGACAAAGTAGTCAATGTTTTGGTGTTTATTTTTTTCAGGTCCTCTCACCTCTCTCTGACTCCATTTTGGCTGAGAAGACTGTCATAGTACTGGATGATCGGGTCACTATCACAGACTTAGGGGTACAACTTGTGGCTGGCCTGTCTCTTTCTTTGCAACCCAACAAAGGAAACAAAAGAGCCATTGTTTCAACAGCATCTGCTCATGATATGCTTCATGCCCCACAACAGGTAGGATTTCTTTTCCCAAGAATGCTTGGACCCATGGTAAATTCAAGATAACAGCTTGGAAAATTGAGAAACCTCATTCAAAATCTCCCAGAGCTCTGGGAAAGAAGGCTATGCTCCAGTGGAAAGAGGAGTGGAAGACATATGTCACACCATAGCATGTAGCTTCAAATCTTGACTCTGTCACTAACTCCTTTTTTTAATTTTTAAATTTAATTTTTTTCCCCAACACCTTGAATGACTGTGGGAAAGTTGCTTTTTTGTCTCAATTTATCTGCAGAATGGAAGATTAGAGCATTAGCATCTATTAGCAGCATTAAATCTGATCTTAAAATGCTAAGTCATTTTACTCACACTTAGGTTTCAGTTTCTTCCTCTGCAAAATATGAGGACTAGTTTGCCCCTGTAGACCTTTCTAGTTCTAAATCTATGATCCTAGAATCCTAAATGTCTTTAATCCTTCTGGGCCTTCGTTCCTCTATCTGCAAAATGAGATCATTGGACTCAATGGACTTCAGAGTCCTTTCCAACTTTAATTCTTTATGACTAGTTCCGGATCAGAAATGATCTCAGAGAGGCCAAAGATTCCAACTCAAAATTACCTATGAACTCCCTATACACACCCTTGATAAAGGTTCACTCGGCCTTTTAGGAAGGGGATCTCTCTTCTTCCAAGTCAATCAGCCCCTTCCACTTTAGGGGAGCACCAATCCCAGTGTCTTGGATTAAATTTCTTCTGTAAAATTACATATTTACTGTTTGGTCAATTGCTGTCAGGCTGGCTACCTGTTTATCTTATCCAGGGAAAGTCTCCTGCTACAACATGACAGAAAGATTATATTTCTCTACTTTTGCCAAAGCAGTGGGCTTTTTTTTTCCTTTCAGTTTTTTATTCTTTGAGATTTTCTTTCAGGTTCTTTTGCAAGCACAGCTTATGTGTGCCAATTTGCTGTTGGTTTACACTATAATTATCTCAGGTCTAAAACACTCCTCTCATTTTCAGACTTTAAAACAGAAATACTTTGAAAAGGGAACCGTGAAAGAATCTTGGCTTTCAAGTACCTTAAACTCATAATGCATCCTTTTCTAAGTACCTCAAGTGAGCACCTACATTCCTTTTCTAACGTTGACTTCCTCATAAAGTCTGTTTAAAGTGGTATTTTCTGGAGGCGTGGGCTGATTAGTTGCACCTGGAAATGATTCTGATGCTTTGCCTGATATTTCAAAATGGGCTTTGCAAAGGTCAGAGCCAAATTCATTTATATGTCACGCTATAAATTAATGCAATTTAAAAAAAAAACTATCCATTAAACAAATCACTGGATCTTTGTGCTAATGGAAATGTGCCTTTATTGCTAACATTACTTTAATACAATGCAAAACATTAAAAAAAATCAAAATCAAATATTTCTAAACAATCCAATAACCTCTAAAGTTCACTTCAGATACAATAAATGTATATTGTGCTTGTTTTTCTAATCTTATAAATAAAAAATCCAACACTTTACCAGCAATCATTAATTCTTGGATTATGTTCAATGATGGCTTGGTGATGCCCTTGGACTTTTATGATTTCAAGGATTTGGCAGTTAATGTCTCTTCATTAGATAAAATAAAGTTGTCCACTCAGCCAAGTCTTCAATCCAAGTGGTCCATTAATCAATCAATTGAGCAATCAACAAGTATTTAATAAATGTGTACTATGTGCCATGTTATATTCTAGGTAACAGGGGTAGAAAGACAGAAATCAATCAATCAATCAATTAATATGCATCTATTAAGCATGTTTTATGTGCTAGGGATTCCACTAAAGAATGGAGATTTACATACAATGAAGGAAGAAACAGTTCCTGCCCCTGAAAAGCTTACATAATACCAGGGGGCAACATGTTCACATATAAATATATACAATATAAATACAGGATAATTTGAAAAAGAGTAGATGTATTTTTTTTCTATTTTATTTTATTTTTTTGCTAAGGCAATTGGGGTGATTTGTCCAGAGTCATACAGCTAGAATGTGTTAAGTGTCTGAGGCTAGATTTGAATTCTTGTACTCTACCTAGCTGCCTATTTCTTCCTAATATATATGCACACACACATATGTATATATATATATATATATGTATATATACACATTATATATATACTTATTATATATTATATATTTTATTATATATATAACATATCTATCTATACTTTTGTAGAATCCTGTAAGAGACAATATGGTATAATAGAAAGAGAGCCAACTTTGGGGTTAGAAATCAATTTTATGAGTATGTACCAGAAAGCATGCTGTCTGCTAGGAATAGAAAGACAAAAACAATAGAAGTACCTACCTTCAAGGAGATTATATTCCAGCAGGTTCAAGTCTTTCCATTTACATATATATTAGCTGTATGATTTGGGGTTTTTTTACTTAAATTTAAGACAATAAGTTGCAGATAAGTTTTCTTTCTCATACCTGGCATTACCTATGCCAAAGAAATGACAGGTTGGAATTTTCAATGCCAAGGACAGCATAGGTTAGGCCTGAAATAAATAAATGCATGAGTATATAAATAATTTCCTCTTACTCTGATTATAATGTCATATTCTCTTTTCCCTTTCTTTAGGAAGCAATAGTCAGTTCTTGGCTTTTGTTCAGCGACGGCTCGGTAACTCCTTTAGATATTTATGATCCTAAGGATTTCGCTGTTGCCGTCACATCATTGGATGAGATGGTGGTGTCTGCCCAGCCAAGCCTTCAGTCCAAGTGGCCCATTGTGGTTGCTGAGGGGGAAGGGCAAGGACCGTTGATCAAGTTAGAAATGATGATCAGTGAACCTTGTCAGAAGACCAAGAGAAAGAGCGTTCTGGCGGTTGGGAAAGGAAGCGTCAGGGTAAAATTTGGGCAGAATGTGGATGAGAGCCAAGGAAGCACCAATGACATTGAGGGTGTCAATCGTGAATATAAAGAGCATCTCAGTAATTCCATAGAGAGGGAAGGAGACCAGGAGAGGGCCATACAGGAGTGGGCCAAACATGGTACTTCTTTTGGCCAGGAAGAAAGTGGCAATAAAAGTACGACTCCACAATCATCTTTTGAGGGAAAGGGGAACAAGTTTCTTGAGAATGGCCAACTCCAGAATAATGCAGATGCCTTCACAAGTTTCCCTACCCAAGTAGAGTTACCAGAGCCAAATAATCCCAGTGATCTTTCACTGACCTCTAGGGGATTAACAGATTTAGAGATTGGCATGTATGCCCTACTCTGTGTCTTCTGCCTGGCTATTTTAGTCTTCTTAATCAACTGTGTGGCATTTGCTTGGAAGTACCGACACAAAAGGTTTGCTGTGAGTGAGCAAGGAAATATCCCCCACTCTCATGATTGGGTTTGGCTTGGGAATGAAGTGGAGCTCTTGGAGAACCCCGTGGATATCTCCCTTCCATCAGAGGAATGCACCACCATGCTCGATCGTGGGATGCAGTTTGAAGAGAGCAACTTCCTTCTAAATGGCAGCTCTCAGTCAGCACTGCACAGCCATCTCCTTAGACCTGCTGATTATGTTTATGAAAAAGAAATAAAAAGTGAACCTCTCAATCCTGGCCCGAAAAGGAAACGTGTCAAGTTTACTTCATATACTACTATTCTCCCGGAGGATGGAGGCCCATACACCAACTCTATCCTTTTTGACAGTGACGATAATATCAAGTGGGTTTGTCCAGATATGAGTCTTGGGGATTCGCAAGAGTTTAGAGACTATATGGAAAGACTGCAAGACCAGATGTAAACTACTTTATTATGTTTGTATTCACCTTTATGCCTTCTGTTTTGGAACGATGGAGCAGGAAGTCCTGTCAGCAATAGGGGAGGATGAAGTTGAGCTCAAGACGTGGAGGTCTGGATGGACCACTTCACATGTGGGTAGCAGAGCTATGATGGTTTCATTTGAAGCCAGGGCGCCTCTCTTCAAAACCATGTGGTGGATTCTGGAAGGGCTTGGGGGGAAGGGGTCTAAGACAGCCATTTTTTGATACTGCCTGGTACTAGCACAGTGCTAATACAAATAAACTCCGACCCCACGGGACGCAATGTGAGATTCATGGCATCTCCTGATGGACAGCCGTTTGGAATTAGAGAGGACCTGGGGTTTGATTTTTTTTCTATTCCTAGTCCTTTGTAAAGCACAGTGGACATTTCCTTGCCCTTGGCCTGAGAATAGACATCTTTGAAAGATAATTGAATGTAGCCATTTCATTTTATTTGTGATGAGCCGTGCTCATGGTTTTTTATATACATTTATACCACCCCTCCCCTAGTTCACGTGGCCTCTGGGTTTCTTTTAGAAAATGGAAGAGAAGAAATCTCAAATTTTCCTTTTTGGGGATTCTTTTGATTTGTATAAAAATTTAGTTCCTTGTCTTTGCCATGCTGTTTATGCTGTGTCCATTTGGATGCTGATTTTCTCCATGTTTTAGCTTTTAGGGACAGTCCCTAAGAATCTCATCTTCATCTTCTTTTCTTCTTCCTCTCTGGAATCCCTGGTGGCAGGCTGGGGGGGTGGGGAGCACGTCCTTTGGCATCTTTCCACCTAGAGCTTGAACAATTTGGAGGGGAGGGGATATTAATGGGGCATTAGTCAGTTTATTTTTGTCCCAGGCAACTGGAAATTAATGGGAAACTAGGGGCTCTATTTCATAGAGGAAAAAATGTCTCAATTAAAACAGCTGTATTTATATAAGCACGCTGTGGTCAACACATTTTATTATCCAAATGGAGATCTAAAATTAGAACTGATATATGCAGAAAGAAAATTGCCTAGGAAATAGCAGAAGATTAAATTCTCTGTGTTCCTCCTCCTCACCCGGACAATAATTATTATTATTAATAAAAATGGTATTCTAATTTAGCAATATGTAGAAATCCATCCATACAGCGACTTGGAAAAATATCCATTATCATAATTCTGGAGGAGACAAAATCTTTGGAGGATGTGCACTGAGGGAGAAAAGGGATGGGTATTGTTCCAAAAAATCATCAGAAAGAAGTGACTATTCCCCACTTGATGGAATAGTTTTTATGAAACAAGCCAAATAAACAAACACAAGGGTTGGGAATAGAAAGTGGCAAAAGAAAAAGGAGACAATAGGCCATCTCTGTATAACTTTTAAGCAGAAAAGAAATATCACTGGAAGAACAGGCTAGTTGATCTTCAGTCAAAGGAAAATTTATTCTACAGCAGGGAAAATATGTCAAGATCTTTATTTTATTTCTGCAGACACAGGGCAGAGACTGGACTAGAATGGCCTCTCTTGGGAGGGCTTTCTTGAACCCCTGTTGTTTACTAATGACATAAGCTGATCAAGTTGTCTAGTCCACTTGTCTCTTTCTAGGTAGGCTGAAGGCTGATTGAGTCATCCGACACATAGGATTAGTAGCCTTATTTTTATAGATTTCTAGGGACAGAGACTCCACAAAGTCCCCCTAAAAATATCTTCCAAGGTTTAATCATGTCTGCTGTCAAGGTCTTCCTTAATTTCATGCTTCCAGGATTATGGGATTTAATTATACAACGTACTAGGTACCATGTCGAATAGACAGAAACCTACTAGAAGAGAAACTTCAAAAAAATAACACGTGAAGCCAGTGTTCTGTGGCTGTTGCATTTGTGCTCAAGATCAGAAGTTTGGTAAAAATGTGAAAGTCTCTTCCTTTTGACCAAAGGATGAAATTTTGTGACTCCGAGATGCATTTGCTTTAAAAAGAAAACTCAATAAGAAAGAAATAAACTGAGTATGGAGAGGAGGGGATGGTGGATTCTTGAGTATGGCAAGGGATGTTTATGGAGTTATAATGCCTATCCAATCAAGTAGGTAAATTATAGCAGGCAGACATCATGATAAAGTGGAAAAATAGTGGCATTTGACGTTCCAGGACCTGGTTTCAAATCCTCGCCCTGCTTTTTTATTATCTCTATGAACTGGGGCAAGTAATTAACCATTTTTTTGGCCTCAGATTCTTTATCTGTACAATAAAGGGAATTGATCAGTTTGTCTCTAATTTTCCTGCCAGTTTTAATTCAATTTATTGAGCCTGGAAGATTTTTAGAGTATTTTTAAGACAGATTCTTCAAATGAAACCAGAAGAAAATTTCATTTCTTTGACTTTGAGTCTCTTTGCCTGTCCTAAGCATAAAGAAGGTAAATTAATGAAATATAAGGGCCTAAACTGAATCAGGAGTGGGCTGAGCCTCCCTCTTCATGCTGATAACAACAGGATTTGGAAAAGTAAATTAAATTAAAAAGGCTCTCCCTTTTGCACTGAGAACTGTAGTTAAATCAGTTTGCAAATTAAGAGCTTTTCCAAGGAGTAGGAGGGTACAACAAGAAGACAAGCACAAAGGTCTTTAGAATTTGGCAGCTATAGGAAACAGCATAGAAAAAAGTCACTTGGATAAGGACTAAAAAGCCAGAGGTTGGTCTCTGTAATAGCCTTTTATTGTTAATTACAAGAAATGTGAGACCATTAAAAATACATTGGAATATTTCACTCAGCCACCCCCAAATCAGATGGAATTTGTGGGCTTTCCCTGGATAAGATTTCTTTTCATTTTTTTTGGTTTAATTTTTGAAAGATCGGATCTCCCTATCTTGCCCATGCTAGATATATAGGTATGACTCGTGGGTTTGGACCCTTTATGAGTAGTCAGCACAGAAGTTTTGACCTCCTCTTTTTCTGATCTGGGCTGCTTTGCACCTTCTTAGCAACCTTGCAGCTCCCTGTTCTTGGTGCTTCATCCCAATAATGCCAAACTTATTAATAATGCTGAAATGGCTTAGCCATTGCGATTCAGCATCCCCATATTCAAGAAGCTTCCTAGCCTCAGCTTTAACTCCTAGGCAGCTGGTATTACAGATGTGTACCATCACATCTCACCCAAGGTAATATTTAAGTAAGAGACCAAGAGACTGTCTAGTCTGCTGATGGTCAATTGGTTTTTAAATAGTGTATATCTTTGATATACTTTATATATCAGTCATATACAAGATATGACTAGTTTGATCTGCTCTACTTGCAGATTATTAAAGGCACCAGGCAAAAGAAAACAAAATCCTGTTCTGTCCACAGTGTCCTTATTTATCTAAAAAATTATTTAGGTAATGTAGAGGAAGAAAAAAATATCATGAGCTTTTATGAGTTGAAATATTCTGGTGATTGTGGAATTATATAGAACTGGCTAGAGAAAGTCATTAGACCAGAAAAAATTGGAAATAATTTCTTCTTCTTTGAGAATAAAAGTTTAGATTTCCCTTCACATGACTTCACATCACTAGATACTAGGCTCCTAAATTCATAGACTCTCAGGTTAGATGAGTGGATGGGGGAAGAAACAAACAAACAAAAAACTTCACAGAATTCTCAAATCACAAAATCTCAAATTTGGAAAGGATCTCAACAGTCACGTGTAAGCCAATCCAGACTGGAAAGGGATCCCCACTATAGCATATTCTAAAGTGTTCATCCTCCTTCCATTTGAAGACATCCAGTGGAGAAATTGAAAGGGTGAAGATTGCACATTTCACTTTGGGATGGTTCCCATTGTTAGGAAATTTTTCCTGACCCCAACAGTAAATTTGCTGCTTTATAATTTTCCCACATCCTCCTGAGTCTGCCTTCTTGGCCCAAGTAGAACAGGTTCAAACCCTTATCCATATGAGAGCCCATTGCATATTTGAAAACAACTGTCATGACTTTCCCATCCCAATCTTCTTTTCTTCTTTCTTAAAGGTTTTTTCACCCCCATCCCTTCTTTTGTTACTTATTTGATAGAAACTCAAGATTCTGAGTGGCATCCTCTGGATGCTCCCCAGCTATGAATGTCTTTCATAAATTATGGGAGCATTGAGCCCAGAAGTGACCCAAGTACTGTAGATATAGTTGACCAGGTCAGAGGACAGAGATATATGCCCTTCTTTCTCTGTATCATGTTTTGTTTAATAAAGACCCAAACACATTCACATTTTGGGCCACTGATAAGTTAACTGCAGAGTCCCTAAAAGAAGAGCTAAAAGAGGCCTTAGAAATCATTTAATCTAAGTCCCTTATTGTATAGACAAGTAAACTAAAAATTAGAAATTACAATGATTTATCCAAGATACTAAAGGTGATAAATAAGGAACAGAGACCAGATTAGAATCTACAGTTTCTGATTTTAATTCCCATGTTCTTACCACTATGCCATGATGCCTCCTTATAATGAAATCCATCCTTGAAAAAGAATCTCATCTGTTCCATTTTATTGTTATTTGACACATTGATTAAGCACCTAATGTTTGACAGACACTGACCTTGGTACTGTGGATACAAACTCCAAAATTATATAGTCCTCTCCCTTGAGAAACTTAAATTCTACAGCGTCACCAACAAGGTACTGTCCAATGAGAGAAAATCTACTATTCAATTTATAAAAAAGCTTTTTTTGAATGCTTAGTGTCTACAAGGTACTGTGCTAGATCATGGGATACAAAGACAAAAATGAAGTAGTCCATTCCCAATAGGAGTTTAGATTCCACATCCATTCTATACTTTCTTCATGTATAAAATGAGGGAGTGAACTAGATGGTCAATGCGCTCTCTTCCAGCTCTTGATCTATTATCCTATCAATCTTCCTGACTTCCAAAGATTGTCAGTCATTCATTCAATTAAGAAGCATTTGTTAAGTACCTACTGTGTTACCAGCAATGTGCTGTTATTTTGTTGTTTAGTTATTTCATTCATGTCTGACTTTTCACGACCCCATATGGGGTTTTCTTAGCAAAGATACTGGAGTAGTTTGCCATTTCCCTTTCCAGCTCATTTGGGGAAACTGAGGTAAATAGAAGTATGCAACTTGCCCATGTCAAACAACCATCAAGTATCTGAGGCTGGATTTGAAGATGAGTCTACTGACTCCAGGTTCAGAATTCTATCCACTCTACTACCTTGCTACCTTGATATACAAATCCTTGAAAATGAAACAATTCCTCTCCTCTATGAGTTTATCATTCCAAAAACTCATCACACTTTTGGATAACTCTAATTATCCATACATCTCGCTCTCTGAAACTTCCACCTTCACTTGCAGGGTCATATGCAATAAAATCATATACCCTGTAGCAGATGTATACACTGAATTGAGAGCTAATATAGAAGAAAAAGGAAGTGAACTCCTAACTTTTCCAGTGAGAGGACAGTCATCCCATTAGAATGTAAGCTCCTTAAGGTCAGTTCCTAAGTGTGTTTTTGTACTCCCAGGGCTTAGTACAGTGCCTGGTACATAAGGCTTAACAAATGTTTGCTAGATTATTGATCTACAAATACTTAGAAATTAAACCAACAAAACCAACAAATGAATACCTAAAAATTAAAACCAATCTTTTTCATGTTATTTTCCCCCAAAGATAGTATTTCTCACCAAGGATGGAAGTACAGGAGCTTATCATGACCACTAATGAGGTGATTCCAATGTTGAAATCTGGTTTAGACCTGGTTTTTTTGTCTCTCCTCAAGAGACCTGATGCCCCTTCCATTTTCTAGGGCTTACCATGTTGGTGGTGGGTGTAGTGTGGAAAGTTGAGAACTCTTGAACTCAAGTGATGGACCAACTTTAATTGCCCTAATATCAGGGTCCATAAGGTTCATAAGTATTCAACACCAAGCCTGGTTTAGCATGGTTGTCCTACAACTAAGGCATAAGAATGAGAAAAAGAAAGGGAGGGAAACAGGAACATTTCCTAGAAATCAGAAGTCTGATTTTCCTACAAATTTAAGAAAAGATTTGAGAGTAATTTGATCATCATGTTAGATAGCAAGGCAAGAGGAAACTAAAACTCTTCCCCCCCCTTTTTTTTTCAAATTTTAGGGCATATACAGCCCCTCTTCCATTTGTGTGTAGAATCAGAAAAAGGAAAAACTGCTTTTGTGAGGATTTTATTTTCCATAACGGTCAAGCTACTATAATGGAAAGCAGAACATTTATCCCATTGATATGCCTGTTTAATAATCCTTTTTTAATCTCATTTTTTTTTAGCCTTTTTTGGCGGCAATTATGCTTAAAAATTTTACTAAGGTAGTTGTAAGGTCATAGATTTAGAACTAGAAAAGACCTTAGAGGATCTTCTAGTCCAATGGCAGCAAATCACATGCAAATAAATCCCTGATGCTTAGAGAACCACACATTAATATCATCTATGTTGCACTGTATTATTTATTTTTATTAAACATTTCCCAGTTACATTTTAATCTGATAATGACTGCACTAGAGACTTTTGAAGGTTTTGAGTTTGATATCTTCGAACTCCTCTAACGTTCTTATTTTCCTAAAGCCCAGAGAGTTGCAGTGGCTTGTTTGTATGTGTGTATACACACTAGTTTGTGTGTTTATACACCTATGCGCATATATGTATTATGTAACCTCATGATATACATATACACATATGTGTGTAGGAGGTAAGATTTGAATCCAGGTACTTGAATCCTACTGCAGAGCCAGCACTTCCTGCATTGCCCCCCATAGATCTTATGCTTCTAATGCAAAATGGCAGAGTCAAAGAATTATACTAATTGATGATGGAAAGGATCTTCAACAACATCTGGTTCAACTTCTTCTACAGATGAGAAAAATTAAGGTCTAGAAAGGCTCAGGAACTAACCCAGTCAGCAAATGGCTGCCTGCTTACTAAGGGGTCTCTTTACTAAACATCCACCTCCACTTACTATCCTTCCTACAACCGTGCATTGTCTAACTATCCAATAGGATCTTTCAGATCAAAGGGGCACTTAACCTGACTTATCCATGTAATGAAAAAAAAAGCAATGAGTTATCTCAATGTTTGACTCAATTCTCTAGTTCACTGCGTGTGTGTGGGTATAGACATATACACATGGCTTAAACGGTAAGTATGCAGAGAAACAGATCCTCTGGCAAAGTATTTCTCAAAGCCAAGCACCATTTTATGGAATAGTTAGAAAGGAAATGTGGCATGAGGAGTAGAGTGCTAGATTGGGATCAGGAAGACATGGGTTGAAATTCCCTCTCCAACAACTTTGTGACCCTGGACACACTATTAGATCTCTATGAGCCTCAGACATTCATTTTCTAAGTCATAGCGGTAGTCCATATGCATTGAGAAAGGGAATTTCCCCTGTAGGAGCCTACCATGCAATTGGTTGGAGATCTACATCCTTCCTGTATAATATATTATATGAATAAATACTTACATAACCTATGAGGTATTTTAAATGGACAATGGTACAATTATGCTAAAAGCATACAGTAAATGTTTCTTTTTTTCTTTTTGAATTTAATGCACAGAACATAGCAAAGATGCTAAAAAGCATTTGGAGAAAGTAATGTACAAGGCAGTAGGTTGACTGTGTATATACATCAGCCCTTGAAATATTTAAATGGAAGAGGTAAACTGACAAGTTACAGCCTCTTGAAGTGCAAGAAATTCAACAATTCTGATCTGGAAGGAAAATAGTTTTTTTTTTAATTTTTGGTTGGGGTTATTGGTAGTGATGCTGAGGTCTTTAAACCTCATCTCTCATTGTTCTCTGGAATTTGTTTTTGCTTCCTCTCCCTCCTCCCCTTGAAATATTTCAGAAATAAAGTTTTCCAATATAAAGGTGTCTTCTAACCACAGGGTAAGTCATCATTTTTAACATGGAAATAAACATTTAAACATTCTTCAATTCTGTTTCATTATTTTAACCATAAAAACGTTACCCTTTTATTTCAGCCATTTGTAAGGATGACAGGATGCAGCCTATAATGAGAAGAGACAGATGTTTTTTAAAGATGGCGTGAAGGTCTCCTCACCACCTGCCCCCCTTTTCTGCCAATCGGAATAAATAGAGAAACAGTCAGTGACCATTTCAAGAGCCTGGATAGAATGGGATAGTTAATCCTAGGGTTTTACTCTCTGAGTTTCATTCTCTGCTTTTTTGTAGAAGGCAGGAGAAAGGAGCCAACTGCCAGCTGGGTTTCATTAGGATTTTCAGAGAATAAAAGTAATAGAGAGCATGACCTAGTGCAGGGAAGACCAGGACAGGAGGAAAGGAGATCTGTGTTCAAGTCTCAACACTGACATGTATTAATTACAGGCTGATGCATACGTCACTTTTCAAAAGCCCCGGCGGTTCTCAAAGATTGTTAGTTAAAGGTTGGGACAATTTGCAACACTGGAGGTTATTTCCACACTGGGAATCTCAGATTAAATAGCATAAAGATAAGCAAAATGATTTGCACATTTTCATTTCACTGGATCTCCACAGTGTGAGGTTGGTGCTATTTTTATTTTGCTTTTTACACAGAAGGAAACTGAGTCACAGAGAGAATATGACTTGTTCAGGACCATAGTGTTAAATAAGTATCTAAGGTAGGGTTTGAATTCAAGTCAAGATGTTCTTAAATCTAGCACTCTCTACTATGCCAGTTTACTGCCAATCATTGGTAATCATGAAATTTAATAAGCTTTCTTTAGGGAGCAAAAAGGAAAATTAATTTCTTTATTTTTTGGTTTGTTTATTCATTTAATTTTTGTTTCTTGTCAACCCTGGGCAATGGGAGCTGACTTCCTTCAGTTCTTTTTTATGCACTAATAATAATAGGTGAAGAGGAAGAAATGAAGATATTTTCTGTCTCTTGTGGCAGAACTGGGTTTTCCCCGTGGCCTCTTCTCCAGACCAATCAACCTTCTAAAGGACTCTATGGTTCAATGGGACAACCTACTGGTAGGGTCATCCTCTCTTACATCTTCTCTTCAGGCTCCATTCCTAAAATGTTAGTAGGTCTTTTGTCAGACTGAGGAACATGATCATTTGGGAGGCCTTCAGAGCAGAAAGAGTTCATACAATCATTCAATATACTTTTACTCAGCACATATTATGGGTTTATTAGGTGGTCCAGTGTATAGAATGCCAAGTCCAGAATTAGGAAGACCCAAACTCAAATACATCTTTAGGCACTAACTGTGTGGTACTGAGTAAGTCATTTAACTACTGACTGCTATCTGTAAAATGGGGTCAGTGGTAAGACTTATCCTCCAGCATTGTTCTGAAGACCAAATGAAATAATTTAAAAAATACTTCACGCATAGTAGGCTTTATATAAATGTTGAGCTGAAATACAACCTCTGACATTAATGTGCTGCATGATCCTGGGCTATACACTTAACACCTCTTTGCCATCTATAAAATAGGAATAATAATACCTGCCTTCCAGGGTTATTCCGAGAATCAAATGAGATATTTACAAAAGCACATAGCACATAGTAGGCTTTATATAATTGCTATCTATCATTGTTACCCTATGCTGCCTGTGGAGACAATAAAAAAAGGAAAGAAAAAAGAAAGAAAATAGTAACAAATTCTACTTACATTCCAAACATTGTCATAAAACATATATTTGGGACCCCTGCAAGTTTCTGAAAATTGTTCATAAAGTAGAAACTGTCATTCTCACTGACAACTTAACTTAAAGTGTTTTTTTTTTTTGCCAAAATAGCTACAGAATCAGGTGCTTTCTTTCCATCATAAGATGATCATCCTTCTCCTCGAAGGAGTTTGAGCAAACGATGAACCTAAGTTTTCAATTTAAAAAGAGAAATGTCTCTGGCAGGCCTTGAATAGTTGGGTACGTTGTAATAGCTCCCCAAAGCTCAGTCTGTTGTTTTCTCCCACAGTACAGATACTGAGCAAAGAAATGGATGTCAAGACAAAAAATTGTCTCCATGAAATTCAAGCGGATGAACAAAACACTCTAATGCTTCTGAAAATTTGGCAGGAGAATGAGTCAAAATGCTCTCTGAGGTTTACAACCCTACTCTTGTGATCAGCATTATTATTTCAAAGCACTTTCAATCTTTGCTTTTTGCACTTATGGGTATTATTGTTTTCCTTTCTCCATGGAATGAAGGGGAATGGAGCTGATGACCTATTGAGGTGCCTCCTAGATGTGGAATGAGGTGATTTAATGTCATCTCTTTCGGAAACTGAAGAAGAAAAAAAGAACGAAAATGGTCCTTGAGACTTGGGGAAGAGTGAATTCTTTTTGTGTTGAGTTTCTAAGTATATTTGTCCCCTGATTTTTATATTCACTTAAAGCTGGTGAGTAGTTTTTCCATGGGTATATATTTTGTTGCATAAGTTGCATATATGCTTATAAATCATATCATCACTTAAGATGAGAATAGACTTGCTTTCCCTCTGAAGGCACCTTCTTTTTGCTATTTATCTTGTATGAGCAAAATAATTAACACATAGACTCCTTAGTAGCTTGAATGTATGCTCCTTGAGGGTAGTAATTATTTTGATCTTTCTTTGTATCTATAGCAATTAACACAGCACCCAGTACATAGAGCACTTAATAAATGTTTGTTGGCCAACTTTCTATTTCCTAATGTCCTTAACCTTTTGTGTGTGTAAGTGTGTGTGTGTGTGTGTGTGTGTGTGTGAGAGAGAGAGAGAGAGAGAGAGAGAGAGATATGAAAATGTGATGAAGCTTGTGGATCCATTCTCAGAATTATGTTTTTTGTGTGATATTTTTATTGCAATATATTTTCAGTATTCATTTTTAAATTTTTTATTTTTATTAAGGCTTTTTACTTTTAAAACATATGCATAGATAATTTTCAAAATTCACCCTTGAAAAACTTTGTGTTCCAAAATTTTTCCCTTCCTTCCTCCCCACCTGCTCCCCTAGGCAGCAAGTAATCCAATATATGTTAAACATGTGCAATTCTTCTACTCAGTATTCATTTTTTATAAAATTTGGGTTACATATTTTCTCCCTTCCTTCCCTATCTCCCAAGATGGCAAGCAAGAATTATGTTTTTAAATACAGAGAAATTACAAAAGAAACCAATTAGATAGATTGAAATTCTGGTCTTTTCCTCTCCTTCTCTCCTCTCTCTCTCTCTCTCTCTCTCTCTCTCTCTCTCTCTCTCTCTCTCTCTCTCTCTCTTTCTCTGTCTCTGTCTCTCAATCTCTCTCTGTCTCTGTCTCTCTCTCTGTCTCTCCCCTCTCTTTCTTCTTTCTCTGTCTCTCTCTCTGTCTCCTTTCTCTCTTTCTCTCTCATCTATGTAGATCTAAATATAGATTCATCATTTATGAATCATTTATCCATCTAATCTATCACTTTCTCTTTCCCTTTCTGGCTACCTGTCCATCTGTTTGTCTATTTCTCTCCTCTACCTAAGGTCACAGACCCAGGTAAAGAATTCCTATTTTAGCTTGGGGGTAAAACCTGGAGGGCATTAGGTTTTATTAATATCTTCTGCAAGTAATCACCTTTGTCTTTAGGGAAAGTAATCTTTATCTTCATTCACATTAGGTCTTCATGTTTTCTTAACCTCTTTCAAAATTCAGTGGGTTTTAATTGCTGAGCTCTTTCCCATTTCCTGGACTGGGCCTTTGTGCTATAGATCACAGACTCTTCTGTCTCTTTCTTTGCTCAGCTCCCGACCCGTAGCTGAGTCTGAGAAAAAAAAAGGCAAGGGAACAGCCATCTGACACATCTCTGCTGTCCATTAGAACTGAAGTACTTTAGATACAGAAAGAGATGACTGTTGCTATGGGAATTGAGTCTGCGTGACACTGATTTTTCTCTTCCCCTTGCAAATATTTCATTTGACTGAGAAATGCGAGGTCGGTGTACATGGTGGCTGACCTGCTTGGCATCCTCCCCTCCCCTTGGCTGGAAAATGCTTCCAAAGTTGTCACCTCTACAGGTGACTTTTTTTAAAAAAACATTTTAATGATAAACTTTAAACTACATAAACCCATTGTTATACTGTTGGTCTATTTGTGACATGATTATATTCCATAGGACCAGTGAGCAGAATGCCAGGAGAGTCAGTACCCAAATAATGCAGCTTATTCACTCAGTATGAGTAGGGGGAATGAGTGCCAATTCCAAACATTTTCCTCTCTGTTTGAAAATTTCAGATTTTTTCCTCTTGGTTTTGTGCCTTGTCGTATTTTCCAGTTGTGTAATTATTGCCAGCTGATATAGGAATGCATGTAGTTGATATTTTCAAGAATAATACACTTATTATTCATTGCAATTTATAGATTTTGCTATTGTAGCAATCATCTAGTCCAATCCCCTCTTTTTACAGATGTTCTCATCTCAGTTTTCTAACTGAGGCCCAGAGAAGTAAAGGTACTTTTCTCCATCACTCAGACAGCAAGTCTCAAAGTTGGGGTTTTGTGATTTCTTTTTCCTTTGGACCAAAATCAGCATGGATTAAACATCTGGGTCCAGGGCATTGTGGTAGACTCTGGCAATATAATAATAAAAAGGATAAAGTCCTGCCCTAAAAGCAAACAAACAAGCAAAACCAACTCTCAATTTAATTTAACAAGAATTTATTCATTATTTATTAAGCACTTACTTTGTGCCAAGATCTTTGCTAGGATCTAGGAATTCACATACATTAATGGTCTTAAGAAGCTTATATTCTTTTGGGGAGAAAAATCATTTAAGTCAATCCATTATGATTCAATTCACCTCAAGTTGTCAAGTCAACAAACATTTATTAAATATCCACTATTGCAAGATACTTTGCTGGCAATAGGGATACAAAGATAAAAATGAAAAGTGGTCTCTGTCCTCAAAAGTGTGTACTTGCTTATGTTTTTTTTTTATTTTTTAATTAAAGTTTTTATTTTCAAAATATATGAATGGATAATTTTTCTATATTGACCCTTATAAAACCTTGTATTCTAAATTTTTTCCTCCTTCTCCCCACCCCCTCCCCTAGGTAACAAGTGATCCAATACAGGTTAAACATGTTAAAATATATGTTAATTCCAGTATTTGTATACATATTTATACAATAATCTTGCTGCACAAAAAAAAATCAGATCAAAAAGGGAAAAAATGAGAAAGAAAACAAAATGCAAGCGAACAGCAACGAAAAGAATGAGAATGTTATGCTGTGATCCACACTTAGTTCCCACAGTCCTCTCTCTCAGTTTAGATGGCTCTCTTCATCACAAGATCATCGGAACTGGCCAGAATGATCTCACTATTTAAAAGACCCACGTCCATCAGAAGTGATCATCTTATAATCTTGTTGCTGTGTACAATGATCTCCTGGTTCTGCTCACTTCACTCAGCATCAGT
Source organism: Sarcophilus harrisii (assembly GCF_902635505.1). Taxonomy (NCBI): domain Eukaryota; kingdom Metazoa; phylum Chordata; class Mammalia; order Dasyuromorphia; family Dasyuridae; genus Sarcophilus; species Sarcophilus harrisii. Next base: position 682,486,794 of record NC_045426.1, on the reverse strand, counting down.
TCATGTGAGTCTCTCCAGGCCTCTCTGAAATCATCCTGCTGGTCATTTCTTACAGAACAATAATATTCCATAACATTCATATACCACAATTAATTCATCCATTCTCCAATTAATGGGCATCCACTCAAGTTTCCAGTTACTTTCCACTACAAAAAGGGCTGCCACAAATATTTTTGCACTTGAGGGTCCCTTTCCTGCTTAGGTTCTAATGGGGGAAAACATAATCAAGTCAATCCATTTCAAATCAATTCAACCCAAGTTGTCAAGTCATTAAGCATTTATTAAGCACCTATTATGTGTAAGAAGATACTTTGCTAAGTACTGAAGATACAAAGATAAAATTTTTTAAAAAATGGTCCCTGCCCTCAAAGAACTCATGTTCAAATAAGGAGAAATCAAAAAACGTCAATCCATTTTAATTCAATTCAACTCTGATTGTCCAGTCAACAAGCATTTATTAAGGATCTTATTATGCATCTGCGACTCTGTTATGTAAAGGATAAATTCTCAAAGTCCAAATAGGGAACACATTTCTAAAATTGTGTCTCTTCACTGTCTGTGCCATTCCACTTTTGCCCATCATGGGATGAAAGGTATAACAGTAATCTATATTCTTTTAGATCCCAGCAGGACCAGGAAGTTAAAGAGTCAAAATGCATAATTTTGCACATATCCCTGAAAATCTGATCTGTGCTTTCCTCTTTCTTGGTGTAGAAACACTTTGTATAACTCCTTCATATAATTCACTTTGTAGAATTCTATTCTCCATAGACAGTTTTATTTATCACTTTGAGACACCATGTATTTAAATTCAGCATCGAACATTAGAACTGCTCCACTGCAGAAATAGCCAACACGAGGGTCGTTTCAGCCATGTTTGATCTCCTCATTGCACTTTTAGATAAGCCCCAAAGTGTTTGAAGGACAAGAGTTGAGTTTGAAGTAGGAAATAAAAAAAAAGGAAAGATCAAACTCATAGGAAGAAAAGGTCACATGAAACACAGTGCAAGGTACATAATCCGGTATTCTTGGGTATTGTATTGTATAACATGGATCAGTGTTCTTTGAGAAAAAAGGTGAGTGAGCTCTCTCCAGTGGCAAATTAAATTTGACAACATTGTGGATAATGTGGGTTTAAACAGCATGCTGTCTTCTCACAACTTAATTTGGTTTTAGTCTTTTTCATCGCAACTCCTGTAATTCTTGGGGCCCTAGTGGGTTAGGGTCTCTCCAATGAATGAGCCCTACCTCCCAGAAAAGTGCAAAAGGTCACACAAATGGACCTTTAGTCCGTACAGCACAGAAATCTCCTTCAGGTGCTTTCAAGTTAAACCTACAAACTGTGAATACATTTTGTCATCCCTTTGAGAAGATCTCACTATCTCATCTGCTTCATCTTTCCTTCCTTCCCTGTGAATTGCATCTTTGTTCTCTTATGAATGTCAGGTATTGTTAAAAAAAAATAGAGCACGTTTTTCTAATATTGTGCTTTTTATGCTTTGGGGGTTGTATGATGTATTTTTTGACCCACAGATTCTGTACCAGTTTTTAGGTAACACGTTGATTCTATCTCATTATCAGTGCCTCTCTGACTGTGAGCTCCTCCAATATGAACATGGAAAAAAATTTTAAAACAAAAAAGTTGTATGGTTTCTTGTGACATTGCCCAATTACTTGTGAAGATGATGGGAAGTTGTCTCATTTTAAAACAATGTTTTGTGGCAAGGCATGGAAGGTATTAGCCACTGACAGTGACCTTTGGTAGGCGGTGCTTTGGCGAAGAGAGCATCAAACATGGGACCCAGAAAGATTCAAATCTGAATCATCCCCCATATGTTAGGGGTCTACAATTTTAGAGCTGCACTAGACTTCAGAGGGCATCTACCTCAATCCCTTTAATTTATAGAGGCAGAAACTGAGGCTTAGGCAAAATGGGGTCACACAAATGAGTGACAGAGCTTGGATTTCAATCCAGGTCACCAGATTTCATATCCTATATTCTTTGTACTAGAGTGACCATGGAAAGTATTCTATTATGATCAGCAGATCATAAGCTCATAGGGTAATAAGATTATGGGTTCCAGATTTAGAATACTAACTATAATCTACAACAAAATTAGATGAGGGGAGAAAGATACATTTTTTGGTCTGGAGGGCAGGGAAAGATTCTTGGAAGAGATACTATTAGAGTTGGGCTCTTGTTCATTACCCAAAGTTGGCACTTGATAAAAATTGAATTGAAACAAAGAGGTTCCTTGACATCTGGCCTTTAGAAAATGCACAGGAGAAAGAGAGGCTCAAATTTGTCATTTACCAGCTGTGAACAGTTAACTTTTCTCAGTCTTGGTTTCTTATTTGCAAAGTGAGAAGATTGGATTAGATTACCTATAAGGTTTCTTCTAGCTCAAACCATCTCTGAATCAGCTTGGCATCTTTTTGTTTGTTTGTTTTGTTTTACATTTTATTATTTTTTAAACATCCTTCTCAAATTTTGAGTTATAAATTCTCTCCTTTCTTCCCACCTCCTCCCATATCCACTGAGAAGGCAAGCAATAAAGTATCAGTTATATATGTGAAATCATGCAAAACATATTTCCATGTCTTTTAAAAGCAAGAAAAATTGAGAAAATTATTCTTCAATTTGCTCTTAATTCATTCTCTCTCTGGAGGTAAGAGAGTATTTTTTTTATCATGAGAAAGTCCTGGAATTTTTAGGCCCTTGTGACATGGAAAAAAGAAAAGTGATGGCCTTTGGCAACACAGTCTTATTGATATTAGTGCCTACGGTTCAAGGAAAACTGCTGAACGTGCTTGCTATTAGAGCCACAGTGGTATTTTTTGCTAGCAGACCGAGTTGGATATGATTCCCTGTCATTGGATTTATAATATTTGGAACACATAATTCAATCAACCAACCATCAGTGCTCTGCTAGCACTGGACATAGAAAGACAAAAGTATAAAATCTTGCTTTCAGATTACATTCTACCAATCAACAAGCATTTTTAAGCATCTACTCTGGACTAGGCAGTCAGATATTATAGAGTTAGAAAGAATATCTCTATTGTCTCACTGTTACATCTTTTCTTCATGATCCTATATAAGTCCCAGAAATTCTCTCTGCAGAGAAGCTGCAAGTCCACTTTAATAGAGGACATTACTTGTCAGAAACTCCTTATATTGATAAAATCACATATCTAGAAATAAATAAATATATATATATATATATATATATATATATATATATATATATAGTCAGAATTGGGAACACATTTTAAAAAGACATTTTAAGACCTTTCTCCTTATTGGATTATTTTATAAAACCTTAACAATGTTTTAAAAATCAGGAATATTAGCCCAAAGCTGAACAGGCCAAATGCTATTCTTAGCAGCTGGGAGGAATCTTAGAAGAGTGGGCTTTCTCCACTGGTGGATGGTTTAGATTGCTGCTAGACATTAGAATAGCTTTAGCAACTTCCTCCTCTTCCAACTCCATCTCCAAAGCATTGCTAAATGCGCAAATTCTGCAAGAGTTTATCACTATTGCAAGAGGTTTCCATTAATGAGGAACAAATTGAATTAAAATGTGCATTGCTTGACTCTACTCTACCTTAAGGAAATAGGTAAATTGGGTTTCACAAGGGAACATTTCACCTTGGAGGCTGTCAGATCCATTCTAGAGTTGGATGGAACAAGGTGAGTAAGGTAATTGAACTATATTTCCAAGTCAGAAAAGAGTGAGAGTTGGATTGAATATGGTGGACATGAGTCAATGCACCTTGGCTCATTTGCATTGGGCCATTTCTTCTGGCCCAATAGATTTCATTCTGTTTTTGCAAAATTTATTTTTATCTTAGACAAGCCTACCTATCTTGAATGATCTTATGACTAAAGTTAGAAAGGAATTCAGATGTCTTTGGGTCCAAACTCTTCATTTTATGATAAACAAACTAAGGCTCAGAGAGTCCTTAAGTTCATAGACTTCAACCTAGATGGAACCCCATGGGCCATTTTATTTAATCTTCACAATTGAGGAAACTGAAGCCCAGAGAAGTGAAGGGATGTTCTAGAATCACAGATCAGGAATTCAGTAGTCATGTAGTCCATCTCCCTCATTTTATAAGTAATTAAGCAGGCCCAAAGTAGTAAAGAAACTTATCCAAGAGGAAATAAATAGAAGAAACTTAGGGAGGCTTTAAACTAAGGCTCTTTGCACTGTACTACACTGCCTCTGGATGGAAGCCTTACTGGTAATGCTTCTAGTTTTGCAATAGAGAAATGATCATCTAATAAAGCTGTTAGAGTAAGGGATAGACCCAGTGGTCCATTTAAGATGACATAAAATGTACATGTATATTTTAGTTGTGGTCCCTTTCACTTAATTTCAAGATTTTTCTTGTCTGTGGGGCTTTCAAATGTCCTTTTCAGAATGAATCAAAATACACATTTATCTTTTTATAAGTTATAGTGCCTATTAACTGGGAAAATAGAACCTATTCTCTGCATGTTGGAAAGGTGAGTGCAGTAAGTGAGGATATAAAACCATTCAGGTGCAAAAGGTGAGATCCGAGGATCAAGACTTAGCCAAAGAACATCTTATTCTTTGTTATTATTACTTAACTCCTAGGTGGACTAGATCTTTCCAAATGAATGAACAGTCCTTCCTAAGAAATGTATGATTTAAACTCCTATAGGTCACTGGGGGACCACTGGGTAAATGGAATGCTCCCGTTCTGAGAAGACGCAGAAGCAGCACGATATGTGTATTCAAGTGTCTGAGACTCAGGTTAAATCAGTGGAAAGAAAATTGAATTTAGAACCTGAAGATTCAGGTTTAATTCCCAGCCCTGCTAAGTACTACCTGGGCAATCATGGGCAAGTCACTCTAAGACTTAATTTTCCCATCTATAAAATTATGAAGTTGCACTATTTGATGGTCTTCAAAGTGGGACCCATAGCATGATCTCACCAAGTTCCATGAGCAACTGGCCAGAGTGGAAGATGGGTCACATTCTATGCTTCCCATAACTGCTTTATTCTAACATATCTAATTCCACTCTTCTATTATAGTTAAAACCCTGCTACTTCACTCTAGTTTCGTATCTTCCTAAGGCAGTTATACTCTAATTCCAGGCATATGAAAAAAGTATCTATGCAAATCTCCATGACCTCCAGTGTACCAGCACTCAGCCCTCCAGATTGCATTGCGGCTGGTATGAGTGTCCCTTGGCTAGCTTTGGGCCCTCCCAGGTAAGTCAGGGGTAGCCTCTTCCCATACCCCATTTTACTTTTGGTGAGGCTGAGTGAGTGAAGACACAAATGGACTGCAGCCTGTGTTGCAGTTCTCAATATAGTTTTCCCCTCCAAATCCTACTCCTAACCATCCTTCCCTATTAACAATAATAGCACCTCCAATTTCCCATCAATACCCTTCGTTCCATATTTAGTTCTTCAATCTCCCTCACCCCATGTATTCAATCAGCTACCAAATATAGGTTGTCCCAAAAGTCTTTAGTGCAGTTCTAAAGCTTAGGAGCTTTCAGAACTGTGTTCCCTACAAAACCTTGGATAGATTAAATCTGCACTCCTGCCTTTGGAATACTTCATATGGCCATCACCATCTCCACTAAGTCCCTCATCTCTGGTCTCTTCTCTCTACTTACACAGCCTCTACCTTAGTACACAGCCTTATATTCTCTCATTTGGGTTATTACAATAGCCACTTTATTGTGAACCTGTCTAAAAGCTCTCTTCTCTCCAATCCATCCTTTACACAAGGACCCAAAGAGATTATTCTCAGAGGCAGGTCTGACCATGTCACTCCACTACTGAATAATACTTCCCTGTTGCCTCCTAGAATGAAATATGACATCTCATCCTTTCAAAGTTCCTGCTTTTGAATAATTTTATAATATACATAAATGTGTATACATTAATGTATGAATATAATTCATAAATAAGTGAATTTATGCATACTGGGATGTGAATGCTCAAAAATTTTACTAACAGGAGATATGATTTCAAAGGTTAGATACCATTGGATCACATGATTTTTAAGGTCCCTTCTGGTTCTAAATTTCTAGTCCTATGATCCTAAGATTTAAAAAAAATAAAACAAAACAAACCTGTCAGATGCTAGATGACAAAGTGGATGGGACACCTATCCTAGAGTCAGAAGACTTACCTTCCTGAGTTCAAATCCCACTTCAGATACTTCCTAGGTATGTGATCCTGGGCAAGTCACTTAATCCCATTTGCCTCATTTTCCTCATCTGTAAAATGAACTGGAGAAGAAATGGCAAACTTCTCCAGTATCTTTGCCAAGAAAGCCCCAAATGGGATCATGAAGAATTAGATACAACTGAAAAAAATTAAACAAAAGAAGAGGAATTAGATTTTCTCTCTTTGGAGGAGAGGGTAAATCTGGATGTCATGGGTAGAAGATGCAAAGAGACAAATTAAGGCTTTATGTCTCTCTCTACACACACACATACACACACACACACACACAAAAAAAAAAAAACAAAAAGCAAAAAACAAAAACAAAAACAAAACTTCCTGAATGTTAGAATTACCCTAAAGTAGAATGGACAGATGTCATGGTTTCCCTTTCACTGGAGGTCTTTAAGCAGAATTTACGTGACCATTTGCCATGGAGACTATGTGGGAGGATTCCTTTACCAAATCCTTACTCCTCACCTCCCTCCCCTTCCCCCACAAAAAAATAGAGGTACTTATCAACAGGGCCTCCAGTTCTCTCTTTTATGTTGGAGGTGGAGATTACAGATCCCTCTAGTGGATATTTTGAAAGAATGAATGACATGGTGGAAGGCTTGCTGGCTTTCAGTGTCAATAGATTTGGATTCAAATTCTAATACTTAAACTTCCTACTATGGTGATGTTGGACAAATTCCTGAACATCAGTGGGACTCACTCCCCTCATCTGTAAAATTAGTTGGATTCAATAATTTTTAAAGAAAGTGTTTTGTAAACTTTAAGGGAATAGGTAGCTTTGAGAGTATAAGATTATGAATTTAAATCTAAAAGACATGTGAAAAGTCAACTAATACACTGTCTTTATTTTATAGGGAGTTGACATTCCAAGCAAGTTTAAATCACTTAGGATTTACTAGAGTAAGCAGAAAACTTGAACCCAGATTTCCTTAACTTCAAGGCTATTTCTCTATCAGTGAATGTTGTCTCTCATTATTGTTATCATAGCTGTTAAATTATCTAAAATGGAGAACACCTGTGATCCTAGTAGACTGAGGAAGTCAGAATCCTGAAGAATGTTTAAGTTTGATGGTCTATTTTTCAAATGTCACTGTTTTTACTCAAGGTTCTGCCAATAGAAATAATGCAGAAAAAAGTCTGTTTTTCAGGTGAGGATTTCCATAGTTAAGAAATTGATGGCTAATATGTATCTTCCAGGAAGGATGTAAGGGAAGAATCTGGGCATCTAAATATTTACAAGTAAAGTAACATGTTTTTTTTTCATGTTGTTCTAGAAGACCTGTCCCTTCAAAAAGCATTTATAATATTGATGGTAAAAAGAAACAGGTCATCAATTGCAATATTTGGACTCATATTGTAGCATATGAAGGTTGATAGAAAATTTTTTCTAGAAATTATATGTGGGTGGACATGGTTTAGAGATAGTAATAATCCTAATAAATGGAATTTATAAACTGTTTTAAAATGTGCAAAATATCTTATATAGCTCTTTGTATACAGAATTTCCATTGCATTAGAAGTTTGGGTTTCTAGAGAGTCTCCTAGTACTTATACTATAGGAGTCTAGAGGAAATCCTCAGAGGTTTAAGTTTCTACTGTTGCTCACAAGTCCACATTCAATCTGTTCTCTTCAATCACCATATTAAACCAATTAGCTTTTGTGGAAAAAAAAATAATACTGAGAGGATATAGCAAGTAAAAAAATTACAAAAATCACTCAACCTTGTAACAACTGCGTTAGCACCCAGGACACCCCAGAATCAGCCAGAGTCAGGATAAGCTAAAGATCTTAGTCTTTATTCTTGGTCTTTAGACTCAGGATTGAACAGGATGAAAGCAGAATCTCTGTGACCACCTTTTTCCTCGTCTACTGCAAAAGGTGATTCTGGCTCATCTTACTCTACCCCCTAGTGTCTCCTACAATCCTCTGTATACACCAATCATTGAGCCAGCACAGGATAGTGGAAAGGACCATTTCCCAAGCATATGCCCATAGAGTATTGTCCAATCAGTAATTAGCCCTAAGTGCTTGAACCAATCTCAGTGCAACAACTCAAGAGTTTCAACCCTCTACATCTCCCACTTTCTTTTGTTTTAGAACACAGGTGGTCATGCTATCCCTGACTTCTCAGGGAGGTGAAAGCCCCCAAAAGGAAGTGATAATGCTTTCCCTGACTTCTCAGGAAAGGAGGTGAAAACACCAAAAAAAGAAGGTGATCGTGTTCCCCCCTCTCTCCTTCCCCCCAACTTCTCAGGAAGGGAAGTGAAAGCATTAAAAAGGAGATGATCATGCCCTCCTTGACATCTCAGGATGGGACATGAAAAGCACCAAAGGGAAGTGGGTATTGCTACTGGGTTTCTAGGCTGAAGGGTCTTATTAGAAACAGATATGCACAAACCCATCATCATGGGAGGTATTACACAAGCACATAGCAACAACGCACAGGCTATTAGTGATGACTCTCCCCACAACCAGTGCAGGCTCAGTGTGGTGCAACAAACATGAATTGTACATGCAAGTAGTGATATAGCAAATAATATGAATCAATATGGTATTGTAAGAGATTTCCAGAAGTCCTTAGAAGGGGAGTATGTAAACAACAGTCACATATATGCCTTCTTCAGCAGCCAAGAAATAGTCCAAAACCAATCTATTGTCCATTGCTTCATGTGTCAGGGAATCCAATGATTCCCACAAGTTTTTGAAGTCCTGCAACAGTCTTTTTATGTGTTAGGGAATCCAATGATTCCAGCAGATTGTGAAGTCCTGTAACAGTCTTATCATTTCTCAGAAAATCCAATGATTCCTGAGGGCTTTCAAGTCCCACAACAATCTTATGTCTCAGAGAATCCAATGATTCCTGAGGATTTGAAGTCCTTAGTCTTTATTCTTGGTCTTTAGATGCAGGATTGAACAGGATGGAAGCAGAATCTCCCTGACCACTTTCTTCCTCATGTACTGTAAAAGGTGACTCTGGCTCGTCTTACTCCACCCCCTAGTCCCTCCTACAATCCTCTGTATACACCAATCATTGAGCCAGCACAGGAGAGTGGGAAGGAACATTTTCCAAGCATATGCCCATAGAGTATTGTCCAGTCTATAATTAGCCTTAAACACTTGAACCGATCTCAGTGCAAAGATTCAAATGTTTTAGTCCTCTACACAAACTAGATATAGATTCTCCCTTCTATATCAACTACTTTTTGTGAAGAGTGGGCTCAGAATTGAAACACAAAAGTTTTGAGATACTCCTGAAGAAACACCTGAATGTGGGGGGTAACTCTATAAAATATGAATTTTTTCTCCCTTTAAATAGTCCCCACCAGACTCATTTCTGGTAAATCATAGCTTCTAGATAAATTGCTTCCCTGTGGCCTCTTTACTAGCTAAAGCAGCTAGCCCCAGAGATCTTGTCATTGGTGGGATTTAAAATGATTTTGTTGAACCTCTTTCTCAGTCTTAGCAGTCACTGAGGTCTTCCAACCTCAGGATAATTATTCCCCTAACACCAGGGGAAAAACACAAAAGGAAAAGACAGATATTTTGGAAGAGGACAAATGACTTCAGGAAGGTGATGTCTTTACTTGTAGGTAAATTGTGTTTAAATGAGGGAGGGTTGCGTGAAGTCACCAGCTTCATTTTTCCTTCTAGACCCATCTGGGTCCAGTGGCAAGATATAGATGAAGACAACTGGAAATGGTCCCAGATGTGGTGGAAGACTATGATCTTTTTAAGCTAAGGTCTCAGTTTAACTGAGGCAACACTCATTCAGTGATTAAGGCAAGGTAAAAAAGAGATCCAAAATGACTTCTTTTACTTACTCAAAAAAAAAAAAAAAAGGCAGTCTGGGATGGGAAGACCATCAGGGTTTCTGGTCATAGCAGAAATAATTTCTATTTACATTCACTCTGAGCCATCAAACCCCAAATGATCAAGTGAGGCTTTGCTGGAAACCTAATGTTGGCCAATCAGTGAGAACCAGAGTGATTTGGCTTTAAGGTATGGTCAAGTAGTTCCATTTGAATCCTAATGGACCTTATCCAAGCCTGGTTTTTCAGTACTGTATTTCAAGAAATAATAAATGAAACTATATGGGGCAAAAGATTTAACTATCCCTTTTTAAAAAACTGACAGAATTAATAAATGAAGAGGAAAAATAATCTAGCCTATAAACCCCAAGTTATCTTGTGAGGTTACAGCAATCAAAATTTATATTGCTTAAGATGATGCCAGCTATTTCATGGACACATGGCTACTCATAGCAATCCTTGAAAGCCATTGGGGAAGAGCTTGAGAAATTGTCTGCTTGAAACTTCTCAAATCTTTAAGCTAGTTAGAAGACTCACCAGTCTGATCAGTACTTGCTCAGAAGCTGGCTCTCCCCAGGTCCCATGTGCTGGATTTGCTCAGGCAAAGATTATAGTACTTGGTATGTATTACCAAGAAAAGATAAATCCCCACATTTTCTAATGATTGGGTCCTCACTGACCAGTTCTCTTATTACATGCACATGATAATTCATTTAATTTTTAGTTCCCAAGGTTTTGTATTGTTTGATACATTCTTTTTCTCTTCTCCCTCCTCCTCTCATCCCTCCCTTCTTCTTTCCCTGTCTTCCCCTTCCTTTTGACTTTTCCCTCCCTCCCTCTGCATCATCTGCCTTTCTCTCTTTTTTTCTTCCCTTCCTTTCCTATTTCTTCTCTCTTAGTGATCTCAACCGATCCCAAGAGTTCATCAGTTCTAAGGGTTCAATCATAATTTCTATGGATAATCTCTTGGTCAAGCATTAATTAATCTCCTCACCAACTTCCTGCTGAACACTAATCAATGGTATGTCTCAAAGGCACCTCAAATTCAACATTTCCAAAATTAACTTCATTATTTAGTCTCCTAATTATCTAGTCAGCCTTCTTCTGAATACGTCTACCTTTTTTGAGAGCAAAATTCTCCTTTCTGTTTTTCAAATTCTCAACTTTAGATTCATTCTTATTTTCCATTTGCCCTTTGCTCTCTTGGCTCACCATATCTTTTTAATTTTACCTTCACAGCTTAGTTCTATCTCCTCTCTGCCCACGATCCCATCAGTTCAGACTTTCTTTATCTGTTGCCTATACTCTTGCAAAAGCTTCCTAATGGGATCACTAGTTTCCATTTATTTTCAGTTAACAAATAACTTATTTGATCCATCCACCATACAGTTACCACATTAATTTTCCTTAAGTACAATCAGGATCCCTAATCAAAACCTCCAGTGGTTATCTATTATATATAGAATAAATGCAAACTTTTAAGTTTGTGATTGAAAGTCCTTTAGAATTTGGCTTCCGCTGACTTTTCAAGTCATTCCCCACGTTTCCCTTTCATATAAACTAAGATCCAAACTGGTTCATTTGTTCTTCTTTTAATTCAATAAATCAATCCAGTTAATATCTTTGCACCAATTGTCCCTCATACCTAGCTAATATTTTCTTCCTACTCCTATTTCTTAGAATCAATCCCTATCCTGGATCTCTTCCTTCATTTGTTCTTCTTTTAATTCAATAAATCAATCCAGTTAATATCTGCACCAATTGTCCCTCATACCTAGCTAATATTTTCTTCCTACCCCCATTTCTTAGAATCAATCCCTATCCTGGATCTCTTCCTTCCTGACTTTTTTTCTCTCTTATCTTTCTTTCCTTCTCTCCTTCCTTCTTTCCTTCTCTCCTTCTCTCTTCTTCTCTTTCTCTCTCTCTTTTTCTTATTTGTGAAATAAATGAATTCCTTCCTTCCTTCCTTCCTTCCTTCCTTCCTTCCTTCCTTCCTTCCTTCCTTCCTTCCTTTTTTCCTTCCTTCCTTTCCTCTTTCCTTCCTATCTATTAGAAGCAATAAAGTATTTGAACAATAAGCATCTGAATCTTCAGTCTTCCTGCTCCAGGCCCAGTACTCATTCACTGCACCACCTAACTACCCTTCTTTACTTTATAAATGACTAAATTGAGACTAAGGAGATGACTTGCCCATGGCTATACAACTATTTATTGTCTGAGACAAGATTTGAACCTAATTGTTCTTGACTCCAAGATTAATATTCACTCCATTATTCCACATTCTTCTCTCCCTTTTCATATTATCTTCTGCAAATGTATCTGTTTTCATGTTGACCCACTGTAGGTTCTTTAAAGGCAGGACTGGCTTTTATTTTGAATGGTTTTCCCCAGTTTATGATACATTACTTTGAAAAAATAGTATTTCATAAATTTTTATCATATTAGATTGGATTTCAGACCAACCTCCAGATGGATTTAGAGGACAGATATTCATTCAATAAAGAAACTGAAGTCCATTAAGGGAACTGATTTGCTCAAGATGTCCCAGTTGGAAGGTCTCTGATTTCTCCTTTACACTACTCAATAATGTCATCATATAAACTTTTTGCTTGTTAACTTGAGTGACTAATTTGAAAAATAAAAAAGAATCATCACATGAGAGCTGCAAAGGATATCAGTGGCCATCTAATCAAGAGCCCAGAGAAAAAATGGGGAGGAGTAGTCATGGGTGACTTGCCATGAACTCATTTCTTTAGAAGATGTTGTAAATATCTTTAACAAGGCAAGATATTTAGTATATTTCTTGTGCATAATTTTTGTTGGCATTCATAGCATTAATAGGGTCTTGTGAAGGAAAGATGTTCAATAGGAAGGTACTTAGTGGGAATTTTGAAAACATTCCCTTTCCTTTGGAGTCTATTGTACCCCTGGTATGTGGCTGACCTGGAACTTATATGGGGAAGGAAAGATCAATACAGCCTCAGGTTGTCAATAAAAATCCCTCAGACTGCTTAAAGCTGGCAATAAGGTAAGGAGGTTTTATGGAAATTGTGTCTGTAGGAACTGAGCTCCTTTGCATTGACTCAGAATTTAACTGGGCCAGATTGTGGTAGAAAATAATAATGACAATAATAGCCCTTTTATATCACTTTGAGGTTTGTAAAACATTTTATAAATAACTCATGTTTTCTTTCACAACAACCCCTTGAGGTAGGTACTATTATATCCCCATTTTACAGATGAGAAAACTGAGGAGACTGGCAGGGATTAAGTGACTTGTCTAAGGTCATCATTTTTGTTGTTCATATTTCATTTTTGAAGAGGATCAAAAACATCATGAGTGATGTCTTGCCTATGAATTGTATTTAAGTGAGGTGAAATTGCACAGTCATCAAATTCACTTTCTCTTCCAGATTCATCCAAATCTAGTGGCAGGAGCAAAATCAGGATGACCGATGATGGCCTGGGATGCAGTGGATGACCTCAGCATCTTCAATGTTTGACCAACCTCTAAGCACTATATAAATCCTGCTTCACCTACTTGTTCTGCTGGGGAAAATCTTCACATGTTTGGCGTATAGTGTCCCTGAACTCACTAATAGATTTCAAGCCTGTTGGTTGCTCTCAACCTGATTTAGTTTTTTTTTTTTTTTTTACCTCAGACTCAACTACAGGTAGAAATCTAGGCAAAGAAAGAGAAAAGAGCTGTGATCTATAGTACAAAGCTAGGGAGTAACTGAGGCAGAATTTGAACTCAGGTCTTCTTCCTGACTCCAAGTCCAGCATTGTAATCTGCTGTGCCATGTGGCTGCTAGACTGACCTTATTTCATAAGTCTAATTCATATTCAGTCTCTGCTGGTAGGAAACCTCCAGAGCAGATGGGTAGACAGCTGTCAATATGGACTGAATCAGTATGATGATCTACTGCTTATCACCGAGAAGATTTGGGGGCTGCAAGGGGATTGGGCACCATATTTTAGGAACAGGGAGAAAGTCTAAAGAAGGGTGCCTGGGGATTATATGCACTTGTTTTATCTATGTTTTACCTAAATGATGTTGGTCTAGGGATATTGAGGATGGCCTTTCCTATAAAGTACCCTAAACAGCTGTTCTGTACAAGGTAGACAGTTTCTTAGTTGTACCAGACAAAAGAAAAGTTGAACACACAAAAGACTCAGAAGTGCATATTGAAAAGACTTTAATTATGGAGTGGTAATCCATGACTCCATTTATATTCCCCTGAGAGACTGATACTTAATGTTAAATATTGTAGGGGTGAGGCAATTGGGGTTAAAGGACTTGCCAAGAGTTACACAGCTAGTATGTGTGTGTGGTTTTTTTTTTAAGTGTCTGAGGCTGGATTTGAATTCAGGTCCTACTGACTCTAGGACCAGTGCTCTAGGAGTCTGTGCTATCCTGGTTGTTGACAGCATTGTATCTAGCTGGCCACAATCGGTCACGTTTCATTGTCCACCATGGCCATCTTCTTGCCAGGCACTCTATGGTGTTACACTTTTCAGAATATACGTTTCCTTGGTATCTACCTTACTGTAGAACTCTCTGCACCAAAGAACTCCAGAGTCCATCCCCTGAGGGGTTTAATTTTCACCACTTGAGATCCCCATTGTTCTGATCTGTTAGTGTATTATATGGTCCACTATACTTCCAGGCACCAGCCATCATTTTCACTTTAAAATTTGGCCATCTTCTTGCCATTTGCTCTACCTCTGGCTAACCTTTCCCCTTCTTGCTTCTGTCTCTGGGTCTCCCATCAAATCAATATTGTCATTGCTACCACAGAAGTTATCAATCCCTCTTTTCCTGTGACTTGCCATCCCAGTTATTAACATGTATTGTCTTGTCCTATCAGGATATATGCTCTTTCTGGTGATAGGAACCGTTCAGCTTTTGTATTTGAATCCCCAGTACTTAGCATGATATTTGGCACACAGTAGGCATATAATAAATGTTTTTCTTTCCTTCTTTCATCCCTCCTTCCCTTCCTCTCTCCCCCCTTATTTTCTCCCTCCTTCCTCTCTTTCTTCCCTCCCTCTTTCCCTTCCTCCATCTCTTCTTCCCTTTTCTCTCTCTCTCTTACTCCCTTCATCCCTTCCTTCTTCTTTCTCTCTCTCCCTTACTACCTCCCTTCTTCTTTTCCTCCCTTGCTCCTTATCTCTCTTCCTAGCATATAATTTCTGCCTAATAAACACTAATTGATTGTTTGAATTCACAATAAAGGACTCTTGTTCATATATGGGCTGGACTTAGTGACTTTGGGGATTTCCTTTTCATTTAAAGATTCTGAAATCCTTGTTTTATCTTCAAAGATGGTGATACTTAATCCAATTAATCATTAATCACAAAATATTTATTAAATATGTACTTTGTGTAGAGAGAGTGCACAAGGGAGTAAAAAGACGTTGTTTAGAAAATATAGGAACCCTCAAGAAGTATACAATATAGTAGTAATATGAAGGGGGGTTTATTTTTGTTGTTTTTATAGGACAGGAACAAGGGAAAATTATCAATATAGAGAATTCTTGCTGATAATCTCTCAACAGTATCTGCTCTCCAACTGACAGTTTTATCAAGCTGCCTGGGGCACCAAGAGCTTAAAGGGGTTTTTCCAAGGGTCACACTTTTAAATGTGTCAAAGGCAGGATTTAAACTCAGAACTTCCTGAATCTGCTCAGCTACCTGAAGATTCTTAGCTTAGATTAGCAATTATAATAACAGTTCATAACAGAACACTTTAAAGAAAGGAAAGAAGAATTTATTAAGTGCCTAGTTTGGGATAGTTTTACAAATATTATTTCATTTGATGCTTACAACAATGCCGTGAGGATGTTATTATTTCCATTTTCCAGCAGAGATCAATTGATTTAGCCAAAGTCAATCATCTGGTAAGGGACTGATGCAAGATTTGAAACCAAGGCTTCCTGATTTGCTCAGAGCTCTAACCACTGCCCCACTTAGCTCAATGTTTTCCAGGTCCAATGTTCTAAACACTGCACCACCTAGCTCCATGTTTTCCAGGTCCAATATTCTAAACACTGTACCACTTAGCTTTTTTACTTATATCATAAGGATATTGTGAGTTGCTTCATTTTGTCACAATAATATAATGAACTTTGGTGTAGTGGATAGAGTATCAGCTCTGAAGTCAGGAGTACCTGAGTTCAAATCTTACCTCAGACACTTAACACTTCCTGGCTATGTGACACTGGGCAAGTCCAATTGCTCCACAAATCATATAAATATATTATATATATATATATATATATGTTATATGTAATAAATATATATTTTTATATTATATATAATGAGCCTTGTAGACATGATCTCATTGGCTTTTCATGACAAATCCATGAAATAGCATTGTTATCCTCCACATTTTAAAGGAGAAGAAACTGAAACTCCAAGATATTTCATGAAATTTGTCCAACATCATGAATCTGTAAAATGACTAGAGCAGAATTTAAGTCCAATGATCCACTCCTGGTACACTATCTGAAGCTAGGTTCACCTATTGTGAATCCAAAATCTTCCAGTTCTGGGGACATGATGGACACTTAATAACTGGCTGTCAACATTTTCCTTATGAGATTTCTTAAGGCTGTGCTGGCTCTAGGGAACTAGCCTAGCTCATTCCAGGAACTGACCTCTCGCTGTTCAGACTCACCATTCAGCTGTCAGAGAGCAACATAAAGTCATAACTTCTTCCATGTCTCCCTAGCTCCTTTTGGAAATTATGTCCTTTTACCGGCTCATGAGACTCATCAGGTTTCACTGGATCCTACCTGCCTATTGTGGCTACAAATGATCTCCTCATTATTAAATGGCTTTGAAAAGTGGAACGATTTAAATGAGCATTATATTTATAATGCAGAAAATGCAATACCCATTGTCATCAAAGAAGTAGAACATTTAAAAATGGAAAAATTCAGTTCCTAAAAAATCCAAGGCTCTGGATTCCTACTGCTGCTTATATCTGGCATTTTATGTCTACCATCATGGGAGAGGGTCTTCTCTAATGAATTTTCTTTTCTGTGGTCTATAAGTTCATGTGGTTTTTCAGAAAGTTCAAGAAAAATGTGTGTTTGCATTCGGTAAGCTCAGAAAATTGGGTGAAATCAGATTATTATTTGGAATGTCTCTTCATGATATAGAAAAGTAAAGAGTCAACCTGAAGTGACAGGTTTAGAAAGGGATTATTAGATTAAGCTTGTACACAGGGGAGGTAGTGTGGGATAGTGGGAGGCACTACTTAACTTGGAGTAAAGAAACTTTGGTTCTAGAACTGATTCTTCTCTTATTATATATATGACTTTTGGCAAACTAATCTCCTGTTTCTAATTCTCTCAGTTTCTGAAAGAATTCTCTCCATTTCTTCTGTAAAATGGGGCATTTGGACTCTAAGAAGTTGGGAGATAGAACACTAAAAAAATAGGCTGAGACCTGATGGTGAAGAGTTTAAAAAATAGCTTTAAAACTTCAAGTAGAGGAATTCATATTCAACCCATAAGATAATGAGGAACCACTGGAGTTGCTTGAGTAGGGGGATGTCTTAAAACTGAATTTTTCAAAAATCTCATGGGCCATCGAGTGGAATATGGATTGGAAAAGAAAAAAGGTTGAGGCAGAGGGACTAATTAGAAGGCTCATACTTCTCCAGGAGCAAAGAGGAAAGACCAGAACTAGATTGGTGGCTGTGTGAATGCAGAAACGGGTTGTAATGGATCCACTCTAAATGTCTTATTCAAATACAACAGACACTGCCATCCTCTCAGTCCTCCCTAATTCACTTTCTAGTCTCCAGCTTCTTAACTGTGGTTCACGATCCTACATAGGGTCTTATAACTGAATGTGGCAGTCTGATCTATATCTATCTTATATACCTATTTATCTGCGTTCATGTAAAAATGTCTTTATTTTATCAGTAAATGTTTGATCTGTATACTATCTTATATACCTGGGGTCACTTAAAAATTTCTTGGTTGAAAAGTGGTCATAAGTGGAAAAAGTTTAAGAAATCCTGCGCTTCTAGACCACTATCCACAGTGGCTATTTCAATTCTTCTCCCCTTTTTCCCCTTTTCTCTTCTCATTCATAACCCATCCTCTCCTCCTTTCTTCAGTCTTGGAGGAAGAAGACAGTCCTTCTCCAAGCCCACATTACCCTCTACTTGTATCTTTGATCTGTTCTCATTCTGTCTCATCCAGGAGCTTATCCCTTTGGTAATCCTTTCCCTTTCTCTAATTTTTAGCCTTTCTTTATTCAGTATCTTATTTTCTGATGTTTATAAACAGGGCAAATCTATAAATCAATTATTTCTTTAATGTCACTTTGTGCCAGGTACTGGGTTAAATCCTTAGAATATAGAGATGACAGCTGGACAGCCACTGTTTGACTCTGTGAACACATTACTGTCCTCCCTGATTTCTGTGGCTCCAATATAATAGCCTTTTTGCTATTCTTCACAAATGATGATCTATCTCCAATCTCCCTGCTATGCTTGGAATATTTTCCTTCCTTTCTATATCTCTTATAATATTTGGCTCTCTTCAAGATTCGGCTCAAATGTCATCTTCTGCCAATATATGTATGTGAAAATACATACAAGACATATCAACATGGCACAGTGTTTAAAGAATAAACCTCTTAGTCAACCAGAAAGACATGAGTTCAAATCCTGTCTCTAGTACATATTGATTGTGTGATCCTAGGCAAGTCATTTAACTTTTCATTGTTTTAGGTGATTCTCTATGACTACTAAATTACAAAAAAGAGACTGACCTAAATTATAGAGGTTTTCCTTATTTGGGAGTTGTCTACATCAATGAAATTCCCTAGGTCCAGTATTCATCCCCTATCAAATATAAGGTAACCTCAGAAAGAATGTCAGAGATGTCAGATATTAGAGACATTGTTAGGGGCCAGGAAAAAAGTCACTCATAGTAGGACTCTTGAATGTTCAGAATTTCACAATCTTTAAACATATTCACACATACTACTTGACTTTACCCTCAAGCTAACATCCTATATCTCTCCATTCACACCTCCCAGAAAACAAAAAGCTATTAAAAGCTATTAAAATTATAGCTATAATTTTATAATATTGAATAATATAGAACAGAATTCTATAATATAATTATATTAATAGCTAATAGAAAACAAAAGCTATTAATATTTAATATAAATAATAAATTAATAGTTAATATATTAGTAATTATTATATAATTATGATGATATAATTAATAATAAAAATATTCTTCACTTTCACATATTTACTCCCTCACCCTTTAAATCCAACTTTTATTTCTAAATTAAAATTGGTCTCTGCAAGGTCACCAGTGACATATTTATTGCCAAATCTGATGTCTTTTTTCTTGGTCCTTATTTCTCTTGACCTCTGTAGCATTTGACACTGTTGACCTCTTTGCCTCTTAGATGGTTTCTCTTTTCTGGGTATTCATGACACTACTGTAGCCTGGTAATTCTTCTATTTGACTGACATCCATCTGGAGTACCTTTGTAGCATTATTATCAATGCCTTAAATCCATGCATGGCTGTGCCCCAGAAATCTATATACGGAGTCCTCTCTTCTTACCCCTCTTTACTCTAGATATTTCCTCAGCTCCCACGGATATCAGTTCCATGCATATGGAATCCAAATCTGCTTATCCAGCTCCTATATCTCTCCTGAACACTGCTGCACATCACTAGCTGCTTACTGGGCATTCCATTTGAGGTAGTCCTGTAAGCATCTTGAATTCAACATGGGCAAAACATACATCATTATCCTCCTTGAGTTTTCTCTCACTGCCCTGAAAAGCTCCCTACTTCCCAACTTTTCTACTTCTAGCAAAGATATCACCATCCTTTTCTTAGTCCCCCCAGATTCATAACATAGGAATCAACCTTGCCTCTTCAATTTCACTCACAGTCAGTTACCAAATATGGTCAATTATACCTCCTCAATTTTCTCTGCAGGTTTTCCCTGCTCAGTATTCATTCTATAACCACCCAAATACAAGCCTTCCTCACCTCTCCCTTGGACAATTGTAATAGCCTCTATATAGCCCCTTTCTCCAGTCTTTCCTCTCTCCAATCCTTCCTCTATACAGGTGTTGAAAATAGAACATATCCCTAACTATCACTTACCTGTTCAAGATGTCTTAAGGGATTAAGTACATACTTTTACCTTTGCTATTGAAAACCTTTCATAGTCTGACTCCAGTTTATCTTTCCAGGGTGATCACATATTATTGTCCCCACATTGACTTTGTACTCTAACCAAATTGATCAATTCCTTTTTTTACCGATGAGAAAACTTAGGTGCAGAGAGGAAGAGTGTTGCCCAAGGTTATCTTAAATAGAAGAGCTGGCATTTTGAAATAGGATGTCTGACTCCAAGTCCATTCTATTAGACCAGAACATTAGCTTTAGATCTAGTGTAAAACTGGGTTGGGAAACTAGTTCTACTCTTTACTTCCTGTGCACAGGTTTCCTCCTTTCCAAAATAAGGGGGCTAGGTTCATAAACCAACCAATAAACATTTATTAGGCACTTACTATGTGCTAGGCACTATACGGACCACATATGAACCCAAAAGTTAATTGTATAATATAGAATTGGAATGAATCTTAGAGGCCATTGAATCTAACACTTTGGTTTTGCAGATGAGGAAACTCACGATTTACCCTTTGCTACCTAAGTTTCTTAGGCAAGATTCAAACTCAGTCTCCCTAACTCTCTAACTCTATTCACAAAACATAGTGCTTTACTTAATCTCCTGGACCTGAATTTCCTCACCTGTAAAAAAAGAGGTTAGATTAGATGGTTTCTGTAGTCTATTCCAGCTTGGATCTATGATTGTATGATGTTGGCAAAGTGACTTACTGTCTATGTGACTCAGTTCCCTTATCTGTAAAATCAGGGGTTGGAATGGCTTTCAAGAAGTCCCTTCCAAGTCTAAATCTTTGATTCTCTTTCCCAGAAGAGGCATTGAAACAGGGAAAAATTTGCATAATTAGTTAATAGCAGAGCTAATATGAGGACCAAATCTCTCAGCTTCCAGGCCCATGCTCTTTCCATCACACAAAACTGCTTCTCAGAATTGTGAATTGAAAGCACTGTGCAGGACTAGATGCATACAAGGAATGATATCCCAAGTCATCCCAAATGTGGTTACTTTCTAAAGACCCAAAGGAACTGGTGTATTATTAATTTTGACTTCATCTAATGAACGTGGCCAGGAGAAGAAAATGCCATGGGTTTTTGTCCCAGGCTGTCAGCACCTGCTGCCTGAATTTGTTTATTGACCTCCCCAGAGGACACGCCTGTTAGAGGGAGGAGACATTTATTCTTATTTATTCTCTCTGTGGGAGTGGCAGTTTGGCAATAATTAATTCCTTTGCTAAAGCATTCCAAATAAATTCTGAGAGATAGGAAATATGGATTGTCAAGTGAGAGCCTGCCTCAGACATCAGAATGGTATATGGGGAAGTCACTGCAGACCATTTTTCAAGGGACAGAGAAGGAAAAATATAATTGGTGGAAAAAGCAGGGGATAGCGATAGAGGTGGAGATGGCTGGTGGGTCTGGTAGGGCTTGGAGAGTCTGGGGAATGAGAAAGGCATTTACTGGAGGAGAGCTGCTAAAAATGATACCTAATACAGTAAGCTTCCTGATAATGCATTTGAAGCAGAAAGGAAATCCACATAATTTTGTGCAGTATTACATAGTTGTCTAAACATCTTACTGCTTCTATAGCCTTACCTGCTTTCTGCTATAAATTATAAACTTTATGAATACAGGGGCTACTACTTTCTATTCAATCTTCTCAGCCCCAATTGCTTTGTGCATAGTGGGCTCTTAAGATCTGCTTATTTAATGAATAATCTACATTTTCTGATTCTCCTTCCCTACCCCTCAGTTGTTAGTGCTTCTCTTGAAATTACTTTGCACCCACTTTACAAACACTTAGCATTCACTTCTCTGTAGATGTGTGGCTTTAAACTTGGAAATGTGGGCTCTAAATCAGGGCTTTCCCCACTATATTGCTTGCTATGAATAAGTAGATAGAAAGATAAATAAAAAGACATAAAGGCAGATAGGTAGATGAATAAGTACAAAGAAAGATGAACAAATGGATGGATGAATGGATAGATGAATGGGTAAATTGGGAGATAGATATAAATATGGATGGACTAGTAGATAGAAAGGAAGGGAAAAATGAAGGGAAAAAGAAAGGAAGGAAAAAAAGACAGACAGAAAGAAAGATCAACAAATGGCTATTTGGTTAAGTTGGTAGGTATAAATGGATTGTCTGTGAAAGACAATAATGACAACAATGATGATGATGATGGTCATGATGGTTGTGGTGGTGATGATGAGGACTGCTGGTATTTATATACTACTAAGATCTGAGAAGCATTGTTTAATTTGATACAACAATCCTGGTAGGTTGGTTATTATTTCTCCCAGTTAACAGACTCCAGTAAGACTTACTTTTAGGAAGCCATTCTCCAATTGAAAAATGGTCAAAGGATATGAACAGAAAATTCTCAGATGAAGAAATTGAAACTATTTCTAGTCATATGAAAAGATGCTCCAAGTCATTATTAATCAGAGAAATGCAAATTAAGACAACTCTAAGATACCACTACACACCTGTCAGATTGGCTAAGATGACAGGAAAAAATAATGATGATTGTTGGAGGGGATGCGGGAAAACTGGGACATTGATGCATTGTTGGTGGAGTTGTGAACGAATCCAACCATTTTGGAGAGTAGTTTGGAACTATGCTCAAAAAGTTATCAAACTGTGCATACCCTTTGATCCAGCAATGTTACTACTGGGATTATATCCCAAAGAGATTATAAAGAAGGGAAAGGGACCTGTATGTGCACGAATGTTTGTGGCAGCCCTTTTTGTAGTGGCTAAAAACTGGAAACTGAATGGATGTCCATCAGTTGGAGAATGGCTGAATAAATTGTGGTATATGAATATTATGGAATATTACTGTTCTGTAAGAAATGACCAACGGGATAATTTCAGAAAGGTCTGGAGAGACTTACACGAACTGATGCTGAGTGAAACAAGCAGGACCAGGAGATCATTATATACTTCAACAACAATACTAGATGATGACCAGTTCTGATGGACCAGGCCATCCTCAGCAATGAGATCAACCAAATCATTTCCAATGGAGCAGTAATGAACTGAACCAGCTATGCCCAGAAAAAGAACTCTGGGAGATGACTAAAACCATTACATTGAAATCCCCAATCCCTATATTTATGCACACCTGCATTTTTGATTTCCTTCACAAGCTAATTGTACAATATTTCAGAGTCTGATTCTTTTTGTACAGCAAAATAACGTTTTGGTCATGTATACTTATTGTGTATCTAATTTATATTTTAATATATTTAACATCTACTGGTCATCCTGCCATCTAGGGGAGGGGGTGGGGGGGTAAGAGGTGAAAAATTGGAGCAAGAGGTTTGGCAATTGTTAATGCTGTAAAGTTACCCATGTATATATCCTGTAAATAAAAGGCTATTAAATAAAAAAGAAAAAGAAAAAAAAATAAAGCAAAAAAAAAAAAAAAGACTTACTTTTAGGGCTATACAGCTAGTGCTTGAGGAAGGATTTTAATTCACCTCTTCCTGCTTACCTAACCCAATGCAGCTGGTGATCTTTGCCCTGTATTCCTGTCATTGCACCCAGATTACTGTCCTACTTACATAAATAATATTACATAAATCTTATTTCTAGCTCTAAAATTCCTTTTATGGTGCTATGAAGGCTCTCTCTTAATAGGGTCTCAGAAAGATTTGAAATACCAAGATTCAGTATAAGGAAACATGCAACTCATAATAAGATGAGAAAACAAGTTAGTTTTCTTGAGGGACAGATATATAACACAAGGCAGTCGGGGAGAATTATGGGAATAGAATAGTTTCTCTCCAATCTCTGGAGGGAGTGATGCATCCTTCTCCCAAATAATAAAACCTGGTGAGTATTTATAGGGTTCTTAGCTGCATATAGCAGGACCAGGCATTGGGGGAAGGGAACAAAGATCTTTGATCTGAAACCCAGTGCTGATTCATGCTAGTGATAAGGAGGGAAGATGCCTGGGGAATTGGTATCTATTTGCTATTCACACTCTTTGGGGGCTTTGGCCATTACTGCAGGTCTTACACTGACGGGGTCACTCATGGATTTTTTGAATTTCCCTGGGGCTTTTCCTTTAACTGCATGGGGAGACTATTGCATTCCTTACAGACTCAATTCAAGATACTAGATACTGGATATTAAGGAAAAAAATAGTGGCTAGTGGAAAACTCCTAGTGAGAGATAATGAGGGCATAGATATGAAAGTTTGTTGGAGAGAAGTTGAGGGACTGGGCAAGGTCCAACATAGTTATACTTTTAGATATTTGTGAGTGGGAATGAAGTTAGATTTTCTATAGATTAGTGCCTGTCACTCATCGTCTTGCAGTCATGTCCTCTTCAATGAAATCCAGGACTCCTGCTGACTATATTTTCAGCCTCAATCAATAATGGAAATAGGATCATTAAATAGAGTCATCAATACCCTGATTAAGCTATCACTTTTTTTGTGGTATACAATAGTTTTGCTTTATGATAAACTGCAGCTAATACATGTGCTAAAGCAATTTCCCAGGCTGGACAGTTGTTCTCTAATTTCATTTATTCTTTTTTTTAAAATTTCCAAGTATTTTAGTCCCTAGACCTAAAACCAGGTAATATTTAATCAAAAGCTACAGGAATCTCTATTTTATAGATAAAGAAAGTGAGGCTAAGAGGAGCAATTTATTGATGGATGCACATAGTTTGTATGGATCAAAAAGTAGAATTCAAACCCAGATTTTCCCAATTCTAAGTGTAATACTCTACTATATCAGTAGTTCTTAAACTTTTTGGTCACAGGACTCCTTTACACATTTAAAAAGTATCCCTTTTTAAAACAGATTATATATATATATATATATGTATATATATATATATATATACATATATATATATATACATACACACACACATATATATATATATCTCAATTGGAAAACATCTTAGCATTATTAATTATAATGATAAGAAATATCTTAGCATTATTATAAAAATAATTTTGGCCTCAAGGGCTTCCTGAAAGGGTCTCAGGAAATCCCAGGAATTCCATAGCTATACTTTGAGAACTGCTATATTACATGGCACTGGTTTTTTCCTTCTAATGATCATTTTATTTTGTTTTATTTTCTTGTTGCCAGAAAACCAATATTTTGATAGTGTCTCATTTCTCTATCTGAGTTTCAGAAAATGAGGGCATCCAATAAGATGATTGGGCATATATCTTCAAGTTTAAAATCAGTGATCAGTGTGGTTATTATCTTAAAACAAACAAAACTCTTTCTAAAACTTCAAACTGTGCCTTAGGCTGTGACTGGTTATAACTGCATAAGAATGACTAAGCAGGCAGAAGAGATATGTTTTAGACCCCTTCTAACTAGCTTTTTGTCTGTATCTTTTCCTCTGACCACTAATTGACATGGAAGAGGTTCAAAATTGGGAGATTTCAAGCCTGAAGTTATTTGGGAGTTATTGAACCAGTACCATTATCAATATATTTCTTGTAGTATCACAGTCATGGATTTTCCTTCCAAAGGTACTCTGATCATCCTTGCATATATGCTCTTTCAATATGCATATGCTACACAAGTGCTTTGGAAACATTAAACATGAAAACATTAAATGCTACATATATTGATATTATTAATTTTACCACCTATCTATCCAGCCAGTCATACCATCTTCCATCTATCCATTTATTCATCATCCATCCATTCATTTTGAAAGAGTTGAGAAGGGTGAGCAATCCAGTCATGACAGACAGCCAGGACAAGACATAAAGCTGGAAGTTGGAATATTTTACATGGATAAGGTAATGTATAATGGACTAGATCTGATAAAGCAAGCTGACACAAAAGGTAAAGGGTTTTGAGGGATATTTTGTGAAGTTTGTATTTTATCATTAGAGCAAATGAGAGTCACTGAAGGCTCTTTAGCAGAGGAACATGATCAAAACTTTTCTGTTTAGTTCCATTCAATTCACTAAACATTTATTAAGTGCTCACCATTGTCAAGCATTGAACTAGACACTGGTGATACAAATTAAAAAAAAATAATTTGAAAAAGGTAGGAACAATGGTCCCTACCTTCTATGGAGCTTACAGTGTAATGGAGGGAGAAACCTGTGCTTTAAGAAAATATTTTGAGGGCAGCCATTTGAAGAGTGAATTAAGGACATCCTGTTAAAACTCTTCTTTGATTCTGTGTTTTTGAATAATATTTTAGAAATCATGAGCCACAGTCATAAAGCACTTTATAGTTTGAAAAGTTCTTTTCTTAACTGCCTTGTGACTTAGGTAACCAAAGCAACAATACTCCTATTACTGCTAGGTATAATATTTGAGTCATGTAACAAACCTGTGAGGCAAATTCTACAGTTATTACCTGTACTTTGTGGGGAAGGTAATGGAAACTTAGTAACGTAAATTGACTTGCTCACCCAGATAAGTCTTTGAGGCGGCATTTGAATCCAGTCCTTTCCAATGTAAAGTCTAATGCTCTATCCTGTATATTAGGATTTTTTTAAACTCTCTCTCTCTCTCTCTCTCTCTCTCTCTCTCTCTCTCTCTCTCTATCTTGAATCCCTTGGGCAGTCTGATAAACCCCCTGGATCCCTCTTCAGCACAATGTTTTAAAGTGAATGAAATAAAATACATGGGATCACAAAGGAAACCAAATAAATCTAAAGAGACATTTTTTTCCTATTCAATTTCACAGACCCCTGAAGTCTCTTTTAAGAACCCCTGCATTATGCCATATTGTTCCTCTAGTACAAGTATTGTTTTGGTCCTATGTAATAATGAGTACTATGCCCCCCTTAGTACTCAAGTATATTACATTTCTCTCTTCTCCCAGGGTTCTTCAGTACCCTTAGAAGAGTTTGGGAATATCTAAGCTCTCTACCACTGGCTTAGCCCCCACTATTGATGTTTTCCCCAGATGTCAGTTTTGTACCTTAATTCTATTTTACCACTTTAATGTTTTAACAAAAGAATATTTACTTCAAATATAAATAATAAATACAAAAACTTGTTCCCCCAATATATGGAACATAATCTCTTTTCCTCCCTCTCCCCCTATTTTATATTTTGGGGAGATGAAAGCGATTAAGTTCAAGGCTTAGCTCAGCTCATATATATAGCACAGCTCCAAGTTCCAAGTCCAGCTCCCTCTTTTGGACTTGACTTACAGGCACCTTTGCTTCTCAGAGTTTCTGTGAGTTAAAAAATCCAACCTGAAATCCTGCCTCCAAGTCATGGCTCAACAGTTCAGAGTCTGGTGGGACTCTGCATCTAGAATCTAAAAGGACATTGAAATAAAATAAACCAAAACACAACCTTTACCCCGTGTCAGCCTTTATCCTAGAATAAAAATGGGAAGCAGGGGAAGGTAGTTTCTCCCCCTCCACCTCACTGACTCAATTTATGATTTCTTTCCTGAGGGGAACCTCTATCAGGTGAACCAGGTGATCTGGACTTGCTGGAAAGCCCCTATTACAAGTATTTGTATCAGAAATGTTGTGAGCTACACCCTTAGTAAACACCAGAGTCAAGATTCTAATTCAGATCTCATGTGTGTGCTCTGGTGATTGTTTCCCTCCATCATATTGCATCTCTTTGTAGCTTGAAGTGACCATTTGGGATTAAGAAAACAATAATTGGCATTGATACAGATTTATAAAATTTGCAAGATACCTCTGAGTATTTTGTGCTTTATGTAGTTTGTCTCATTTCTCTTCTCTACAATCACATGAAGTAGATAATTATTTCAATTTTGTAGAGAAGTTAAGCAATTTTTGGGGAGGGAGATCTTGCATTTAGTAAATATCAGAGTTAGGATTTCGACACAGGTTTTATTGACTCATTTCATCATTCTATCAAAAATAATACAAATAATTCATTAATAATGATATAGTAACTGAAATGTATAGAGTTCCTTAAGGTTTACAAAATGCTTTCTACCTATTATTTTCTTTGCCCCTTACAGCAACTTTGAGATAGAAGCTAACATTATTCCCCACTTAACAAATGAATAAACTGAATCTCAGGGAAATTAAGTTTGTATAGAGTCTTAGAGGTAATACATGTCCAAAGAGGTATTTGAACCCAAGTCTTCCTGACCCTTAAGTCCAATGCTTTATCCACTGTTATAATTGTTATTACTACTACTATCACCACCACCACCATTACTTTTACTGCTACCACCACTACTACTACTCACATCACCACTACTACTATAACTAGTACCACAAACACTACTATTACTACCACCACCATTACCACCACCACAACTACTACTACTACTACATTAGTTCTACTGCTACCATAACCACCACTACTATCACTACGACCACCATTACCACCACCACAACTACTACTAAAACTGCCGCTATTACTACTACCATCACTACCATCATCACTTTTAATACTACTATCACTACCAGTACTACTATTACTACCACCACCACTACTACTACTACTACCACTACTACTATAACTACCATTACTATTACTACTAGCAAATTCAACATTTGATACATATATTGTAATTAAGCTTACAAAGTGCTTTACATATATTATTTCATTTGATTTTCATAATACTTTTATGAGGTTTTTATTGTTGAGTCTTTCAGCCATGTTTAATTCTTCATGGTCTTTTTTGAGGTTTTCTTGGCAAAATTACAGGAATAATTATTCCATTTCTTTCTCCAGTGAATTTTACAGATGAAGGTCAAGGAGCTAGGAAGTGTCTGAAGCCAGATTTGAACTTATGAAACTGTCTTCCTGATTTCAGTTCCAATACTCTACTATACTATGTAGTTAACCTCCCATGATGTAGGATCTATTATTATTCCCATTTAGCAGATGAGGACACTAAGACTTGGGGAATTTAAATGACTAGACAAGGGTCATCAGGCAGGAGTGGAACCAATTTTCATTCATGTCACTTATTTAAAGTTATAAACCTTAGAAGAGTAGCAGATGGGATGTCTCTTTTTTTCATGAATCTCATGTGCCTAATTTGGGGCTTCTTAACTTGTGGACATGGATGGAGTATTGTGCTCAAAGGCTCCCTGGAAACCACTCCAGCCATTGTAATCTGTGTGGACCAAAAAGCTTCTGATTAATTCTGTGTCACAGGCTGAAAGACATCTTGAACGTTTAATGATGTTTCAGAAAGGTGGATTGATCGAGGTTTCTGGGCATGTACCTAACTCAAGGGGTTTCTTTCTTCTCAGACCCAATTATTCACGTATTTAATTACTAAGTCATTCTATATTATTATAAACCAATTGCCTGGGAAATATCATGGAAAGCCAGCTGGGCCTCCACACTGAACTAACCTCCCTTGGCTAGTCCCACTGTTCTAAATACACCACACCTTGTGTAGGTGGCTAGGTACCATATTTGTGAGTATCTCTCTTCCATACCTCCTACCATCTTCTTGCTCCCTGAGGCTAGAAGCTTAAAGCTGTAACTTGTACTTTGTATTTGGGCAAAACCATTATGGAAGAGAGTGATTCTAATTTCAAAAGCTCAACTACTTGGCAGTAAACCAGTTTCCATCCCTATCTTCTCTTTACCTCAGTGAACTCACTGGAAACAAGAAAAGATAATGAAGGATGTAATATCCTTTGGCTCATCTGTGGAATCAGGGTCAGTCAGAACTCTACAGGGCAACTGAGCAGTATGATGTTATTGGTTCTTATCCAGAAAACCAGTGAGAAATATGCTCATGACCCTCCCTTCTTTGATAAGCCTGCCATCCTCAGGATCATCTGGTCATTGAATCGAGATGGGACAAATGGGACATGGTTTTCCTTAATGGAGTAAAACTGGCAAAGAAGCAAGTAGGACTGAATGTATTTTTAGAAGATAAGGGAATCAGAGATTTAGTTGAAAGACATCTTAGAGGTCATCTGGGTTAACCCTCTTATTTTACAGACGAGGAAACTGAGTCCCAGAAAGGTCAATCATGAATTTATTAAGTGTGCTTGCAGACACTGGGGATAGAAAGGACAAAATGAAGTTTCTTTTCTCTTTTTGTTTTTTATTATATTAATTGGTTCTTTGGGAGAGCATATAGGGTAAGATATAGTAGGTAATGTAAGTGATATAAAAACAAAAGAAATTGATTTTAAAATATTAAAAAGTTAAATAGCTCAAAGAGTTTACATTGCACCAGGACAGAAAATATAAAAAATATAAATTTGCCAGTATATGCAAAATCATAAAAATATAAATTTGTCAGTATATGCAAAATCTCAACAAAATCTATACAAGGTAATTTTGGGAGTGGAAGTTACTAGAAGCTAAGGGATCAGAGAAGGCCTCTGCATATAAGACAAGGTGGTATCTGAATGGAGTTTGAAAGGAAACTGGATATTCTAAATGACAGAAGACAGGATTCTAGAGAGAAAGGAAAATATCATATTGAGGAATATTAAAGGGGGCAGCTGAGAGGTATAGTGGACAGAGCACTGGGCCTGAAGACAAGAAGACCTGAGTCCAAATCCCCCCTTAGAAAGTTATTAGCTGTGTGACCCTGGCAAGTCACTTAACCTGTGCTTGTCTCAGTTTCCCCCAGTAGCCTGAAGATAATCAAATGAAATACTATATTAAAAATGTTTAGTACAGCATCTGGCATTTATTAGGCCTTTAATAAATACTTGTTTCCTTGCTTGTTTCCTTTCTATACTGTCCTCCCTCCCTCCCTCCCTCCTTCTCTCTCTCTCTCTTTTTCCTTCCTTCCTTCCTTCCTTCCTTCCTTCCTTCCTTCCTTCCTTCCTTCCTTCCTTCTTTCTATCTTTTTTCCTTCCTTCTTTCCTTTCTTCCTTCCTTCCTTCCTTCCTTCCTTCCTTCCTTCCTTCCTTCCTTCCTTCCCTCCCTTCTTCCTTCCTTCCTTTTTCCCTCATTCCTTCTTTCTTTCTTTCTGTCCTTCCTTCCTTCCTTCCTTCCTTCCTTCCTTCCTTCCTTCCTTCCTTCCTTCCTTCTTTCTTTCCTTCCTTCTTTTGACTTCTTTCTTTCTTTCCTTCCTTCCTTCCTTCCTTCCTTCTTTCTTTCCTTCCTTTTTCCATACCTCCATATCTTCCATATCTTCTTTCCTTCATTCTTTCTTTCCTTTTTGTTTTTCTTTGGAACTTAAATGAGTAGGGGAGATAATCAGTCAAGCAATCAACTCATAGGCATTTATTAAGCTACTACTATGTGCCACACACTGTGCAGTAGTGAGACAAACAAATGAATAAACAGAATAAACCATCTGGCTAAGTGAAGAGTTGATGGTAATTTTTGGGTAGATACTTAAAATTATTAGAATGGGTTTGAGAGTATGATCATCCGAATTTCACTGTCTTCTTTTTTTTGGCCTAGATCTGAATCTTCATTAGTTTTGGTAATTACTGATGTGGAATTCCCTCCTCTGATATAAATCAACAACCCTCCTGCAATTTAAAGTCTTAAAAAACTGCCTCAGACTCTGAGCAGGTTGGTCCCCATGCCTAGGGTCACAAGGTTACAAAAGACAAGAACAAGAACTTAGGGCAGCTCTTCTTGACTCCAAGGAAAACCTTCTAACTACCCCACCCACCACATTGTTTCTCACCAAAAAATGGCCCTGAAAGTTGTTCCTATTGCTCATTCAGTTTTTTGGTTTTACTTACTGTCTTCTCCCTTTGATATACTCTACTGTCCCATGACCCTGGCCTCCTTGATATTTCTCATACAAGGCATTCCATCTCCAGACTCCTGGAGTTTTCACTGGTGGTACTCCAAGAATAAACATTTCTTCTCCCTCATCTTTGGCTCTTGGCTTTTCTAGCTTTCTTCAAGTTTCCATTAAAATCTCACCTTCTACAGGAAGTGTTTTACTGACTCATTTGAATTCCTTCTGTTGATAATCTCCAATTTATCTTGTCAATACATTGTCTGTATATGGTTCTTTGGAGTTGTCCCTTCCATTAGACTACAAGTTCCTTGAGGGCAGGAATTGTCTTTTGCTTTTCTTTGTATTTCCAGCACTTAACATAGTGTCTGGCACATGACAGATACGTAAGAAATAAAACTGATTGGTCTTTTAAGCTCTCCATAGGTCTCCTTGGGAGTCTATAGAGCCCTGGGCTAACTCTTATTTAGAACATTGTGGCTCACATAAATATTTTTCACTAAATCATTAAATCATTTAATTTTTTTCCATTGTTTAATTTGAGATATTCCAGGCTTTATTATTATTATCTTTTATTTTAACTAAGAAATCCGAGAGTCAAAATGATGCATCATTTTGCCTTAGGTTATACAGTAAGCATCAAAGGCAGAGTTTGAGATTCACTCTTTCTGGCTCTTATCCAGCCAATTATTGACTAAACCCAATCGATATTTCTTTCCTATTGTTTTTCTGTTGTTGTTGTTTTTAAGTTGTTTAAGTATTATTTGTTTGCTGATAGGGTTGGGAGAGAATCATCAGGCTAAATTATTAGGACCCATCATAAAATGGACATTAATTAGAAATGGAGATATAGCTCCTCTTTAGACACCTTTATAGGAAAATAGGATTTGATTTTTGGAAATTTCATTTCCACTTTACTTTCCAGAACACAACAATTGTGTTGAACAAGTTCTCTCTTGCGTTTTTTTTTTTTCTTTGCCTTGATGTAACACAAAACTACTTCCTCTCTATCCTTTAAGTATTTTCTCCCAACCCAGTGAAGCCCCATGGCATCACAGAGCCTTCATCTTATCAGCACAATAACTTGTCCTTGTAATAAAGTATGAACTGGGAGAACAAAACAGAAAAAAATGTATGAATAAAGAACCACCAATATAAATAGCCCAGGAGGGTTAAAGACAGTCAGATCTGTTTCCCTTTGAAACAAGGACAATCTGCTATAAATTACTGAGCAATTTTGGAGATAAAGAAGATAATCATTACCCCTGGAATATTAGAATATAAACAGCTTTAGAAAAGGGGCTCAGTCTGGTTAATTCTGTCGATTGAACATTCTGGCTTCAACATGGTTGAACCAAGGGGGATTTTCACAGCTTGCCATTACCAACAACATCAGAGATGAAAAGACTATGCTTTATTGTTTCAGGTAATGTCCTTTATCAATAAATGTATCACAAACACATATTCTTAGGTTATCACATTTTTTTTGTTGTCATTTTTCAGTAATGTACAGCTCTTTGTGACTCCATTTGGGGCTTTCTTGGCAAAGATATTGGACTGCTTTGCCATTTTCTTCTCTAGCTCATTTTACAGATGAGGAAACTGAGACAAACAGTTCTAAGTAGCTTGCCCAGGGTACACAGCTAGTAAGCACCTGAGAACAGTTTACTGTTTCTTTAAATCAATCAAGCAAACAAGTAGGCACTTACTATGAGCCAAGAATTGTGCTAATCACTGGTATACTAAGAAAAAGGGGGGAAAATCACTTTTTGCCCTCAATGGGCTTACAATCTAAAAAGAGAATTCATATATGCAGGTGGCTCTTTACAGTCTTTTTGGTTGCTAGAGTTTCCAAATTATATTTTCTTCATGCTAGTGTTGCAAAGATAGGATAAAAATCATCTCATCCATTTAGCTCTACCATATTTCCTAGGGGAGAATATATCTTGACTGTTTACTATGAAAAAGGATTGGACAGCTCCATGTAGAGTGATCAAAGGACTTTCTCTTCAGTTTGTCTCCCTATATACTGATTGCCTTGTTCCTTATGATGATTCAACCCTGAGATCTATCCAATATTTGGTTAATCTTTCCTGGATATAAACAGGTGACACAATGGATAGAGTGCTTGACATGGAATCAGAAAGATCTAAGCCCAAATTCTACTTCAGACACTTACCAGTCTGTGGTCTTGGACAATTCATTTGACCTTTTTTGCCTCAGTTTCCTCAAAGAGAAAATATATCATCTACTTCCCAGGATTGATGTGGAGATTGCTTAAAGGAGATAATGATCAGCCTGCTTTGCAAACCATAAAGTACTTGCATATAGATATTAGCGATTATATACATATATGCACACACAATACACATACATACTTATATACATATACATGAACACGTATATATATATATATATATATATATATATGCATACATACACATATGAAAGTCTTAGCCATACTATTCACTGATTTATCCTCTGGCCTGTTCAATTCCCACATTAGCTACCTAGTTTTTTTTTAATAACTTTTTATTTATTACCAATGCCAGGGTAATTTTCTACAACATTATCCCTTGCACTCACTTCTGTTCTGATTTTTCCCCTCCCTCCCTCCACCCCGTCCCCCAGATGGCAAGCAGTCCTATACATGTTAAACAGGTTACAGTAGATCTTGGATACAATATATGTGTGCAGAACCGAACAGTTCTCTTGTTGTTCAGGGAGAATTGGATTTAGAAGGTATAAATAACCCGGGAAGAAGAACAAAAATGCAAGCAGTTTACATTCATTTCCTAGTGTTCTTTCTTTGGGTGTAGCTGCTTCTGTCCATCCTTGATCAATTGAAACTGAATTAGATCTTCTCTTTGTTGAAGAAATCCACTTCCATCAGAATACATCCTCATACAGTATCGTTGTTGAGGTATATAATGATCTCCTGGTTCTGCTCATTTCACTCAGCATCAGTTCATGTAAGTCTCGCCAATCCTCTCAGTATTCATCCTGCTGGGCTACCTAGTCTTTTGACTCCCCTTTACATTTTTACTTTATGTTTTGCCTTATTATCTCCAGAATTTAGTATAGTGTTTGGCATATAATAAGTACTTCAGTACTTGATCATCCATCCCTCTATCCATCCATGCATCCATCCATACATCTATCTATTTATCTATCTATCTATCTATCTCTATGTCTGTCTAACATTTGTCCAGTTATTTATAATATGTCTTCTACATTAGAATGTGAGTTCCTTGAAGATAAAGACTATTTTTGCTTTTCTTCATATCCCTAGCACTTAACAATATGCCTAGAAACATAGAAACTGCTTACTAAATGTTTGTTGACCAACTGATTAACTTTCTGGTATTTGTAAATAGGGATATACAAGACTTGTTCAGAGTAGATGGAAGTTAGCTTTAGTGAAAAAGACCAGTAACTGGGGGAGGGAGATTGAGTTGTTACTTTGCTTCTGTGTCTCAATGTGTCTCCACGTGTATGTGGAATTACAGAACCTCAAAGTTGGAAGGTATCTTAATGGCTATCTACTACCCGGAGAAGATCTATTCTAGAATAACATCATCATCATCCAGCATTTATGCAGCACTTTAAGGTTTGTAAGGTACTTTACAAGTGTTATCTCATTTAATCCTTTCAAACAGTCATGTGGAAGTGGGAGATGGCATGTGCAGTTTCTTATTTAAAGTAAATATCTCACATTTATAAAGCATCTAGGCAGCTGGGTGGGACAGGGAATAGAACCTTGCATTTGGAGTCAGGGAAATTTGAATCAAATTCAACCTTAGACACTCAGTAGCTGAGTGATTATGGAAAATCCACTTGTTTTTTGCTTGCCTTGATTTGCTCATGTGTAAAACAGGATAATAATAGCATTTGCTCCCTTTCTAATAGCTGGATCTATCCATAATGAAGCCATTTTGGCTTCCCTGGAATACAATGGCTTCCCTCTTACTGGAGGTCTTCAAGAAGAGGCTGAATTCTCTTTGTTGGGGATGTTACAGAGGGGATTCCTATTCAGAGTTAGGTTGAATTAGGTCATGTTTGAAGTTCTTTCCAATTCTAAAGTTTTAGGATTCTGTGAACTATCATTTCACATCTGCTCCTGATGGAAATGTGAGACTCTGGATTCTGTGGCATAATAACATAGCTCCTTCTCTTATGACATTTTGCCACTTAAGAAATAAATGATTTTTATTCCATTTGCTAAAAGAACAACAAATGCTACCAGTTTTGAAAATATCTAAGATCTCAGCTTGATAATGATTTTTTACCCCCATCTTGGTAAAGACAGATTTGTATTTAGAAAAAAGATGAAACAGAATAAAATGAAATTGAAAACATAGGGGAAAAAGACATTTGCCATTTGGTGGGCTTATCTTGTAATATTTCACTATGTTTCTCCTATATTTAAAAAAGGATCTTTGTGAATTCTAATGGCATAAGACTTGATTTATTATAGAATTGGGACATATACTCCCATATGTTTAAGGAGCGTGGTGTGGTCATTTGGTGACTGGACTTGGTGGTTTGAATTCTGCTTCAGACCACAACTATCTTCCTCAGTTGATAAATGGTTAAGGTTAAAGATATTTCAGATGATGAAATTAAAGCCATTTATAGTAACATGAAAAATGGTCTAAATCACTATTGAGTAGAGAAATGCAAATTAAGACAACTCTCAGGTACCACTACACACCTCTCAGATTGGCTACTATGCCAGGAAAAGATAATGATAAATGTTGGAAAGATGTAGGAAAACTGACACTAATGCATTGTTGGTAGACTAGTGAAATGATTCAATCATTCTGAAGATCAATTTGGAGCTGTGCCCAAAAGACTTTAAATCCTTTGATCCAAGAGTGAAAATACTGGACTTGTATCCCCAAGAAATCATAAAGGAGGGAAAAGGACCCACACATGCAAAAGTACTTGTCTCAGCTCTTTTTTTGGTGGCAAAGAATTGGAAAATGAAGAAATGCCCATCAATTGGGGAATGGCTGAATAACTTAAGGAATATGAAAATAATGGGAGATTATTGTTGTATAAAAAATGATGAACAAGCTGATTTTTAAAAAGGCCTGGAAAGATTTATATGAACTGATGTTGAATGAAACAAGTAGAACCAGAAATACATTGTACACAGTGACAGTAAGATTATGCAATGATCAACTATGAAACACTTGTTTCTTCTCAGTGGTTCAATAATCCAAGGAAATCCCAATAAACTGGGGGTAGAAAACTCCATCTCTGCATTCAGAAAGAGAACTATGGAGACCGAATGTGAAGCAACACATGCTATGTTTACTTTTTTTCTTTTTCTTTCCTCTCATGGTTTTTCCCTTTTGTTTCGATTATTTCTCTCCTAACATGATTAATAAAGAAATGTGTACAAAAAATGAATGTTCATATATAACCAGGAAAAAAATAAAACATCTCTGTGAGTCTCAGTTTCCACATCTGGAAAGCATCCACTTCACAGAGTTGTTTCAAGGACCACGTGTGTAGATATTCACTTGGGTCTATGGTCATATCAGTTCCTTCAGTTGTATAGATTGAAACCTGTCTATGGTCTATGCCACTTTTGCTACTTTTATTTCTATATCCCAATATTTTGTTTCTCTTGTCCCTCCCAGAGTGTCATCTTAAATACAAAACCATCTCTTTAATGGTTTTGGATGCCTTCCATGAGGCTCTGTAAACTTATGGTTCTTGATGCAGCAAATGAGATCATTAGTAAACTGTAGTTAATCTGGAGCAACTTACTATACATACAAAGAATGACCTTTCAACTGGAGCTCTGAATTTAATCTCCTGTATGTCTGTGGCAAGCACGGGTTTCTCTGTTTCATTTCCCACTTCTAATTAATGATCATAACCAGGTTTTCCTGAGTTCCTTCAATTCATCCTTACATGGCATGATCATCAGACCTCTCACTGTATTGGTCCCTTACAGTGGGGCAGGATATGTTCTTTTGTGTTTGAACCTGAGATCTCATCTGTATCTAAGAATTTAGATACTCCCTTTATTACTGCAGATAAGAACATGTTGTGTAATTTAGTCTTTTTTTTTTCTTTTTTCTTTTGTAATTTAGTCTTAAAGAGCTGTCTGAGACATTGAGAAATAATATATAGTATGTATCACAGGAAGGACTTAAATCCAGGTCTGAAAGCTCCTCAGCTTTTTACCTTCTACAAAACACTTCTTGCCAATTCTTTTTCTAAAATGTAACAGTCACAACTGAACATAATCCTTAAAATCAAGGCAGTATTTTTGGATCTGCTCTCATATCCAACACTAATTAACTGTGTGACTTGTAGTAAGGTTACTTACTACACATACTGTACATCATTCATATAATAGAGACTGAGAACCTTTGGTCTGCCCATCTAGCTATCTTCGAGGGATGTTGTGAGAACATGGCCATCAGCCAAGCTTTGAGATCCGAAGAAAGTGCATCCATTCCAGGTGTTCTATTTAGCCAAGTAATAACAATTTCTGCTTAAAAATTTCTGAAGCTGCTAATGTTGATTTCATCAGCATTCTGAGGCTCCTTTTGAATGGGTTGGCAAGAAAGTGGGGCTTGCCTCTGCATGCATCCAGCATGCAAAACAATGTTCCAATCTCTCTCAGTACCCTGAGAATCGTCTGTTACTTTCTCGATTTCCCATATATCCAGAAGCCTGCCATGACTACTGAGCATCTCATGGAATAATTCTCTTGTCTCTTGATGCTCAGGTTCACAAGACAAATCAACATGCATTTCTGCCACCGAGGGGGAAAAATAATGAAGGATTCTTTACACATGCAAATATATTCCTCGTGATATTTTAGATTTATAATTATAAGATTCCAGAAGATAATGAATTTAATATTTTAAATAACATGCCATATTTAAATGACAATTATGCCTTTCTGTGGTTCAGGAATCAACACGCTGTTTCGTTCTGTTGGGTAAATACTCATCAGTGCTGTGATGACATACTGTAATTATTTAGGCCTGGGTGTAAAATGGATTTCCACCGCTACCTGTAGCTTAGGAGCTCAGAGACTTGGGGACTCTGTCTTTGCAAACCCAATGGCCTCACTGTGGGACTCACCTGTCCCTCATTCCCTAGTTCTCAGAGGGATTCATTGAAGTGGAGAGTGACTATTGACTTCTGTGGCTAGAGCCCAAGTCTCCAACCAGATAATTAGATCGACATGAAGATCTAATTAGGCACAAATAATTGGATAAGGTATAGAAGTGATTAGACATGGGAGGCTTTTATTTGCTGTATGAGAAATGGCATGCTCCAGGAGAAGTTAGCCCCATTAGGGGCTGGAGACTTGTGTTTCTGTATAGGTGCCATGTGCTGCTGTCCTGGCTGCTATGATTACATACTTATCACTATATCAGTGGAAGTATCAGAGGCAACTAAGTAGTGTGAAAGATAGAGGACTAGAAAGTTTGAGATAGGTCCTGAAGTCAGGAAGTCATGAGTTCAAATCTCATCTCAAACACTCCCTAATTGGGTGACTTTGGGCAAGTCATTTCACTGCTGCCTGCCTCAGTTTCCCCATCTGTAAAATGGGATAAAAAAACCACACCTACTTCCCAAGGTTTGTTATAAGATAATATCTATACAATCCTTAGGATAGTTCCTGGCAGATAGTAGGCACTTAATAAGCATTTGTTTCCTTCCTTCTTCCATGGAGGAATGTCTGCTACCAATTGCAGCTCACAGAAGAAACCAATTTGGCTGGGATATAAACAAAAACCAAACCAACCAACAAACAAAATCTGTCCTAACAGTTAGAGCTTTCCAAAAGTGGAGTGAGCTGCCTTTTCAGGACACAAGATCATAGATCTAGGTACATCAGAAGCTGACCAGTCCACTCCATCTTACAGAAGAGTAAACTGAGGCTCTTGGAGGTTAAATGATTTGCATAGGTTATAAAGATAGCAAATAATAGTAGAAATTTGAACCTAGATTCTCAGACTCCAGTACATTCATTGTATGATAGATTCTTTACCTTGGAAGGGAATAAGCATTTAAATGCCTACTGTGTGCAAGGCACTATACTAAATGTTTGACAGATATTATCTTATTTTATCCACATTCACAATCCTAGGAAGTGGATTCTATTGCTCCATTTTACTGCAGACAATAGTTATATGTGTGACTTGCCCCTAGCACACACAATTATGAAATATCTGAGGTAGATTTGAAGTTAGCTCTTCCTGACTCCAGGCGTTGCTTTATTTAATATAAAGGATAGAGAGCTGGATCTGGAATTAAGAAAACCTAAGGTTCAATTTTGCCTTAATTAATAAAAACAAGTGATATATATCATTAAGTTTTGCAAAACAATTAATTATGACACTGTTATTATAACATTCTTTGAGAAATAAATACTATTGCTTCCACCCCTCTTTTTTTAAGATGAGGAAATTGAGCTCAAAAAGTTATCAAACTGTGCATACCCTTTGATCCAGCAGTATTTCTACTGGGCTTATATCCCAAAGAGACCTTAAAGGAGGGAAAGGGACCCACATGTGCAAAATGGCAGCCCTCTTTGTAGTGGAAAGAAACTGGAAACTGAGTGGATGCCCATCAATTGGAGAATGGCTAAGTTAGGATATATATAGGTTATGGAATATAATTGTTCTGTAAGAAACGACCACAGGATGATTTCAGAAATAAGAGAGACTTACATGCACTGATGCTGAGTGAAG
This sequence comes from Sarcophilus harrisii, assembly GCF_902635505.1. Classification (NCBI taxonomy): domain Eukaryota; kingdom Metazoa; phylum Chordata; class Mammalia; order Dasyuromorphia; family Dasyuridae; genus Sarcophilus; species Sarcophilus harrisii. The sequence goes on along the minus strand of NC_045426.1, from coordinate 682,446,189 downwards.
TGGGCAGAAGCAGGAGATCATTATATGGCAACTACAAGATTTTATGATGATGAATTCTGATGGACATGGCTCTCTTCAACAATGAGATAATTCAGAACAGTTCCACTTGTTCAGTGAAGAAGAGAGCCGTCTATACCTAGAGAGAGAACTGTGGGAACTGAGTGTGGAACACAACATAACATTCTCATTCTTTCTGTTGTTCTTTGCTTGCATTATTTTTTCTTTCTCAGTATCTTTTTCTTCCTTTTGGATCTGATTTTTCTTGTGCAACAAAATAACTGTATAAATATGTATACATATATTGGATCTAACATACATTTCAACATATTTAACATGTATTAGACTACTTGCCAGCTGGGGCAAGGGGTGGGGGAAGGAGGAGACAATTTGGAACAAAAGGTTTTTGCAGGGGTCAATGTTAGAAAAATTATCCATGCATATGCTTTGTAAATAAAAAGCTTTAATAAAAAATAAAATAAAATTTAATTTAATTTTTAAAAATTGAGAAAATTGAAACTCAGAAATATAAAATAGTCCGATGGCTAGTAAATATTGGAGAGGGAATCTCAGTTTCTTTACTTTCCAGTTTGGCTAGAAATCCTTAGGGTATGAACAGGGGGTATAATAGAAAGAAAACCAAAATGGTAGATTGGGTTAATGTTCCTGGTATATATATATATATATATATATATATATATATACAGAGTCTGGAAGTAGTTTGCACAGAGATCTACTCACACAGGATATGTCACTTGTGGGCATGGTGTCTGACATGACATCAGCAAACCAACTCCACTTCTCCCTCTTCACTACCTCCTGTATACTTCACTCTTTCTGTGATGACTCATTCAGACTCGACTTGTTATTTTTCTTGAAGGTCTAGAGCTGTTTAGTGAAGGGTTGAGGTGGGGATGAGGGAACTAGTCACATTGTGACCACTTAGCTACTACTCATACTCCCTCTTTCAGTCCTTAGGTAATGCTGATGTGAAGGGGATATATCACTTCTAATTGAAGTTATATCTACTGAGTCCCAACCAGTGTGCTTCTCATTTACAAAGATTTAGTCACCATGATGTCACCCTGAACTATTAAAACATTTGTTAAACAATAAGATAAAAATATCAATAAGTAAGACATTTACTGACTAGAAAGCAAAAACAGGAGTGATCAAACTAATAAAGACCACTTATAATCTTAGGTCATTTTCTCCAATCAATGTAGGCGATACTTATAAATATCTAGAAGGGAGACACATAAATGAGGGCACATCACAATTCAAAACTGTAGATCTTGATTCCTTTCTTAGTCCTTATTCCTTAGTCTTTAGCTTCTTTGCTAATTATTTTTCCCCTTGACGTTTGCCATTCTTCTGCTAAATAAATCTCTTATTTTAGTCACATTTAGGTACTAGTGGCAAACTTATTTTGTTCACAGACATGTAATAAGATTCTGATAAATGGTTTTGCAAAAGTTTTGAGCAAAATTATGTCAACATTGCACTGTTCAGTTATATACAGTTCCCTGAAACCATAAAACTTTAAATGTCCTTAGGTTGGGTCTCTGGGCAATGCAGACAAGCTCAATTCATTCTTCATTCAATAGAATTCTGTTTTCTTCAATTAGCTTTTAACAGAAAAAAAGGTCATTTTCCAGTAAGTATAACTCAGAGCAAAACAAATACGAGATATGTCTTTTCCCTTCTGCTTCTGCCTCTCAAATCACCGACAGTTGTAGAAGGCAACCAGGCATTTCTTGAGATGTTTTCCCTCTCTTAGGATGTGAGTCTCACCAGAGAGCAATAAACCCAGACAGCTCAGTGTTTGGCAGCAGGTTTCAGCTTTGAATCAGCACAGCACAACAACTGAAGTTTTCTCAGATGACCCCAACTTTCTTCAACCAATCAGCAAAACAATACTTCTCAGTCAGTAGGTTCCCATCAAAGTAGCTAAAAAAATTAACTCTCTTATTTGGAAGCCTTCTATAATTTTTGTTCCCCTTTCTTATGATTTTTCCATACTTCTGCTTCTTTTCAAAGCTTATTCTCTGGCTTCTTGTTTTTCTCAATGTCTCAAATCAGAAACTAATGAATAAGTCAATCACGATTACTTGATGAGAACAAAATTCAAGAAATCTATCTTTTTCTTGGGTCTGATCAAAGTTCTTACATAAGCATTCCATGGTTCACCAAATAGTTACTCAAGTTATAATTTTGCATACATTTGAGGCAAATGGTGGTAGTTTGCTGGTCTTGAGAGTCAGAAATGCAAGAGTTCAAATCTGGATTCAGATATTTCCTAGCTTTGTGACTCTGGGCATGTCACTCAACCTATGTTTGCGTCAGTTTTCTTAACTGTAAAATGGGAATAATGGGGTTGTTTTGAAAATAAAATGAGATAATATTTATAAAAAGTGTTTAGAATAATGGCTGACATATAGTAGAGAGTATATCAGTAGTTATTTTCTTTTTCCTTCTAAGAAAGGGGAACCATGGTATATTGTATTTATTGCCTTTATAAGTCTGTCAATTCTAATCTCTAAAACTTTAAATAGTCAAAAGCAAATGATCTTATAGACCAAAATGTCATGGAGTTATTGTTACCTCCTTTATTGTTCTGTCTTCAAATATTCCCTTTCAGTACATTTATCTCAGGAGTAATTTTAGGTCCTCAGAACACTCTTTAGTTCCTCAATATTTTGTTTAAAAGCTCATGTTTCTTTTCAAGCTGATTTTTGTTCTTTCTCTTGCTGCTTTAAGCAACCAAATTGTTCATATACAAAATGGGCAATACCTTACATATGTATATTTATGTTAAGCTCTCTGTGTACATGTTGTAATCCCCAGTATATTGTAAGCTTCTTCGAGTTAGTCTTTTTCATTTTGTCTTAATATACAAAGCTCTATATAGATTTAGCCCATTGTTAATGGCATGATCAAATCTTTGCCTCTTCGTTTGGGAACGATCTAAGCCTATAAATTCTTTTGAGATACCTCAAGCTAGGCTTGTCACCCCAATATACTTTGGGGGTTCAACATTCTGTACCCCAACATTTGGCGGCAAGAACTCATCAGAGGAAGGAGTCTTGCATGAAAATAAAGGCTAAATATACCAATTGGGAAATGAGAAGATATAGGAAAAGATGCTGACTGTGAAGGGGGTTAGGTTGCATAAACATAGGGCATCCCCAAATAGGCAGGGCAAAGATCATTATATTTGATTTAATCTCATTTTGGCAGAATAACTTCATTTGTTTTCCTCTATGCTAGGATTCCATTTAGCATTTCCATCAATCAAAGTGAAGGCTGGTTTGAGAGTTTTAATTTTACCCTCTGCACCTGCTTAGTTTCTGATGGGGAAAAAGAAGAGCAAAAAAGAAAACATTCAGTGATGGCAAGAACACTTACTATAACAACAACAAATAACAAATCCTTCTCCTGAGAGAATTCTTCCAGTAACAAAAAATCCTAGAAGAGATCTTGGGGAAAGGTCACCAACCCCTCCTTTTCACAGATGAAGAAATAGAGGTTTGAAAAGGTTAAACAACTAGTCCGACGACTAGTAAGTATCTGAGGTAGCATTGAAATCCAAGTGTTCCTGACTGCAAGTCTAGCTCTCAGCACATTATTGCCCATGTGAAACTAAACCTTTCTTTCAGGGAAAAGTACATTGAATTTGTCCTTCAGAAGACAAACTCACTAATTCCCTTTAAGGGAAATCATGCTCCTGGCCTGTTTGTTCAAGATACACGATAAGTACTTAGCTTTTTCCTAACATCTGCCATATTCAATGAATTGTTGCCAAAGATTGTGAATTTGTCTTCCACCTAAGAGATAAGAAGAGCATTGAAGAGGGGCTTTTATTTACTTGCTGCTGCTTCACAAATATGTTTCAATCAGATCTACTCTCATGATCATTTCTTCCAAGGCATCCAAAGCAATCTAAATGGCCCGCTTCTCTTGCCAGCTTACCTTGGTTCCTTTGTGCACATGCTACCCTTTCCACAAATGGGTTTTGAGAGGTGATATGACCTCATGGGTAGAGGTCTGGGTTTCTAGCCCAGGAAGACCTGGGATTATTATTTCTGATACAATCTACTGCTGCAGCCATAAGAAAATCATTTAAAATTTAAGTTCCTATGTAACTTTCCAATCAGGCAAATGCTCTACAAGTGTTTATTAAGCAGTTACTATGCACTAGGCATTGTCTTAAACCCTGGTGGTACAAAGAAATTGGAAAAAAATTAGTTTCCATCCTGCAGGAGTTCAGTCACATATAAATAGTTAGAGCTGGTACATAAAAAATAAATACCAAATAAAGGGTAGATAATCTTAGAACAGGAAGCTAAGTGGTTAAAATGGTAGTCCTAGAGTAAGGAAGACCTGAGTCCAAATCTGGCTTCAAACACTTACTATTGTATGCTCCTGGGCAAGTCATGTCACCCAGTTTGCTGAAGTTTCCTCATCCATAAAAATCATTTGGAAAAGGAAATGGGAAACTAGTTCTGCAAGTTTGTTGAGAAAATCCCAAATAGGATCACAAATAGCTGAAAAACAATTAAAAGTCTCAGGGGAAAGGGAGAGGTCAAGAGGGAGGGCGTTCCAGACCTGAGGAAGAGCTTGCAAAGAGGTATGAAAAGGATGGATTTTATAGAAGTTGGAGATTCTATCATATAAAGATAAATAAATTCAAGAAAATTTTAGAACTTGGAGAATACTAACAGAGGGCTTAGAAAAAGTTTTTCTTCAGGGATTTATTCCCAATCAAATCATGAAGGAACTTAAGGATTTTATGATGGGGAGGTGGGGAACGGAGGACATTTCAGGTGTGGGGAACAGCTTAGGCAAAGGCACAGGGGCAGAAGATGGATTGCTCATCTGCAAAAGTCAGGGACTATTATTGTTTTTTTTTTTAATTTTTGCCTTTCTTAAAATCTCTAGGACTTAGATCAGAAATGAACTTAGTTATTGTTGTTTGTCCTTCATTCTGGAAGAGGATCATGATATCAGGGAGGTGATGCCATTACAAGCAAGTGGATTGACTGTGAGGGAGGGCTGTTCAAGGTCATCTGCCTCACTTTCCCCTCCAGAGCCATCTGGGTCCATTGGCCAGATAGAGATCAGGAAGGCTGGAGATGGGCATGGATGTAGTGGGAGATCTTGGTCCTTTTTTTTTTTTTTTTTTAAATCTTGGTGTTTTTAAGCTGGGTTTACCATCTCTGTTTGACTGAGGCAATGCCCAATTCAGTGATTAAGGCTGAGTAAGAAATGCAACAAAGAATTGCCTCTTTTACCTAACTTTAAAAAAAAATCCAATCTGGGAAGGGAAGACCTTTAGGGTTTCCGGGCAAAGCAGAAAAAATTGCTATTTATGTTTACTTGGGGCCCAAACAATGACTAAGTGGGCCTTGGTCTGGGACTCATTGTTGGCCAATCCACGGGAGCAGGAGCGATAGGTTCGTTGATTGATTAACATGGTAGCTGAAACACCTGTAGGTTGCCATGAGGATCAAATGAGGCAATGAAGATGAAGGGCACTGCCAACTTTCAAAGCTCTCTGTGATGGCCAGCTGTTGCGATGATTGTCTTGCTCTCCACCTTGTGCTGGCACACCTGTCACCGCCATTGGAAGAGCCTGTCAACTTCAGAATCAAGGAAGCCATTTCAGGAAGTCACAGCCCCATCATCCATAGCAATTATGCAGAATGTCATTCCGAGTCAAACCTCTCCAGCAAAGATGGATTGCCCCCGGCCCACTAGCGTCGTGTCAAATCAAAAACGAGAGGGAAAGAACGTTCTGGGGAATTAAGGGACAGGTAATGCTTTTAGAGGAAATCCGTTTTCCCCGCTCAGGACTCTCCCTTCCTTTCCCCTTCTCTTCCTGGGCCTCCCCAACTCTCTCTGCCCAAACCTGCTGGCCTCCGTTCCTCTCCGCCCCCCGAACGAACTCCATTTCACCATTTGTTTTTTCCTCTCCGAGGCACCCTATTTATAGCTCTGGCATGTTGTCATGTCTTCTGTAAGTAAGACAAGCACTACCAGTGGGCTCTGCGGGCGCCCAAACCCCATGGCTCAGCAATCAGCAAGAGGGGGGAGCCAGGCAGGCAGGACCTTCCTAGAGCCACGTCTGTGTTTGAGCACCATCTAGCCAGCGTCGGAGGTAAGGCGGGCGCAGGGGCCGCGCTGCATTCTGGCTCTCTGCAGCTGCTCTTGACTGCTCGGATTTGTCCTGTTTTGCTGGTGGTTAGCTTATGTGTCATCAGTTGAAAAATAGTTCCCTTTACTTTTCCTCTTCTTCTCTTCCTGTATTCCTTTGCCTTCTTTTCTTCTCTATGTCTCTGTTTGTCTCTCCCGTATCCTCCTCCCTTTTCTCCTCCTTCCCCTTCACCCCTCCTTCTTATCTTCCTTCCTTCCTCTTCCTCCCCTTTCTTTCTCTCCTCTCCCCACCTTTTCCTCCTCCTCCTTCTTTTTTCTCTCTGTCTCTTTGTCTGTATCTGTCTTTGTGTCTCCCCCCTTCCCTTTCCCTCCCTCATTCCCTTCCTCTCTTTGTCTCTGTCTTTCTTCCTCTCTGTCTCGCCCCATCTTTCTCTCTTCCTCCCTCTCTCTCCCTCTCTCTTTGTGTCTCTGACTGTCTCTCTGTTTCTTTCTCTCCCCTTTCTCTGTCTCTCTCCTCTCTCTCCCCATCTTTCTATCTTTTTGTCTCTCTCTCTCTGTCTGTCTCTTTCTCCCCCCTTTCTCTATCTCTGTCTCTGTCTCTCTGTGTGTCTCTCTCTGTCTCTCTGTCTCTCTCTCTGTCTCTCTCTCTGTCTCTGTCTCTCTGTCTCTCTCTCTCTCTGTCTCTGTCTCTCTCTCTCTGTGTATCTCTGACTCTCTCTGTCTCTGTCTCTCTCTGTGTGTGTCTCTGTGTCTCTGTCTCTGTCTCTCTGTCTGTCTCTGTCTCTGTCTGTCTCTCTCTCTCTGTCTCTCTCTGTCTCTCTGTCTCTCTTTCTCTCTCTCTGTCTCTCTCTGGGTGTGTCTCTGACACACTCTCTCTCTCTCTCTGTCTCTCTGTCTCTGTGTGTCTCTGTGTCTCTGTGTCTCTGTCTCTGTGTCTGTCTCTCTCTCTCTGTGTCTCTCTGTCTCTCTCTGTCTCTGTGTGTGTCTCTGATTCTCTCTCTCTCTCTGTCTCTGTCTCTCTGTCTCTGTCTTTCTGTCTCTGTCTCTCTCTGTTTCTCTCTCTGTTTGTCTCTCTCTCTCTGTCTGTCTCTGTCTGTCTCTCTGTCTCTCTCTGCCTCTCTCTGTACTGTAGCCTTCCTTTGACCAGAGACACAGAGAAAGAGCTCTAGGTTTGGAATCAGAATCCCTTCATTCAATCATCATCGTTATTACTTATTAATTATGTGAATTTGAACAAATCCCTTCACTTCTCTGAGCTTCAGCCCCTTTCTTTCTCAAACAGAGGGGTGAATCAGATGATTCCTAAGGTCTCTTTCCAGCTTTAAATTCAGATATCCCTTTCAGTCTTCTCATTTGTAAATAAGGGGATTATACCAGTTGGCACCCAAATTCCCTTTAAATGTGTATGTGTGTTTATTATGTTGACTGTTTGCTGGGCCCTGTGCTAAGAACTAGGAGATAGAAAGAAAAGCAAGAACAGTGCCTGTCCTCAAAAAGTTTATGTTCGAATGGGAGAGACAACGCAAATAAGCCAGAACATGAGAATTGGGGCTCAGAGAAAAAGTAAAAAACCAACCAAAACAGTATCTTCCCTCAAAGAGCTCCCTATATAGTGGGATGGGCAGCAGAAAGAACATTAAGACAAATTAAGAATAGATGGAAGATAAGCTTAAAGACAGGCCAGCTAGGTGGTTTAGTAGATAGAGCACCAGGCCTGGTGTCAGGAAGACCTGAATTCAAATCTAGCCTCAGTCACTTTGTATGTGATCCTGAGCAAGTCTTCTCACTGTGTGCCTCAGTTCCTCCTCTGTAGAATGAGCTGGAGAAGAAAATGGCAAACCACTCCAGTATCTTTGCCAAGGAAACTCCAAATGGGGTCATGAAGAATCGGGAATGATTAAAAAAAATTACTTGAACAAAAGCTTAACGATGATGGCAGCCTTTAATTAAGGCTATAAGGCTATACACAAATAGGAATCTTGTGATAGAACCACAGAAATAGTCATGGAGCAGATGATGAACAAATATCTGAGAGAGAGAGAGAGAGAGTTCCTAAATGGGGATTGTCCTCAATGCCCTGTGAGGGGAGTTGTTTTAGGACTAGTTACAAATGTAATGGGGTGGTTTGCCATTTCCTTCTCCAGTTCATTTTGTGGATGAGGAAACTGAGGAAACACAGTTAAGTGACATGCCAAGGGTCACACAGCTAGGAAATGTATAAGGCCAGGTCTTTGTGACTTTAAATCCAAGTCTAGAGACCGCATTTCTAACAGCCCAGAAGAATTTAAATCCACCTCTGACACTAATGACCTTGGACAAGTTACTTCTTCAAATCTGGATCTCAGTTTTTCCATCCATCAAAGGAGAGGGTTGAATTAAATCATTTTAAAGATCTCTTTCAACTGTGATCAATCTATAATCCTATAAACTATGTGTGCAAATTTATCATATTTATGAATAGCCACAGAACGTTCTGCAATGCTAATCTTTCAATACTATATAATGCATTACACTGAAATAATAATAATAATAATAATAATAATAAAAATAAAATTTAGATAGACCTATCCCTTTGGCATTTGAAAAAATTTCATTCTGTTTTCCACAGTAAGATCAAAGGATTTAGATCCAAAAGCAACCTCGGATAGTATCTCCTACAATTCTTTCCATTTTTAAGTCAAAGAAGCTGAGCCCAGGGAGTTTGAATAACTAACTCACCCAAAGTCAAATAGATTGTAAACATAAGAGACAGCATTTAAACTGAGATTCTCTAATTGTAGAGCCTATGTGTTTTTCTGAGTTAATTGGGAAACTGGAAGAGTCATGTGATGTCATGAGATCAGTCTAGGGGTCACGATAGATGAAGCACTAGACCTAAAATCAGGATATACCTGAGTTCAAATGTAGCCTCAGACATTTTCAAGCTTTGTGATCCTGGACAAGTAAGCTCTGTCTGCTTCAGTTATCTCAACTGTGAAATGAGGATAATGATAGCACTTGTCTCCCCATGTTGTTGTGAAGATCAAATGAGAGATTATTTGTCAGTTGATCTTCAAATCTTAACACAATATATAAATGCTAGTGATTGTTATTTATCATTCTCTGAAAATATCATACTAATATGCTAATATGATATATTAATAATGCTTTAATTGACTACATTAATATTAATAACAATAATAACAACAGACCTTAAATAGAGTTGGGTTGCAGGGGTAAAAGAGAGGATGGTATTCTGATATGTGGAAACATAAAATCATACAAAAAACTTGGAAGAGCCCCAGAAGTTACTTCGTACAGCTCCTAACACATCCTGGAAAAGAATCTGCTTTACAACATACTGGTCAATTATAAACCAGCTCTTGCTTGAAGATCTCCAGGTAGCTAGAGGGCATGATGGAAGGAGCTCTAGACGGGGACACAGGGAGAACTGGATTTAAATCCTATGTTAGACACTTAGTAGCTATGTATCCTTATGCAAATCACCCAGCCTCTTTCTACCTCATTTCCTCATTTGCAAAATTGGGATTCATAATGGAATCTACCTCCCAATGTTGCTGTAAGGATTAAATAAGACTATACTTGTAAAGCACTTTGTAGAACTTTAAGTATTATATAATATACTCATTATTATTGCTTTTACTATTGTTTATTAATGTTATCTTGACATAATATATTATTTTAAATTATTAAATGGAAGTAATAATGATTATTATTATATATAATAGAATAATTATTATCATTTAGGCAGGCATCAGCCCAACACCTTCCAAATCATTCCATCCTATTTTTGAATAACTGCAATTATTAGGAAGTTTTTCCTGATAATCACCTGAAACTTCTACCTATTCTCTGGAGCCAAAAGAATAAGACTAAACTCTATTTTTTCATGACAGCCTTCTTTTTATTAAAGCTTTTTAATTTTCAAAATATATGCATGGATAATTTTTCAACATTAATCCTTGTAAAATCTTGTGTTCCAATTTCCTCTTCTCCTTCCCCCTCCCCTAGATGGCAAGTTTATCCAATATATGTTAAACATGGTGAAAATATGTGTTAAATCCAATATATACATACATATTTATACAATTATCTTGCTGCATAAGAAAAAATGAAATAAAAAATTAGAAAGAAAATAAAATGCAAGCAAACAACAACAAAAAGAGTGAAAATGTTATGTTGTGATCCACCCTCAGTTCCCATAGTCCTCTCTCTGGGTGTACATGATTCTCTTCATCACAAAATCATTGGAATTGGCCTGGATCATCTCGTTGAAAAGAGGCACATCCATCAGAATTAATCATCATGTAATCTTGCTGTTGTTGTGTACAATGATCTCCTGGTTCTGCTCATTTCACTTAGCATCAATTCATGTAGTCTCTCCAGGGCTCTCTGAAAACATCCTGTTGATAGTTTCTTATAGAACAACATGACAACCTTTAAAATACATGATGATACCTACCATAACCCACCCAAGCTTTCTCTACTTTAGGCTCAGTTCCTTAAAATTATCCTGATCCTGTAAGACAGATTTTTGAGACCTTTGACTTCCAGACTCCCTCTATACCCATTCTAGCCTATCAATGTCCTTCTTACATCATGAAACCTGGAAGCAAACATAGATCTGCCCATGTGCACTGACTATGGCAAAGAACAGAGGAACTCATTACACCTCCTGCATTCTATGCTGTAATGTCTCTTAATGCAATCTAAAATTGTATTAGGTTTTTTGGCTGCCATCTCACACTATTAAATCAGATTCTTTTCATTGAAATGCCATCTAGTCAGGTTTCTCCTATCATGTACTTACAAAAGTCAATTTTTGAACTAAGTGTAAATAAATTCCCTATTTAATTTCATCTTAGTCGATTTGACCCATGTTCTAGATTGTCAAGTTCTTGTTGGATCCTGACTATTATCCTGTTGGCTCTCCCTACTAACTTTGTGTTTATCTACAAATTTTATAAACACATCATTGACACTTCTATCCAAGTCCATGATAAAATGTTGGAAAATACAGACCAAGTTTAGATCCCTGGAGCACTTCACTAGAACCTTCTTGCCAAGTTGACATTGGATTATTAATGTCTATTACTGTAGTGTATTTCAGCTGCTTTTGAGGGGACTGAAATTTTTCCATAGAAGAAGCATGTCAGCCACTGATACTAAAACCAAAAGGCCCTTTAAAATGGTCATATTTTTGTCTTCCTCAAGAGAAGGAACTTAATGTAGGTACCAGGAGATTAGGGACATATGAAAAGGTGATTGGTTGTGAGGAAGGTGGGTAAGAAGGGTTAAGAGATGCCAAGATTATTATCACCTAAAGATAAAAACAGAGGGGCAAGGAGAGACCTTGCCAATGTGCAGAGTTGCATGGGAGATGAAGATTTCCCAAATGAAATATTCCAAAAGTTTTGAAGTTACATGGTCAAAGATACAGAACAGGAAAGGACCTGAACTAGCAAACCCAGCCCTCTTATTTAATGGATGAGAACACTGAGGTTCCTAGACAGGCTAAGAATGACTTGCCCAAGGTTGTAGTTTATAAGCATTTAATAGGGAATTTGCATCCATGTATTTCTAATTCAAAGTCCAGTGTTCTATCCAATTGGATTCCAATCCTAGCTCAGTCACTTATTAACTTGTGTGACCTAGGCACTTAACCAGTTTTCTCATCTGTGTGGGCTGGCTTAATGGTACCTTCTAGTTATAAAGGAATAGGAATTCCAGGGGACTTGGAAGATACCCCAGCAGCCATCTAGTCTATGAATGAGTAGACTTCCCCCCTCTGCTAAAATCTACCCTATTATTATATATGAGCTGGGTAAGGGAAGTTCTAGATAAGGGACAGGATGGATCTATCAGGAGAAGGCTTTCTTTAAAGCAGAAACATCTATTAGAGAAAGACCTATCTTGATTACCCCAGCTGATATTAATTTCCCAGCTTTAATTTCACTTCCTCTCCCTAGTCCCACCACTACACACACTCTTCTGAACTAGAGTTATATAATTCAACAAACATTTATTAAGCATCCACTCTGTGCCATAATTATACAAAAAAAATCTATATTTTTCTCATCACTTCTTCCTCTACAATCTTCTCTCAATTTACCCAAGGTGACTTATGGGAAATAGAATGATGGGTGAAAGAATTGGGTCCAGAATCTTAGAGTATGCAAAAAAGAATTCTAGTGCCTATTCTTTTCCAACTAGTCCACTGTTTTTAAATTTAAATTTGACTTATATCTTTATTCTGTTGTTTTTTTTTTTTTAAACATCACATTGTTTTCTCTGTATTTCCCCTTTCCTCTCCCCCAAAATCACGACCCAACTCTTTATTTTTTTTTGTCAAGTAAAGAAAAACAATTTGACTAAAACAGAAACAAAGTACTCCAAAAGTGCAACCTTCAGAATCTGTGGTTATCTGACCTCTGGATTCAATATTGGTCATTGAATTTATTCTTTGTTCAGTCGTCATTTTGTATCCTTTCTATTTAGATTATTGAATTTATTGCACACTCTGCATCAGTTCATATGTATTTTCCTATGTTTCTCTGAATTTCTAATTTTCATTGTTTCTTACTTTTCCATTCAGTTTTAGCTGAATAGCAGTGTTGTCTAAGGGAAAGAATATTAGACTTGGGTCAGAGGACCAGGTTTCAAATGTTGGCTCTGCTGCTCCTTAGTTTTTCTCATCTATAAAATGAGAAGTAAGGTTTTCTGGTCTCCAAAAATGTTTCGTGTTCTAAATTCTACCATATATGAATCTTAGAAAGTGGGGGGGGGGAGGCAATGCTATATTTCAAATGTCTTGTTGTATGAAAAAATTGCTCAGATTTGAAGTGTGGGGGAGGTGGAGAACTATAGAGTATTAGACCTAAAAACGATCTTAGCAATCATATAGTTTCTTTTTTCTTTTTCTTTTTCCAGTTACATGTAAAGCAACATCTTTGGGTTATACATGTACATTCATTTTTCCCATATTTCCATATGAATCATTTTGAGAGAGAGAAAATCAGAACAAAAGAGAAAACTACGAGAGGAAAAAAAACAAGAAAAAGGAAAAAAAAAAGGGAATATAGCACGTGTTGCTTTATATTCTGTCTAGATGCAGGTAGTTTCCATCCAAAGTTTATTGGGATTGCCTTAGGTCACTGAACCACTGAGAAGAATCAAGTCTATCATAGTTGATCATCGTACATTCTTTCTGTTGCTGTGTACAATATTTTCCTGGTTCTGCTTGTTTCACTCAGAATCAATTCACATAAATCTTTCCAGGATTTTCTAAAATCAACCTGTTTATCTTCATCAGCAGCAATAATATTCCATTATTTTCATATACAATACCTTATTCAGCCATTCCCCAATCGATAGGCATCTATTCATTTTCAAATTCTTTGCCAATTGACAACAAGAGATGCTATAAGGAAGGGGTCCTCAAACTATGGCCTACGGGCCAGATGTGGCAACTGAGGACGTTTATCCCCCTCACCTAGGGCTATCAAATTTCTTTATTTAAAGGCCCACAAAACAAAGTTTTTGTTTTTACTCTAGTCCGGCCCTCCAACAGTCTGAGGGATAGTAAACTGGCCCCCTATTTAAAAAGTTTGAGGACCCCTGCTATAAGCATTTTTTCACATTTGGGTCCTTTCCCCTATTTTATTGCAATCATCTAGTTTCAATCCTTTCACTTGGGATAATTACACCCCAAGCAAGGTATTCCTGATAAGTGACTCTCCTTCATGCCTGAAATTTTCTATCTTCATCCTCAACTCCCCTTTCTGGCTTCCCTGGCCTTCTTCAAGTCCCAACTCATACCCCACCTTCTACAGAAAGCCTTTCCCCATCCCCCTTATTCTAGTATCTTTGCTATGTTGATTATTTTCAATTTATCCCATGGATAGCTTATCTGCATTTTATCTCAAGCTCCTTCTGATAGGAACTATCTTTTATTATTTTTTTTTATTTCCTCAGCATTTTGTAAGTGCCAGGCACACAGTAGGTGATAAGTAAGTGCTTGTTGACTTGACTCAAGGTCACCCATACTGAGTAAATGGCATAATTGAGAATAGAATGCTTGTCCAGGTCTCCCAACTCCCAGGTAACTTCTTTTTCAACTATCAAGAAGCATTAACTGAAAAAATCTGTGAGTTACATTGTATTCCAAACTGGCTTTTCTTCTAGTGAGAAAGCTGTTTTGTGGTGTAGTGTGGTTTTGTCTAAATCTTTGATTTCATTAGAGTAGACAGGTGACAGGGAGAAAACTCTCTCTCCAAAGGCAAATCTGTCACTATTCAGTATTGATCTTCTTAGAGACAATTGTTTAGGGATCTGAGGCAAAGTAGCTCCTAAAGCATTGAAGGTCAGATATAGAAATTGAGTCCTCCTGACTCCAAAGCTGGATCTCTATATACTATGCAATATCATTGCTAAGAAAAATAGTAGATAATAGAATAAAATAATAATACATATGCATATAGGATTATATATATATTCAAAGTACTTTATATACCTAATCTCCTATAATATAATATAACATTATATTATATTGTATTTATTATATTATATCACCTCACAAAAATATTATATTATCTCACAAAATATTACAAAGTCAGTACAAGAGGAGTTTGAGTCCCATTTTATGTATGAGGAAATCGAGGCCCAGTAAGTGGCAAAGTCAATATTCAAACTCAAAACCAATGATTCCATATCCAGCCCTCTTTCCAGGAAACTATGCCATCTTCCAAGCTTAAGGAGATTTAATTCACACCACTCATAACATACATTTGGGAACTCAGTGAAAGAATACTTGTTCTACGTTAAAAGATCTGAATTTAAATCCTTCCTCTGATACTTTCTACCCATGTGAATTGGGACAAGTTGCTTCATCAGTCTGTTCCTTGGTTTCATTATTTGCAAAAGGGAGAAGGAGGGCAGTTAGTTGTACAGTGGATGGAGTGCTGGCAAAATCAGGAGGACCTGAGTTCAAATTTGGCCTCAGACACTTAATATTTCCTAGCTGTTTGACTCTGGGCAAGTCACTTAACTGCCATTGCCTCAGGGAAAATAAAAGGGAATGGGACATCTTAAATCTCTTCCAGTTCTAAATCTATTAGCCTATCAGGAAACATGAAATAATTAATAATAATAACGGTGATAATAGCAATAATGATAACAAGAGTAATGATAAACCATAGAGATATTTATAATTTGTATGTGTATCTATTCCTCATTAGAATATAAAGATGAAAACAAACATTTAGTAAGTATCATGAAGATGTGGATTCGATTAGATAATGGATGTAAAAGACATGGTAGAACTTAAAATTCTGAATAAATTATTTTTATTTGTGTCTATTATTGTTACTGGCGTTATAATCATTATCATTGTCACGGTCATCATAATCATTATCATTGTCATCATTGTGGCCATCATCATCATCACCTTCATCATCAGATTTGATGTAACCAGTCTCAAAATCAGGGAGATGTGTATTCAGGTCCTGCTTCTGACACATACTGAGTGACTCTGGGCAGGTCATCCATCCTCTCATTTCCTCAGACAGCTCTGTAAGCCTATAAATTGCAGAATAGATACCAATCTATAATGGTAAAGGGCATTTCCTCCCAGGAGTTCCTTAACACTTATGGAACAGCAGCTCTAGAGATAGCAATGAAATCATCTCCTTTTAAAGAAAACCGAGATCTAGAAAGGAGAAGCTAATTTGCCCAAGTCAGTCAATTGCAGCTAGGAGCCAAGACTGGAACCCAAACCCTACGCTATTTCCTCTGTGCTAACCTGAACCTTGCTAACCTTGTCACTTGTGATCGGTCCCTTGTTCTTTTACATTCTGAAAGAATATTTGCAAAAGAAATGCAATCTCATTCAATTTCCTGAGCTTACTAATGTGTCAATATGCATTTAAAAATAAGCTTTTTGGGGTTAACACCATTATTGTCTTTGAAATCCTAGTCCCTTTCATGTATAGAAACCTATTGGCTTTTCATATTTATTTTAGTTTTGGTTCATTTTGTTTGAGCTACATGACAATACTGTGAGAAAGGGGTTATTACTTATCCCCATTTTTCAGATAAGACAAATGAGGCTGAAGGTGATCAAGTGACTTTTTCAGAGTCACACAGCTAGTAAGTTTCTGTGGCAGAGTAAGTTTCTGAACTTGACCTCTCAGACCACTATGTATTCATTATGTGACTATGTGATCTTTGGAGTGAAGAAGTTATACTTGAAAAAAATTGTAGAAGAACTATCTTGAGGGACAGGCCCAGCAAACTGAGGCAAGAAGATGAATGGGCTAGAGCATCCTGCAAGAATCTACTCCTTCACCTGCAATCCAAATTGTGCCACCAATACAAGAGAGAGGCAAAGGAACCAACAGTTAGAAGGTTTGGGTTTCAGTGGAAAAGGAGGCTGATTCTGGAGTCAGAGGTTCTTCCTGCTTGTCTCTTAAAGGTTGCAGAGTAATTTACAGATCTTATTTCCTTCAATCTTCGTGAGAGGTAGGTGCTATTATTATTTTCATTTTATAAATGAAAAAATGGAGGCAAAAGAGGCAAGTGACATATCCAGGATCATACAATTAGTAAGTTTTGAGGTAGGAT
The DNA here is from genome assembly GCF_902635505.1 of Sarcophilus harrisii. Classification (NCBI taxonomy): domain Eukaryota; kingdom Metazoa; phylum Chordata; class Mammalia; order Dasyuromorphia; family Dasyuridae; genus Sarcophilus; species Sarcophilus harrisii. The sequence continues at coordinate 682,429,416 of NC_045426.1, read as the reverse complement.
CTGTATTCAACCTTCCCAACTCTAGTGTGCCACCAGTTTGCTTATGTTCTGAAAAATCCAGAATGACTGAGCATCCTGTCTCAGTGATCAGAAGTCCTGGATTCTTAACCCATCTTTCAGGCACTTATTCATATACAATGCTGGAAAATTTGCTTGCTTGTGATTTCCATTTGGTGATTCACCAAGTCTCATAGCTCATTTTCCCCTCAATTCATCTGCCTTTATTTAAGAGAAAGAGAGGGAGAGAGAAAGAAGAGAGGAGAGGATAGGAGAGAAGAGAAGGGAGAGAGAGGGAGGGAGAGAGAAGAGAGGAGAGAAGAGGAGAAGAGAAGAGAAGAAAGGAGAGAAGAAGAGAGAGAGAGGGAGAGAGAGAGAAGAAGAGAGGAGAGGAAAAGAGAGAAGAAGAAAGAGAGAGAGAGAGAGAGAGAGAGAGAGAGAGAGAGAGAGAGAGAGAGAGAGAGAGAGAGAGAAACTCATTGAAATCTATATACTGTGCCCATTTTGGAGCAAACACCTGCAGAAAACAAAATTTTCCTCCTCTTCCCCACTGTCTTTCCTTTTTGCCTCCTCTCTTTTCATATCTATGTCTATATCTATATATCTATATATACAGGGTGAATTACATCTCCCTCCATCCTTCCTTTCAACATGGATTTTAATAACCACCTGCTCAACTGGATGTATCTGGCTAATAATGACTATCTATTCTGTCTGGAAAACTCAGTGGAGAGAAGCAGTGGTGCCTCAGATGGAGCTTGAGGTCTGAAAGACCTGGATTCTAATCTTAGGCATTTGAAACTTACTAGAAATGGTTCCCTGTGGAAAATTAAACTGTCTGAGCTTCTGTTTCCCCATCTATAAAACAGGAATGACCTCACAGGGTTATTATAAAAATCACATGAAGTAACATAAAGACAGAAACAATAAAAATAGCATCTATACGGTGCTTTAAGTTTTGCAAGGTGCTTGACAAATGTAATCTAATTTAATCTTCACAATCACTCTTGGAGGTGAGTGCTATGAACTTTTTACATATGAGGAAACTGCGTCTGAGGGAAGGAAGTTAAATGGCTTTCCTGAGGTTATTTGCCATATGAATTAATACTGATCATATATGATGTTTCAGTTTAAAGGGTTTCTGTTTTTCATTTAACTTGATTTATTTGGAAGACACAAGCAATAGGCATTCATTCGAATCCAGTTTCCTGGGCTTGGCACATTTCTTTTCTTGACCTCAGTTTCTTCAGTTATAGAAAAAGGAGAGTTTAGAACAGATGGTCTCTAAATTCTCTTGCAGTCTAATATTCTTTTGTTCGGAGTAGAAAAATACAGGATAATGATCTTAGTGGAGGGAATATGCTTCTTTAATCTTTCCCTTCATTTTATAAATGAGATTGACTAGTCATGTAACAGGATGGAGGGATAACTGAGGAGCAGCTAGTGTGCTGCACTGGGTCCCATATAATATTAGGAGACCTCATGGAAGGTTCCCATACATTACATTAGCTTGACACCCTATCAAGACTTTGTATGAGGACTTAACCCTCTCCCAGTTCTCTATTTCCCATTTTCTGTTGAAGATATAACCATCTTTCTAATCACCCAGATTCATTTCAGTCATTCTTAACTCTTGTTTATTCTTCACATCTATTCATTTGCCAAATCTGTGGATTTTACTTTTGATTCATCTCATGAAACTATACCCATCTCTTCACATGCACTGCCAGCATCTTCATTTAGGCCTTTATTGGCTTTATCCACCAATGTTATAGACTTTCTTCACCATTGTTATAATATCTTCAGTCAATTTGTCAGTTAGTCAATAAGTATTTATTAAGTACTTACTATGTGCCAGACTCTGAGCTAAGTAAGCACTGCGTATACAAAGAACGACAAAAGAAAGTTCCCATTGTCAAGGAACTCACTATCTAATGGGGAAAACAATGGGCAAACAACTATGCATGAAGAGATACAGGATAAACTGGAGTTATTCAATGGAAGAGGGATACTAGAACTCAGGGGGATCAGGAAAATCCTCCAGTTGCCCTTGCTTCTAGGTTTTCCCACCTTCACTTCACCCCCTTATGTAATCTCTCTAAATCACAGACTTTGTTAGTCCCTGTTCAAAGATTTCAATTGTCTACAGGATAAAATACAAACTCCTAAGTCTAACGTTTTACCTCCCTCTTTAATCTAACTCTCAATCCTATTTTATATAATTGTCACTTAAGATTTTTCTCTTACAGCCCTTCCCTCCCAGTTTGACTCCTAGCTGTTCCCTTCCCTTGACAATTTATTTCCTATAATTTTATTCAAGTTGTTCTCCATGCCTAAGATGCACTCATTCCTTTTCTTTATGCCTCAGAATCCCTCATTGTTTTCATGTTTCAGTTTAGTCACCTCTTTTCATCCCACCCAGTTACTGCTGGGTCTCTCTTCAATTTTCCTTGCACACTACTTAGGCCTTAGTATATACAATAGAACCTCTTTGAAAGCAAGAATTACTGGATTTTCCATGTTTTCCTAAGCTGCAAGATGAGGAAGATGGACTAAATGACAAATAATCACTTTCACCTTTAAATATGTGATCCCATGAGCCTTTTCTTGTCTTGGATACCAATCATCTACATGAAAGCCTTGCATATATCTGCTATTTAGACTATGTTTTTGACTTGAATTGAACCCCCACAGCAAAAGAAGTTAGAGACTTATTAGCTAAACTAAGGGTGGCAGATGAGAGATCAAGATCATAGAGACATGGAGTATTAGATAGAAGAAGAGATAAGAAGCAGCATGGCAGCCTTGGAGTCTGCAATACTTGGGTTTAGGAAACACTTCTCACACATACCGACGTTGTGACTGGAAATGTTGCTTTAATTGTTCTGTGCCTCAGTTTTCTAATTTGTAAAATGATGTAGTTGGACCTGATGCTCTCTAAGGACTCTTTCAATTTGAAATCTATGATCTTATGTAATCTCTAATGTCCCCAAGTGATTCCCCAAGAATATAAATGACAGATAAGGGAACAGGAGCCAATTCTGCCCTGGAAAAGCTCCTCCTCAAAGGTTCCTTACACCTAGGAGATCATAAAGACTCTTACTTTCCCAAGTTCAGCACCACAATGGTGCTATGATCTCATTAATAAGCAGAATTTCTCCAAACAGAGCACTCATGCTTATTTATACTATGGAAACCTTGTTCATGCCCTTCCACAAGTTGTCAGAGGAGGACCACACAGTTGTTGGGAGGGGTTTTTTTCTTAATAAGGCAATGGTACCAATTATCTGATGGGTGATCCATTTCTATAAGCAGCCCAACTTCTTTTTCACTAAAGAGATTTCTTTGATGTCATCCTTTATATCTGTTCTGAGGAATCCCATGCTATTTTTTGGAGGAGGGATTATTGCAACCCGCTCATAATTTACGTATGTCTCATGCCTACCTTTTGGATAATTATCAATCACAATTCTCCCAAGATGGTAGCATCCCATGACTTGAAACTATATAAATATACTGTTGATATTAGAAAAATAAGACTTCAAGAAAAAGCTTGGAGGGAGGGTCAATAAAAAAATTTGACAATTCTCTCAATGCAATGCAATCCCTTTTACTTCTATCCAATTCTAAACAGAATTTATGTTGGAGACAAAATAAGGAAGGGAAGGAAACACCCTTCTTTTAAGGTTATTATTCGCTCTAAACTTCTGCCCCGAGGTAAAACTCCAACCACCCCTTCCTGATTTTGCTTCTTCTAAAGGCCTTCATGAAGCTATGAATAGTAGTGCTACTGGAACAGAGGAGATCTTATTGTTGAGGATCTAGAGCACTGGATGTGGAGACAAGAAAATCTGGGTCCCAAATCTGTGTTTTCCTGAGAAAATGACTTTATTTTATTTTATTTTTTGCTGAAACAATTAGGGCTAAATAACTTGCCCAGGGTCACACATCTAGGAAGTATTAAATGTCTGAGGCCATATTTGAAATCAGTTCTTCCTGACTTCAGGGCTGGTGCTCTACCCACTATACCACCTGGCTGCCCTAGGGAAAATCACTTTAACTTCCCTCACCATCACTTTTCTTTTCTTTTTCTTTTTTGCTGAGGCAATTGTTAAATGACTTGCCCAGGGTCCCACAGCTAGAAAGTGTTAAGTGTCTGAGGCCATATTTGAACTCAAGAGCTCCTGACTTCAGGGTGGCACTTTAATCACTGAGCCCACCTAGCTGCCTCCTGCCATCACTTTTCTCATCTATAAAATGGGCATAAAAATATTTGTAGCAATTCCTTCATGCAGTCCAACCCATTTGTGAGGATGAAGTGAGATAAAGTCATGTAAAGAAATTTTTTTTGCAAATTTTTAAGTGTTATATCAATGTTAATCATTATAATCTCATTGTCATTGTTGTTAGCTGTGAAATTGGAGAGACTCCCAGTCTTCTTGTTAATCGAGCTCAGATGTGTGATATCGTACCCATGCCCATGTGGTTTTTCTGTTGATGGCATTCCAACATAATTACTTCTGGAAACATCTGTTTTAAAAAAGACAGCATTTGTGTACACACTAGTGTGTTGATTGGTTTCTGTCAATTCCATTCATAAATTATGTATTACAGTGGATACAAAGAGTAGAGACAAATATACGTGAGCTGTCGAATAATGAATTTGTTATTTCTTAGTCAGAGTACTAAAATCTTCTCCATTCTCAAGTTTGGGTCACTGATACTGCCTCCAGTTTCCATTCCTTTTCTGAGTATTTCCCTTTCAGATACTTGGTTTTACAAATTCAAAGAAAACTAATGATCCATTGAAAAACAGATAAAAGCATGGATTTGACAGAGAATTTCTCTAATAGGCAACTTAAACTGCTCAATGGATAGCATAGATGGGATGAAAATCAGTGCAATTGGAAGGGAAATCAGACCCTAGATAATTCAGCACTGAGTTGAAGAAGAATCTTCTTTATAGTGTGTCAACCAATGTTCACCCAAGCTTAGCTCAAAGATTTCAAGTGAGGAGGAGCTCGCTTTTTCATGAGATATATATTCTATTTTGCACAGCTTTAATCATTAGGAAGTTCTTCCTTACATCAAACAGAAATCTGCTTCTTTGTAATATCTACTCTTTTATCTTGATTTTTGTCTTCTAGAGGCCAAGAAGTCAGTGTTTAACCCCTCTTCTAGAATCACCTTTTCAATATCTCTGAATGGCTATTCAACTTTAACTTAACAATCTCAAGTGAAGGAAAAACTATCCGCTTCTCATCACTCTCTCACTCTGCGTTCAACCAAGCATATGGTTATAATCAGTTCCCAGAGACTATTAAGCTTCTTGAGGGTAGAAGCAAAGTCTTGATCATTTTGGTCCTCTGGTAGCACTTAATACATTGCACTATACAGTTGATCTTTTTGATAAATATTCATACAATGATAACCTCTATCTCCCTACATATATGAAGGTGTTCTATAATTAATCTCTCAATGGTCGCTGAAGAAACTGGGGCTGATTAAACTTGAGAAGACATAGTAAGGAAATGTTAGATTCCATCAAATATTTGAAAGGCTAGAAGAGGTATCTAACATATGTTCTACTTGGTCCCAAGAGGCAGAGCCAAGATTAATGGAGGGGAATCCAGAGAACCAAACTTAAACTTTATGTAAAGAAAACAAACAAATAAAAATCCTAATGATTAGAGCACTCCAAAAGTGTGATAGGCTAACTCAGAGAATGATGGATTAATCCTCAATGAAAGTCTTCAAGCAGAAGCTTGGCATGTTATAGAGAGGCAAGGACCTTCTTTTCTACTTCTTTTGTATGGTCCTAGAGGACCTGGGATAGAGCTGCCCACCAAACAGTGCTTCACACACTCTCACTGAAGCTCATAATATATGTAGGCCTTGTATAAAGCTTGCTTTGACATCAGGTAGCCTGCTCAAGGGTGACAATTTAGGAATATTGTCTCTGTTTTCATAGGAAATTTGATACAAAAGGTCCCTCTAAACAAAAAAAAGGCTTTGGGCATAATTTTCATAGAATCATAGGATTTTAGAATTGGAAGATAATACAGTAGTTACAAAGTCCAAATAAAGCAATAGTTTTCAAAGTGAGATCCATCCTTTCTGCAGATCCAAGAGAATAAGACCATTTTGATAATAATTTTGAGATATTATTTGACTACTAAAATGCTCCTCCCTTTTCTAACCCCATATTTGTGTGTGGTCATATTTTCTTTATATGCTTAAATCAAAACAACATATAACAGATTGAATGCAGAAACAGGAGAATCCAGTTGTCTTCTATTAAATCAGACATTAAAGAAATTTGAAAAAAAGTATGTCAAGCAATATTAATTTTTCATTTTTTTTATTTTGGAAAATATATTTTTCATAAGAAATGTTACTTATGTCAACACGTATTGAATTTGTTATTGCTATCTTCAGTGAATAAATTAATGCATATTTTAAAACATATCAGCTTTAATTTCAAATTTGGTAAGTATTATTAGATATATTCTACACAAACAAAGGCTCTTTGGGATCCTCAATAATCTATAAGAAGATAAAGGCATTCTGGAAACAAAACATATGAGAATCATTGCTCTAGTGCAAGAAAATTGCAATAATGTCTCAGTTCCTTGTCATAAAAGAGAACATCTTTATAATGCTTTAAGATTTATGAAGTGTCTTACATGCATTATTTCTTTTCATCCTCCCTGTAATTCTGTGAAGTATATCTTATTAGTATCTCTATTTTACAAATGAATCCATTGAGTCTGGCCACTCTCAAGAATGTTTAGTATTAAGTGGTTAAATGATTTGCTTGGGGTCCTCCAGCTAGGATAGTCAGTGCAAAAAACCTAGATTGAAATCCCAATTTTGCCATTTACTTGCTTTGTGATCTTGGACAAGTCATATAATCATAGCTGTACAGTGGGAAGGGACATTAGAAGTTATTTAGTCTAATCTTTTTTCCTTTTGAAGATTAACAAGTTGAGTCACAGGAGGTTCAAGATTACAGAAGAGGTAGCGGCTGCAACTAGAAATTTTATGCTTTTTTGTAATTTGCAAAGTACTTTGTATACATGATCTCATTTAATCCTTACTACAATTCAGTGATCAGATACCATTATCTCCATTTTAGAAATGAGGAAACAAGCTCAGACAGGTTAAATAAGTTGTCAGGATTATACAGCAAGTAGATGTCACAGGTGAGATTCAACCTGAGTACTCTCCTGAATACAAATCCTGTGCTTTCCTCTTTTATTCCCCTTTTATTGTAGGCTGTCTTTTGAAGAAATTAGAGAAAAAATAAGTGGTAAGTGGTGTATGGCAACAACTGCTCAGAGAAGAAAGAGAAGTTTAAGATTATGATTATTACTGTTCATCCTTTGTTTTTGAAGAGAACCAATGATTGTGGGATGATATCTTCACCTATGTGTGAATTGAAGTGAGAGTTATTAAAATCAGTGGCCAGACAAAAGTCAGGATGACCCATGATGACCTGGGATTCAGTAGATGACCTTAAAGAGCTAAACTCTTCACAGTGTCTGCTTTAGATGTTTTCATGGCTGTTGGAACAAATTGTTCTTATCTGACCATTTTGTCAAGGGAAACCTTCACATGTTTGGGCAGACAATCCCCAATCACAAGGATTTGAGGTCTGTTGGTCATCTTCATTTTGGTGTAAGTCATCTGCCAAGATAATTTTTAGGTCACCAAACATGTTCCAGCTTCTTGGAGCCACAGGTGAGAACCACAAGTGAGAGTTGAATGAATCAAATAGACACCAAAGGTGGATTGTAATGTTCTCTCTACTTGAATAAAACAGAGAAAGAAAAGATTAATGAATTGGGCTTGCAACTAAAAAAACTAAAAAAAGACCAAATTAAAAACCCCCAATCAAATACTAAATTGGAAATTCTAAAATTAAAAGGAGAAATTAAAAATATTGAAAGTAAAAAACTATTGAACTAATTAATAAAACTAAGAGTTGGTTCTATGAAAAAAAAATAAAATAGATAAACCTTTGTAAATCTATTAGAAAAAGGAGGAGGAAAATAAATTAGTAGTCTTAAAATGAAAAGGAGAACTTTCCATCAATGAAAAAATTAGAGAAATAATAAGGAGTTATTTTTAACTTTATAAAAAATTTGATAACCTAAGTGAAATGGATGACTACCTCAAAAAATACAGACTTCCCAGACTAACAGGGAAAACTAAAATTGTTGAATAGTCCCATTTCAGAAAAAGAAATGAACAGGCAATTAAACAACTCCCTAAAAAAATCCCCAGGACCAGATGGATTTACATGTGAATTTTCCAAACATTTAAAGAAAAATTGGCCCCAATGCTATTAAATTATTTGTAAAAAGGGGAAGGTCCAAATTCCTTCTTGCACAGACATGGTACTGATACCTAAACCAGGTGGTGAAAACAGAGAAAAAAATTATGAAATCTCCCTAATAAATACTGATCTAAAATCTTAAATAAGATATTAGCAAAAGACCAGAAAATCTCCCAAGATAATACCACTATGATCAAGTGGATTTATACCAGGAATCAGGGCTGGTTCAATAAGGAAAACTTTCAATATAATTGGCCTTTAATAACCAAATTAACAAAAACCATATGATCATCTCAATAGATCGGCATTTGATAAAATCCAACATCCATTCTTTAAAAAATTATTGGAATAAATGGACTTTCTAAAAAATCACATCTATTTAAAACCATCATAACATCATAATTAAGGGAAAAACTCAACCACCCAATAAGATCGGTAAAAAAGTTCCCACTATCACCTTACTATTTTAAATTGTTTAAAACTACTATACAATAAAACTGAAAGAATTAAAAAAAAAAAAACCAAGAAAAATTTCACTCTTTCCGAAACATAAAATATCTTAAAACCCCAGAATTCTCTAAAAAGATTGAAAATAACCTTTTTGAAATTTAAAAAACCCCAAAATAATCAACATTCTTTTTCACTAACAAAAATCCAACAATCAGTTACAAAGAAATTCCATTTAAAAGCTACATAATATAAAATATTTAAATCTATCCAAAGGAAAATAAAACTTTTAGAAAATTACAGACCACCACACAAATTAATCAAATCTAACCAATTGGAAAAAAATTAAATCTCTTGGAATAAGGCAGCAAATATAAAAAATGACAATATTACCTAAACTAATCTATTTATTTAGCCTATACCAATAACTCCCAAAAACTTTTTAAGCCTGAAAAAAAACAAAAAATTCATTGGAAAAACAAAAGTCCAAAAATTTCAAAATTAAAAAAAAAATCAAATAAAGTGCACCCAAATCTAATATATTATAAAAGCAATTACCAAAACTATTTGAAAGCTTTAAAAAAAGTAATTATCAATGAAAAAATTAAATTCAAAAGGGAAAAACAATCCAAAAATAACAACCTAATCTTTCCAACAAAAATCCCCGAATAAAACACTATTTATAAAATCTGAAAATGAAACTAAATGCAAACAAGCAATCCATAAACCCTACCCAAATAAAGTAAAATGGGTTTCATAACCAAGCATAAAAAAAAATCATTAAAAAATTGAAAACATAAAATTTTACCTCTCAAACTTGTGAAAAGGTCTTTTAAAAAAACAGAAACAAATATTACAATACAAAAAAAAATTTCAATTTCAAAAAAAATTTTTCAAACAAAACTAATCCCAACAAAAGGTAGAAAGCAAAAACCGGGAAAATATTTTTTACAATCAAAAGTTCAAATAAAAACCTCATTTCCAAAAAATGAAATAAACTCTAATTTATAAAAAAAATCAAACCATTCTCCAATTGAAAAATATAAAGATTGAACAACAATTCTCAATGAAAATGAAACTTTTTAGTCATTTGAAAAATCTCCAATCATTATTAATCAGAAAATCAATAAAACAACCCTAAAATACCACACACCCTTCAGGTTTTAAAATGCAAGAAAAAAAAATTATTTTTTAAATAAAAAAAACGAACATTACATTTTGGTTTTGAAACAAATCCAACCATTTTAAATAATTTGAACTATCTCAAAAAATTATAAACTTCAACCCTTTAAATCCCATTTACAAAGGGTTATTCCCAACAGTTATAAAAAGAAAAGAACCAAACACAAAATTTTTCCCCTTTTAGTCAAAAAAAACTAAAAGATTCCATCAATTTGGAAAATCTAAAAAAAGTTGTAAAAAAAATATAAAATTACTTTTAAAAAAAACCAACAAAATTTCAAAACCAAAACAGGGAAACAATACAGTAAAAAAACAGGACCAATATACCAACAACAAACAAAATGAAACCAATTCAATTCAAACCATCCCCAACCCAAAAATAACCATCATTTCTAAAAACAAACAAAACTGAAAAACTTCCCAAAAAACCAAAACTAAAAAACCCATTTTCCCAATCCCCTATATTTATCACACCCTTTTAATTTCCTTCACAACTAATTTAACAAAATTCCGTCCAATTCTTTTTTTAAAAAATAATTTTTCTTATATAAATTCATTATATTTTAAATTTAACATCTACAGTCATCCCCATTTTAAATGAAAAAAATAAAAAGAAACAAAAATTTTATTATTACCCCCCATCATATTCCTTAAAAAACTATTTACAAACCCTTTTTTCCAACCTCACCCCACCCCTCCCTAAAGGCAGGCAGGTATTTTTAAAAAAATAAACAGACCAAAGAACATCCAAAACAAGCCAAAAAACGCCAAAAAATTCATAAGGGTAAAATCCCGGAAAAAAAGGGGCAAAATTTTTTATCATCTCCCAATTCTTTTCGGGTATGCTGTTCAGCTTCTGCTCCATTGAAATTTTGGGATCTCGGCAAAACCTGATCCTCAGAACTGGTCATCCTGTTTGTTGTTGAAGTTAAATTCCGTCTCATTTCCTCAATCAGTTCGTGTGTCTCCAGGCCTTTTGAAATCATCCTGTTGGTCATTTCTTACAGAACGTAATTTCCCAAATTTTTCATATACCACAATTTTTCAGCCATTCTCCAACTGATAGACATCCATTCAGTTTCGTTTCTAGCCACTACAAAAGGGCTCCACAAACTTCGTGCACTAAGGTCCCTTTCCCTTCATAATTCTTTGGGATATGCCCAGTAGTAACACTGCTGGATCAAAGGGATGCACAGTTTGATCTTTTTGAGCGTTCCAAACTCTCTCAAAATGGTTGGATTCTTCACAACTCCAAACAATGCATCAATGTCCCATTTTCCCACCTCAACAATCATCATTATTTTTTTCCTGTCATCTTAGCCAATCTGACGGTGTGTAGTTATCTTAGGGTTTCTTTTTGCATTTCTCTGATTAATAATGACTTGGAGCATCTTTTCTATATGAAATAGTTTCAATTTCTTCATCTGGAATTGTCTGTTCATATCCGACCATTTTTCAATTGGAGAATGGCGATTTTTTAAATTAAGTTAATTCTCTATATATTTTGGGGAGGCCTTTATCAGAACCTTTATGTTTTTTAGTTTTTCCCTTCAATCTTGTCTGCATTAGTTTTGTTTGTACAAAACTTTTCAGTTTGGAAATCGAAATTTTTCTTTTTGTGATCAGTAATGATCTCTAGTTCTGCTTTAGTTAAGGACCTTCCTTCCACAGGTCTGAGGTAAACTATCCTATGTTCCTCTAATTTTTGTTTATTCTTTTCCTGGTCTGAACCCATTTTTGACCTTTCTTGGTGTACGGCGTTAAGTATGGATCAATCCTAGTTTCTATATTAGTTTCCAATTTTCCCAAATTTTTATCAAACAGTAAGTTCTTATCCCAAAGCTGGGATCTTTGGGTTTTCAAAGACTAGTTGCTATATTTGTTGACTGTTTTTCCCGAACCTAATCTATTCCACTGATCCAACTCTCATTCCAGCCAATCCAAATAGTTTTGGTAACTGCTGCTCTATAATATAATTTTAGATCTGGTCATAAACATCATTTGATTTTTCATTAATTCCCTTGAAATTCTTGACCTTTTGTTTTCCAATGAACTTTTTTTATTTTTTTCTGGTCATTAAAATAGTTTTTTAAGTCTGATTGGTATGCGCTAAATAAATAGTTTTTAAATTGTCATCTTTATTATTTTTCCCCTTCCAAAACATTTAATATTTTCAATTGGTTGATCAGACTTAATTTGTGTGAAAGTGGTCTGAATTTTTCATAAAGTTTCTGATTTTCCCTTGGCAGATGATTCCTAAATATTTTATATTTCAGTAGTTACTTTAAAATGGAATTTCTCTTTTAACTCTGACTGTTGGTTTTGTTAGTGAATATAAGAATGCTGATGACTTTTGGGTTTATTTTATAACCACAACTTTGCTAAAGTTGTGGATTATTTCTTAACTTTTTGAGAATTCTGGGGTTCTCGTATACCATCATGTCATCCAAAGAGTGATAATTTGCCCTCATTGCCTATTCTTATTCCTTTTCTCTTTCCACTCTTATTCTTTGGTTTCTAATACAAATTAAATAGTAACGTGATGTGGGAACCTTGCCTAATTTTAGAATGGTTAGTTTGGGCAATTGTTAATGCTGTAAAGTTACCCATGTATATATCCTGTAAATAAAAGGCTATTAAATAAAATAAAATAAAATAAAATAAAATAAAATGTAATGTTCTCTGTTGAGGTTTTCTTGGGGCTCTGGGAGCAGCTTTCATTTCAGCTCAGTAATCACCACAAGTGGAGCCAGTGTTAAAGTCCAAATCCTTGATTGTCTCCTTCAAAGACTTATCTCCTTCACTTGGGGCTTGGCTAGTTTTTCCAGGGGCCTATCTCTCTCCTTGGTTCTGAGAGCTTGAGCTTCCCCCTGCCTTTTCTGGTTTCTAAATCTCCTCAACTGAATCCTGCCTGAGGCTTTTTGCTTATATGCCCCACATTGAGTCTACACCAATCATTATATCACTAGGAAACTATTATTTGTTGTAGAGTTAAATCAGTGCTAAAGTAGATTTAACCATTGTCTCCTCAATTCCATTGTCCTTGTTTCAGTTCGGCCCTAACATCTCCTTGTGGATTAAAAATTAGCCCATGCAAATTAGATAATTTTTCCATCAATTCCACTGACTTAGTACCATGTAAGAATCCTTTGTTTCAAGTTCAGAATTCTGGCCCATAACAGTGGATGATCAGCCCTGGAAAGAGATTGGTTAGCCCTTTTACCAGAGGTACAGGTCGTCCTGAACAAACCATACACTCTGAGTTTTAAGATAGTCTTCCCTTTAGCAACCAAGAGGAAGTAGGGAGTATTAAGTAGCTACTTGACTTGAGTCAGGAAGATTGGGTCTAATCCTGTCTGAGATACTATGATTCTGTGTGACTTTGAGTCTTAACCTTTTTGGTCTTCAATTTCCTCATTTCTAAAATGAGAATAAGTCCTCAATTTAAGGCATTGTTTTGAAGATCAAATGAAGTCATATAAGTTTTCTTTGCAACCTTCAAAGCACTACTTAAATAGTGAGTTTTTACTGAGAGACCAATAGGTTCATATATCTAGAGCTATTAAGGACCTTAGAAGTTAAATTCCTGATCATAATTTTATATGAGGAAACTGAGTCTCAGCAAAATTAAGTGCTTTGACCAGTCATAGAGCTAGAAAAATGCCTGAGGTGGAATTTGAATCCATTTCTTTATGATATCAAGTCCCATATTCTATCTGCTATACTGCTAACAATGTCAAAACTATGGTTTTAGATAATTTCATCTGACTCCAAATGCAGACCTACTCTCTAGAATTCATATTATATATCTTGGTCTCAGTTTCCTTAATTAAGAAATGAGGGGATTGGACTTGAGGGCTTTCTAGCTGCAGGCCCATGAGATCACACAAAGGTCCATGAAGAGGTCTAGGCAAGAACTAGTTACTTTAATATAATTGTTTGCAGGCTTCTTTTCTTAATACCTGCCTTGTCTTTCTTAATAAAGTGCTAATTGCATGCAAAGAATCCAGGTTTCTGCTGTGTAATTAAAAAATTGTTATATAAATATTGTGCTGTTAAGCACGCCTACTCCAGACCTTTAGGGACTTGAATGCATTGGAAAGAGGGATTTTTCTCAAATGCAAACATTATAAGGCTTGGGAGGGTTTGCCAAAAAGTTTAATTAATTTGATGTCTCTGGCGGGTGAGGATGTTGTAATTGGCATCAGATTTTCTTGGGATTCATATGGGCCTTTGATGGGAACAATGATGACTTGGAGCCTTATTTCACTTCCCTTGCTTCCTTTGAATTGACGGCTTATGTATACACAGATGTACTTCTCTCGTGTCTGTATGTTTCATTTAGGGAAAATGCTCCCTTGGTTCGTAGTGTTCCAAAGGAAGAACAAGAAATGGGGACAGTTATGTTTCAATGGATGGATGATGATAGCATTCTGAAGAATGACAAATTTGTTTCCATGAGTGACCCTGGGCACAAACTGCTTTTGATTTTCTGGTTAGAAGAACCAGAAGAATTATGGAAAAACCATTATTGGAAGAATTATGCCCACTTGTAAACTAAGGAAAGAGGGGAGTTTCTACCCTTGAGGAGTCTAGATTATTATCATCTATAGTGTTAAGTCCCCTAGCATAATGGAATAATATACTTCACATTTCCATGGGGATGGATTTACAATCTATATTTTACATAATCATAATTTTGAGGAGTAAAACTTTTAATCAGTCTGTTGTTAATAAGCATTGATTAAGCATCTATTATGTGATGGGTAATATGCTAGACACTGGGAGTACAAAGATATACATGTCATTGCTCTACACCTGAAACTTTCAGGGGCTCCCTATAATCTATTGGTTAAAATATAAAGACTTTAGACTGCTATTTAAAGTCCTGACTAGCCAGGCTCCAGATAAAGTGCTAGATCTGGAATTAGGAAGATCTGAGTTCAAATCTAGCTTTAGACATTTTGTCGCTATATGATCTTGGGCAAGCCATTTAACTTTTTTCTGCCTCAGTTTCTTATCTGCAAAGTAGGGATATTAAGAGCATCTATTTCATAGGTTGTTGTGAGAATTAACTCAGATAATATTTGCAAAGCACTTTGCAAGCCTCAACTTGCTACAAAATGTTAATTATTATTATAATCATTATTGTTATTATTAACATTATTATTATTATGGTTATCATTACTTTTCCAGCCTTATTGTATATTATTTCACTGCATTCAAAATGTGATCCAGTCAAATTGGCCTCACTGCCCCATAAACCCAATATTCCTTCTTACTTCAACAAAGGTTGTATACCTTTGCAACAACTGTGTCACATGCCTCCAACTTTCAGAATCCCTATTTTCCTTAATAGTTTAGCTTGGCACATAATAGGTGTTTAAAATGTTTCTTGACTGACTTTAAAATTTTCAAAGTACTTGATAAATATCTCATTTGATTCTCACCAGTAAAAGGTGGTGTTATTATTATCCTCTATTTACCGTTTTTATGAAATTAAAACAGATTCAGGTAAAGTGACCTGCCTAAGTGTTGGAATATGTGGGAGAGCTATTGGAATACACAGGAGCCAACTGACAGTGGCTGCTGGAGATTCAGCCCAGAATGGATCTCCTCTTGTGAGAGGATGATACAATGAGACTGAGAGGCAGTTGCTGTTCTCTGACCTCTCTGATTGAGAGGTCCTTGTATTGTCTGACCTCTCTCCTCTTCCCTCTGCCTCCAATTTATCTCATTCACAGTCCACAACACCTGTGTCATCAAAGGCTGCCCTGCAACTCCTTCAGATGCTATGATCCACCGCTGTGGAGGCTCTTGGAGAACTGACCTGTCCCTTAACACTTAGGGTCATAGAACTGATAAATTTCTGAGGCTGAATTTGAACTCGGTTTTTCCTGACTTCAGTACTCTATCCTCTGTGTTCATGAGGTTAGGGGCTATATTCACTATAATCTTTGTATCACTAGCAACTAGTACAGTGACTAGTATATAGTAGGAATTTAATAAATGTTTGTTGATTGATTCACTGATACAAATAATATAATCAGAGAAATTTAAGGTCAGGAAAAATAAAAGGGAAATGTAGCAAGTGTTAGGATTTACATGATGTCTGTAAAAGTCTACATGAGGGAGGACTCTAACATGTTGGGTTTGGAAGACATGGGAGTTCCAAAGGATAGAAGGGCTTGAATAGATTGCATTGGAAGAACTGGAAAAAATAGGCAACTTGGTGAGAATCACAGACCCATGGAAGTACTAGGCTATATCCAACACTTATTTATAGATGCTTAATTAATGTTTCTTGAATTATATTGGAAATAGTTTCTCGCTATTATGTTTAAGAGAGAAAACACTGACCTATGAACTTTCTCACATTTGGAATGCATTCAATCAAGAATTCCATTACATAAATAATTTGATTTGATGCAATGGCCAAATCAGATACGTATGTTTTTTTTCTCTATCCTTATTTAGCTTGACCTATCTGCAGCCTTTGTCTCTCTGCCACCTTCTTGTAAGTATTCTTTTTTTCTCTGGGTTTTCCAGAGAATGTGTATCTCACTTCTCCTTCTACCTAGCTGGCAAGCTGTTCTCAGCCTCCTTTTCTGGACTGTTGTCATCTTCTCCCTCCTACCTATGTAAGCTTGATATCTTTTCTTATCCTCTTTTTTCTTCCTTTTTTTTGGGGGGTATGATTTCATAAGATACCATGGGCTCATCTATCACCTTTATGTTGACCAGTGGTACTTAACTCAAATGGAAACAGATGGCATCAAACTGTACATTAGGATCCCTGAAATTTGTATATTGACTTAGAAAATCACATATTGTATTTAGAGGTATCAAACATACTACCAATAATGATTGCTCAGCCTGAAGCAGATTAAGATATAATTGGTAGTATGTTTGTACTACCTACATTTGTAGTACAAACTACAAATGTACAAAGTACAAATCTACATTTGTAGATGACTCACAAGTCTTTATAATCACCTTGCATCTCTTTCTTGAACTCTAGGCACATGTGATCAACTTCTTACTGTCATTCCACAGATAGATATCATCTATACAACTGAAATTGAACAATCCATAAGTGAACTCTTAATTTTGCCCAACTTTCCCATGTCTCTTGAGAGAATCACCATCCTTTCATTCTCCTCATAATCTTAGATTTATAATCTTAGTCAATAAAAGCAAATTTTGTTGGTACTGCCTCCTCAATATATCTTTCATCTGTATTTTTCTTTCCATTTATAGAGTCAGTGACATAACTCATGCCGTCAACACCTTTCACCTGGAAAATTGCAATAGCCTCTTAATTTGTCTCTCTTGCCCTGGCCTCTCTCTTGCCCTGGCCTCTCTCTTCTCCAATCCATTCTCTGTACAGCTGCCAACAATTTTTTTTTTTCTAAAAGGCAGCTCTGACCTTGTCACTCCCCTACTCATCAAGCTCCAGTAGCCCCCAAATACCTCTAAGATAAATAAACATTTCTTAAATAGATATTTCAGGTTTTCCACAATCTGGTTCCATATTGGATATTATTTACTTGTCCATACTTTGACTTTTCCAGCCAAATGGGCCACATATCTCTATGTGGTTCTCTGGTGTCTAGAATGTATTACTGCCCATTTCTATTTCCTTTGAAGCTTAGCACAAATGTAATCTTCCACTGGTTACCTCTTTCCATCCTTACAGCTGCTAGTGCCCTCCTCCTTGAAATTACTTTGAATATAGTTTCCATTTAATTTTCTGTGCATATGTTATTTTGCTCAATAGAATGAAAGCTCCCTAAGAGAAGATATTGCTTCAATTTTATGTTTTTCTTCCCAGTATTAGCACATAGTGGTGCTTAATAAAAGTATGTTGAATAAATGAAAACAAAACCTATATAATCACAGGATTTGAAAGGCAACCACTGCCTCCATCTGATCCAACCCATACACAAAAGGAATTCCCATTCTATTATACCTAACAAGTGGTCATCAATTGCTTCTTGAGCAGCCCATCCCATTTTGAGTCAGATTATTCCATTTTAGGACAGCCCAAATTATTAGGACATCAACTAAATTTTCCTCCCAATGTTTTAATAATAAGGAATATTGCTTTCTTCCCATTGCTTTGGGGCCAAATAGAACTGATTTGGACTTACCTCCACATGTCAATTCTTCAGCGACTTAAAGACACTTACCATGACTCCCATGGGTCTCTTTTTCTCCAAATAAGAAATACCCTTACTCAACTGATTCTTGTATCTCACAGAAGCTAGGTCCTTCACCATCCTATTTGATCCCTTCTGGATGTTCTCCAGCTTATCTGAGTCCTTAAACTATGGTAGTCAGAACTGAAAACACGACACTCCAGATTAATTCTGACAGGGTAGAATGGATTAGAACTATCACTTCCCTTTTTTTTGAAAGCTACACTTCTCTTAGAACAGCCCCAAATCACGTTAACACATTTAGTTTAATGTGTTTAATGAACATAAGTTGAATAAACACATAAAAGAAGAAATTTAACACATTTTCAGTACATCTACTGTCTGTAAAGCATTGACCTAGGTACTGGCCCGGGGTGATGATGAGGAGAAAACATACAAGGTTTAGATAGGATAGTCTATATTCTACTTTCACTGATCTCATGATCTAAAAATGAAAGATAAAGGGGAAGAAAAGGAAGGAAATAAACACTTATTGAGCACCTATTGTTATTATTAAGCCCCTATATTATTAAGCATAGACACTGTGCTGAGTGCTTTATAATTTTTATCTCATTTCATCCTCGTAGCAACTTGGAAGTGATGATGTTAATTTTATATATAAGGAAAATGAAGTAGATATTAAATGATTTGTCCAGGGTCATGTAGCTAGTAAGTGTATGAGGCTAGCTTTGAACAAAGGCCTTCTTGATTTCAGGCCAAGTGTTCTATCTACTATACTATAGTTCTACTTCTTTGTTTGCAAAATGGCAGGGGATGTGGGGGTAGTAAAATATTCCAAACATCCTTTCCATTTCGATGTTTTATAATCCATGAATAGTCTGTAATTTAACTGATATCCCTTACCAGAGAATTGAATTCAATCCAATTCACAAAACCTTTATTAAACACTTGCAATCTATGAAGAACTGTGTTAGTTAATGAGGCTGCAGAGATAAAATCAAAGTTTACATTTTACTGGAGGTTTTATCATATGTGCAAAAAGGAGAATGTAAAGTATATTAAGAAATAACATAAAGTCATTTCAAGAGAGAGGATGAATACTCTAGAGGAACAGGAAATACATCATTTTGGAGATGGTACCTGAAGTGTATTTTGAAAGAAGTTGGAAGTTATACAAGGTGAAAGTGAGCAAAGGGTGCATCAGTGTTTGGGAGCAGCTGGGGACTAAGAATCCCATAGTAGAGCCAGGAAAACCTAAGGCAAAATCCTATCTTAGATACTTACTAGCTGGTTGACTCTGACCAAGTCATTTAACTCCTATCTCAGTTTCCTCATTTGTAAAAAGGGAGTTACAATAACATTACTTATCTCCCATAATTATTTTAAAGGTCTAATGAGTTAGCATATGTAAATTGCTTTATAAACCTTAAAATACTATAAAGATGTTGGCTACTATTAACTCTTTTTATTAACCATACCATTTTAAAATTTCAGAAGGATCCAATCCACACATGCCTGAAGCATGAATATCATTTATATAATATAGCATCTCTGAAAATTGGTCTCAGCCTCTGCTGGTAGACATTCTGTGATGAGAAACTGGTTACTTCCGAAGGCCTTCTCATCTATTTCTACAGCTCTAATTGTTAGGAAGTTTTTCCCTGATTTTGAATTCATTGAATTGAAAATTCTACCTATTACTTCTTAGTTTTGCCCTGTAGGACTAAACAGAAATCCGAGCCTGTGTCTGATCCTTCACATTGTTAAATGGAGATGCCTTTTGGGTCCATGTGTTGGAGAGCATCCCATCTCAAGGCCTAAGCTGAAAGCGTTCAGAGAAAAGTAGGCAGTCTGATTAGACAACAAATTTATGAAAGCAGAAAATATATGCTTTATTACTGAAAATTATATATAGGGCTTCCTTAGCTTGTGACAGGGTAATAGTCTGCAGAATATTAAACTCAGAATGTAATTACTCTAAAACAGTGATTAACTGGCCCTTGGTATATACACATCTACATTAGCATCATTCCTTATCATAATACATTTTCTCTCTACCTATGTTCGTTTCTTCCAGAATTGAGCCAGCTGACAAGAGTGCACAAATGATGAGCAAGAGGATTTCCTTTCTGACACCTTGATAATGAGCTACAGTCACATCCTCAGAGGAAAATTTGATCTATAGCATGCAGGTTAATTTATATTACCTATGCTCAAATTATTCATTTATTTGCTAATTGTTAATTAAAATGTTAGCCTCAAGGTAGGAAGCTTTTATTGCTGGTCCACCATAACTGATTTCACTCTTTGCCCATCATTAGGGTCTTAGCCCTTTCCTGGGGATCTTGGATGGGCAGAACTGGAGTGAATTTGGGGGAGCCACCCAGGCTCCCAGGTTAGCTCTTTGACATTCTCAACCATAAAGTTAAACAATCGTCAGAAAAAGCAATTTTAGAGAAAATAGAACATCAACAAAGCAAAACCAAAAACAAAATACCCTCACATATATTGAGTCTTGGAGGGGAGAAAATGAGAGCGATAGAGAAAACCTCGAGATGGGGCAGAGGGAAAAAGGAAATTGGGACTCGATGAAAAATGAGAGACAGTGTTTCCTGCAGCTGTTTCTTGTAAGTTACCATGACACCATTTTGAGAGAAACATAACCTTGTTCAATTAGTTCAAGAGTGAGGCACAGAGTGAATGCAGTAGGCACTCAATACATATTTAATGAAACAAGTCGCATCCCTCTTTCATGTGTTCATTCTTTGAAATACTTAAAGACAGCTCTCACCTCCCTACCCTAAGTATTTTTTTTGCTACAGGCTAAACCTCACCATTTCTTAAATCAAATTCCCATTTGACATGATGTCCAAGACCTCACCATCTTGGCTGCCCTTATAAGACCTTAAATTTAGACCTGAGATCTTAGATGTTTCCTAATCCAATCCTTCTTTTTACGGAGGCAGAAACAGAGCAGAGGTCCATTAGATAGAGTTCAGGCCCTGAGGTGAAAAAAACCTGACTTTAGACACTTTGAGCCTTGAGTAAAATTACTTAACCTTTATCTACTTCAGTTTCCTAAACTCTAAAATGGAGGTCATAGTAGCACCTACCTTCTTGAGCTGTTGTGAGAACCAAATGAGGTAACACTTATAAAGCATTTTGCATAGTATCTGGAATACAGTAGGTATTTAATAAATGCTTATTTATTTCCTGTAAGATAGGGAAGCTGAGGTCCAAGGCTGACTTTGCCAAGGTAGAAGTAAGTGGAGAGGAAATGCTCAGTAAGTAAGCTCTTTAACGCATCCTTGTATCTATAATTTAGTACCAAGAACTAAATATCATAGCTCAGATGTGATCTTCACAGAAGAGAATACAAGAGTATCACCTCTTTTATCCAGGAAACTGTTTCTATTAATGTAACCCAATATCACACTGGTCTATTTCATAGGGTGGCTACGTGGAAAGTGCTTTGTATCACCTGTGGCACTATATAACTGTATGTGCTTATATTTTTATAATTATTAATCTTTTTTAGTCATTGCTTTGTGCTTTTGAGTCATGTTGAGTTTCTAGTCTATTGAAATCCCCAGTTGCTGTTCACATGAGTGATTGCCTAGCCCTGTCCTTCCACATCCCAAAGCTGTGGTGGTGATTTCAGGAACATCAATCTGAGAGTGGAATGGGGGAAGGGAATACAGGGTAGATTGCAGTGAGGTGAGGCTGGAGATAGATGAGTTAGGAAGCGATTGCAATAAGCCAGGCATGAGGTTATGAAGGCTGGGACTGGCTCTGTGGCATGGGAATGGAAAGGTGGGAATGATCAAGAGAGACAAGATGAAGAATGATATGAAAGGACTTGGTAACTAACTGAAAATGACTGATGCTTTGAGCTTAGATGACTAGAATAATGAAGAATACTATTTACAGAAATAAGAAACTCAAAAGGAGAACCAGATTTTTTTTGCAGGGGGGGAGATTTAATTTGAGACACATAATGGTGAGAAAATCAAGTAGAAATACCCTGTTGGAATCTGTGGAGGTAGAATTAGAATTCATGAGAGAAGATGGAACTAGAAGCAAAAACACTGGAAACCATCAGTATAAGAGACGATGACTGTGGCTAAAAGAATGGATGTACCCTTCCTTCTAAGTAATCTAACTCATTTCTCTTTTCATGTAAGGCTAATTTCTCTTTTTCAGGCTAATTTAAAGATGGGATAAAATGGCCCACATCTTTTTTTATAATTAGTATACCAAGTCCTAGACTCTGAGTCAGGTACTTGGATTTGATTCTCAGCTCTGACATTTATTCTCTGAATAAGCCTAGGCAAATCATTGTTTGCCTCAGTTTCCTCACCTATTAAATGGAAATAATTAGGGGCTAATAACACTTATTTCTTAGGGTTGTTGTAATGATTAAGTGAGATTAAATTTGTTAAGTGCTTAGCATAGGGCTTGGCACATAGTAAGTGCTATATAAATGTCATTATTATTATTAAAATTACTATTATTATTATTAACAACTTTTCTGTATCTTGATCTCCATATTTGTAAAACAGAACTTATGAGACTTCATTGCTAGGCTGTGTAGTGTTTATATCCTGGATTTGGGATTGGGAAGACTCATCTGCCTGAGTTCAAATCTGACTTCAGATACTTACTAGCTGTGTGACTTTAAGCAAATCATTTCACACTATTTGCCTCAGTTTCCTACACTAAGCAGAAGAAAATACCAAAGTACTTTGGTATTTTTGTCATATAAACTCCAAATGGGGTCATGAGAAATCAGATATGACCAAAGAACAACAATGTACCTATACTGTTGTTGTAAGGGAGTGCTTTGCAAATCTGAAAGTACTATACATATGTGATAATATTATTATTACTATTATGTAGTTTTGTGGTGGTTCAAGTATTTCTCATCATTAGAATGACTAAAAATATAAATTTTGGTAGCTGGTGACCATATGATGTTAAACTATATGATGTTAACTATGGTAACTTTCATGAAAGTCTAGGGAGGCCAGATTTAGAGTCAGGGGATCCTGTGCTCTAGTGCTTTGTCTTACACTTGCTAGCTCTGTGACCTTAAGCAAGTCAAGTAATTTTTTGGAAACTCAGTCACCTATCTAAGATTCAGGTAAAATGGTATGTCCTTGACATATGTTTTGCTTAACAAAGAGAAACAAATTGAATAGTATCTAGAGAACCCACATTAGAGTCATGAAGACCTGGGTTTAAGCAACCTTAGACCCTGTTTTGTTGACATTGTCATTCAGGTGGTTCAATTGTGCGTTACTTTTTGTGACCTCATTTGTGGGGTTTTTTTTTGGGGCAAAGATATTAGAAGGCTTTGCCATTTCCTTCTCCATATTACTTTACAGATGAGGAAACTGAGGCACATAGGGTGAAGTGTCTTGCCCAGGGTCACACAGCCAGGAAGTATCTGAGGCTGAATTTGAATCCATGAAGATGAGTCTTCCTTTCTTTAGGTCTAGCACTCTGCACTACGGCACCACCTAGCGGTTTCTAGCTCCTCTGTTGGTAAACAAAAACAAAAACAACAAAAGAGAAATCATCAGATTTGTTTCAGTAAAGGTCTATAAAATATAGACCTTGAAGGACCCCAAAGGGCCATTTATTTCAGCCTCAGCAATTAAGAGATGGAGAAACACAGGGCCTGGAGAGGATGTGACTTGGCTACCATCTATAGCGTGGCGTGGTGAAGTGGGCTTTGAATTGGTTGCTAAGGTTGAAATTCTAGCTTTGCCACATGTTATCTATATGACTCTGGGAAAACCACTTAGCCTCACTGAGTCTCTGTTTCTTCACCTAAAAATGAAGCAGTTGGTTTTTGTGACTTTTTATATCTCTTCTAGATCTAATTTGTAATCCTAGCAACTGCCAGTGAATAAATATCGAAGCCAGGATTTGAATTCAGGACTTTCAACTTCCCATGAAGCACTATTTCCACAATACCCCCCTGGTTAAGCCCCTGGTGATTTTGTATTTGGGAATTTACTATCCTGATTCTCAAGAGTCAGACTCCAGAGTGCCAGTGAGAATCTCATCTCACCTCACGAGCTCTTCATTTTAGCTCATGGGTGATCAAGCTGAGACTGATGTGAAATCATTAATCTTATTTTTATTTCAAGATGCCTCCTGACACGTTATACAATAGGTCCTTTACCATTAATTGAATCCCTACAAGCAGAGGCAGCGAAAGGCTCAGCCAGCATACCAGACTAGGAAATAGGCTGTCTCACCTGCTTCAAGATAATGGCAGTGATGGGGACATGGACTGCTCGTCAGAAGCTTCTGTTGGTACAACAGGATGCTTCATTTTGCTTTTCTTCTTACTAAGTATATGTATTGAGCAGAGAGATGCTTTAGGTTTCACCTAATGCTCCTCTATAGCTATTGTTTATAGGGTAAAGTCATTGCCATCAATTTTATACCCATTATTTCTTTTCCTGCCTACTATCCCCAACCAGCTTGCTCATACAATTAAAACTGTCAGTGGTTCTCATACCTTTGGTGAGTTATTGATTTAGTCTACCTGAACATTAAACTTATAATTAGATGTATGCTCCTTTTTATGAAGAGAACTCCTCATGGTCAAGTAATATTATGGAAGGAGGTAGAGGAACGTGGGTTATATATGACTGCCATCTTTAACTTAAAGAAGTTCATTGTGGAGGGGGAATGGAAAGTGTCGTGGATGCACAGAGGATGGTCAAGTAATATTACAGAAGGAGATAGAGGAACATGGATTATATATGACTGCCATTTTTAACTTGAAGAAGATCATTGTGGATGGGGACTGGAAAATGTTGTGGATACACAGAGAATTTGAGTGTGAATCATAGCTCTACTCAGGAGTATCAGTAAGACTTTGAGGCAGCTAAGTGGTGCCATAGTGAAAAGAGTATTGGGTCTGGAATTAGAAAGGCTCATTTTCCTGAGTTCAAATCTGCTCTCAGATACTTGCTGGAGGTATGACCCTGGAAAAGTCACTCAACCCTGTCTGCTTCAGTTTCCTCACTGTAAAATGAGCTGGATAAGGAAAAGACAAACACTCCAGAATCTCTGCCTAGAAAACCTGAAATGGAGTCATAGAGTTGGACATGAATGAAGAACAACAACAAAAAAAAAGTCAATTAAATTTTGAGCTGTAATTTTGGTTTAATTCTAAATGGGTAGGAAAATGGATTTGGACTAGATTATCTTCTTCTTCTTTTTTTTTTTGCTGAGGCAATTGGGGTTAAGTGACTTGCCCAGGGTCATATAGCCAGGAAGTGTTAAGTGTCTGAGACTAAATTTGAACTCAGGTCCTCCTGACTTCAGGGCTGGTGCTCTAGCTACTACTCCACTTAGCTGCCCCTTAGATTATCTTTTACAACTGTAAACTCTATAATCAAATATGGTTTGTTATATTTTAAAACATATCAACTAGTCTTTCCTCTCCATGGCTTTGTGCTGCTTGTTTCAATGCTCTCTCTCATCTCTATTTCAGGGAATCTCTAGATTCCTTTAGCTCCTTGAGGGCAGAAGACTGTCTTTTGCCCCTTTTTGTATTTCTAGTGTTTATTTGTAGTGCCTGACACATAGTAGATGCTTAATAAAGATTTATTTATTAACTTAAACTCCAGTTTTCATATGAAGCCTTCCCTTTCCTCCCAGCAATTAGTACCTTGATCTGTGTTATTATTATTGAGTAGTTTTCCAATCATATTCAATTTTACATGAGCCCATTTCAGATTTATTTGGCAAAGATACCAGAACAGTTTGTCATTTCCTTCTCCAGCTTATTATATAGATGAGAAAACTGAGGGAAATAGGGTGACTTATACAGAGTCATACAACTAGTGTCTGAAATCATATTTGAAATCAAATCTTCCTATCTCCAGGGGTAAGGACAAGGGAGAAAGGAAACTCTATCTACTCTGTTACTTAGCTACCCTAGTACCTTGTCCTACTCCCCAGGTAATAGGTTTTATATAGATTTTGCAAGCCCTTTGAGGATAGGGACTAATTTTTTTTGTATACCTAATGCTTGGAACAGAGTGAACATTTGATACATGCCTGATTTGTCTCTGTATCCCTAGTACTTAAGTCAGTGTTAGGCTCATAGTAGGTACTCAACAAATTTTGTTGGGATTGACTGATGACAAAATTCTCTCTGTGAGTATGGGTACTTTATTGGTACAGAGCTGGTCTAAGAGTCAAGGAGACCAGTTCAAGTCTTATCTTTCATATATATGAACTGTGTGATTTAAAACAAGTTACTTAATCTCTCTATGATTCAGAAAACTTTCTCAAAATTGAAAACTCTAAGCAAGTCACCGATAGGAGAGACTATTGATGTAGTATATATACACAGAGGTATAGGAATATATGTATATGCATATATACCTATATGTATATACATATATATATATATATATATATATATATATATATATATATATATATATTTGGAGAGAAAGAGAGAGACAGAGACAGAAAGGGAGAGAGAGAGAGAAACACACACAGAGAGACACAAAGAGAGACAGAGAGACATATAGAGACAGAGAAAGGCACAATAGATGCATAAAAAGCATTTTTCAAAATGTAACACTTATTCCTATTAAAAACCACTAGAGAATATAGGAATAAATGGATTTTTCCTTAAAATGATCAGTAG
This sequence comes from Sarcophilus harrisii, assembly GCF_902635505.1. Lineage (NCBI taxonomy): Eukaryota > Metazoa > Chordata > Mammalia > Dasyuromorphia > Dasyuridae > Sarcophilus > Sarcophilus harrisii. Next base: position 682,402,598 of record NC_045426.1, on the reverse strand, counting down.
AATCTATTTAAAACCATCAGTAATCATCATATGTAATGAAGATAAACTAGAGCCATTCTCAATAAGATCAAGGGTGAAACAAGGTTGCCCACTATCACCATTTCTCTTTAAAATTGTATTAGAAATGTTAGCTTTGGTAATGAGAGAAGAAAAAAAAAGATGAAAGGAATTAGAGTAGGTAATGAGGAACCAAATTGTCACTCTTTGCAGATGATATGATGTTATACTTAGAGAATTCTAGAGAATCAACTAAAAAGTACTAGAAACAATTCACAGCTTTAGCAAAGTTGTAGGATACAAAATAAATCCATATAAATCATCAGCATTTTTATATATTACCAAAAAAGTCCAGCACCAAGAGATTCAAAGAGAAATTACATTTAAAATAACTGTAGATAATATAAAATATTTGGAAGCCTATCTGCCAAGCCAAAGTCAGGAACTATATGAACACAATTATAAAACACTTTCCATACAAATAAAGCCAGTTCTAATCAATTGGAAAAATATGGGTGCTCATGGGTAGGCTGAGCTAATATAACAAAAATGATAATATTATTTAAATTAATCTGTTAATTCAGTTCCATACCAATCAAACTCCCAAGAAATTATTTTATAGAGCTAGAAAAAATAACAAAGTTCATCTGGAAGAACAAAGGGTCAAGAATTTCAAGGGAATTAGTGGAAAAATGCAAATGAAGGTGGACTAGCTGTACCAGATCTAACACCATGTTATAAAGCAGTGGTCATCAAAACTATTTGGACTGGCTAAAAAAAAGAGTAATTGATCAGTGGAAGAGGTTAGATTCACAGTACAAAATAGTCAGTAACTATAGTAATCTAGTGTTTGACAAACACAAACCCAGCTTTTGGGATAAGAACTCACTATTTGACAAAAACTGCTGGGAAAATTGGAAATTACTATGGCAGAAACTAGCCATTGATCCACATGTATATCAAATATGTTGAAATGGGTTCATGATTTAGACATAAAGAGTGATATGAGCAAATTAGAAGAACAAAGGATAATTTACCTCTCATATTTGTGGAGAAGGAAGGAATTTGTGGCCAAAGAAAAGAACTTGAGTATGTTACTGAACACAAAATAAATAATTTTGATTACATTAAGTTAAAAGGGTTTTGTACAAACAAAATCAATTCAGACAAGGTTAAAAAAATTAAAAAATAAACTAGGATAAAAATTTTACATTCAAAGGTTCTGACAAAGGTATCATTTCTAAATTATATAGAGAACTTACTCAAATTTATAAGAATTCAAGCCATTCTCCAATTGATAAATGATCAAAGAATATGAATAGATAATTTTCAGATGAAGAAATTAAAACCATTTCTAGTCATATAAAAAATGTTCTAAATCACTATTAACCAAAGAAATGCAAATTAAGACAACTCTGAGATGCTACTACATACCTCACAAATTGGCTAAGATGACAGGAAAATATAATGATGATTGTTGGAGGGGATGTGGAAAAATTGGGACACTAATACATTGGTGGTGCAGTGGTGAATTGATTCAACCATTCTGAAGAACACTTTGGCACTATGCCTAAAGGGCTATCAAATTGTGTGTATCCTTTCCTGCAACAGTGATTTTACTGCATTTGTATCCTAAAGAGATCATAAAGGAGGGAAAGAGACCCACATATGCAAAAATGTTTGTGGCTCTTTTTGTAGTGGCAAGAAACTGAGAGCTGAGTGGATGATCATCAGTTGGAGAATGGCTGGATAAATTATGGCATATGAATGTTATGGAATATAATTGTTCTATAAAAATGATCAAAGGCCTGGAGAGACTTACATGAACTGATACTGAATGAATTGAGCAGAACCAGGAGATCATTGTACATGGCAACATGGTTATATAATGGTCAAGTCTGATGGGTGTGGCTCTCTTCAACAGTGACTTGATTCAAGCCAGTTCCAATGGTCTTGTGATGAAGAGAGCGATCTGAAATATATAGAAGAATTGCACGTGCTTAATATATTTTGGATTACTTGCTGTGTATGGGAATGGGTGAGAGAAAGGAAGGGAAAAATTTGGAACATAAGATTTTGCAAGGATGAATGTTGAAAATTATCTATGCATATGTTTTGAAAATAAAAAGATTTAATTAGTATCCAATATGTGCAATATACAAAAAGCATATTATTAAAGAGTTACCAAAAAAAAAAAAACTCAGTTCCAGATTCTCTGCTCTCTCATCTTCCTCTTCACCCATTGAGAATGCAAATAACTTGATATAGGTATTCATGTGCAGTTATACAAAATATTTCCATAATAGTCATGCTATGAAAGAAAAAGATGAATTAAAAAAATTTCATGAAAAATAAAGCTTTAAAAAAGATACTTAAAAAGAAAAAGAGAGGCAAAGAGGCACAGGGAGAGAAACACACATGGAGACTGGGAGAGAGACAAAGAGAGACGGAGACAGAGAGAAACAGAGATACACAGAAAGAGAGAGAGAGACAGAAAGAGACAGATTCAGAAAGAGAGAGACAGAGAGAGAAGGAGAGAGAGAGAGAGAGAGAGAGAGAGAGAGAAGACAGTGAAAGGCAGAAAGAGACAGAAACAGAGAGACAGAAATAGAGACAGAGAAAGATTATAAGGTTTGCAAAGTTCTTTATACATGTTATCTCATTTTATTTTTACAACAATTTTGGGAGATACAAGCCTTTTTATTCCCATTTCAATGCTGGGGAAATTAAGATTAAGGAAGTAATGTGACTACCCTAATGTCATTTATTAAGCACCTACACCGTATCAGGCACTGTGCTAGATGCTTTACAAATATTAACTCATTTAATTCTCCTAACAAGTCTGTGAGGTAGGTGGTATTGTGATCCCCATTTTATAGTTGAGGAAGCTAGGGCAGGCAGAGATTAATTATTTGCCAGGATTGTACAATTAATTTGAGCCCATCTTCCTGGGACTGGTAGTCCCAGTACTCTACCTGCCATGCTACCTAATTGCTGAATCCCATGAAGGCACAACTGTGCATATACTAAGAGCTTGATAAATGTTTGTTGGTTGAATGATATCTGTTATCTCTTAGATATGTTGTTGTGTCCAAACATTATTGTCCCACTAGAATAATATACTTCCTTGTTATCATTAGGTATATAAGAGTTTCTCGGAAACTCCTTCCATGGAAAGGAATCATTCTAGATACTCCTTGGCTTGTTTCAATAAGCCTCATTCGATTTGACCAATAATAATATTCTCCACTCATTTCTCAATTCACTTAAGAATGAGTTTAAAACCATTACATTGAATTCCCAATCCCTATATTTATGCACACCTGCATTTTTGATTTCCTTCACAAGCTAATTGTACAATATTTCAGAGTCTGATTCTTTTTCTACAGCAAAATAACGTTTTGGTCGGGTATACTTATTGTGTATCTAATTTATATTTTAATATATTTAACATCTACTGGTCATCCTGCCATCTAGGGGGGAAGAGGTGAAAAATTGGAACAAGAGGTTTGGCAATTGTTAATGCTGTAAAGTTACCCATGTTTATATCCTGTAAATAAAAGGCTATTAAAATAAATAAATAAATAAATAAATAAAGATAATTTAAGTATTCTAAAAAAAAAATGAGTTTAAGACTCTGAAAAAATAACTTGCAACTCATTTTTTCAGGATCTTAGAGGAAATAAGAAATATATCTTCTAGGATTTAAGAGGCTATTATGTGGGAGAAGAATTAGTTTATTCAGCTTGGTTCTGGAGGGCAGAACTAGAAATAACATATAAATGTTCCACAATGGCAGATTTGGGCTTGATATCCCACCATGTACAGTGCCTCAACATGGATTAGAGATGACCTTGACTCACCTACTTGAAAGGTGTATCTAGCAGAAGTAAAGCTCCAGAGCTGTGTAACATTGAACTCTTTGGGTGCAGCAACATATGACACTAAAAATATATGAAACAGCCTACTGAGTCTGATCCTCTCCCACTCTGCAATAGAGGCAGGTAGAGAAAAAATAGGGCAGAAGGTGCCAAAAATCTCAGCTTTCACATTATTTTTACAAGCATGGACTTGACTCTAAATGTGAGAGTCTTGTCTAATAGCCAATGAAGATCATACTCCTGCTTCTTTTAAAAAAAATAGTTATTGATATATTCTATTTTTACAATGATGAAATTTCCTTTTGTAGTTTTGCCTATATACTCTTCCCAGAAAGTCAATCCATATAACATAATTTTTTTGGATGAATGGTTAGCATTTTTATTTTATAACATATGATAACATATTTATAACATGTTATAAATATATAATTACATATTTATAACATGACATAGCTTAAATAAAATAAACAATGTTAGAAAAAACACAAAATATTTTTTAAAATCTGAAAGTATATGTAATAATTCATAGGTATGGAATTTTTTTCCTGCAAAGGAGTAGAGAAGGACTGTATCTTTTCTTGTCTTTTCATTAGGGTCATGTTTATTCTTTGATATTTCAAAACTTTTACTTTCATTGGTGTCATGGTGCTTGTTCTTTCCATTTCCATCATTATAGTCATTGTACTTTTTGTATTTGTGGCTCTGTCACAAATATCAATTATATCAATTCATATAAATTTCCTCCACTTGCATGTCTTTATTATAGTTATTATCTTTAACATATTTATTGTTTATCAAAACAAAATATCTCATTACATTCATATACCATTATTTGTTTATTCATTCCCTAATTAATGGGCTCTACTTTATCGACATTTATTTGTGCCTGGAAGGAAAGATGTAGAGTAAGACTTCTTAGGGGGCAGCTGTTGGTGCAGTGGATCTAAATTTAAATTTAGCCTCAGACACTTACTGATTGTGTAATCCTGGGCAAGTCACTTAACCCAGTATGCCTCAGTGCACTTATCTGTATAATGAATTAAAGAAGGAAATGAAAAGCTACTCTAGTATCCTTGCCAAGAAAACCTCAAATGGGGTCATGAAGAGTCAGTCACAACTCTAAATAACTAAATACATACAAGATTTCTTAACCAAATTGTGCCATGGACTTCTTTACCCTATAATAAAGCTTATGAACCTCTTCTCAGGATCATATTTTAAGAGCTAATAATAAATTTTAAAAGCTAATAAATAAAATACCCAAAAGGAACCAATTATATCAAACTACAATTTTTAACACATTTAAAAACAAGTTATTTGACCCTAGATTAAGAAGTCCTATCTAAGAAGAATAGAATTTTATTAGTTATACTATTCTTTTTTCAACAGAAACCAGAAGATGGAAAGGAGTTATTATTGCTAAATGGAATTTGGCTCACTGGTTCTTTTTGGAGGGTAAAGAGAGGAATTGTTGGAGTGTGTTTTATTGTGCATCCAAAGGCAACAAGAAGCATCATTTCATGGGACATTTAGTTATCTTATATTCAAGTGTTCAGGATAAGCATTTATAAAAAGATCACGAAAGCAATAATGGCAGTTTAAACACTAGTATGTGTTAGAGACAAAGAAGAGGTAGAAAATTCTATGAAGAACTTGAGGTTCCAAATGAAGAAAATCAATACTATTTTTATGTATTTAATAAAATAATAAACTTGAATAGGAATAGTGAAAAATATGTTGGGTATGGATAATATAGAAATATGTTTTGCAGGAATTTGCATGTATTATTGACATATTATGGCTGAAAATGGGTAGGAGAGATGGGATAGAATTTGCCTTTAAAATAAAAAAAACAAGGTTAACATAAATAGATTGTTTACTCTTTATTTGTTTCAGTTGTGCCCATCTCTTTGTTGCCACTCATTTTTGGGAAGAGTTTCTTGGCAAAGATACTAGAGTAGCTTGCCATTTCTTTTTCTAGATCATTTTACAGATGAGGAAACTGAGACAAATAGCAGTAAATGATTTGCTCAGGGTCATACAGCTACTAAATGTTCCTGAGACCAAATTTGAACTCAGGTTTTCCTGAATCCAGGCCTGGCATTTTATTTTGCCATCTCTTTGACCCTCTATAAATAGATGAATATGTAGATAGACGAATAAATAAAAAGAAAAGCTCATTGGAAATATAGGAGTAGGAATGAATTCAGCCAAAGATTTCTGGATGATAAGAAGCTTTGTACTTATATGTCATGAACACTTTGCTTAAGAAAAAAATGAAGGTTGTGGGAATGTCTAGCTCCAAGTAAAATCACAAAAATGAAAGTTTATGTACATTAGTAGACTGGACATGATTCAATACTAGTGTGGTCATTTCTGCATCACTTGCCTGTGTGTAATCATGCTCTAACTTGTTAAGACAGGTATACATTAATTAAAATATAGGAAAAAAAAATAAAAACAAGAGGAAAGTCATGATGTGGGATTGAAACAATTACATCCTGTTTTTTTAAAAAAACATATTATTGATGGTGAAAAAAATGGTAAATGGATGTAGAAAAGACCATTGACAAGAATTACAATCATTTCCTGCAGAATAACCAATGTTAATCTCTTATCCCAGGAATGATAAAGGAATTTAAGAGGTGATTCAAATTCTTGGTTAACTTGCTCTACCAAGAGATATGGCAGCCAACTTTCTTTAATATTCTGATAAAATATCCTCTTTTGCAAGAGATTGATCCTGTTTCAGCTTTTGCTATATTTTTTCACCTTTAAGGTTCCTTCCATCTACTCTGTATGTATCTCTTATATACCTAATTATTACATCTGGTCTTTTCCTAACTAAATAAACTGCCAGAGAGCTTTGATTGTTATTGCTTATCTTTGTATTCTCATTGCTTAGCATAGGGACTGAAACATAGTGTTTAATACTGCTTGTTAATTGTGTGAATAAACAAAGTATAGAAAGTGCAAATCAATGCTGGAGTTGATTATGATTTTTAGGACACTGAGTAATGGGGAAGTCACCAAAGATGTGGGGAATATCTTTGATTTCCTTATTACTAACAAATATGACTTAAAGAACGTCAATAAATCTCTGTAAATAAGCTTCTTTCCAATCTATGTACATTTTAAAATTTAATAATGTACATATGCATAAAGGGTATCTTTGATGAGGGTATTTTTTGGAAAACTATTAGGTTTGGGTTTTACAAATGGTATTTCACTATGGATCACATACTCACCACCATATAATTGATTGAAAAATGCAGAAAATACAAGAATCCATTTTTGCTCACAGATTATTGACTATTAAAAAAGATATAACAGGGAGAACCATGTTAGATGACCCACTGTTATTAATCACCAGCAAAGTGTAAATAGGTTGTATGATGCTTATTAATGATATTTGAGATTCATGGAGGAAGTCCAGCTCAGTGCCCAAGGTGAATGAGTAAGGACAGTGAATTCTTCTAGAGGCTTTTATTTGGAAGTGATATTGTGCTGATCCCATATTCTCTGGAGAATGATATTTCCTAATTGAAATCCAGCTACTTTAGAGAATTTAGCCTTGATATCTACTCAGAGAAAAGTCAAATGAATAATCAATGGCTATTGTTTATATGTAGTAGGATGGCCAACCCACAGAGCTAGTTAATATCTCTATTACTGCAAATGGCTAATGATTTAGACCTAGAATTGACCAGGAGGAGGATGAGAATAAGCTAGATTGCATTCAAGAAATTTTAATTTTCTTCAATTATCCACATTTTCCATTTTATTAGTAAAGAAAAACTTCCTAATAATCAAAGTTGTCTCAATCTGGAATGGGATACTGTAGGCCACTTCCTTTAGCCTGAATATCTAAGTAAATGCACCTTTTCAATTTTATCCATCACAATCTCCAATGTCTTTCCACTAACTAGGGGTCTTCCAGCAAAAGAAAATCTCTATGTTTATTAGCTTTAATCATCACCACCAACATATCATTGTGTCCTTTTTGAATACTGGAACGGTGTAATTTTTATATTTATATCTGCAGTACCAAGGAGATTATTTGGCACAGAGTAGGCACCCAATCATTATATATAAATTGAATTGAATTCCTTTCTGACTCTAAATCTATAGGACTGGCACTGAAGCAAGAAATAAACCTTTCAGAAATGATATTCTGTCCCCCCAATCTGCTATCCACCCCATGAATAAATAGCACTCTATTAAGCTAAGAGGATTAGTTTAAACGAATCAGAGAATCTGATTCTCAGTTTTAGATTTGGAAGTGACCCCTGAAATCATTTTGTCTAAATGCTACCTGAATACCAATCCTTTAAAAAAATTACCTGTCTATTAATATAATAGCAAAGGCTAAGAATATATGTGTCTTCATTTATTCAATAATTTATTTTTTAGGTTTTTTTCCAAAATATATGCATTAATAGTTTTCAACATTCACCCTTTCAAAACTTTCAGCATTTTTCCTCCCTTCTCTCCCCCACCCCCTCCCTTAGACAACAAATAATCCAATATATGTTAAACATGTGCAGTTCTTCTATACATATTTCCACATTTATCCTGTTGAAAAAGAAAAATCAGATCAAAAAGGAAAAAAAAGAGAAAGAAGACAAAATGCAAGCAAACAACAACAAAAGAGTAAAAATACTTTGTTGTGATCCACATTCAGTCCCCACAGTCCTCTTTCTGGATGCAGATGGCTCTCTCCATCACAAGTCTGTTGGAGTTGTCCTGAATCACCTCACTATTGAAAAGAGCCAAGTCCATCACAATTGATTATCTAATAATCTTGTTGCTGTGTGCCAAGTTCTCTTAGTTCTACTCACTTTACTTAGCATTATTTCATAGAAGTCCAAGTCTTTCTGAAATCATCCTGCTGATTGTTCCAGATAGAACAATTATATTACATAACATTCATATACCAAAACTGATGGGGAATCCAGCTGATGGGAATCCATTCAGTTTCCAATTACTTGCTACTACATAAAGGGCCGTTATAAGCCTTTTTGTACATGTGAGTCCTTTTTACCTTTTTTATGATCTCTTTGTAATACAGGCCCAGTAGAGTCACTGCTGAATCAAAGGGTATGAAGTTTGGTAGCTCTTTGACATGTTCCATATTGCTGTCCAGAATGGTTTGATCAGTTCAAAATTCCACCCAGTTTTCCCACATCCCCTCCAACAATCATTATTATCTTTTCCTATTATCTTAGCTAATCTGAAAGGTGTGTATTGGTACATCAGAGTTGTCTTAATTTGGATTTCTCTGGTCAATAGTGATTTAGAACATTTTTTCATATGAGTAGTGTGGTGTTCTCTTCTTTTTTATAATATAATCGTTCTCTCTGGGAGCAGGTTTCTTGGGGAGGTTTTCTGGAAGCAGCCTTAGTTTCAGTTCCAAGCAATAATCACTCCAAATGCAGCCAGGTGTTAAAAGTTCAGATCTTTTATTGCTTCCTCCAAAATAGCCCAGTTAGTTTTCTTGGTGGCCTATCTCTCTCCTTGGTTCCAAGAGCTCTTGCAGCTTCTCTGCCAGCTTCTGCCTCCAGCTCAACTCCGACTCATGGCTTCTCAATCTCCCAGAGTGCTCGCTCCTTGGCCCTGAGAGCTTCTTGCTTATATGCTATACACTGAGTACACACTTATTATTATATCACTGGGAAACCATTATTTGTTGTAGGATTAAATCAAGGCTAAACTAGATTTAACCATTGTCTCCTCAATTCCACTTAGTACCTTGTTTCAAGTTCTGGCCCATAACATCTCCTTGTAGGATCAGATCAATCATACTGAACCATGCTAAATTAGATAATTATTGTCTCTATCAATTCTAATGACTTAACACTTTGTAAGGATTCCAACAGAGTAGAAACAGTTTTGCTTTTTTCATCTGAAAATTTTCTATTCATATCCTTTGCTCATTTATCAATTAGAAAATGACTTCAATTTTTATAAACTTATAAATTGAGTCAATTCTTTACATATTTTAGAAATGAGACTTTTATCATCCTCTAGTTTTCTGATTCCATACTAATCTTGTCTGCATTGGTTTTGTTTGTACAAAAACTTTTTAATATAATATTTTGCATTTATAATGTACTCATGTTCTTCTTGGGCCAGAAATTCCTTCCTTCTCCACAGATCTGAGAGGTAAACTATCCTTTATTCTTCTAATTTGCTTATAGTATCACTTCTTACGTCTAAACCATGAACTCATTTTGACCATGTCTTGGGATAGAGTGACACAAATCCTTTTGATGCCATGAATAGACCCCATAACTCAGAGACAGGAAGAGCTGAATTCATATCCAGTCTTAGAGATTTACTAGCTGTGAGACCATAGAAAAGTCACTTAATCTTTGCTCCTTCAGTTTCTTCAACTGTATTATTTTTGAGTTGTTTCAATTATATCTTACTCTTTGTGGCCCCATTTGGGATTTTCTTGGCAAAGATACTGAAGTGGTTTGCTATTTCCTTCTCCAGCTCATTTTACAGATGGGGAAACTGAGGTAAAGAGATCCCATGGTCAGACTGCTAGTAAATGTTTGAGGATGGATTTGAACTCATGAAAATGAATCTTCCTGATTCCAAGCCCAGTTCTCTATCCACTGTGTTATGTAGCTTCCTTTCTCATCTTTAAAATAGAGATAATTATAGCACCTACCTTGCAAGACTCTTGTAAGGATGAAACATGAGAATGATTGCAAAGCAATCAGAATGCCTGGATGTTATATAGTTTTTAATCTCTAGGACACCCTAGAAATCATTGAACTAATCCTTCCTCATTATACAGATGAAGGAACTGAATCTTCAAGATATTTAAACTACTTACCAAGATTCACACAGCTGTTGAGTGTCGAGCGTGGGGTTTGAACTTGGGTCTTTCTAAAGTCAAATGATACCACTAGGTAGTATAGTGAATAGAATGTTGTTTTTGTAGTCAAGAAAACCTGGGTTCAAATTATGTTGCATACACTTACTAGCTGTGTGATCCTGGAAGAATCATTTAACCTGTCTTAGATAGTTTCCTCATTTGTAAAATGGGGATTAATAATAATAATAATAATAATAATAATAATTTATATAGTACTTTAATGTTGGTAAAGTGCTTTACATATAATTATTTCATTTGAGCCTCACAAGCTTGAGTGATAGGTGCTATTATTATTATTTACTTTGCAATTATTTTCATGTTACAAGAACTCTACGAGATATGTGATTTTATTTTAGAGTTGAGAATGGTAGCGAGGTTGCATGGTGGATGGAGTGGATAGGTGATTAAAATCAGGAAATAATAATTATTATTCACATTTTACATATGGGACAACTAGATCAGAGTCAGTGAATTGCCCGAGATTATACAATTAAGGGTCTGAAGTTGAAGTCAGATCTTTTGGGTTCAAGTCCAGGGATTTAGTTACTGTGCCACCAAACTGACTATAATCATACCCCCCTTTTTTTTCCTGAGGCAATTGGGGTTAAGTGACTTGCCTAAGGTCACACAGCTAGGACATATTAAGAATCTGAAGCCAGATTTGAACACAGGTCCTCCTGACTTTAGGGTTGGTGCTCTATCCACTGTGCCACCTAGCTGTCCCCAATCATGCCATTTATGTGGATCAACTGAAATGTCATATGCAAAGTACTCTGCAAACTTGAAAATGATATGTACAGGTTAACTATATAAGAAGTTAATTACAAAACCAGGTTAAAGAGAGAAGTAATCCTAGATAACCAACAAGTTCATTGTGTGTACTCCGTCATAATGTTTTTTAAAGCACATTTAGGTTTGCAGAGATCATCCCTCCCAACAACTCTAGGAGATCTTCCATACATTATTATTATTATCCCAATTTTAAAGGAAAGAAACTGAGGTTCAGGAGAAAAAGCTTTCCTCAGATCACACTGCTAATTTGTCCAAAATGGGATTTGATCTCAGTTCTTCTAATCCCAACTTTGGTGCCCTTTCCACAAGACCCCTCTCCCTTTCTGATTCCAAGGTTCCTGTGGGAGTTTTTTAATGAAGAATTATCATGGGAAAAGCTTTGAATGATGATGCTGATGCTGATAATACGGTCAGTTAATGAATGTGAATATTTTCCTACCACGTCAGCATCTAAATTGCATCTAGTCTCTGACATGTGATTGGGATTTATCAGAGATAAATTTCACATTTCACATTAAACTCTTGGATTTGGGAGCTATTTTCCACCCTTATCTTCCAACCCTTTCCCTCTGTGCTCAGAAATTCAACCTTGCCATGATAAAAATATACTTTTCATTATTTAATTTTCATTCTCCCAGCCCTGTTTTTAGCTTGCAAGATGGAATGCTGTGTGCATTGTCATTCCTGCTGCTGAGTGTACATTTCTGGAACATTTTCCTGTAATGAGACGTTTACTGATAGCCATGAAAAAAAAATCCCAGCATTTTTCCCCTGCGAGGTTGGTGGTTTCCAGTGAACAACCGGACAAATAATAGTCACCAATTTACTTCAGCAAGTCTTAGGTTCCACAGTGACAGGAAGAATTCTTTTATATTCACTGGTGAATTCTTTTCAAATGGACCCTTCTCTTCCTTTTTCCATTGCTTCAGTGGTGATTAGAATGCTTTTAATCACAAAAGATTGGATTTTATCTATTTTACTTAATGCAGATTAGATGGAGTCATAACTGGAAATTTCTGCATCTGAGAAAAGTGAAGTGGAGTGAAGAGGTGGCAAGATGGAGATAGATTCCCCTGAGGTATGACTGCTGGAGTAGAACAAGGAAATGTACTTTAAAAAGCCATGAGGTTTCCAAGTCCTCACTCTGAGACACATCCCTAATTGCCCTGCCTAGTTATGGCCTCAAGATTAGACCATATTTAATAGATGCCTATAGCACACTAGGGGCTACGAAGAATAGAAGTCTACATTTTTGCCTTGTAGAGATACAATCTCAGTCAATTGTCCTAGTTCTGGGTTTCTGGTGCTCATGCTAGGTCCTTGTATTGTTACCATGGAAACCACAGATGAACCACCTTCTGTTCCTTGTCCATCACTCAGGCTACAGTATGATGATGGAAGGTGGATTCAATATTAGACACAGGAAGTACAGCTCATTGTTTTGTATTTTGAAAGTTCTTGGGAAATATACCCTGATTTTGCTTCCATTGGGATGCTTTATTATCCCAGGAGTTTCTTAAAAAGTAACATAGATGAACAAGAGTGCTTGGATCATCCTGTCTTCTAGAGTTCTTTAGAATTAGGAATTGATGGAGGAAGTTTAAGGCAGCATGAGTCTAAAGACTAAAAGACATAGGAAGTCAGCTTTTAAATCTTTCTTTCAAACAGGAACTTTCTATGCAATTTGCATTTGTCCAGAATAAAAGGCTAATTTCTAAGTAATCACATTTTCCAGATTTTCTTTTACCTTTTCTAGGACACAATAGGAATTTCAAGATCAGGTAGATTTAGAACTGGAAGGAACTTTAATGATTATTTAGGTGAATGAACCAACTCATTTTGTAGATGAAGAAACCAGCTCAAAAAGGGGAAAATATTTGTCCATGATCACCAAATGATAGTAAAGTATCAAAATAGGATGTCAAGCCAAGTCCCTTGACTTCTGTTATAACACTACTTCCACAGTCTGATGGTGATGATAGATTATTTAGAACCACAAAGGTCAAAGACTAATAAAAGATGTTTGCTGAATGGGAGTTGAAAGTAAATAAAAGATTAGAATTGTGGGGGACCTTAGATGTCATGTACAAGCCCTAATTTGACAGATGAGATAACTGAGAGTTCAAGAAGGGAAGTCATTTGCCCACGGTCATAAGGCTAGGATTTGAACTTGGGTTCCCTGCCTTCAAAACCAGGTTTCTCTACATTATACCATGTAGAGGATAGTGGGAACATAAGCTGTCCTTTCTCATTACAGATAAAGCTTTAGGTGATGGAACCACTGGTGGATGGCAGAAGCTATCAAGCGTGTAAGAAGAGGAAATATATCTATTGGAATCTCCTCACTCCCTTGCTCTCATCCCTTGAGCTTTAATGACAAGAGAGCACAATGGAAGGGGGAAAACATGGAGCCCCTACTTGGAGCTTAAATACCTAAGAGAAATTTCTCATTTATGAAATTCCCTTTGAGTCGTGATGACAACAGTGATGCTAATAATGAAATACTAAAGCAATCAAAACTATCAAGCTCCATGAAACAGATTATAGGCCTATAGATTTAGAGTTATAAGGGATCCCAGAGGACATATAAACATGCCATAGGAAGATCAATTGAAGGATTTGGGGATATTTACCCTGAAGAAGATAAGGCTTAAGAGAGACATCTGAGAGAAGTGATTATTTTTCTCTCATGTTAATAATCAATTATTGAATTAGGACCAGGATTTTTTTCAGAAGCCTATAGGATGTTCAGTCTCTGAAGGACATTGCTGATGGTTATCATCCTTCATTCTCGAAGAGGACCAAAATGACATCACTATGTTAAAAGCTGAGTTACAATCTGTCCAATTATTTCTGTTCAGACTAATATAAGCTCAGTATGCTCTCCCAGAGATCAGGCATAAATAGTCCATATGAACATTTGGGGTGAATCTCTATCTTTTCCCAACTTACATTTCTTTTGAGCTACTTCAATTGTGCTTTACTCAGAGCACAGCACCTTCTCTGATGAGGGCACACTATGCTGGGTGGTCCTGTGCCAATGTCTCTCATATCATATGACTGTATGATATTCTAAAATATCTAAAATTCTTGAGAGATCACGAGAGTGTCCTTGTGTTGTTTTTTCTGACCACTAAGTGAGTGTTTGTGCTTTGTGAATTCTTTATAAAATAGTCGTTTTGACAAGTGTACATTTGGCATTCAAACAATGTGGTCAGCCCAATGGAGTTGTGCTCTCGGCCATACTTTGAATACATAGAAGTTTATTTGGGAAAAGACCTCAGTATCTGGTATATGAAATTGGAATAATTTCCTTAACAATTTCCTGAACAATTGTTCAGATCACAGACAGGTGGGGAAGCCCATTATGTTCTGCTCAACTTAGGGTGGAGATACATTCTTTGATTAAATTACCCAAGACTGGGGATGTTTTGAAAGTAAATTATAACATCAAAGCTATATCACTTAGTCCCTCATTAAAAAAGGCTACTGTTCATTGTAATATTTATTCTTTCTCTTTACTTGTTTACCAATCAGAGTTGATTAGCACCTTTGGAAAAACTCACCCCTCCAAGGGCATATAAGCATTGAATGATTCCATGAGGGATCTTTGCCATTCAAGATTGCCACTGACCCATTTATTAATACTATGCTAGCATTATTAATAAAAACTACTTATTACTCAGAAACTATGTGTACTGAACTTTTCAAACATTACACATAATATCTGTTTTCAAATTTTGGAAGGCTGTTACCTGGGGCGGGGGTGAGGTGGGGAGAAATTAGAATTTTTTTTATTTGTGGCTAGAGAACAGAAGCAGTAACAAAATATGGGATTAGCAAAGTGGCAAATTTATACTTCCTATGAGGAAAAGGACATCCTAACCATTGGAGCCATTCCTAAGTTCAATGGTCTGCTCTAGGATATCGTCATCTTTCCCTTAGTTGTATTCTTTGAGACAAATTCTAGATGACTACCGTTTTGGGTATGATGTCCAGTGGCTTCTTTTTGAAGTTTGAGCCAGGTTTCTATTGAGAGATATCTTTGAATACTATAATTTAGTAATTTAGTCTTGTATTATTAATGGGTTACTATCATTTCAGGGCAGCTGGGTGATACAGCAGATAAGCTGCTGCTCCTGGAGTCTGGAAGACTTTATTTCAAATTTGTCCTCAAACTTTTACTAATTGTGTGACCCTGAGAAAGTCACACAATTCTGTTTGCCTCAGTTTCTTCATTTGTAAAATGAACCAGAGAAAGAAATGGCAAACACTCCGTGTCTTTGCCAAAAAAAAAATAAAACCCAAATGGATTCACAGAGTTGGACATTCTTGAAATAACTGAGCAACAGCAACAACGACAACATTATTCTCATTTTGTAGCAAGAAAAACCAAGGTTGAGAGATTTTAGATGACTTGCTTAAGCCAACTTTTCAGGTTTGTGATTTGTGGCCCAGGATTCCTAAATTCTTAGATTGGTTATCTTCTTGCACAGCATATTAATAATGGAGCTATTATGTCCATGGGAATGAGAGAAATTGTTATACTAATTATTCCAGGACTACAGGCCACCCCTTGTGCTACCTAGATATGAACCATGTCTGCTGAAAAAAGAATCAGGCCTGGTTTTATACTCACAAATTGTAGAAAATTTTATAGCAAGATTGTTGGCATAGTGGAAAGATATGTATGTACATTAAGAAGACTTGGGATCAAGTATATGCAAATGACCTTGAATAAATGATCTTAGGAAATATAAAAATCTATAAAGGATAAAATACTGAAAATGAATATTTTCCAGTCAATTAACAAAATCTTATTAAGAGACTGAGATGTCATAGGCATTCTGGATATAAAACAAAACAAAGCAAAAAACAAACAAAAAGGAAATTATTGGGGCCTTCTAGGATTTTACATTCCATTGAATAGGAAAGGTAAATGTATTTAAAATAACTAAAGTGAACATAGAGGGGACTCATCATATAACTTAGATCCTTTGACATTTGAAATTCTTCATAACCTGGGACCCTTGTGCTTTTCCAATCTTACCATGTTTTCCTTTTCTCTATATAATTTAAGCTTATATTCTAATAGGAAAGACAACACATTTACAGGATATATATAGGATAAATGCAAGGTAGATGCCTGGTAACCTTTGAGGGGATAGTAATAGCAGAGGGAATCAAGAATGGCCTCCTAGAGGAGAAGATATTTAGGCTTAAATTTTGGGAAGCATGATTTTCCATGCATGGGAAACAACCATGTCAAAGAATGGAAATGAGATGGAATAATGTGTGTAATGGACAAAATTAGCAAGTTATTGATCATAAAGTATATAGAGATAGTATATAGTCCTTGAATTGTTATTGTTTTTACCTTTTCTTTGCATCTTTAGCACTTGACATAGTTCTTAAACTATAGTTAAATGCTTCGTAAATGCTAATTTTCTAATACAGCCATGTATAAAAGATAAAAGGGAAGATAAGAACAAGAAGATGCAGAAAAATCACATGGTAGTTCTTAAATCATTTTGAGTTCAGAAGCATTTAAAAGAAACCAAATATGGGGGAAGGGAAAGAGTAAGGATGACGGAGAAAGAAGTTCGTAGAGTTGGGATTTGATCCAAAGCCTGGAGAGGTTTGCAAGAGTGAATATGTCTGGCACAGTTTTAAATGAAATTTCTGGGAAGATTTGAGGAAATAATTAAAGGGATACAGACATCTGCCAGAGGGAAAGGTTAGCTGTGGGGGTTAAAATTGTTCAAAGTAGTTGTGGGGATGAAAATTGTTCAACCTACAAGAAAAGAAACTGAGACAGAACTCTGAACCAATTATACTTTATTAAAGGGTTCATGATCTTCTCTGATGAAGTAGACATCATATCTTCCTCATGATCTGAGATGTTCCCTTCTTCTAAGACTTTATTTTTATAGGGTTTGATACCCAAATATGCAAAAAAAGCATGGTAAAATATAGAATCTACTTGATTGATAGACCTTGATCCTGAGGGCCCCAAATTACATATCAGCAGATGGTTGGGGAGAGGGATCATAGGTTGGGTGAAGCATGTTACATCTGTATGAAGAGTTATAAGATGATCACCTGCTGGTGGTGGATAAGAAAGAATTATCCAGCAATACTAAAATAAATCGAAAGACTTTCATATAATTGAGTCATTTGTGCCATACTGGACTATATCACCTTGACAAAGAAAAACAAAGGATCTCTATTTAGCTATGATTAAGCAAGTAAATTTGCAATCTACAACTTACAGTTCTGGGCCCTAATATATAGAACTTATAGTCACTACACCTATAGAATCATATCAAATTTATTGATGCTGACTGGAATAGAGAAAGGATCCAAATGAATTATTTCTTCATATGGCTAAATTAAGAATGTTAAGAACTTTATGATCAAAGAAGAGCTAGAGAACATTATGAGAGGCAAAGTGAACAACTTTGATTACATTAAATTAAAAAGGTTTTGCATAAATAAAACCAATAAAAACAAGATTAAAAGGGAAATACAAAATTGAGAAAATTTTTTACAACCAAAGTTTTGATAAAGGTCCTATTTATAATATATATGTGTGTGTATATATATATATATATATATATATATATATATATATATAAATAAAAAGAACTGTGTCATATTTATTAGAATACAAGTCATTCCCTAATGGATAAATAGTGAAAGGATATGAACTGACAATTTTCAGAAGATGAAATTAAAGTCATCTATAGTTATATGAAAAAATGCTCTAAATCACTATTGATCAGGGAAATACAGATTAAAACCACCTCACACCTCTTAGAATGGCTAAGATGACAGGAAAAGATAAATGATAAATAAAAGATAAAAAAATAAAAAGATAAATGATAGATAAAATGATTAATAAAAAAGAGAGGTATGGGAAAACTGGGACACTAATGCACTGTTAGTGGCATTGTGAAGTGATCCAACCATTCTGGAGAGCAATTTGGAACTATGTTATAAAAGGCTATAAGATTGGGAAAACCTTTTGACCCAGCAGTGTCATTATCGGATCTGTATTCCAAGGAAATCACAAAGGAGGGAAAAGGACTCAACGTGTGCAAAAATGTTTGTAGCAACTTTTTTGTGTTAGAAAAGAATTGAAAAATGAGTAGATGCTCATTAATTGGGGAATGGCTGAACAAGTTGTGGAATAGGAAGAAAATGGAATATTATTATTCTTTAAAAATGATGAGCAAACTGATGTCAGAAAGGTCTGGAAGATTTACATGTACTGATGCTGAGTGAAACAAGCAGAACCAGGAATACTTGTATGCAATAAGAGCAAGAATGTGTAATGATCAACTATGACAGACTTGGTTCTTCTCAGTGATCCAAAGCAATCGCAATAGACTTTGGACAGAAAATGCCATCTGCATCCAGAAAAAGAAGGAGATTTAATGTAAATAAATACATGCTATGTTCACTTCTCTCTCTTTTATTGCCTTGGATTTTCCCTTTTGCTTTGCTTTTTCTCTACCAGAATGATTCATAAAGCAATGTGTATTAAAAATGAAATAAAACAAAATAAAATGCCTCAAAAAGAATGTTAGGGACAAAGAAACTGGAGACTTCCCACACTTCCCAGCCTAGAAGGGCTCATTGCTAATCTCAGAGATTCCTGTCTGATGTGTGTAGGGATATCCATGACCTCTCCAGTGGGAGATGTGTGGGTTTATGTGAAGTAATGTTTTTGACAGAAAGTGAATACCTCTCACTAATACAAATTAGACTTAATGTGTGTGCATACCGATGTGTATATTTACAAATATATGATGCATATTTACATAGAATGATTTGAAACTGTCAAATTTAATGACAAAAAAAGACTAACAATAAAGTTCCTTTCTCAGGACCTCAGTTTCCCCATCTGTAAAGGGAGGAGGTTGGACCTCTGATATCTATTCTACCTCTTTCCATGACTTCTCAGCTAAGCTACTTTTCCCCAGGAAATGAGAACTTTTTATGTATATCCACTTCAAGTCTTTGGGAACACAACCTTCTCTACCATCAAAAAGGAGGGGTGGGGAAAATGAGATGTTTCAGCATCTCTAGGAAAGTCACATTAGCAAATGAGCTTTGGCTCAAATAAATTTTCAGCCCAGGAACATTTTCTTGCTTCAGATCATTCAGCATGACATTGCAAGCTGTAGGGAAACAAGCTGGGGGAGTTCATTATCATGAGCCGGCTTGAAAATGTTTGGAACAAGTTCTGAAATAATTAAGATTGAATTTGAATAATGTGTGCACATTTATTTATTTTATTGCTGAACCTCTCCAAAATAACAAACAAGTCTCATCTTCTGGCAGAAAATGTCTCAGCACTATTGAATCTGTCAATCACCAGCCATAACTATGAAAAATTAAAAGCCTTGCTTTTCGTCACCTGTTATTAAAGGGAATGTATACATCTGCAATATGGAACAGTCAACTTTATCTGCCTTGTCAGTGACGCCGTGTCTCCAATGTATCACAGAATCATAGACTTACTGAGTTGAGTAGGGGAGGCTCAGAGGTACTCTAGACTAGCCTATAACTAAATAAGAGGCAGCATGGTGTGGGACAGAGTTTCTTAATCATTTTGCATCATGGACCCTTACAGAAGTCTGATGAAACTTACATACCCTTTCTAACAATCATATTTTCATATACACTGTTTATTTTGAATATAGTTACATACATGTGAATGAAATATACAAATATATAAGATAAATACATGTATATGGATACATATGAATATAAAGTTCACATTCATTTATGGAAACATAGGAATTAACATTTCCACAGGCCTTAAGTTAATAACCCCTGGCAGTAATAGAATATGGGACTTAGAGTCAGGAATACCTGGATTCAACTAATGCTTCAGACACTTATAAGTCATTTGATTTTAGTAAAGTTATTTACTCTTTTGATCTCTGTTCCTCATACATAAAATAGGATTTTAGATTAGATGATCTCTCAGCCCTAAACTGATAATGTTATAATAAGAATACCCTTTCTGTTAGTTTCTTCAAGGGTTTAGTAGATTGTAAGTTCCTTGGGGGCAGGGACTGTTTCATTTTGGTCTTTGTCTCTCTAGCACCCATAAATGTATGTTTAATTGAATTGATGGTTATCTAGCCTCTGTTTGAAGATCTTCAGGGAAGTGAAGCTCATTACCCACCAAGGTATTCCACGGTATTTTGGGGGTCTTTAAATGTTACTCCAACATCTTGTCTAAATTTTTATCTTTGTAACTTTCACCCACTGATGCAAATTATTTCCTGTAAATTCCAAGCAGAATTTATTCTGCATCCATGGGACAGCTCTTCCAATCTCATACACTTGAGAAAAGCTATACAATCTCCTCAATTTTGCTCTTTAGATTAAATCTTTCAGCGTTCCCTTATCTAATTCTTATGGCATGGACTTGAGACCTTTCACAATCCCAAGTGTTTCCCTCTGTTTATTGTTTCAATATCTTCCCATTACAATGTAAACTCTTGAGTATAGGGATTGTAGCACATTTGTAGTATCCTCAACTTTTAGCAGGTATCTGACAGTCCTTAAGCATTTAATAAATGCTTGTTGATTGACTTATTTCTAATTATATCAAGTTGCCATCTTTTTCACTGGTATCTATTGATCAATCAGTCCCTCAATCAATTAACAAACATCTATCAGGTGCTTACTATGGGCCAGGAACTGGGCTAAGTCCTGAAGAGCCAAAAGAGAAAAAACAAAACTAGTCCCTATCCTCAAGGAGCTTACATTCTAAGGAGCATTAAAGGTCCAAACCCAAGGTAATTCTGCGCTTAGAAATATGCTTATGAAATATTGAATGACTTGCAATTAGAGATGGAAAATTCTTTAACAATAGGCTGGGGAGGGGGTTGGGTGGGATCCCAACATCTAGATCCTTAACATCTAGTTGAATATTTACTTAGTAATTGCTTAATAAATGCCTCTGACCATTTATGTGGCTCCTACAGCCTTCTCATATCTTTATGCCTTGAACAAAGGAACAAATGGAATTGTAAAGGACATCATTAGCTACAGATGGTTATAAGACATGATTTGATCAGTCAGGTTTGAAGTTAATAAAAATGTTTAAAAGTGCTTAGAAATGAATGTCACTCATCTAGTTGAAATAAAATTGGGAGAAGAAATAAGAACTATATTGTTTTCATTTTTTGGTCTTCAATTCTCCAGTCATGTGAAAGATAGCCCTTGTCTTATTCTTTCCCACTAGTGATCTCATCATTTCCCATAGATTAAATTATGATTTCTGTAGATATAATTTTCAGATTTTTATATCCAGTTCTAGTCCCTCTTTTGAGATATGTTCCTATATCATGAACTAACTCATTGGGCAATTTAATTTAGATATAATAGAGGTATAGAATACTGAGGCTAGAGTCAGAAAGACTCATCTTTCTATGTTTAAATCAAACCTCAAATATTTACTGTGTGACCCTTGATAAGTCACAATTCCATTTGCTTCAGTTTTCTGTTCTTTAAATTGAGCTGGAGAAGGAAATGGTAAACTACTCCAATATATTTGCCAAGAAAATCCCAAATGGGATCATGAAGAGTTGAATACAATAGAACATGATTGAACAGCAACACCAAAAGTTTTCAACTTTGAAACAAAAATTTCAAGCTTTCAGTTTCCCACAGGCACAGGTTTGAGTAGGCATCTGTTTAGATATCTACTATTCATGGAGCAGCCATGTTGTTGCTCCACATTTCCAAGGAAAATCTTTATAACTTCCTCCTCTCCCTGCTTTTTCCTGTTCTCTTTAAAATTAATAAATTTTAATTTGATAAATTTTGATAAATTCATTGTACCCGAAGACTCCCTCCAGTTTTGATATTGCTACTTTTCTGAAAAGAGAAGATATACAAATCTCAGAGTCTTTAGTGGACATGTCATAGCTTCTCAAGTCAGCAAAGTCAAGAAAATCTATTACAATAAGATGTGGGCCTGAGAATGGAACATAATACATTAGATATGACCTTACCAGGTCAACTCACTATCGTTCATTCATTTTAATATTGATCATTACTTTAAAAATCCAACCCATTGCTTCACTCTTGTGCAGAGCTTATTTTTTAATCTGGGCAACCACAATTTAATGATTGTGGTCCTTTTCACAGAACTTGTAACCCAAGCCAGATGGAGTAGAACAGAATTCTAAGGCTGACACTAGAATCATTTGAGTAAATATTGGAGGATCATCTTGTTTCCTGCTTCACTTCAAGTAAGGATTGAACTAGAAATTAATGATTCATATTTTGTATTGTTTCCTGGGGACTTGGGTTGTTTTGTTGTTGATTTTTTTTTAATGAGATCATATGATGCTGAGAGGAAAAAGTATTGCTTTCATAGGTTTTACATGAGATGAAGTAAGAGATTATTACTTCATGGTTCTATCTGTCTCAGGGAATGGAAGGGGATCAAGGTATGTTACTTAGTTCTGTCACTCAACTCTACACATCAATGCTTTGGTTAGAAGGAGCAGGCTTTCCTCATTGTGTCTGTCTGTCTTCCAATTCTATGACTAAGGTCTGACACCAGAACACTGGAGCTGAAGTTGACTTAAGGGAAGGCTACTTTAGCAGGTTAATAGATTCTGGAATGAGCTATGTGCAGAAGAGTGAGTGGGATTTGCATTTAAAAAGAAAATGTAGGTAAAGTACAAGTGAAGTGAAAGCTCAATTTCTTAAGAGAAACAGTCTCAGAAAGTTTTAAGGACACACCACATGGAGGGTTGTGTGGAAGGAACTAGAAACTAGACTGGAAGTGTAGGCTGGTTGAATAGTGTTAATGAAAAAAATTTCAGAAGAAGGCCTAAGGAAGGATTCTGAGCCAGAGAAAAGGATAGATACCCATTCTCCCTAAAGTTCACTTTCCGTCCCCTCCCCATCTCTTTCCTCTCTTTTCCCTCTCCTTTTCTGTCTTCTTTTCTCCCCCTTCTCCTCTCTCCTGTTCCCTCCTGTTCTCTCATTTAGTCTCCCCTTTTCCCCTTCCCCTCTTCTCTTCTTCCTTCTCCTCTCCTCTCCTTTCCTCTCTTCTCTTTTCTCCTCTCCTTCTTTTCTTTTTCTTTGCTCTCTTCCCCTCTCCTTTGTGTCTTATTACCAATGTTCCATTCCTTTTAATAAATGACTGATAGATATGGCAGTTTCTCTTTTAGTAGGGCTGCAGGGTATCATGTGGTACAGTGAGAAGTACTAGGTGTTAAGCTAGAACACATATGGACTTAATTCCTGCCTGCAAAACTTGGTAGCTAGAAACTGGCGATGGACCAATTGCTTAACCTTGCCGAGGTTTCTTCATCTGTAAAGTGGGAATAATGCTATCTGTAATACTTTATAGGTTGTTGTGGTGATAAGCTGAGATAATGGAAGAAATACACTTTGCAAAACCTGACTGCACTCTTTATAGCTCAGCTCTTATGACATCTCCAGGTAGTAGAATTTTAGTGATAAAAGCTGTTGGCTCAGCAAGATGGCTGGCTTACTGCAGCCAGGTGCTTGAGTGCTTATGAGTATAAGAAAGTTTTTTGTTCTGCTGTGAGAAAATAGAAAGAGCTACTTTGTTAAGATCTGATATAAACCCCAATTAATTATTGGATTTTAGGTTCTTTATTTGAAAATGCAAGGTAAAAATTTCAATCTGTGATTACTGATATGAAACAAATGGATGGAAGATGGAAGGCTAGACACATTATTTATGTGAGAAAGTTCCAATGCACCACCAATGCAAACAGATATCTTCTCTCTACCTTCTTTTAGAAAGTTGTCAGTGGCATCGAGAACTTAGATTAAGTCAAATCAATAGCATTTATTAGCATGAACTGTGTGATAGCCCATTACGCTAAGTGCTATGGATATCCAATCCTCTTCTCAAAGGTCTTAGGTCTAATGAGACAGAAATGATTTGGGGTGAAGTGACTTGGTTATGACTATGTAGTCAGTTTGTGTGAAAGGCAGGAATTGAACCCAGGTCTTTATGATTCCAAGCTAGCTACACTCCTTACTCATAATATCACAATTGCCTTTAACTAATTTCCTGAAAGTTTTTGGGAGTTTAATAGAACCTTCTTAATTCATATTTGGTGATTTTAAGAGTTAATTTTTGGCAGAAATTGATAAAGAAAGGATTTGTTTAATCAAAGAGAAAAGTACAAATTAATAGTCTAAACAAGATTGAAGAAGAATTAAGAGCGCAAACATGTATTGACATTAAATATTTATATGCTAATTGCAAATACTTCTTCATAATAAACAAGTGGCCTGAGACCATCTGTGAGGCAACACTTCAATCTACTTTTGGGTTACTAGTTATGCTAAAAGATTGAAGTAGTACCTTAAAAAATATCTTTATTTTTAAAGCAATCATCGTCCTCTCCAAATATATTTTCCTCCAGCCTCCAGTGAGCCATATTTTTTTAATTAAGTAGAAAAATGCAAAATAATAAAACAAAAAACTCAGCAAAAGCAATCTGATCTAAAGACATATACATTCTGTTCCACATCCATAGTTCCCCACCTCTACAAAGATATAAAAGAAGTATTTTTAAAAATTAACTTTACCATTAAATTTGTTAACCAAATTACAGTGTTTAATTTTGTTATGCATTTTTTCTGTTCTTTCCATTTTTGTTGTCGTAGTTGTGTTTATTGTGATCCTGGTTTTGCTGATTTCACTCTGTATGAATTCATATAAGTTTTCATGAATTTCTCTGTGTTCATCATAGTAATAATTTCTTATAGCACAATTAGATTTTATTACATTGATATACTGGAATTTGTTCACTTATTTACTAATTGATGGCCATCTGATGAATTTCCCATTTTTTACTATTACAAAATGTGTAGCTAATAATATATGGGAGCATGTGGGATCTTTTTGTCTTTCATTTCTTCAGACTTTATAAGAGATATGCCTATTAATGAGAATTAATTCCTTCCATAATTTAGAATTTCCCTTAATTTCAAGCCCAAATGATGAAAATTGTCCCCAATTTCTTTTCTGAGACCTGAGTCAATAAGCCCACACTTGTCAAGTAAAATGTTTTCAGGAGAAAGAAAAGTCTGCTTATGCCAAAAACAGATCTGGTCAGGGAAGATGGTCAGTCACTGTCACAGACTGGCATTTCACTGCCCTTTGTCTAGCCCAGGCACTTGTCTGGGTGAGAATGTCACTCATTTCTCTGGTTGTTCCACCTAACATCAGAGATGACAAAAATGAGGATGATAAGTAGGAAAAGAGAAGGGGACAGAATTGTGCATCCATGGAGAGCAATTCTGGGCCAGAACGCCTGTGTTCATTCAAATTTGGATAATGACTGAGTAGGATCTGTTAGGCAATGTTAATTATGATAGGCACAGTAGGTACTCTTCAATAAGGTGGTAAGAATCAGAAGCTCTTAAGACCATTATAGTAACCCACACTGACATTTTGAAGAAGCACAGCAGGCAGGTTGCCACAGCAGTTATAGGTGCAAGAATTAGCCAGAAGAAGTACCAGGAAAAAAAATCTAAGGAACAAGGTTCTGCTTTCTGGCAAGTAGAATGTTGTAGTGATATACTCAAAATGTTCTATTCAGTACAAAGAGAGCTGATCTTGGAATCAGAAGACCTACAGAGAGAGAAGCAACATGAGTCACAGGAAATGGGTTTGAATCCAATCTGTTTTTTTTTTTTTTTAATTAAAGATTTTTATTTACAAAACATATTCATGGATAATTTTTCAACATTGCAAAACTTTTCATTCCAAATTTGTCCTCCTCCCCAATTCCTCCCCTAGATGGCAGTTAGTCCAAAACATGTTAAATATATATTAAATCCAATATATGTATACATATTTATATAGCTATCTTGCTGCCCAAGAAAAATTGGATCTAGGCAAAAAACCTGAGAAGGAAAACAAAATGGCAAGCAAACAACAACAGAAAGAGTGAGAATGCTATATTGTGGTCCACACTCAGTTCCCACAGGCATCTCTCTGTGTGTATATGGCTTTCATCATCACTGAACAATTGGAACTGGTTTGAATCATCTCATTGTTGAAAAGAGCCATGCCCATCAGAATTGATCATTGTATCGTCTTCTTGTTGCTGTGTATAATGATCTCTTGGTTCTGCTCATTGCACTTAGCATCCATTCATGAATGTCTCTCCAGGCCTCTCTGAAATCATCCTGTTGGTCATATCTTACAAAAGAATAATATTCCATAACACTCATATACCATAATTTATTCAGCCATTCTCCAATTGATGGGCATCCACTCAGTTTCCAGTTTCTTGCCACTACAAAAAGGGCTGCCACAAACACTTTTGCACATGTGGGTCTTTTTCCCTCCTTTAAGATCTCTTTGGGATATAAGCCCAGTAGAAACACTGCTGGATTAAAGGGTATTCACCATTTGATAACTTTTTGAGCATAGTCATACTGCTTTCCAGAATGATTGGATCCATTCACAGTTCCACCAAAAATGTATCAGTGTCTCATTTTTCTCACACCCCCTCCAATATTCCTTATGATCTTTTCCTGTCATCTTAGCCAATCTGACAGGTATGTAGTGGTATCCCAGAGTTGTCTTAATTTGCATTTCTCTGATCAATAGTGATTTGGAAGACCTTTTCGTATGACTAGAAAGTTTCAGTTTCTTTATCTGAAAATTGTATGTTCATATTCTTTAACTATCCATTGGATAATGGCTTGAATTCTTATAAATTTGAGTTAATTCTCTATATATTTTAGAAATGAGGCTCTTATCAGAACCTTTGAATGTAAAAATGTTTTCCCAGTTTATTGCTTCCCTTCTAATCTTGTCTGCATTATTTTGATTGTACAAAAACTTTTTCACTTAATATAATCAAGATTATCTATTTTGTGATCAATAATGATCTCTAATTCTTCTTTGGTCACACATTCTTTCCTCCTCCACATATTTGAGAGGTAAGCTATCTTATGGTCTTCTAATTTGTTCATAATATCATTCTTTATGTCTAGAACCCATTTCACCCATATCTTGGTATAATGGAGTTAGGTGCTAATTTGTTTATTGATGTAGTCAATTATGCTAATAGTTTTCCTATTATTGAACCATCCCTCCATTCTTTGTATAAATCCTCCTTGGTCATAGTGTATTATCCTGGGGATGATTTTCTGTAATCTTTTGCTAATATTTTATTTAAGCTTTTTTTAAATCAATATTCATTAGGGAGGTTGGTCAATAATTTTCTTTCTCTGTTTTCATCCTACCTGGTTTAGGTATCAGTATCATGTCTGTGTCATAAAAGGAATTTGGTAGGACTCCTTCATTCCCTATTTTTCAAATAGTTATATAGTATTGGAGTTAATTTAATGTTCTTTAAATGTTTGGTAGAATTCACATGTAAATCCATCAGGTCCTAGGGATTTTTCTTAGGAAGTTGATTAATAGCTTGTTCTATTTCTTTTTCTAAAATGGGGCTATTTAAGTAATTTATTTTCTCTTCTGTTAATCTGGTCAGTCTATGTTGTCTATGGTACCCTTTAGTAAGATATAATTTCCTTCCTCATGCTTTTAATTAGATCTATCTTTGCTTTTTCTTGATCTGAGATTAGGATTGCTACCGCACTTTTTTTTCTTCTTCACCTGAAGCATAGTGTATTCTGCTCCGGCCCTTTACCTTCACTCTGTATGCATTACTATGCTTTAAATGTGTTTCTTGTAAATAACATTGTAGAATTCTGGCTTTTAATTCAGTCTGCTATCTGCTTCTGTTTTATGGGGGAATTTATCCCATTCACATCCACAGTTAAAATAACTAATTCTGTATTTCCTGCCATCTTATTTACCCTAGGTTATGCTTTTCTCTTTCCTATCCCTGTTCCCTCCTCCCCAGTATTTTGCTTTTGATGACCACCTCCCTCAAACGGTTTTCCCCTTTAGAGCTTCTCCCCCTTTTTTACACTTTTCCCCTAATTCTTCTGTTTTTCCTTCTATTAATCTTTCCCTTTCTTTCCCCCCTTCTCTCAGGAATCATTGGATTCTAACACATAAAAAGACTTTTCTAGGACTTCAAAAACTCAGGGGGATCATTGGATTCCCTGACATATGAAACAATGGACAATAGATTGGTTTTGGACTATCTCTTGGCTGCTGAAGAAGGTGTATGTGTGACTGTTGTTTACATACCCTTCTTCTAGGACTTCTGGTGATCTTTTCCAACACCATGTTGATTTATATTGTTTGTTATTCCGCTATTTGCATGTACAATTCATGTTTATTACACCACATCAAGCCTACACTGACTGAGGGAAGAGTCATCCCAAATAGCCTCTGCATTATTGCTATGTGCTTGTGTAATACCTCCCATGCTGATGGGTTTGTGCATAATAAGACCTTTCAGCCCAGAAACCCGCTAGCAACCCCCACTTCCCTTTGGTGCTTTTCATCTCCCTTCCTGAGATGTCAAGGAGGGTGTGATCATCTCCTTTTTAGTGCTTTCACAGCCTTTCCTGAGAAGTCAGGGAGGCTGTGATCACCTCCTTTTTGGTGCTTTCACCTCCTTCCCTGAGAAGTTAGAGAGGGTGTGATCACCTCCCCTTGGGGGCTCTGACTCCCTGAGGAGTCAGGGATGGCATGACCACCTGTGTTCTAAAACAAAAGAAAGCGGGAGATGTAATGGGCTGAGGCTTGAGTTGATGCACTGAGGTCCCAAGCATGTGAGGCTAAATAGTAATTACTATACCCTATTAATATACATGATTGGATAAAGAATGGCCCCTGCCCACTCTCTGTGTAAGTCCTGATGTGTTGTATAGGAAATGACGATTTTGGTGGGTGGAGGCAGAGAGACAGGAAGAGAAGCTGGGAGAGATTGGGCCTGGGTTCCATGCTAGCAGGTGCTGGTCATGTGGCTTCTGATCTAGCTAGCTTCTTGACTCAGCTATACACATTGCTATTTCCCATTCTCTTCCACCTCCGATCTTTCTTCACTGAGAATAAAGACTGACGATTTTCCCCTAACCTGAATTTCTGACTCTGGCTGATTTTAAAATACACGGTCTTCACACCCTTCCCCTCTTACTTCTCTATAAGGTTAGGCAAGGTTTTTTATGATATCAAATATGTCCACTATTTTCTCTTAGAGTCAAATCTGATGAGAGTAAGATTCACACAATGCTCACCCCCTCCCTTTTTTCTCTCAATTATAATAGGTTTTCTTTACCTTTTGTGTGATATGTAATTTCTCTTATTTTACCTCCTTCTTCCAGTATGATCCCCCTTTCATCTCTAGTTTCTTTTTCATATTATCATAATAAAATCAAATTATATCTGCATTTTCTAAGTATACCCATAACAAAAATATAGTTCTCAAGAGTTCTTTCCTTTTTATCTTTTTATGCCCTCGAGTTCTGTGTTTGGAGATCAAATTTGTTGTTCATATCTGATCTTTTCATTAGGAATAGGTGAAATTCACCTATATCATTGAATGTCTATCTTCTTCCCTGAAAAATAATGCTCATTTTAGTGGGATAGCTTATTCTTGGCTGTAATCCCAGTTCCTTTGCTTTTAAGAATATCAGATTCCAGGCCCTTCAGTCCTTTAAGGTAGAAGCTGTTAGGTCCTGGGTAATTCTAATTGTGGCTCCTTGATATTTAAATTGTTTCTTTCTGGCTGTTTACAATATCTTTTAGTTATGAAATTTAGCCATGATATTCCTTGGGAATTTAATTTTGGGGTCTCTTTTAGGAAGTGATAGATAATGTCTAGGTTCTTTTTTTTCATCATGGCTTTCAGGATGCCTAATAATCCTTAGATTGAATCTCCTAGATCTGTTTTCCAAGTCAGTTGTTTTTCCTCTGAGATATTTCATATTATCTTCTATTTTTCCTTTTTTTAATTTTTATTTGACTGATTCTTGAAGTCTTATTGAGACATTCACTTCCTGTAATATTCTCTCAAAATTGTAATGTTCTCTAATTGGGGTTTTCTTGGAGTCTCTGGAGGCAGCCTTTGTTTCAGTTCAGTAATTGCCACAAGTGCAGCCAGGGATTAAGGTCCAAATCCTTTATTGTCTCTTTCCAAGTCTTGTCTCCTTTCCTGGGCCCCATTAGCTTTCTTAGAGGCCTGTTTCCTTGGTTCTGAGAGCTTAAGCTCCTGTCGCCATTCCTTTGTCTTCTCTGCTTCTGCCAGCTTCTTGAGGTGCTCCTGAATGTGTCTTGGTTTCTGTAGGGGAGGTAGGAGAATTGCTTCCACGGTCTCTGTCTTCCCTAGTTCTCATTCTTGTTGAGTTTGTCTGAGCTTATATGGTCTTTTGTTAAAGGTGTGAATCTTGTAGAACTATAGTAAATACTAAGTACCTGTACTGAAGCAGAAAACCGTTAAGTACCATGCTAAATAAAATTGTCTCTATCAATTCCACGCACCTTGTTTCAAGATCTGGCTCATAACAACTTCCATTTGTTCAATTCTAATTTTTCATGTATTACTTTCTTCAGTTATCTTTTTTAGCTCCTTTTGCAACTGGCCAATTAATTTTTTTATTTATTACATTCTTTTTAATTTTTTTCCATTCCTTCTTGCAATGATCTCATTGCATTTTCCCATTTTTCTTCTAATTTTCTTCTCCTTTTAAAGATCTTTTATGTAGTCTTCAAAGAAAGCCTTGTGAAATGGGGACCAGCTCATGTTTCTCTTTGGGGCTTCTTTTGGAGTTACTTTGCCTTTATGAACCTCAAGATTTGAGGTCTGTTCTATCCATAAAAGCTGTCTATAGTGAAAGTTCTTTTTTGTTTTTTATTCATTTTTTTAAGGCTTGAGGTCTGTTCAATGCAAAAAATGACAGCTGCTTTAATTTGCCCTGGGGCAGTTCTGCTGATTGATTTCAGGTGCTGGATAATGGCGACTAGGTCTGATGTTCTTCAGGGCCTCAGTGGTTTACAATTTGCCTGTAGTAGCAACTTTATCAAACCACCTGTTTGCAAACAGGACAGAGTGGCTTAAGAGGCTCACAGAAGATTCCCGGGTACGTGGAATTGTAATGTTCTGATTCCCAGCCTCAGCTCCTTGCCCTATCTCTCTGTGCTACAGTCTGGACTCTGCAGACTGTCCCCCTGCTGGATTGAAATAGACCTGTTCTGAAGTTCTTCCAAGGTTATCTTCTTCTACAAATGTGTTGTACTCCAAATATTTGTAGATTCTTTGACTTCAAAACCAGTTTAGAGGTTTAATCTGCTGTTGGTTTGAGAGAAGGTTAGAGGAGATTGCAAAGATTCCTGTCTGCTCTCCGCCATCTTGGCTTCCCCCCTCTCCCCCCAGTCTGTTCTTTGTGGCCCATGTGAGCTTGGACAAATAATTTCATATCTTGGAGCCTGTTTCTCATCCGTAAAGTGAGGAAACTGGGTTACCTAATCTCTTGAAATACGTTTCCACTCAAAATCTTCTGACCTACTTTGCCCTGGTTAAATCACACCTGAATATTGTGTTTAAATCTGGCAATGACATTTTAGGAAGGATATCACTGAGGTATATGTTCTCTTTCTTTCACCTGGTCTATTCTGCATTTTCCAGCCTTAAAATCTTGAGGTGGTGGATCAGTTTAACTTTATGCTATTTCCTCTTTGATTTTGCAAACCACAATCCTGGATTCCCTTCACCATCATCCTTCTCTGCTCATAGTTGTACATGTCCTTTCCTAGAGAAACCCATCATTCTGCCTGGATTCAGGACAAATTGATGTTATATATGTTGTTATAAATGTCTTCTCATTATTGCATCATGATGCTTTGACTCTTCCTGATTTTTTGCTTTGCTATCATACTCTATAGTTTTTTTTTTCCAAACCACCTTCTCTCGTAGAGGCAGTGTGTTCTAAATTACTTTATTTTACCCTAATTTCATGTATCCTCTTGTTGATATACCCCATTTAAAAAAAGTTATTTGTTTGTTGGTTTATTTATTTATTTTGTTGAGGCAATGTGGGTTTAAGTGACTTGTCCAGGGTCACAAACTTAGGTAAGTGTCTGAGGCCAGATTTGAACTCGGGTTCTCTTGATTTCAGGGCTAGTGCCACTGTGTCACCTAGCTGCCCCATTCTTGCCTCATTTGATCTATTCTCCCTGCCAAGGTAAAATCCTATACTATCCTATTCTGTCTCTTTCAGGAACTTGACCCTTCAATCGTTCTCCATTTCTACTCTGGCTTCAGGCTCTCTTTATTGACCAGCTTCTTTCTATTTGCTTCCAAATATACTTGCACCTCTTTCATATATGAAAAAAAAACTTTAAACACTTGAATTTTGTTCTCTTCTCACAGCCAAACCCCTAGGAGTATTGATGCTCAATGTTTCCACTATATGTCCCATTCATTTCTCAATCCCTTGCAGTCTGACTTCCAAAGTGAAATGAAACTGCTCTTTGAAAGTTTGCAATTTGTTAACTGCTAAACCCAGTCTCTGAATTCTTCTTGACCTTTCTTCATCATTGGATATGACTGATCATCATATTTTCCTGCATAGTCTTTATCCCACGGGTTTTGTTCATACAATTCTCTCATGATTCTACTACTGTCTGATAACTGCTCAGCTTCCTTTGCTGGGCCACTATCCCTGTTATACCTTTTATGCATAAGTATACCCCAGATATCATTCCTGAGACCTTTTTACTCTATATTTTTTCTCTCTTGGTAATTTCATCAGGTCTCTTGAGTTCAACTATAATATCTATACTAGACTCCTTGCACATTTCTATATCCAGACCCAGTCACTCTCCTGAAGAAGTTCTATGTTTCTCTATCTCCAGGTTTTTGCTTCTACTTTTTCTGCACCTTTAATGTCCTCTCCCATCTTTGTTTATTACAATCTTTCTTTTTCTTCATGGCAATGCTCAAATATCACCTTCTCTACAAAGTTTGTTCAGATGCTCTTCATGAGAAAGGACATCTTCTTTTAAACCTTCATCTATCTCCAGATCATACCCCATAAGTGTGGATATTCTCCACAGCTGCATCTTGGATGCTCTCTCCTCTATCTCCCCTTAGTAATTTTATCAGCTCCTGTGGATTCAACTACTATTCCTATGCAGATGGTATCAATTTATCTATCCATCTATTTAGATACACACACATTTATATACACAAGATATGTGTATATAAATAGGTAAATAGATATCTTTCCGGTCCAAGTCTATTGCTGAGCTTTATACTTTCATCACCAACTGCCTATTGAATAATTTCAATCTGTCCTAACTCAAAGTCAAAATGTCCCTAAATAATACTTACCTTTCTCTCTAAACTTGCACCTTTCCTAAACTTCCTTCTTTTTGTCAGATACCATTTTCCTAATTTTTCAAGTTTGCAACCTTGAGTCATTTTCCCACTTTTTTTTCTCTCTCCATTCCCATTTCTCATCAGTTATCAAGTCTTATTGATTCAAGACCTCTGGTATCTGTCTATTTCTATTAACTTTAGCTGAGGCCCACATCATCTCTTGATTTAATTATCATAGCAGCTTCTTTATTGAATTTTTCTTTTTCTTTCTTTGTTTTTTTTTTCCTGAGGCAATTGGGGTTAAGTGACTTGCCCAGGGTCACATGTGTCAAGAAGTTTTAAGTGTCTGAATCAGATTTGAACTCAGGTCCTCCTGACTTCAGGGTTGGTGCTCTATCCACTGCACCACTTAGCTGTTCCCAAATTTTTCTTTCCTCTATTCTATTTACTACATCACTGCCAAGTAGAGAGCCCAAAAATATGAGTATGACTAAGATAATCAGCTCAAGAATCTTCAGTGAATTCGTAGTATTTCTAGGATAAAATGCAACCTTTTTGATTTGACATTTAATGCCCTTCACAATCTAATTCTAACCATTTTTTCCAGATTAATTGCCTAATATGATCCATTAATGCACTCTGAATCCCAATCAAATTGAACTACTTGCTATAACTTCTAAAAGACATTCTACTCCCACCTTCATGTCTTTGCAGAGGTTATCGCCTCTTCATCCTTCTTCTTCACTTTTGCTTTTTGGAATCCCTAGCAGCCCCTGACATTAGTGACAAAGATCATAGAATCTCTGCACTAGAAGTGACCTCAGAGTCTGTTTAGTCCAACCAACTTGGACCTGACTGGTAATACTTTTTCTAAGGTACCCAAATAAGAAAGACATCATCCAATATTCACTTGAAGACTTCTATGGAGGGGAAACTAAGCCATTTTCCCAAATGGCTCATTCTACCATTGGAAAGCTTTCATCATTATGAAGCCTGGACCTGTTAATCTAGAGCTTCTACCCAGGCTCCTAGTTCCGTTTTCTGGGGCCAAGCAGAACAAATCTATATCCCCTATTCACGACAACTCTTCCAAACTTAGAATTCAGAAGCCATGTTTCTATTCCATTCTTTACAACTCTTCTCTAGACTAAACATCTTTGTGCTTTAAGCCTTTCCCTATATAACGTGGTACCCAGGACACTTACTATATGTATTGTTATAGACTTAAACTCATACACAGTTTCTAGACCAGTAGAACTGTTTTCTCCTCTACTTAATGGCTCCAATTAGCTGGACTGAACAATTAGAGTCAGACACAGCAACTGAATAACAATATGACTAAATGACAGATCTTGGCTATACGTATTTATTTTACTCAACTTCCTCATCAGAATATACTCTTCTTGCCAGAAAAATGGCTTATTTTGTCTTTTCTTTATATACCTAGAGCTTAGTAGAATACCAATACATAGTAAGTGTTAAATAAATATTTGATAATTGATTGCTCCTCAATTTTGGTGTGACTTTATGGAAGTCCCTTAATGTCTCAGTTTATACATTTATAAAATAAAGAGGCTGAATTTGGCCTTTGAGAAGATTGATCTTAGCTCTAAATCTTTGATTTTATATAAAGTTCTTTGGAAATTGTACAATATTATTGTTGCTTAAATTATATTATATCACATCATATTATACTAATTATATGTTTTTATGTTTATTTATTATTATTATTAGCAGCAGCATTAAGATTATAAATTGTCCTTTATTGCTAGGGGACTTGGAGAGATTTCCTTATCTAGAAGTTCCATATACCCATAAGATCACAGACTTGGATTAAAAATGCATAATACCTAATCATGAGCTCTCATCATGAGACTCAGCTAAAATAATGAATGTAAAAAGCTTTGCAAAACTAAAGTACTCTTTAGTTGTTAGGAGGGTTGTTCCCCCTGTTAACTTTAGCAATGTCTCACCAAGATGGTTTGAGTTGAATAGCAGACCACAAGTCCATGTATTAACAATAAATAAATGAGTTCTTGGAAAGAGGCTGATTACTTTGGTGAATAGAAGCCTATTCTCTGACATATCTTGGCTGTATGATTCTGGGTAAGTCATCTGGCTACTCAGCAATCTAGGCAACTCTTTCTAACTATAAATTGCAGAGCAATTGTCGATCTGCTTTGATAGAAATTCCCTGTAAAAAGTTTCTTTTGTTGTTGTTATTGAGTTGTTTGAGTTGAAGTCACTCTTCATGACTCCATTTGGAGTTTTCTTGGCAAAAATACTGGAGTGGTTTGACATTTTCTTTTCCAGTTCATTTTACAAATGAGGAAGCTGAGGCGACCAGAGTTAAGTGACTTGCCCAGGATTATACAGCTAGTAAATGTTTGAGTCAAGATTTGTGTTCAGAAAGTTGAATCTCTAATTCTAACCCCAGTGCTCTAATCACCATGCAACCTAGCTGCCCTAGATACATCATTTATGATGTTTGTAACTGTCATTTATATAACACTTATTATGTGCCAGGTACTTGTTAAGTGCTTTACAATTATGATTACCATCTCATTCGATATGCACAATAATCCTGCTAGGGTAGGTGCTATTATTATCCCCAATATACAGATGAGGAAACTGAGATAGAGATAAAATGACTTACCTAGGGTCACATGGCTAGTATAGTAAGTGTTTGAAGCTAGATTTAAACTCAGGATTTCCTGACATTGGGACTTCCTGTTCTATCTACTCCAAAACCCATTTACCTCACAATGATGTGATAATGATATTTTAACATTGTAATATCATAGTAGATCCAGTCCAAAAAATGCAACTCAAGAAATTTGAAAAGGGGTGTCAGAGAATGAAATGTCATTAAGTTTGAATTTTATTCTGTATGTTCTTGTATGTGAATGTATTTGTGTGTGTGTATGTTTGCCTGCTTCCACTCTTAATGACCAAGCAAATCCCAGCAGACCAGCTGGGTGCAAAGAGCTTACTTTCCATGTTTAAATGACTCTTTTACTGGAAGTCAAAACTCTCTCCATTTTGCAAATAGAGTGGCGGGAGGTGATTTTCTCTTTGTTGCTAAGAACAAGGAACTAGACAGCATTTCTCTGAGTTGGTAAAAGAAAAAGGTGAAAACAAATCTCAGTTGCATTTTTTTTTGTACAGGGTTTGACTATTTTACTGTTTCAGCTTAAAGACTCCTGCAGCAAAGACCTGTATTTATGTTTGGAT
This sequence comes from Sarcophilus harrisii, assembly GCF_902635505.1. Classification (NCBI taxonomy): domain Eukaryota; kingdom Metazoa; phylum Chordata; class Mammalia; order Dasyuromorphia; family Dasyuridae; genus Sarcophilus; species Sarcophilus harrisii. The sequence continues at coordinate 682,365,516 of NC_045426.1, read as the reverse complement.
TAAATTGACATAGGAGTTGCTGTGAGACCCAGCTATTTTTGCTCTATAAACGGTGCCTGGATCATAATGAATTTTCAGTTCCTGAAGGTTTTTTACTTTAGTAGATTCATGACATAAAGAAATGAAAAAACTCTACAATGAAGAAGGAACGCATCCCAAATGAAAATTGCTGAGGAATGGAAGCTTCTGTCATTTATTGGATTAGTTATGGAACTTAACTCGAGCCTGTAATATTTTAATATTTGCTTTCCCGCTACGGTATGATGGCTGAAATGAAAAGGCATGTCAGGGGAGAGCTCAGTAGACATCCCCCTCATTTCTCCCATCTTCTTATGGTACTGGAAGGATTCTGCCACTCAGAGCTAGAAATTAATATCGTGCACATATAATAAGAGACACAAAAGCTGAGATATGAGATGGAGACATTCTGGCCTCAGAACAATAACTTGGCTGATTGAGTTAAATGTGTTTGACTCGGGCAGAAGGGCACTCTATTTGCACCAGATAATCATAGCTCACAGCAGAAAATGGGAGCCCATGGATTGTTGGAGGCAGCTACCGTCACTGGGAAACCAGACTCACCAGGCTGGCATTGGGTTTTTAAAGATCCCAGGCCCATGTTTGGTTCTTGAAAGATTTAAATGAATTGAAATCTCAAGTGCATGGAAAGTGGGAGCTTTTCTAAGTCCCCGAGTTAATTTATAACACAGAGTTAGGATTTCAGTCACTGACTTTTCTTGTTGGCATGCTAGCTACAGAATCGATACACAGTCCCAAGGGCCATTTTTAGGGCATTTGCTGAGCATTACAAATACTACCGGTAATGTTTCTCTCCAAAGCCACAATACCAATTAAAAGAGACGCCTGGGAGTGAGCCATCTCACATCTGTCTAACCATATTCACTCAAATGCAGTGGGTCCAATTTGGCCTTTAGATATGATCAGAGGACTCCTGGATGAATTTCAATCAGAAGTTTGCCTATGAGATGAACAAATAGTAAAAAAGATGAACCAAGATATCTGTCTTTGCTTGTAAGTTGAGTGTTATTATGAATTCCCTCCCTCCTGGGCTGTAGCAATTACTTTCATATTGGTCTCTTTCCCACTCTGATCCATTTTCTGCTCAGTTGTCTGCCTGAAGAATAATCCACTTTCAGTAAACTCCTATGGCTCCCTATTACCTCAAACAGCAAATTTTTTTTTCCTTCTCTGATCCATTTTCTGCTCAGTTGTCTGCCTGAAGAATAATCCACTTTTAGTAAACTTCTATGGCTCCCTATTACCTCAAACATCAAATATTAAATTCCCATTTAGTTTCTAAAATCCTTCATATACCATTCTCTTTTCTACACTCCCCGCTTTGCTATTCCTCAGAGAAGACACTCCTTCTCCTGAGACCATGCATTTTCACTGGTGTCCCCCATGCCTGGAATTCTCTCTCTTCATCTTCATCTCCCAGCTTGCCTGACCTTCAAAGTGTCAAATAAAATTCTACCAGCTCCAAGAAATCGTTCCTGATTCCCCTTAATACTAGTTCATTCCACTCATGAATAATCTACAATTTATCTTCTTTCCCTTTTATTTATACATGGTTGTTTTCCCCATTAGTCTGTGAAATTCTCAAGAGTAGGGACTGTATTTTTGGTTTCCTGTTTATCCCTAGAGCTTACACAGTGTCTGACATCTATTAGATGCTTAATAAATACTTGTTGACTGTTTCCTGACTGACAATTTTGATCAATGGAAAAAACAAGAAATACGGATTTGTAAACATGGTACTTTCTTCCCAGGCATCTTTAAAACACATTGCTTTGCTTGTGCCCTCTTATCTATCATCCTACCCTGCTTTTCATTACTAACTCCCCTTTATGTGTTGTCTACTCTTATAAGAATGAAATCTCCTTAAAGATAGGGATTATATTTCTTGCTTGTTTGACACAGTGCTTAGCAGTGTCTGGATATAGTCAGTGCTTAATCGATATATTCATTTATTTATTCACTCATTCATTTGCAAGAAAAAAAATTAGGTAGGGTAAATCCATGAGATCAAACTGTGAGTCACCGCATCATGAAATGTAGAATTGGAAAAGAGCTCATCTTATCTTAATTGTATTTGAACAAGGTCATCTAGCTTTTTCATAAAGACTTCTAATAACGGATACACATGACTTCCCCCATGCCACTTTTTAATATCTCTAATTGTTAGGAAATGCTTCTTTACATCAACCCTAAATTTTTATTAAAGCTTTTTATATTTCAAAACATATGCATGAATAATTCTTTGACATTAACTCTTGCAAAACCTTGTGTTCCAATTCCCCCCCTTCCTCCACCTCTCTCCTAGATGGCAAGTAGTCCAATATATGTGAAACATGATAGAAATATATATTAAATCCAACACATGCATACATGTTTCCACAAATATGTTGCACAAGAAAAATCAAATCAAACCAAAAAAAAAATATGAGAAATAAAATTCAAGCAAAATAACAAGAAAAAAGTGAAAATGCTACATTGTGATCCATACTCAGTTCCCACAGTCCTATCCCTGGGTATAGATGGCTCTCTTCATCACTGAACGATTGGAACTTGTCTGAATCATCTGATTGGTGAAGAGAACCATGTCCATCAGAATTGATCATCGTATTGTCTTATTGTTGCCATGGACAATGATCTCCTGGGTCATTTCCCTTAACATCAGTTTATATAAGTCTTTCCAAAACTCTCTGAATCATCTTGCTGGTCATTTCTTACAGAACATAATATTTCAGAACATTCATATACCATCATTTATTCAGCCATTCTCCAATTGATGGGCATCCACTCAGTTTCCAGTTTCTTGCCACTACAAAGAGGGCTGCCACAAACATTTTTGCACATGTGGATCCCTTTTTCTCCTTTAACATCTCTTTGGGATATAAGACCAGTAGAAACACTGCTGGAACAAAGGGTATGTATAGTTCATCAACCCTAAATTTGCTTATTTACAGTTTCTATTCATTGTTTTTCACTGTGTCTTTGGGGGGAAAAGAAGATAAATTGTGCTCTCCCTTCTGATAAGTTATTCAGATTCATGAAGGAAGCTGGCTGACTATTCCTAACTATTTTCTTTTCCAGACTATCTGTTTCTTCAACTGTCCTTATATGGCATAATCTCAGGAATCTTTGTCTTTTTTGTGACCTTTTTCTAGAACATTAAGCTACAGCTCAGATATGTCAGAGATCCTATACTTTTTTTAAAGCAATGCTAAGTTTGAATTTATTCCTTTCTCCATATCAGCATGTAAAAGGTATTGGATTTGGAAACAAAGAATTAGGACTAGAATCTCTTACAAATAGCAGGTCAGTAAAACTCTCAGAGCCTTATTTTTTGTTTTGGTAATTAGGAGGGTTGACTCTATGATCTAAAAAAATCTACCTGATTCTAAATATATGGTTTTATTTCCTACTTAATTTTGGTAGTATATCTGAAGGAGCTTCAAATATGTGATGACTTGATCATCAATGTTGAATGTCTCCTTCAAAAAAATCCTTCAATGGTATAACTATAAGGAAGTGAGTTCCTCCATCACTGGAAACCTAGTCAAAGATAGGTGACCAATTGCTATGTAACTTTGAGAGTAAATTCTATTTTACAACTGAGTTGAATTCATAGTTCATTTTAACTCTGGACATTGTGTGATTCTATTGGCTGGGTGATCACTCTACAAAGGCAAATAATGGTAACTTGCCAATTCTATTTCCAAAAAAGTTGGATAGCAGTGTAGTGTGCTAAAAAGAAAATGGAATTTGGAGCCAGAAGACTTGGTTTGCATTTTGGCATCATCATTCAATATTTGATAATTTGAACAAGTTCCTTCACTTCAATTGATCTCAGTTTCCAAATCATCCAAAATAAAGGTGCTAGCTTATATTATCCATTTTACTTTGAAATTTGTTATCCTTAGCAGCTTGGTTATTTGTGTAGTCAATCAAAGTCAAATCTCCTTGGGAAGCCTTTGAAATTTTCCTTCTTGCCAAAGTTATCCAGCATTATGTCACTTTTATTTTGTTTTCCCCAGTTGGTGCCATGATTTTTCCTTAAACGAATATGGCAGTATGGAACACATTTTGGCAAAGCTATTAGCTCTTTCATTTGAATGAGACCTGTAACATCAACTGAAACTAACTCTTGGGGTAAGTTTGTGTGTGTCTAGAATGCATTCTCACTTACTGATTCATTCTTCATGAGCCTCATATCTGTCATTGAGGTAAATTCTACAGATCTTCTCATTCCCATTTTATTAAAAAGGAAACTGAAATTAGAAGGGTCAAGTACTTTGTACATGATTCACCCATGGGATTCAAACCAAAGTCTCTTCTAGGTAGAAGTCCAGAATTCTTTCTTATCATATTGGAACTCATTCAAGTAGAGTAAGTATTGTCATTTCTAAATTAAACAAAACAAAGTGACAATAATGAGTGTTGTGTTGGTGGCCTGGGGAGAAGGGATTCTGATGAAATTTAAATGACTTAATGATCTTTGAGATCGGTAGCCTTCTGATCACTTGAAACACTATGGCAAGGTGGAAAGAAGTTAGGTTTTAGATTTTAAGTTCAGAGTCTGAACCTTATTAAATGTATGGCCTTGAAAAAGAATCCTAGAGCCTCAATTTCCTCTTTCATAAACTAGGGATCTTCCAATAAATGATGCTGTGAAGAACAGCTAAACATTGTAGAAATGGGACTATCATTAGTATTTTCACATTTCAGGGGTAAAAGAGAACTCAGTGGCCATCTAGTATAGTCTATATAAGAATAAAAATATCTTCTACATACTCACCAAATGGCCATATAACATATGCTTGATGAGTTCCAGTGAGATGGAAAAATTCACCTCCTATGGTAACCCATTTTATTTTCCTTAAATCAGACATATTTGCCTCTTTGCAACTACTATGCAATGCTCTCATTTCTACCCTTAGGATCCAAATAGATCATGTCTAAACTCTCTTCCATATGATAGTCCTTTAGATACTTGAAATGATCATTTTTCCTGTTGGCTTTTATCTCACCCAGGCTAAACATTTCTAGTTCATTTAATTGATACTCATATGACATGAGGTCAGATTCCTTCATCATTCTAGTTACACTTCTCTGGATGTACTCCAGCTTATCAATGTGTTTCCCAAATAATATTCCTCAATCTCAACATAATTTTCCAGAAGTTGTTAGCTGTTTTCATTTCTGGTGCTATTTCAATGCTCTGGGGCTACTGAAAATCTAGCAGTCTTGTTGCAGGCCACCTATGCATAATAAAAAATGAATGCCTTCCAAGTTGTTGGAAGATAATAGTTTTCCTCTTCTCAACTTTTGTTCAAGCTCAAATTCACTTGCATGTCAAATTGGGAAAAAAATGAATTTCTTGCCCAAAGTTAATTAATTGCTTGGAGCAGACTGTGCTCCTAGTCCTATTTGGGAAAAAAAACAAATAAACAAACTCAAAAGTCACAAAATCTTAGCTAAGATCTGAACATAATTAAAGGGATAACATACTATTATCATAGAGAGGATTTCTAGCACTACATACTCTTATAAAGGATTCAGAAATCAGAAGGCACCCTACAAAGAGATGTAGCCCAGAAACTGGCAGCAGAGAGAGATTCCACAGTCCTAAGACTAGTGAAAGTATGGAATCATGGGATCAAAAGAAGATCATTCAGTAGCAAGCACATGATTCCAGTAGGGAGTAATACTTGGCAGAAATTACATGAGAAAAGCATGAAGCAGACCTAGGAGAATAGTATATTAATATCAGAAGAATACAATGGCAACTTTGCTTAGTCAGAACTAAGTACCCAACCTGGCCATACGTGCTTCCCATATTTTGTGGATACAATAGTATCCTAGTCAGAAATGTTCCCTATATGTGAAGGAAAATAAAAGAAAGTTTAGGACTAGAATTATGTGTGCACCTCTGCACGTGTATTCTATACAAGTATCAATATTATTTATGAGAAAGTTTATACCAATTTTAAGAGGAAATTGTTCTCTTCTAGTAGTTTTCTTATATTATTAAATAAAAAATTAAATAAATATTAAATATTAAATATAATAAATTTAATATTAAATAATATTAAATAAAATATTATTAAAAATAAAATAAATATAAATTAAAATTATTAAATTGACAAAAATCAAAGTAAATCTTTACTTTGAATTGATTGTGTCTTCTGATTTACTAGTAAATGTGTATGCTTCAATGTTACATTCTACTGAGCAATAAACTATGTACTCACATAAGTAAATACAATATAAGTTGTGGACGACATTATAGTAATCAGAAAAAATCATTCTTTTTGCGATGGTACCTGAGCTGAATATAGAACAAAGTTAGGAATTCTAAGAGGTCAGGTAAAAAAATAAGAAGATGCGTGCAGTTTGTGTAATGAGAATAAAATAGGAGACACATGGTAGATTCAGAAAGTAAATAGGAAAGTTTGGCTGAATGAAGAGAGGATAAAGACAATAATATTTAACTACTTGACATTTATTTCCTTTATATTTATTTTATATTTACACACATCCACATATTTATGTATGTATGTATGGATAGGAATATGTATATACTTCCTTATTGTTTTTAAAATTAGAAAGTAAGCTCTTTATGAGTAAGGATTATTCGAGTGAGTCATAAGGTACCTTCTATGTAAGTGCCTAAAGAAAGACAAAAATTATATGGGGCAGCTAGTTGGCACAGTTGATAGAACATCAGTTTTGAAGTCAGGAGGACCCAAGTTCAACTCTGGTTTCAGACACTTAACACTTCCTAGCTCTGTGACCCTGGGCAAGTCATTTAATCCCAATTGCCTCAGGAAAAAAAATTACACACACACATATACATATACATACATATAATATATAAATACTTACTGTAATATGTATAATACTTATAATATGTACTTATTATAAACCAGAAACAAGTTCTAAGTGCTATGGACTTTACAAATGTTGTCTCATTGAGATATGCAACAATTGTAGAAGGTCGGTGTTGTTATTATGAAGACTAATGGCATTCATATTCAGAGAAAGAACTATGGAGCCAATATATATTGAATCACACTATTTTCACTTTTCTTTTGGTTTTCTTTTCTCTTTCATGATTTTTCCTATTTGTTTTGATTCTTCTTTTACAGCATGGCTGATGTGAAAATATGTTTAATATCATTGTACATATATAATTTGTATCAGATTGATAGCCATCTTGGGGAGGGGTAAGAGGATGGAGAGAGAGAATGAAAATGAAAATATTTTAAATGTTAATGTAAAAACTAATAAATAATTAAATATATATATATATAAACATGTACACATATTTGGGTGTTTTATATATATATATACATATATGTATATAAAAACACTATATAAAGACTAATGGCAAAGAAACAATCATTCAGGTGCAGAAATATATAACTTAGAATAGTCTGGCTTCTAAGGCAGTGTTCACTGACAGAGGGCAACCACAGATTCTGTCTCATCACTGCTAAGATATCAGGGGCACCATGGTTAGCTCTCAAATATAATGAATGTGGAATATGTTTCATTTCAAGTGAATATACAAACCTCCCTGGAGAAACCCAAATTAAATTCTTCCCCACCTCCAGGAATTGTTATTGAGCTAGCAATGACATTTCTTTAAATCCTCTTTATTCGCCCAAGTGCTCTGACAAGGTCCTTTAAAGTGGTCAGAATAAAATTTTGCCTCTGGATACCTTTGTGTGTCTCGGTGCCCCATTTGATGGTGCCCACAGAATGCACATTTGGTTTTTAAATCACCTATAAATGCTTTCTGAAAATAAGAGTTCTCTATAAAAGTGAAACCGATGTTCTAAAGCTGGGGCCAGGATGTCTCGCATGCTTTTTATATGGCCTTGTTATGGGCCTGGAGTTGCTAACTGGTGTCAGGTGTGCCGTCAGAATTGGGCATCTTGTGCTTTGCAGCTGCATTCATCTGACAAATGCTGTCATAACAGAAATAGGTACATTGTTAAATTCCCCAGATCTCACATAAAATGAAAAGTCAATAATGTTAATTGGAACCTTGCTCTTTCTATCTTTTCCTTTTGTTTTTTCTTTATTTGCTTTCCTCTTGCCTGAGCTTTTGGAATCATCTCTGGGCATTAGAAGGATTGCCATTACTATGCTAGTTTCTTTCTTTCTTTAAGTTAGCTCTTTTCAGTTTACTTTCGCAAAAAAAAAAATTCTTACTGAAACAGCATGTGATTCACCTAATTGCTTCTTTCCACTTTGTTCCCAAGCTCAAGGAGATCTTTTCTTTTGGGAGGACCCTTTTATCTATTAGGTTGAGATCTGATAATGGGATGAGGAATTTCAAGGTCTAATTTTCAACTCAAGTTACTAGAACTCAGAAAATAGTAGTGAGTGTTTTTTTTTCCTTTTAAGTGAGGAAAACCATTGATGTGTCAAAAAAAGTCATATCTTCTCAAAAATCAAATAATAGCTCATTGGTTCTGGCTCACTAATAGTAATACTAATCTCTGACTTTTATACAGAGTTTTAAAGTTTACAAAGCACTGTATATAAGTTGAGAGTTAAGTAAGAAAGTCTTATATGTAATTTGTTCTTAGAGAAACAATACAGAAGTTACTAGTTTACTAAGTCCTCTCTAACTACCTAACCCCTTGTGATTTGCAAAGGATGCAGGAGAATTGAGGGCCAAAAGCAACATCCTCACTTAAGTTTTAATCATCTCCTTTTCTGTTTGAGGAAGTAGAGTCCTGGGTGTACTTACTTGCCACATTGGAGGATATGGGGTATGAGAAAAATTTAGAACTAAATTAGGTTTATGATGGTTAGTTCAAATGAGGGAGCTGAAGGAGAGAGTATTTTTGAGACAAGGCAAAAGAGTATTAATCTGGGCATCTTCCAATTATCTTTGATTCAACCTAGCTGAGGGAAGATTGATTGAAAGAACTGATTCTGGAGACCTGTACTCTTCTATTAAAGAAGAGGGGCTTACTAACCACAGCACTGTTTTTCAACCTAATGGTAACAAATAGCATTTATTAAGTGTCTATTATGTGCTAGGTGTCTTTCTAGGTATTAGGAATATAATGATAAAAATTAATTGTTCCTTGCACCCAAGAAGTCATATTATTAAAAAAAATAAGTTGTTTTTATTTTTTGCTAATGTCTCCTGGTTTTTATATCATTTTTGTTATTTCCAGTATTCTCCTCCCTCTTCCAAAAAGTCATTGTAATTTATTTATTTTAAAAATTATTACAGTTATTTTTAACATCGAGTTTTTTTAATTTAAAAATTTTTTAAAAATTGAATTTCTAATTCACTCCCTCCCACTCTTCTTCCATCCATTGTGAAAGCAAGAAATATGATATCAATAATGCATATGAAATCATGAAAACATACTTCTATATTAGCTGTTTTGCAAAAATCCCACAAGGAAAATAAATTGGAAAAAATATGACAATCTGTATTCAAACTCTACTGTCTTTTACTTTGAAAATACATAGTAGTTTTCATCATAAGTCCTTTGGAATTGTCTTGGATCATTGTTTTGACCAGAATAACTAAGACATTCACAATTGATCATAATACAATATTGTTTTTACCCTGTATAATATTCTACTCACTTCATTTTATAGCAGTTTCTATAAATCTTTTTTCTGAAATTGTCCTGCTGATCATTTATTATAACACAAGAATATTCCCTCACAACCACATACCACAACTTGTTCACCTATTCCCCAGTTGATGGGAATCCTCTTCAATTTCCAATTCTTTGCTATCACAAAAAGAACTGCTACAAATATTTTTGTTCTTGAATCCTTTCTTTTTTTCTTTTGATCTCTCTGGATACTTACTTAGTAGAGGTATTTATGTAAAAATATATGCTTGATTTTATAACCCTTTGGGCATAGTTATAAATTGTTCTCTGTAATGATCAGATCATTTTCACAACTCCACCAACAATGGGGTAATGCCCCAATTTTTCCACTTTCCTTCCAACATTTGTCATTTTCCTTTTCTGTCACAATCAATCTCATAGGTTCAATCTGAAAGGTGTGAGGTGTACCTAACAATTGTTTTAATTCATCTTTCTCTAATTATTAGAGCATTTTAGTGTGACTATTGATATTTTGATTTCCCGAAGTGAATTGTAGAATGAGGTGAAAGATAGATACCTCTGCTCTTCAGGGGAAGTGCTTACTTGCCCTAGCATCCTCCAGTGTATGGATGATAGAGTATTACATGAATCTAAAGAAAACTGAAAACTAAGAGTATTATAGAAATAATGCTTAGTAAGTAACCATGGGAAGTGGTGCTCAATAAATCATCAACTCAGCAGATATCATTGGTATGTCATCATTAGTTTTTCAATGATGGAGGCAAAAGTTATTTTTCCACATTTGTGTCCTGGACACACATGTTGCTTATGTGTCTACCCCTTACCTCTCACATCCTGGTTACAGACTTTTCTTCTTGTGTGCTCCATGCATGATCTCTGTACTTTCAGTCTTCCTATTTTCTCACTATTGGTTAAAATATGAGCTTTCAGTTTAAGAAGAGATGTTCTTTTTTATGTTATCACCAGTTATTTTAACAGCAGTTTTCTCAAATGCTTATGATTGAATTAAATGTATGCTCTGACTGATTAGCAAAAGTTAACACATTGGTAGGGGCTCATGAAGTATGATTTAGAGAGAATTCAGATCTACAATTTACCAAGAAATTGCATTATATTTCAAGGAGGTCCTGGATGAAGGGAAATTTTGGATTTACACAATACACATTCATGTACATGCGGACACACACACACATACACTCTCTCTCTCTCACACACATACAGACAGACATTATTTCAAATGTTATATCAACACAGATTCATTTTAACTAAAATCCCACTTTGTGCTAGAAGCCTTTCCCAATCCCTCTTGATGTGATTATTTTTCCTCTGTGATCTCTAATTCATCTTATTTGTATCTTGATTGTACAGAACTGTCAGCATGTAGTCTCCATTAGATTGTTCATTCCTTGTGGGCAAGGAATGTTTTTGTTAATTCCCAGGGTTTAGCACAATGTCTGGTATATAATAGGTGCTTAATAAGTACTTTTGACTTGAGATCACTATACAATTAATAATAATCCCTTGAATTATTATACCCATTTTACAAATGTGAAAATTGAAGCTCAGACAGTTGAAGCATTTTGAGTTTCATGATACACAAATGAAATATTAGAAATAGAATCAGAACCAAGGTGTACCTGACACCAGGTTTCCTTACCCCCGACACTGCCTTCTACAACAATGGATTAACTTTTTGATCACAGCATAAAACCCTCCAATATTTTATTTTTTTCAAGTAGCCATCTGTGATCAGAGGGCATGATGGGGTATTTTCTTCATTCCCATCCTACATGTTTGTGCCTACTGATTATTGTCAGTGTTTCAGAAAGATTTAAATAAAACCAAGCACTATTTTGTGGCCCAAACCTGGATTAAATTGAAATGACCTAGTTTTGAACTTTCAATTCAGCAATTCTCTTTTAGATTTGCCCCCCTTCTGCTTATGTCTCCCACTAATTTTCAGTGTTGGTAGGTACTAAAAAGGGGGCAGTTGATTGGGAGATTCACAGACACTTCACAGAAGGTTGTTCTGCTAATATTTTTGATTTAAGGAGAGAGCAGTGTGGTACCTGAAAACAATCTTTGCCTGAGGTGCCATACCAGACTACTAGTCTATGTGATTTGGGACAAAGTGACTTAATTTCTCTAGGTTAAAGCAGGTCCTTCATCTATAAAATGAGGGATCTGCTGACTGTAATGATATAATTCTGAAAGATTATAGAATTCTGATAATTCCAATGAGCAGCCAATGAATTTTATGACAGCATTCTTAGGGTTCTATTACTGTCTAGCCACTCTTCAGTCCAAATCCAGCATCCTGTGAATTCTAAAGTTGATACCACAGTGCACAGATCCCGCTAAAATCACCCACTTAAAAGACTCAGGACCCTGGCAGTAGCTCCTAGAGCTCCTAAGTTTACATTTTAATTGCAGAACACAACACATAGAAATTTCAGCTGCAGTGTGATTGGCAAGGATAAGAGGTCTTTAGGATATTTAGATAATTGAGATAACAGGACTTGCACATAGTGGGACATAAAGACAGGGCAGATGTTAAAGTTTGGTGGTCCTCTATCTCATCAGAAAGGATAGTCATTAGCTCCTATCCACACTCTTCCTCTTTTAATTAACATATTGACTTGCTGGGATTCCTTTAAGTCCTAACTAAAATCCTGTCTTTTACTAGAAGCCTTTATGAAACCATATTATTTTTATAACCTTCTGTAATTATGTATTATTTATCTTGCATATAGTTTGCTTTGTATATATTTATTTTCTTGTTTTTCTCTTTAGATTGTAAGTTTCTAGAAGACAGGACAATATTTTCTCTCTTTTTGTACTTCTAATGCTTAGCATAGTATCTGCATTAGTAGGCATCTAATAAATCTTTATTGATTGACTGATTGATCTTTACCTTATGAATACATAGCCAGAATGAAATGTAAAGGCAAAAGTTACAAGATACAACAATAGTGTGGTTCTTTTTACTGTCTCATAGCCTTCCCTTCTTGATAGTAATGACAGATCCATATTTTTACTGCCTTATGTCTGGTATGGCAAATACCAACTTAAATTACTCAGAGATATCTCAAATTGAAGAACAGAAGCTTTATTAGAATCTCCTGAGAAGTGGATGGTCCACTCACTGGAGTTCTTCAGAGAGAGGAGGCCGAGGTCACGGAAATTAAGAGCGATTATATAGTCATAACCCTCAAGAATACCTGACCCCCCCCCCTCCCCTTATCTAGTTAATTTTCACTACCTGCTTAGAAGGAAATAGCACAGATTTGTTAAATTCTAGCCCAGCCGATATAGTTGGCTTATTGCAGATATATTTACCTAAGTTTGTGGTGGTCCATTTCACAAGGTTTACAAATGCTCGCAGGTGTGTTTGCCTAAGTTTATGGGTTTATGATAGTCAGCCTTACAAGGTTTACAAATGCTCACTTGAGCTAGTATAAGCATTCTATTATAAGGTTTTTACAAAAATTTCATTTTCTAAACCCATCAGATTTTCCTAAACTAAATTTAGGTTATAGGTTCAATTTACCTTAGTTAATAATTTTATGAAAAACTTCACAATAAGGAGATTTATTTAAAGGTAAGTAATCCATTAAGCTAGAATGGTCAAGGAGACTTAGTTTCCCTTAGGCTTCCTCAATCAACAAAATAGAGATAGCTAGTTTGGCGACTTCTTGAATATCTCCATGTCATCAAATAATTAGTCATGTTTTTCTCTAAGCAGTTAAGTAAAGTTCCAAGAGGTTATCTCAGGTATTTCTGCTAGAAAAGCAAGTCTTTTGCTCTTCCCATAGCCTTAATGACTAACAGACTTTTAGTGCTGAGTCTTAAATATCCCACAGTTATAATTCTGAGAAGTCCTCAGTTTCCTGTTTCATTTGCTTAGAAAAATGGAATGGCAAGAGCAGGCAGTTGAATACTAGGAAGTCAGGTTCTAGAAAGTGATTCTGGCTAGACCACATAGATTAGAGAACGTAGGATTTTGTAGTAAGTCTTACAAGTGGGACTGGGCCCTGTAGCAAATATACCAATCATGGTAGATAAGGCTAAGTACAGGGGTTGGCAAAATTCACAGAGTCACAGATTTTGAGAGTTGAAAGGGACATCAAAGGTCATCTATTTCAACTCACACATGAAAGGGGTCCCCACTATAACACACCTGACAGATGATTATCTAGTCTCTGCTTACAGATCAAAGAGTGAGTTGTGCCTGTCAACATTTTACCCCCATACTCAGGGCAAAAGGGACTTGATTTATCCGGCCATGTGCAGCTTTATTAAAGTGTTGGCAGCTCAAAGTGTTGCAGAGGTAGACATATTCAAAGGCAACAAGCAGTGGCTCCTTTTTCACTTCAGGGAAATGTGAGGGACTGAGCCCCTTAGAGCCTATAAACTTCCATCTCAACTTTCTTTCTCCTTTCCAATGGCTAAAAACTTGTGAAATTGAATTATTTGGATGAAGCCTTTATTTCATAGGATTTACTGATGAACATCAAAAAGGAAAATAAAATAAAATTTGTGTAAAAGATTAAAGCTCTCTTGTGCTAATGAGAGCCATCTGTTTGTTCATTTTTTTGTAAATGTGCATTCGCTCAATAGGCAGAACAACAAGAAAAAAGAAAATAGAACAACTACAACCAAAAACTCACAACAAACCCAATTCAGACAAGCAGACTGACCTTGACTTTGCAAAATTGTCTGGAATACCAACTTTGCTTATGAAAACTGCAATCGGGAAATGGTCTAACAGATACCATTTCAGAGGCAGCTCTTGATGAATTAAGCTGCACTCTTACTCTACAGAGCAGGTCTTAGTAATTCTACCTAGTGTAGTCAAACAGATTTCATTTATACAAAGAGTTTATCCTCTTAAGTTCTCTAAGTACCTAAGTGACATAAATGTTTTTTAAGATATCTGTTTTGCTCTAAGGAAAAGGGCACAAGAAAGTAAGTGGAAAGGTGCCTTTCGGAGAAAATGTCATGTTGCAAAATTTGGGCTAATCGGCGGAGAGTCCAGATTCTGAATTACAGAATTTAGCAGGGAGTAGTCCTGGTATAAGAGCTCCCTCTATGTACATCTGCTACCTATCTATGATTTTGTAGAAAGTCCTTGAGAGTTGTCTGTGGTGCTGAAAGGTGATGACAACATTTCAGTTCTGGTCTTTCTGGTTCCCAATATTGTTCTTTCTAGGATGTCAGGCCTACTATGAACTGCAGGCCTAGTTTAGTATTATAACTTCTTCCATCTATTGAACTCCTGTAATGGAAACTTTCTCAATTTTTACAGGTGGTGGGCAATCCCTCTGTAATTTAGATTCCTATAGAATTTCCTGGGAGTATTGAGAAGTTAAGGACTTTGACCAAAGTCATACAGTTAATAAGTAGCAGAAGTGGGTTCTGAATTTCTGGTCTTCCTGCCTCCAAATCTAGTTATGTATTCAAATTCTTCCTCAGTTACTATTATTAATTTGGGATCCTATGTATAACATTTAATTAACAGATTCCTAGAGTAGGCTGACCTACTGCATATTCTAAATAAATGAAGTTGAATTTCATAAAGTTTTACTGAATTTTTATTAATTATATTACATAGAAACTTAATGCATGGATATAGCCACTAGTTTTTAGAAATTCCAAAGGAGATATATAAAGAGATGTATAGGGTCCAGGTAGGAGGAGTTGATAGACTCATTTTCTCTGCCCTGGTTAAATCTCACCTGGTGTGTTGTATTCAGTTCTGGGAATCACAGCTTAAGAAGAACATGGACAAATTAGATGAAAGCCCAAAGAAGAATAGACAGGAGATCAGTTGAAGGAACTAAGGATGCTAAAGCAGTGAAAGCTGGGGCATGGGTGAGGCGTGTAGTTCTTTTCAAGTATTTGATGAGCTATTATGTGAATGATCATAGGAATGTAGGATCATAGATTTAGAACTGGAAGGGACCTCTGAAGCCATTCATTCTAACCCCCTCATTCAACAGATGAGAACACCAAGAAGGTGTATTGAGTGACTTACCCAAAGTCACTTAAGTTAGTAAGTGGCAGAGACAAGATTCATTTTAAGGTACACTGACTTCAGATCCAATGTTCTTTTTATTGTACAGGGATGAGGGATTATAAAGCTGGGTCCCAGAGGCCAGAACAGTAAAAACTGGGAGAAATTGCTTAAACACAAATTTAAGGCTTTTGTCTCTCTGTCTCTGTCTCCATACACACACACATGCAAAGGCACACACACCACACACACACACACACACACACACACGCACACAGAGGTATATATATTTACATGTGCAAATTGCTTTCCAAAATGATTGTACTAATTTATACAATGATGTGTATATACATATATATGTATGTGTGTATATATATAATTTTATCTTAAATTTGACTTAATGTGTGTGTATATTTATATGCATTTGTATTTGCATATGTCCAAATTGCTTTCCAAAATGATTGTAATTTATATATATATATATATACATATATGGTTTATATGTATTATATATATTTTATACATACTTTATATGTACACATAATTTATATGATTTATATGTATTTAGAATTTTATCTTAATGTATGTATATATATATGAATATGTATATATCAACATACACACACATATATATATATACATATACATATATACATTATACATATGATTTCATCTTATAACTAGCAAATTGGCAAAGATGACAAAAGATAGGAATGGTCAACATGGAAGGGACCGTGGGAAGATAGGCACACTGGGGCATTGCCAGTAGAACTGTCCATAAGATTATCATTTTGGAAAGTAATATGTACAATTAAATAGACTAAAATGTCCATCACATTTCAACTGGAGATTTTACTACTAGAATTATATACCAAAGAAGCCCATTGATAAGAAGAAATTCCCCATATATTCAGATATTATAGTGGCATTTTTCTATTAAAAAAAAAGAAATGGAGACAAAGTAAATGTCTTTTGATTGGAGAATGGCTAAAAAAATTGTAGTACATGATGTAGTACATGATGTATTATGTTGCAAGAAATGATAAATATGTTGAGTAGAGAAGTGGAAATACTTATGAAATGATGCAAAGTGAAGTAAATTGAGTAAAGAAAACAATATTCAAGATCTCTACAACACAGTAAACATCCATGTAACAAGAAAAAATGAATGTGGCAAAATTATACAAGTATAACTATAAAAAAGAGAAGATACCTCTCCCTTAATCCTTTTGCAGAAGTGCAAAGCCCCTGGATGTGAAACATTGCACTTTATATTTTGATGATTTTTTTTCAGATTTTATATATTTTTCTTTCTTTGAAATTTTTTTTTTATTATCTGAGATGGCTCTTTCAGAAGGGAAGGGGGTAATACATGGAGAAAATTTAAGCAATGTAAAAATTGATCAATAGTGAATTTTTTAAAAAATCACATATAAGAGAAATCTTCCTAAAAATTAAGACTCCCCAACAATGGAATGAGCTGCCTTTAATATTAGAAGGCTCGTCCTCATTTGAGATCTTCATGAAAAGAATGAAAGATAATTTGCTAAGTATTCAGTAGAGGGAATTCTTTTTCAGACACAGGCTAAATTACCTGACCACAGAGGTCCCTTTCAACTATATAATTCTGTGATTCTGTGTGGTCATTTCCCTTTTTAATGTAAATAATCTTCCAGTTTTCTTAATAAATCTATATTGGGACAGCTAATAGAGACAGGGACCCAATTTGAGCCCTTATTAATTACTTCTGGCTCATATAAAACATGACCCCTTCCCCAATTTTACCATTTCTTTGAGAAAGCTACCATTATCAAAACTATTCTTTAGCTGATTTCCTTATCTGATGGATAATCTGTCGATTTCTTAAGGTAGGTGTCAGTTTGGGACTAAATCAAAAACTGGAGGAATCTTAGGTACGAAAATACTTTAGTGGCCACTTAGTTCAATGTCCCTTTTTCCCTCCCTTCCTCTCTCTCTCTCTCCTTGTCTCCATCTTTCCCTCCCTCTTCCTCTCCTCCTCCTCCTCCTCCTCTTCCTCCTCCTCCTCCTCCTCCTCCTCCTTCTTCTTCTTCCTCTCTCTCTCTCTCTCTCTCTCTCTCTCTCTCTCTCTCTGTCTCTCTCTCCCTACTCACCCACACACCCCACCCACAATTCACAGAACTAGAGATGGAGGGGATTGTGGAACCACACTTTTTTTGGCCAATGTACTTTTGTCTTATTAATGATCTTATAACTTGAATGTGATATTTCATGTGTCTTACCACGGAATCATAGTGAAAGGAAGGGGAATAAGATTTCATACAATACCTACTATGTACCAGGCACTTTGCTATGTTTAAAAAAAACCGAATACTTCACTATTATTCCCATTTTAGAGTTGAGAAAAACAAGGCAAACCAAAGTTAACTGGCCCAGGCTCAGGAAAAAAATCATTCCACGGTGGCCAAGACAAAATGAATCCCTGGATAATATAAACAGGCTGCTCCTAAAAATGGAGCCTGATGGACATCAGGCAGTCCATCACTGGATATGTACTCAAAAACTGGGAGGAGCTAATCTGAGGCAGCCAGGTGGCATAGTGAATAGAGTTCTGGGTTTGGAGTCTCTGGAGAACAAGAAAGGGAGTAATAGTCTTTCAGAATCTAGGGATAGAGTGAAGATCATGTAACACATAGAATTGGCTTTTAAATACATGGAAAAACCCCAATTAAGTCACTTTACCTCAATCCTTCAAATGATTCTCCTGTGTCATGTACTTAAGGTCCTTCATCATCTTGATTGTCCTTCTCTAGACACTCTCCTGCTTAGCAATATGATTCCTAAAAGTTACTTTCAAGAACCAATCACCAAAATGTGTCTTGACTAGGGAGAGTCAAGAGTGGTGGTGATTTCCCTACTCTAGGTTCTGAACTTCTATTAACAGAATCCCAAATACTAGTAGTTTATTTTTGGTAGGACTATTGAATCATTCGTTTTTGATAATTTTAGTACCTACTATGTGTTAGGCGTTATGTCCATTCAAGGAAATAGAAATGTAAAAATGAAAAGTTTTTTGCTCCCAAGAAGCACATATTAAAGTTTGGGGAAACAACGTGCTCATGGACAATTGAATACAAAGTACAGATTGAATAACTTCTGGGTGGTGGGCACTAACAGACATATTTTTTGTAGGAAGTGATATTTGAGCTGGATTTTTAGGGAAGCAAGAGTTTCAATGACATGAAAGTAAAAAGGGAGAAATTCCAGAAATTGAGGGCCGGTGGTACAATGGAAGAAGACAAAACTGAATATCATGTTGAGGGAAACAGTGAGAGCACCATTTTGACAAGAACATAGATTATATGATGCAAAGTAGTGGGTAAAACCTTTGAAAGGTGAGATAGAGCTAGACTGTATAAGATTTTAAAAGCCAAAAGTTAGTATTTCATCGTTGAGGCAAGAGGGAGCACTTCATTTAGCATTAGTTCATATAAGTCTCTCCAGGCCTCTCTGAAAGCACCCTGCTGATCGTTTCTTATAGTACCATAATATTCCATCACTTTCATAAACCATAACTTTTTTAGCCATTCCTCAACTGATGGGCATCCTCTCAGTTTCCAGTTCCTTTCCACTACAGAAAGAACGGTTACAAACATTTTTGCCCATGTATATTCCTTTCCCTTTTTTATGATCTCTTTGGGATACAGACCCAATAAAGATACTTCTGGTTCAAAGGGTATGCACATAATAGCCTTTTGGGCATAGTTCCAAATTGCTCTCCAGAAAAGTTGGATCAGGTTCATCACTCCACCAACAATGTATTAGTGTCCAAGGTTTCCCACATCCCCTCCAATATTCATTATTATCTTTTCCTGTCATCTTAGCCCATCTGAGAGAAATGTAATGGTATTTCAGAGCTGTCTTAATTTGCATTTCTCTGATCAATAATGACAGAGCATTTTTTTTTCATATGACTATAAATGGTTTTAATTTCTTCATCTGAATATTGTCTGTCCATATTCTTTGGACATTTATCAATTGGAGAATGGCTTGAATTCCTCTAAATTTCAGTCACTTCTCTATATATTTTAGAAATGAGGTCTTTATCAGAACCTTCGGCTATAATTTTTTTTCCTACTTTATCGCTTCCATTCTATTCTTGTTTGCATTGATTTTGTTTTGTTTGTACAAAAACTTTTTAACTTAATATAATCAAAATTATCCATTTTGCATCCCATAATGTACTATAGTTCTGCTTTGGTCACACATTCCTTCCTTCTCCACAGATCTGAGAGGCAGACTATCCTTTGTTCTTTTAATTTGCTTATAATGACACTTTTTATATCTAAATCATGAATTTATTTTGATCTTATCTTGGTATAGGGTGTTAGTTGTGGCTCAATGCCTAGTTTTTTCCATACTAATTTTCAATGTTCCCAACATTTTTTTGTCAAGTACTGACTTCTTATCCCAGAAGCTGGGGGTTTTGAGTCTATTAAACACTAAATTATTATAGTCATTGACTATTTTGTCCTGTGACCCTACTCTATTCCACTGATCCATTCCTCTGTTTCTTAGCCTGTACCAAATAATTTTGTTGACTGCTATTTTATAATATAGTTTTAGGTCTGGTACAGCTAAAGCACATTCATTTGCATTTATTTTATTGATGCCCTTGAAATTTTTGACTTTTTTTGTTTCAAATGAACTTTATCATTTTTTATAACTCTGTAAAATAATTTCTTGGGAGTTTGATTGATATGAAACTGAATAAGTAGATTAATTTAGGTAGTATTGTCATTTTATTATATTAGCTCGGCCGATCTATCAGCACTTGATATTTTTCCAGTTGGTTAGGATCTGATTTTGTGTGGAAAATGTTTTGTAATTGTGTTCATATAGTTCCTGGCTTTGCCTTGGCAGTTAGACTCCCAAATATTTTATATTATTACAGTTACTTTAAATGAAATTTTTCTTTGTATCACTTGTTGCTGGACTTTGTTGGTAACATTTGGAAATGCTGATGATTTATATGAATTTATTTTGTATCTTGCAACTTTGTTAAAGTTGTGGATAGTTTCTGGTATTTTTTAATTGGTTCTCAAGGATTCTCTAAGCATACCATCCTATCATTTACAAAGAGTGCAATTGGGTTTCCTCAATACCTACTCTAAGAATTCAAATTTCTCAATTAAATTCCATCTCTCTTGACTCAGGCCTGTATTCTAGTCTGTTAAGAGCAGGAACATGGGAGCACAGATTTGATAAGACATGGGGTTCTCCATCTTCTCCTACTCTCCTTGCTTATCTAGCTTTCAGCCTTGGCCCTTGCCCTAGCTAATCAGCATCTGTCCTTATGATTTCTCAGCTTAATCATTCACTTTCCTACCTCCTACAGAAAAGAGCATAGCAAGCCAAATAGGAAATTGCTTGGATTAAATATTCAAGACCTGAATGTGATCTACCACTCCTCCCTCCTTCCTCGTGCAATCTTATATTGCTGATGAGCCCAACTATGGATGTCAACTTCTTGCAGAAAGTTGATACACAGAAATTCACAAAGAGCAGTACTGGCAAACTGCCAATGAACTTGGCTTTAAAGTATGAATTTTATGGTTCAAGGAAGAGCAGATCTTTTTACTGCTTAGAACAAGGGACCTGGGGTTAGTCGGAGTCAGTACTATTACTGACTCACAGTAGGAGGTTGGGGAAACACTTAATCTCCCAGTTTACATTCTTGTGTACAGTGAAGATAATAATTCCAGCCTCTTAGGCCACTAAAGGGCTAAGTAGAGTGTTTGTAAATGATCCATTGAGCTTCATAGGTGAAAGGACAACTACATCCCATCAGAGTGCATTTATTTTTCCTTTAATATATTCTATATGCTTTAATGAAGAAACCTACTTAATTCCTTGGAGCCAGGGAAAGCCCTCTGCAGCTTCTGCTGGCATGTGAGAACTCACTGGGCTGATGAAATACCACTTGATTGACTGCCATGACAGGCACTGCGAATCTGCTCAATTCATCATCATTACACAAGCATCTGTGCTTAATCAGTGTGTGTTGAGCAACTGGGAAAATGGGCACTGTCTTTGGAGGCCCTATTTTTGGTTCTCATCTCGGTTTCCCGTCGTGAGGCAGCATGGGGTGGTGGGACAAAGGCTGGGGTAGAAATCACAAGAGCTTGGTTCTCTCCTGTCCTTTCAAACCTAGATATGCCAATTACTAGCTGTGTGACCTTGGACAGATCAAGGTAGATACTGCCTTAGCCTTCACATTATTGGGAAAATAAAGGTAATAATTCCTTTCTTGCCTTTTTATAGGATTATTGTAAGGCTTAATGAAGATAATGCATTCAAGATTTGGCAGACTTGTAAAAGGCTATAAAATGGGAGTCATTGTTACCTTTTTATTACAAATTGAGAATCTGAATATCAGTATTCTACAGCTTCTTTGTGTAATACCTGAAGGAAGTATGAGTGAACTGTATTGAATTTGGAGACAGAAAACCCAAATTTGAATTTTGAAATTTCAACTTCTCCTCCCTATGTGACCTTGCATAAGTCACTGGCCACTTCTGAACCTCAATTTCTTCATCTGTAAAATGGGAGCATGGATCTATCTGGCTTCTATGGATGCATCCAATTCTTACATTCTATGATCCTTTAATATTTTAACATAGCTCTTGTTCTATCTGCTCTGAAAGGGCAGGCACTTAGATTTCTATATTTAAACAAACTTATAACTCATTACTATTACCCTTCATTCAGTCTTTTGTCTTTATGTATTATTTACTTCTTGGCTGCTTATAAATACATCCAAATTTCCTCCATACTTAAAAAATATTCAGGAGACCTCACCACCCCTGATAGTTACCATCCTATATCTCTCTTCCCATTCTCAGGTAAGTCCCTCAAATAAATCATCTACATTTGGTGCCTCCTTTGTAAACACTCTGCAAACTGGCTTTCAGTTTCATTACTTGGTCAAAACTTTAAAGTACTTTGTATTCAGTTGCATGGCATGGGAGGCACTGGCAAAGGACCACTTAGAATGGAGTGACTTCAACAAAGAAAGGAACTGTGCTCTATGAGTGAAGCAGAATTGAAGTAGTTCAAAATAAATGTAAGATGTGCAAATTTGGAGACATTGTAACCCAGATGTTCTCATGGACTATTTGTACCCAACCTGTGGTAGAGCCTTCTGAACTGGTATTGGTCTGATCAACCAATCAGACACACTGTAACTGGATTCTAATATAGTAATGTCATTCTAGTTCTCTAAGAACTAAGGACAGCAACAAATTCTGCTCTCAGTCCTTTTCTTACTCATCATCCTTCTTGATACCTCTGCAGTATTGTTGACTTGAAGCCCTACTCCAAATTCTGGTAATGGTGCCACATAATGATATGTCTTTTGGATATTTCAAATAGATTCATCATAGGTATTTCAAACTCAACATGTTCAGAATAGAACTCATTATTTTTTATACTTAAACTCTCACTTCCTCCCAAAATTTTCTATTACTCTTATAGGCATTACTAAGTCACCCATCTTCATAAAGGTGGTATCATACTTGATATCTGGATGGCTAGGGGACACAGTGGATAGAGTGCCAGGCTAGAAATCAAGAAGATCTTCCTGAGATCAAATTTGACTTCAAACACATTTCAATTGTGTCATCCTGGGCGAGTCACTTAAACCTGTTGACCTAAGCTTCCTTATCCAAAAAATAAGCTAGAGAACGAAATGGCAAGTCACATGAAGAATCAGATATGGCTGAAAAACAACTAAATTGAATATCATACTTAACTCCTCACCCTTACTTACTACACATATCCATTAAGTTGCCAAACTTTGTGATGTATTTCTCCATGTCATTATCTCATGTATATATCCTTCTTTCCACTCAACCACCACCCTAATTCAAGAATTTATTACCTCTTGCCTAGATGATTATAGTAGCTTCCTAATTAGTCTTTTTGCCTCAAAACTCTCCCTACTCCAATGGATCTCTGCCATAGCTGCCAAAGTATTTTTCCCGAAGTGCAGCTCTAGCCACATCCTCCTCCTACTCAATAAATTATAGGGATCCCTCTTACCCCCAGGATCAAATATGAAGTCCTTTGTTATTTAAAATTGTGCAAAATCTGATGCAGTTTTACACTTGTAGTCTTACTCCATATTGCTCCTCTCCATAGAATAAAGTCCTTACCTTCCAGGGTTGTTGTGTGGATTAAATGAGAAAAATATGTCAAGAGCTTTGAAAATGTTATAGAAATGGGAATTGCCCAACTGATCTTGATTGTGCCTCACACACACCACTCAACTCCTGTCTGTGGGTCTTTTTGAGGGCTATTCCTTATGCCCAGAATTCTCTTCAGTTTCATTTCTGCCACTTGGAACCTGTAGTTTTTTTTTTTTTTTTTTAAGACTTTACTCCAAAGCTACCTTTTCCTCTTTCCCAATTCCCCCACCTTTACCTCTAAGATTACCTTGCATTTACTTTTCAAATACCTTGTCTATTTCTCTATATGTACATATTATCTTCCTCATTAAAAGGCTTTTTTTTTTCTTTGTCCAGAGTTTGGCACTATTTCTGGCACATGAAAGGTTTTAATAAAGATCTGTTAATTGGTTGATTTGTTAAGTACTTTTTTTTTTTTTTACATGCAAGGTGCTGGAACTAAAAGGGAAAAAAACAAAACAGTTTCTGTCCTTAAAAAGCTTAATTGTAGTAGAATTATATAACATGTTTGGTAGGAAGTAAATTCATAATAGACAGCATGTGCCAAAAGTCTTGGTATAGCTTTAAGTTATCACTCTATTCTCTCAAGCTCGTAAAGCTTGAACCCTGACACACTCTGTATACCAAATAGATTCAAAGACATTTTAGAGTGAGGACCTCTAAAAGTTGGGAGAATTGAGCAATAATAGCTCTTATAAAAGGTGGCCTTTGAGTTGTGGCTTACAGGGTGCTAGGAGTTCCAAGAGGTGGCAGTTATGGCTGTTGCTGTGGTTTGTCCTTTGTTCTTGAATGGGACCATGATATCATGTAGGCAATGACATGACATGCAAATGAATTGAATTTAAGTAGATTTACTGTGCAAAGTCACCTGCCTCACTTTCCCCTCTAGAACCATCTGGGTCCAAGATGACCAACTTGTGAACGTCTCATAGAGGTGAGAGAAGGAAGGCTGTCCTTGAGAGAACAACCAATGGGGTAGTTTGGCTAATGAATGGAGAATTATCATCCTGGAAATAGCCATTTCTATTTCTCCAGAATTAGTTTCCCCTCTCCTTTCTTGTCTTTTGAGATTCCCTGTATAAGGACAAGCAAGGAAAGATGTTACCTCATGGAGATAAAATCCCTAGCCTGAATCTCAACCATTGGCTATATTTTTCTAAGCCATTGCAAATTCTCTATCACATGGGCCCCAGGCTAAAAATGCTAGCTCCACAATCCATTTATATCCAGCTAGAGAGAAATATAACCACTTTTTGTCCCAGAAAGAATGGGTCATTCAAGGGAGGTGTAACGTCCCAAGTGCTGCTGTATACCCATAAAGTAGGGAGCTGGGAACTAGCATTGATTTGCAAGGCTGATCTGACTTCTGAATCAGAGCCTTTATTGACAGTTTGAATGATAGGGCTGATTATTTTCCCCTGTTCACAGTGGAACCTTATTTTGCATTGGTTATGCTTATATTGGATTAGAAGAAAATGTAGGGAGTGGAGATAATACCAGATTTTGTTTGTATACAGAGTAAGTGTGTGTAAGCTAGAATCCATGAGTTGAAATTTTGATTTTTCTACTCATGATCATGTGTGGCATTAGACAAGTTCTTTCCTTTTTACGGGCTTTAATTTCCCACTCTATATAAATGATTCTCAAAGTTTGGGGCAGAGAATCCTGGAAGTCTCTGAAACCATTTAGAGGGTCTACAAATTCAAAATCAGTTTTTATTTCTAATATGGTAAATATATATATAAATAACCTTCATAGACAAAAACTCTTTGGACAGATCCACAATAATTTTTAATAATATACAGAGATACTGAGGACAAAAGTTTGAGAAACACTGCTCTATTTCCTTGTCACCACCACCATTATCTTATCACTATAATATTATGTTAATCATCTATCATATTGTATTATATTGTGTATTGTACATATTATATCACATCACACTCTCACTATGTCATATAATGTAATAGTATATGGTATTTTATATGCTATGTTATATAATGTAATGCTATATTATATTTATATATTTAAATACAATATATTTTATATTGTATTTATATTTTATAATATATTACATTATATCCTATGATATTATCTAACATTGTCATATGATCTCATCAATCATGATAATAATTTAACATAGGTTATGAATTCCCCTCATAAACAACATGAGATTACAGGGCAAGAACCATTATCTGGAAGAATGTATCCTAATGTGCTGTGGACATATTCAATAATGCCATTTTCACTGATGCCTTCAAAGATTAGTTGGTTTTTAGAGATGGGGGTCTCTTTCTGATACTTAATTGATAGAGACTCTCTTACTTTTTCCTGCTCTGAAAAAATAATTTGGTTGCTCTTCCTCACTATTTTTTACCTTAAGGATTTCCTCTTTGTCTTTTCCCCTTGCATCAGGTGAC
This sequence comes from Sarcophilus harrisii, assembly GCF_902635505.1. Lineage (NCBI taxonomy): Eukaryota > Metazoa > Chordata > Mammalia > Dasyuromorphia > Dasyuridae > Sarcophilus > Sarcophilus harrisii. Next base: position 682,339,205 of record NC_045426.1, on the reverse strand, counting down.
ATTGAGAGACAAGAAAATCTTTTTTCCTCTTTACCAATTTACCACTTACCCACTCTCTTGGGATCAACTGTTAGCACCTTAAAATAGTAACACAAGGCATTTGTGAACTTGTTATTATATGTGGCCTGAGGGGAGGGCTCTAAGAAGGGAGATCACTCAAATGATTGTTCAGCAGTCCCCCAAAACTATCTTCTGGTGGTGATGGTGGCAGGAGGGGTGCAAACCACACTATAACTTTGGAAAGACCTGTATGTATATTTGTAGGAGCAAGTGATTGGAATATAATTTAGATTGTTGCTCTTATAACAATGTCAAATTTAATTTTCCTTTTTGGAGGGGCAGGATGCATGAAACTGACAGTCAGTTGAGTGATCTCTCTATTTCTATATCAGTTCAGGACAGTTACGCATACTTCTCCCTCTTTTTTGTTGTGACCAGAAAAAAAAGCTGTCCTATATCTAATAACCATATTATACCTTAAGTGTTTGTATAGAACAGGAGACTCTCTTACCCACATTTGGGGAAAGACAGATGCACTTATTTTGATGTCCTTACATAGGCTTTTCTCCATTATATAATGGATTTTTTCCTCATCTCTTGCTCTTAGAATCTAATTTTCTTTAAATTTCAGCTCAAAGGCCTTTTCATACATGAGTCCTTTCCTGAGCTCTCCCTAGAAACTAGTGTCTTCTCCCAAGTGTCTCACATTTATTTTGTATGAACTTATTTCCTTCTATGTTGTTTCCTTGTATAAACTCTAGGTTCTCTGAGGTCAAAGGCTTTTATTTCTTTTTATCTTTATATTTCTAGTGCCTCACAGTAAATGGCACATAGTATGTCCTTAACAAATGCTTAGTGATTGATGAATATATATATAAATATATATATATATACATATATATACACATATACACATACACATGCACACACATATATATGTATGTATATATGGGCTGGAGAAGAAAATGACAAACTACTCCATTATCTTTGCCAAGAAAACTCCAGATGAGGTCACTAAAAATAAACAGGACTGAAAAACAACTGAAGGACAAATTCCAGTAGGGGCAATGGGCTACAGAGAAATTGATGCTTTTGAAATCAAAGTCCTGGGATTAGACCCAGTGTATATAAAACCTAAACTTCAGGAGGTGCTTTGAACCAAACATATAAAACTGTCATCTGCATAATACTTTAAAATTTGCAGAGTGCTTAATGTACATCATCTGCATTTAAGTTGCATGACAATCCAGCCAGGTAGGAACTACAGGTATTTTCATTCTGATTTTAAAGAAGATTTAAGATTCAAAACCATTCTGATTTTAAAAAGAAAGAAACTGAGATTAAGTAATGATAAATGGATTGTTTGTCCATGGTCACATGACTTAGCAGCTATTCAAAGCAGGATTTGAACCCAGGTTTTCTCCCACACTAAATGGAGTAAGACTAGATGATCTTTAAGGTCATTTTTAAACTGTAAAGACTATTACTTTGTAAAAGAAAAAAATGAAAAATACCCCAAAAGGAATATTTCATCTCTTCCTCAGGGAACAATTTCAGTTAGAGAAAGGAAGCCCTTTCACAATGCATTGTTGTTCAGTCATTTCAGTCATGTCTGATTCTCTGTAACCCCATTCTTGGCAAAAAATGCTAGAGTGATTTGTCATTTTCTTTTCCAGCTCATTTTTCAGATGAGGAAACCGAGGCAAACAAGGTTAAGTGACTTACCCAGAATCATACAGCTGGCTTGAATCTGGATTTGAACTCTGGTCTTCTTGACACCAGGCTTGGAACTTTATCCACTGTACCACCTAGCATCCAACAGCACTGTAGATAAATGGAAGGGGTATGATATGGAGCTTATGTGGATTGTGAATGACAGATTTGGCCCCAGTACAACCATTTGAAGATAAACTCCTGCATATGCTGTGGTGACATTCCTCTAACAGGCAGCTTTGGATTGACAGGATGCCAGAGAATGTTCTGTCAGTAAGCTTGAATGATGATATGGTGGAAGACAAAAGTCAGAAAGAGAAGGGGGAGAGAGGAAGGGAGGGAGGAAGGGAGGAAAAGAAAGAAAGGAGGGAAGGATAGAGAGAGAGAAGGAGGATTGGAGGGAGGGAGACAGAGACAGAGGGAGGGAGAGAGGAAAGGAGAGGGGGATGAAATGACTTGCTTAGGGTCACAGAGTTTGTGTGATTAAATTTGAATTGAGGTCTTTCCTGACTTTATTTCCAATGATCCATCCATTGAGCTAGGACCTAGAAATAAATACAATTCCAAAGGTATGAGATGACTATGACAATATACTATGATATTGAGTTTTTTTTTAAAGAAACTTTGAAAAAATAAACCCCAAGCAACAGCAGCTGAGAAACATGGGCCTTGAGAAATTAAGTTTCTGGTTTATGGCAGCCTTTTTTGTAGTGGCAAGAAATTGGAAATTGAGTGAATGCCCATCAGTTGGAGAATGGCTGAATAAGTTATGGTATATGAAGGTTATGAAATATTATTTTTCTATAAGAAACGATCAGCAAGATGATTTTAGAGAGACCTGGAGAAACTTACATGAACAGATGCTGAGTAAAGTGAGTAGAACCAAGAGAACATTGTATATAAGAACAAGAAGATTATGTGATGATCAATTCTGATGGTCGTGTCTCTTTTCAACAATGGGGTGATTCAGGTCAGTTCCAATGATCTTGTGGTGGAGAGAGCCATCTGCATCCAGAGAGAGGACTGTGGGGATTGAGTGTGGATCACAACATAGTATTTTAATCTTTGTTGTTTGTTTGCAAGTGTTTTCCTTCTTTTTTGATCTGATTTTTCTTGTACAGCATGATAAATGTGAAAATATGTTTTAAAAATTTTTTTTAAATTGCACATGTTTAACCTATATTGAATTATTTGCTGTTTAGGGAACAGGGGAAATGGGAAGGGAGGGAGAAAATATAGAATGCAAGTTTTTGCAAGGGTGAATTTTGAAAAGTATCTTTGCATATATTTTGAAAAATAAAAAGATATCATAAAACAAACCAAGCAAAAAAAATAAGAAATTAACTTTCTAGAACAGTTCCAGGTCTAGAAGCCCTAAGACCCAGGCCCACTCCAGTGCTCTCTACTCTGGCCCCAGCATGTCTAGCCCAATGCCTTTCTTTGCCTCTCCTGTAGAGGAGCCAAACTCCTAGAAAAATACAGAGCCTCTTTGTAGAAAGAGGAAGAACATAGAGTGCTGCAAAACAGGTAACAGCAATGCGAGAAGGTAAAGAAGTTTCCATAGCATCAGGCAGATTCTTCCCCAAACCTAGATCCAGCCCAGCAGCACTGTCCAGCATCACCTACTGGCCTGGAGGATACAATTCAACTAATACTATCTCCTGACTGCCATTCTTCCATCTCCTCCACCCTCCCATCACATCTTAGAGGAAGAGGAGCTGAACTGATCTAGTACCTGTGTCTACCACTAACTCTGAGATGTAGTATCTTTCCCCAGCCAATATCTGCTCCCTGGCCCTACAACAAGCTGGTAAGAGTGACTAAGACTCTATACTCCTGGCCTATGTTCAGCAAAAAGCACTTGGAGACTGTGAATGTCATTATATTTCTACCCACTACTACTTCTAAGGCACATAGTAGGTATTTAATAAATTATATTTATTAAATATTTATATTGAATATTTAAAATATATTTTTAAATATACAATTCCTTTGTATAGTAGATTTGGACTTTTACATGTAATTATCTTTTTAAATTATATTATGTAATGGAAATGCTTGTTTTATTCCATAAACTAACAATAATATATATTATATATGTGTGTGTGTATGTATATATATATATATATATATATATATGTATATATATATATATAATACTTTATTATGAGAACATTGTATACAGGAACAATAAAATTATGTGATGATCAACTATGATGGACTTGGATCTTCCCAACAATGTGATAATTCAAGGAGTTCCAATAGAGTTGGGATAGAAAATGCCTTCTTCATCCATAATGAGAACTTTGGAGACCAAATGTGGACTGAAGCTTAGTATTTTAACATGTTTTTGTTATCTTTTTTTTCTTTGCTCAAGGTTTTTTCTCTTTTTTTCTTGTATAACCTGATAAATATAGAAATATTTTAAGAGAATTGCACATATTTAATATATACATATAAGTGTGCTTGCTGTCTTGAAGATAAGGGAGGGAAGGAGAAAAATATGGAATACAAAGTCATAAAATGAATGTTGAAAATTATTTTTACATGTATTTAAAAAAATAAAATACTATTGAAAATTAAAAGAAAGAAAAAAATGTGCATGGTTAGATAATGGATCAGATGTTATTTCCCTCTCTCTTCAATATTGACCTTACAGTTAGCCAGTTTAGTATACCATGTTCTATTCTGGAATCCTTTATCCCCTTGTCTGACGACTCTTGCTGAAACAAATGTTTGGATTATTCCCTCTACTTCCTATACTCCCATCCAAATGCTATTGTAAGGAGCTATGATGTCTGACCACTGTGCAGATGCGATAGAATAGAAATTCATGAATTCAACCGAATTATCACTGCAGCAAGATAATGTCTTTATGTCTCCTGAATTCTCTATATCACTTCCAGACCTACTCCTTTCTCCTCAAACTTCCCATACCTCCACCCTTCTTAGCTGATTACATTCTGATTGAGAACATTGAGGTTATTTGACTTGAGCTTCCCCTTCACACTTCTTTATCTTTTACTCCTCTTGAACAACATTCTCCTTTCTCTTCTCTTTAGCCCCATTCTTTGAGATTGAGGTGGCCTTTCTTCTTATTAATTTTTCTACATCTAGCTTTGATCCCATTTCTTTCCATTTTCTCTAGCATAATAATAATGGCATATCACCCCATCTTTCTAATTTTTAATCTCTCCCCATTCACTGTTTCCAGTCCTGCTGCCTTCAAAGGTGCCAATTTGTTCCTCATATTTAATATTTTTGCTAGACCCTAATATTCCTATAAGCATTGTCATATTCCTCACTTTCTCAGCCAAACTCCTAGGAAAATATTTCTACATTCCCATTTGTTTTGAATGACCACACCTGGGTTGGTGATTTAAAAATGTATGTATCCAATTTCATTCTCTTCCCTGAACTTAAATCTTGCATCACTAATTGCCTTTGGGATATTTTAAACTATAATTCTCAGAGATATTTTCCCCTCTAGCCATTCTTTTTCTTCCAATCTTTGCAACTAAATCAAAGACATCATCATCTTTTCATTCCAAGAATTTTGTAACTTTGGTGATAATCTCTAACACCTCACATATTTAATCAGCTACCAAATCTTGCCATTTCTCTAATCATAATAGGGCTTCCATTCTCTTGCACAGATTAGTGCAATAGCTTCTTAATTGGTCTCCCTATTTCAAATAACTGCCAAAGCGATTTTCTTAAGTGAAAATCTGATCATGTCAAGCCCCCACTCAATAAACATGATTCTTTTCCCTCCTCCCCCATTGATTCTGAATCAATACAAATTCCTCATTCGGCTTTTAAAACTTTTCACAACCACATTCTATCCTCTTTCCAGCCTTATCACACTATCTTTGCAATCCAATGTGGCCTTCTCTCTATTTTAGAAATCCCCATCTTGATATTTTTGCACAAGTTGTCCCCAAGCCCAAAATATATTCCCTTCTCATTTCTCCTCATAGATTCCCTCTTCCTTCAACATGAAGACATTTCTCAACTCACTCACCTGCTAGTGCCCTTTTTCTACAACTACAATGCATTTAACTAAGGTGTATGAATTCTATATTCACATAGGTACTTGTCATTTTATTATTAACATCTCTGAAGGCAATGGACAAAGTTATTCATGGTAGTGTGAGAAAGCATGATTTAGAAGATTAAGCTCAGATTGCAGAGGTCTGGATTTCAATCTTGCCTCAGAAACTATATTTATTGACTCATGACCAATTGTGTTCTGAATTTCCTTAATTCGGTTCAGTTCAATTACTATTTATTTAGCGCCTACTATATGTCAGGTATTATTATAAACATTTTAGGTAAAGAAAGCACTTTGAAAATCAAAATGTGATTGATTATTTTGAAGCCAAAGACCTGTGGTAGGATAGAAAGAATGAGTTCTGGGGAGGCAGAAAAACTCACTCTAAATTCCATTTCTGCTGGCTTACTTATTGTATGACCTAAAGTCATTTTAATTCTCTAGAGTCTCAACCTCCTTATTTATAAAAGGAAGGATGAGAGATTTAAATTGGGAGGAATATTATACATCCCCTAATCCACCCACCTCTGTTTTTCAATTCAATTGTTTTTCAGTTCTGTCTAACTCTTTGTGACCCCATTTGGGGTTTTCTTGGTGGATATACTAGAATGGTTTGCAATTTCCTTTTCCAGTTCATTTTCCACATGAGAAAATTTAGCCAAATACGATTAAGTGATTTGTCCAGAGCTGCACAGTTCATAAGTGTCTAAGAGCAGATTTGAACTCAGGAAGATAAGTCTTTCTGATTTCAGGCCTGGGGCTGTATCTACTATAGCTCCACCTGGCTGCTCCGATCACTCACCCAAAATCATACTCATGGTATTAAAATGTCAGCTTCTTGTGACCTTGTCTTTAATTCTTCTTCTTTGTACTTCTATCATTTAGCGTAGTTCCTGACACTGAGCGTGTGGCTAATAAAACGTTTGTTTGATTGCTAGTGACAAAGGAGAGATGCTCATTCAGGACTGACTCCAAAGCCAGATCTACTTGTTATGGTCCTTCTACTTAAAGCATAATTATTGGATCACAGATTAATGGTCAGAAAGAATTTTAGAGACCATTGAAAACAGTTCCTTCTTTTTATAACTGAAGAAGCTGAAGCTCAAAGAACTAAGTAATTTACCCCAGATCTCATAGCTAATAAGTATCTGAGGCAATATTTAAACATCTTTCTGGACTCTAAGTCTTCAAGTTTATATATTAGCTGCCAATCCTATGATCTATACGAGAGGTGCTTAAATAAGTGAAGGCATTCCATTATCAGTGAGGTAGGCCCCTGTATGGGTAGCTGAAGCTGTTTATTAGGGTTGGTAATGCAACTGCCATTTTTGCCAGTCATTTCAGATTTTTATTTGGCATTTTAAGCAAGTCTGTGGGAATCTAGGCATTTGAGTATGGGTTAGGAGATTGTGTTGCCTAAGTAGGATATTTTAAATAGATAACAAGAAGCAAGGAGATCTCTCTACACTGGCTGCCATTTTAATCCCAGGCTCCATGTGGACTCAGCAGGGAGTCGGAGTGTTCTGCCAGGCTCCCGGCCCCAGGAGCGCTGCCTCTGTTTTAGTGTAATTGCACAATAAGAGATGGGCATTATTTTTTATACCTCTTTTATGCTGAGTTACATAAGTTACATAAGCGAAAGCCCCGTGCCCATTGCCAGAGTGGAGCACCAAACAGCCGGTGACAATTCTGGGTAGCATTTCCATTCAAAGCAAAGTTCTTGAAATGGAAAACTGAACCCAGTCAGTATGCCCATCTGTCATGGTCTTTGTCATTTGGGTATGGGTAGAACTATCAAACACCTAATGCCATCTTGTAGTGTAATGGGAGGCCAGAGAATCATGGGATCAAAGAATTATAGTCGTTTGGTACCTATAAGAGACCAGAAAATCCAAACTCCTCAAAGAAATTAAATCCCAGGTAAATTAGAGTAGTAAATGAGTAAATTGTAGTAATTTTATTAATATGGTAAATGTAATAAATTGGATAAATTGGTGACCTCCCTCTTATCAAAGCACTAGTAATTGTTTGGTATCCGATTTCAATTTCTCAATTTTCTCATCTGGTTTCAATTGCCTAGTTTCTACTTGACAGAATAAGAAGTTTCTTTCAGGCTAAGCTCCTCACCTCATCACCACGATTCCAACTCCAGCTTTGATGACATTACTTCCCTCAGCCTTTCTCCTTTCAGATTGGAGGCTTGGAAATTAAAATACCAAATTCCTCTTAATATCTTCCTTTGCAGAGAATAGACAATGAATTGCCCTCGACATTCACTGCTCTTCCTGCTTTCAAATCTGCAAAATGAGATTCCCCTATGCACCGGGTACCCTTGGAGTTCTGCCCCTTCTTTCCTGTCTCATTCTCCATGTTGTCTTACTGAATTGTAAAATCCTTGAGGCCAGGGATGGTCTTTCTTATTATTAATTGTATTCCTAGTGTCTTAGCACTTAGTAGGTGCTTATTAAATGTTTATTGGATTTTAGATCTGTACAAGATAAGCTTGGATTCAATGACCTCTAAGATCCCTCTAACTATAAATCTACTTTCCTATGATATGATCTTATAGGTACCCTTGAAGTAATCATTAGCTTTTCTAGAAGGATTGTTTTCAGGAAATAATAGTTTGTTACATTTTTATTTGTTTGTTTCAGTGTGCAGTCTTGGGACTAAATATGTACTTCAATTTTAGATCCTGTTTCAGAATTTTCTCAGAGGGCTAGAAGTTGCTATCACACTTCATAATGAAAAAACAAACATTTTCTTTTTCCTTGTCAGTAAAATGTGGGCTCTCAATTATTTTCCTGGTAATAAGAATGGGTTACTTGAAATTATCCAAACCTTTTCATTAAGACCCTTGTCATATAGCTGAAGCACAGAGTTTGATAAAAGCATTGAAGGATAGGACCTCAGGAGTCACTCATTTTCCAAAGTTCAAATCCATCCTCAGACACTTACTAGCCATGTGACTTTATGCAAGTCACTTAACCCTGTTTGCCTCAGTTTCCTAATCTGTAAAATAAGCTGGCTAAGAGGAAAATGACTGATTAACAAAAAGTTACTGGGAAACAATATGGTTCTCCAAGAGAAGCCAATTCTCAGAATGGATTAAGATTTTGGTCTCTTGCCAACTAAATTAAACACATCTGTTATGATTTTCTTTTCAAAGATGTGGAGAACACAGTAAGAAAGAAAGAACATGAGATCTGGGGCTAGAAAATGGAGGTTCAATTCTGCTACTTGTTGGTGATTTTGGGTAAATTACTTTTTCAAGTAGCGTTCTAGATTAGGGGAAGCCTCCAATCTCCATCATCCACTGAGACTATTCCTCATCTACCCTAATAAATAATCTCTTGTATATACTTTAACATATTTAACATGTATTGATCTACCTGCCATCTGGGGGAGGGCTGGAGGGAAGGAGGGGAAAAATTGGAATAAAAGGTTTTGCAATTGTCAGTTCTGAAAAATTACCCATGCTTATATGTTGTAAATAAAAAGCTATAATAAAAAAAGAAATAATCTGTTGTGAATCAGAAATCCTTGGATCTTTAGTCATATATACTTCAAATTTTTTTTTTGTTAGAGAACCTTAACACAGACCATGAGCATGTATGGTCATACATAGCTATATAAGTGATCAAAGAGAAGTGATATAAGGATACTTTTAAGATCTCTTTGGAGAACCTTTGGAATTGATTGTGACATGAGAAAAATTGGCACAGTACCATTCTACATGGCAAGCATCAAAGAAGCCACTGTGCTTTATGAATAAAGCAGAATTATATGGTTCAAAAGAAACGTGAGATGTACAAATTTAGTGACTCTCCCTCCAAATGCTCATATGATCTTTCTGTGCCCAACCTCTGGTAGAGCCTTTTTACTTCATATTGATCTGGTCAGTCATAGCTTGGACATAATATACCTTGACTCCAACATAGTGATATCATTTTCATCCTCTTCTAGAACAAAGAACAATAACCAACCAACCAAGAGTCTTTACTCAGTAGTATTAGCAATTTAATTTAATTTGAACCAGGGAAGTGTAAGAACTATGTCATGAGCTACTAAGTGAACAACATAGTTCCAAATCTTTAAAAAAAAGTCTTCTATGAATACAAATAATGTTAACTATGATCTCCAATATGAAAAATAATTATTTGTGGGAAGAAGATAACCTGAAAAAATGAACTGCTACCTCTCATAGGCCAATTGGAGACTGAACATGGGGCCAAATGCACTTTTCAAGATCTTGCTGGAAGAACAAAAGTAATATTCCATAAATGGGAAAAATAAGAGCAAATATTTCAAAAGAATTTACAGTCTCATCTATTGCTTTTGGTCATACTAGATCTTATGTTTACATAGGCTCTTCTTTTTCTCCCCTAAGGATAAGATAAAGCTTAGTTAGAATAGAAATTCTTCAGTAGACGAATTCTACTTGGAATTATTAAAAGCACAGAAACTGCTCTCTCAATCTAGTACAAATGACTTTTCAAGGATCAAGCACCAAGAGAGTTCTATTCCATTTTAAAATGAAAAATCACCCCACCTAATCTCATGACACATTCCTCTCCTCTCAAGGTAGGTAGATGCAGGTGTGAGGGGCATGGGTCTTCAATATTCTCTAGTTTCCTTTATAATTCATCTCAGATACCATCTTCTACATAAATTTATTCTCACGCCCCTGATGCTAGCACCTCTCCTTCCAAAATTTCATAAATGTCCAATTTTTTGCTACTGAAATAGAATGTAAGCTTCTTGAGAAAGGGAATCCCCCCTCCCAGCACCTAACCCAGTGCTTACCACAAAGTAGATGTTCAATAACTGAATGTTGATTTATTCTTTTAGCATACTCATCTATATATATTCTCTAACTGAGAATAGCAATCATCAAATCTGACATCTTAAGGAATAATGGGAAGCTAAAGATACCTCAATATCAACCTCACCTTCCTGGCTTCAGTGCATCAAATTAGGATCATTGGGTTTAATGATATCTAAGGTCCCTCTAAAGAGAAGATTACACACACACACACACACACACACACACACACACACATGATTTAAAGCTATAAATAAAAGGTGGTCCTATTTACTTAATGGACACAGACATGGTAATTTTCCCAAAGTCCTAAGAGGAAAATAGATAAGTAAGCATTAAGTAGACCCAGAATTGGAATATCATGCTTTATTTCCCTAAAGTCACACTTTATGCACTCTACTACTTGACAGGAAACCTTCCCTGATGTCCCAAGTAGGAAATAATAGTAAACATAATAATAATTAATATTAAACTTTGTCTACAGTGGTTTCTCTGAGTCTCAAAACAGCTTAGTCAGGTAACTACAGGTAATATTCCCCTCATCTTAGAAATGAGACTGAAAATTTTGTGCAACTGGGCCTCATTTAAATCTAATTCATGAACAAGTCAAGACATTATCTATTGTGATGTCCTTGGTGGTCTTTTTTGAAAATTAGGAGTGAACTACAGAAATGAGGACACTTCTCAAGCTTGTTTTTGTTCAATTGTTTTTTCCATCATGTCTGACTCTTCATTACACTATCTAAGGTTTTGCTGGTAGAGATAACGGATTTTTGCTATTTCCTTCTCCATCTTACTTTACAGATAAAGAAACTGAGGCAAACAGGGTTAAATGACTTTTTTTGTAACCTTATTTGGGGTTTTCCATCAGAGATACTGGAATAGTGTTCCATTTCCTTCTCTAATTCATTTTTCAAATAAGAAAACTGAGGCAAATAGAGTGAAGTGACTTGCCTCACTAATATCTCAGACTAGATTTAAACTTGGGAACATAAGTCTTCTTGACTCTAGGCCACACATTCTATTTACTGTACTATCAAGAAAAGATAAAATGATTCCAATATATATATATACATATATATATATATATATATATATATATATATATATATATATATATAAAATGAGTTTCAGAAGTCTGATTTAAGTCCAGGAATCAATCTCAAGTTCAAATCCAAGTTTGGCACTCTTTTCACTGAATTCTGCTGTCTTCAATAATAGCTCCCTCTCTTAGATCTCAGAAGAAGCATTATGCTGTTCTTCACTTTCCTATCACTTGATATTTTGTGTTATGGTCCAATGTATCATCATGTCATCCTACTAGATTTTAAGATTCATGAAGGCAAGAATGCTACTTCCCTAATTTTTCACTCTCTAGCACCCAAAACTGTACTCTGAATAATGGAAGTACTTGTATTGTAAATCAGAAAATCAAATCCAAACAATGCATTTTATCTACTAGACTTTGAACTTGGGGTCAAATGTTGCTTCTGTGTTTATTGAGTAAATTTTTAATCTCTCTGAGCTACAATGTCCTCATAAATCTTATTGCAATTAAAGCTTTAATAACTGAAAATTTTTAAGCTTTAATCACTTAAAACTCCACCAAGACCTTGAATATCTTTTTTAATTATAGCATTTTATTTACAAGATATATGCAAGGGCAATTTTTCAGCATTGACAATTGCAAGACCTTTTATTCTAACTTTTCCCCTCCTTCCTCCCACTCCTTGCCCCAGATAGTAGGTTGACCAATACATGTTAAATATGTTGAAGTATAAGTTAAATACAATATATGTATACATGAAAGACCTTGAATATCTTTATATCTGCTCTATCAAAGGATAGTGGACAACAAAATGTTATTGGTAGAATCAAGCGAGAAAATAGTTTGCAAACTTTAAAATGCTAGTTGTTCATCCTTCCTTTTTGAAGAAAACAAATGACATCACAGGATAATGTCTTGACTTAAGCATGAATTGGATTTAATGAAGCAGAGCTGCACAAAGTCATCAGTCTCATTCTCTTTTCTAGTCACTGAAATCTGGTAACAGAAATGAGAATCACAACAATTAGTGATGGTTCAGGATGCAGGGGATAGCCATGGCTTCTTTGATAACCATGGAATCTTTGATTTCTGACCAAGTTGTAAGTATTCCACAGCACCTGGTTCAGGTGTCTTCATGGTCATTGAAACAAACTGGATAATTCTTCTTTTCTGAGGGGGAAGTCTTAACACTGTTGCTCATCAATGTCTTTGAAGCCTATTACCCTCAACCAGATTTAGCCCATTTACTAATTATTTTTTTTTTTTACCAGGATTTGGTCTTTTTTGCATGTTATAGGTTCTTGAAGCTACAGGTAAGACATCAAAGGTGCATGAGTAGCCTTGAAAAGGGTTTAGGCAAACCCTCAAACTGGAGGTGTTAGCCCTCCCTGAACACTTCATACACTCCAACATATTATCTAAATATGCTTGAATGTTATTATCGCAGATTCTCATCTTTACTTTGTGGAGCTCACATAAGAACGGTCTGGGGACAGATTGCTAGCTTGGTACTATCCATTTCTGCTAAATTTTCTCTAGAGCACAGATGGATAAAATGACTGCTTCCTGTAGTTAAATAAAATTTTGGGGATAGAAGCTCATCATCTAGAGGTTCACTGAAAAACATCTTTGGGATAGTTCCTATAGAGGACAGAATAAAAAGATTAAAAAAGCAATCAAGCAAGCATGGAAGCATCTATTAAGCATCCACTATGTGTTGAGAATTTAGCTGAATAGAAAGGGCAAAATCAAAATAATGCTCAAAATTAATTGGCTTCCATTCTAAAAAGTGAGATAATTGGTAGTCTTACATGTGCGTATATGCACACATACATGATACATTATATAGACATGCATGTATGTATATGTGTATTTACACATGCATGTATACACATGCCTGTATGTATATAAAATATATATACATACACATTTGTATATGTATGTATATCTATATAACACATCATTATCTATAAAACACAGATACTCAGATAATGCAGATACAAGAGAAAATTGAAGGAAGGAGTGGAAAAAACTCATTATTTTGAATTTGAATTCCAAGTCAGTGAAAGACTTTTTTTTGTTCAAAATTTTTACAACTCAAGACAATGAAACATTGACATATAGAGAAGGGAAACTTCTCCTTTTGAGGTCAAAACAGCCATTGAGCCATTTCCTACAGGAATTACACCTTATTCCCACATGACTTTGATTTTTTGGCCAGTTCTTTATATTTTGAAAGCTTCTGAGTGGGCCAAAGAGCTACCCTGTCCTGCTTCCTTCCTCTCCCTACAGGGAAGAAGGGAACTCATTCTGCATGCAACTGATTTCATTTTAAAATCCCCTTAGTCTGCATAGTCTCATGGCTTTCTCAAGAATAAAAGAAAGGTCTTTATCACTGCCTTCCCCCTGGGACTGCGGTTCTAGGGAAAAATCTTCATTTTCCCCACCATACACTGGTTGCTGGACTTAACTGTATTCTTCACTGTATTGTATGTGTTGCATTATTCATACTTACCTACCCATGAACAAAGAAAACTTTAAAATTTAAAAAGAAAACATCATCAACCCCACAGACCATAAAACACATAAGGCGACATTATGCCTAAAAGTTCTGAAGTCAGATCTCAGTGGTTGTCACAGAGAAATTAAAGTCCCTTCCCTATTTTTATATAAGAAAAGCACCTTAGTGTATGTTGCAGCCACTGTGAATGTCTCAGTGAAGAGCAAAATGTGCTGCAGACTATCAAAAAAAGTTTTCATTCCATGGAACTTGTAGTTTAGGAGTGTTTGCTATGACAATAGCTATTAAGAAGCAGTTCTTAAATTTGCATGTATCAGGTTATGTTCAGATGATTCCAAGCCACAAGTTTGTTTGTGATGATGATCTCTTGGATAGTTAGATGATACAGCAGATACTGTGCCAGGTTTGGAGTCAGGGAGACCTTTGTTCAAATCTGGGACAGTTCCAGTGACAGATGAAGGGATCAATCAAGGATGCGAGAAAACATGGATGAATTTATTAAGCATCACTATGTGCTGAGAAGCTTAGACATTTCTTAGCTGTGTGACTACGGGCATGTCAATTCACCCACTTTGCCTCAGTTTCCTCATCTGTAAAATGAGCTGGAGAAGGAAATGACAAAACACTCCAGTATCTCTGCCAAGAAAACCCCAATGGGATCACAAAGAGTCAGACCTGACTGAAAAATCACTGAAGTGTTGTTCTTTTTTCAGTAAAGCTGCTTTGTTGATTTTCTAGGATATTTCAAAATTTGTAACACAAGGATTTATTATATGTTAAATGATGATGGATAATATGCTTCTGTTACTTAATTCTAGTTACCAGGTGATATCTTTGTAGATGCCTTTTTTTTTTCCCAACCAGAACAAAAAGGGTATCCTTAAGAAACTAAAACTTATTGCATTGATCAATAAGTTTTAGTTTCTTAAGGATACCCTTTTTGTCATTTCTGATAGCAATTCTTATCATTGACATTTTCATTAATATGAGTATGAGCTCATTCTTTTCATCTTTTTTGATGATAGATAGAAACAATCTTGGGATGAGTCCTGCTCTAATTCTTTTATAGTTAAGGCTTTAGAGGCAAGCTTGGTATAATGAATATTGAACTAGTTTCAGATTCAGGAAGACATGGCTTCAGAGTCCAGGCTGTGAAACATTCTGACTTGTGATTTTAGGCAAGTTACTTAAATGTGCAACAGTTTTCTAAAATTATACGTTTCATAGAAAGTGCTAGCCCACATTGGTTAGAGTGAATAGAAATTGATTTATGTCAGGCACTGTGCTAAATACTAGGGATGCAAAGAGAGAGTTCCTGCCCTCAAGGAGTTCACAATCAAGTGGAGGAAGACAATATATTAAAAGAAGTTAAAAGGAATAGGGGAATAAGGTTACTAGATGGGGAATGAGAGTTTCAGAATTGAATTCATATTGCAGAATAATGAGTTTCTGAAGATCATGAAATGCAGAGAAGTTGCTATATGGGAAATGATGAGGTGAATTCTTGGGGTGCTCTCTTTAAATGGTAGAAAATCTGGGAGGAGGAGCTGCCTACTATTCATCCTTTCTAATTAAAAGATGGTATGACTTCAGGAGCAGGGAGTGCTGAGGAGATGGAAGCATCAGAGTTGATGATCAGAGAACGATGAGTTCTCTTCATCAATGAAATGACAAGTCTAATCCATATCCATATTTAAAGTTCTATAGACCATTTCAGAGCCTTGATTTCATCTGAATAAAAGTTTTCCAATATAAGCTGATTTTTTTTGATATCTACTGTAAAAAACAAGAATCATAGGAATATTGTTATCTTTTGCTGGTCCCACATGGTATATCTTATGTCTTTAAAGTTTATGAAATGGTTAACATTATTCCTTTTTAACCTCACAAATCCTTCTGTGAGATGGAAATTCTAGGAGTTATTATCCTCATTTTCAAAACACTTATTTTATCCAAAGTCACATGGCAAGTAATGGTCAGAGGTGACATTTGAACTCATTTCTTCCAGAATCTGCACTGTGTTGCTTCCCTTTGAAGGCTGTGTATAAATTGGCCTGATGCCAACTCCCCTCCCAGGAGAATAACCAGTGCTAATTCTCTCAAATGAAGGGCCAATGGTAACTCCTACCTCTGGTACGTGGAGTTAGTGCTCTATCTGTGTCTATCACCTTGTATCTAGTCGGCACCTCATAAATGGCTCTCAAATTCAATCAGATTATTGGATCTTCCCTTAATTTACTGAATCCACAGAGAATGGGAATCACTAGCTTAAAAGCCATGCTCCTTCTCCTTTTTTCTTATATCCTTCATGTATTTCTAGAAACTTCTATTTCTAGCCCATTTAGGCAGGCATAGAAGCCAAATAAATGAGCCCAGCCTTGGTTTGACAAGCTTTCCCTAAGTTGCATTAGAGTGTCAAGCACCAGGGCCACTGCCATCAGCTTTGCCTTGACCATTTGTCATCTTCTCAGAATTAATTAGAGCTCTTTCAACTGAGGCTTTTACTCTAGGGGAAAAAAATAAGCCTATTATGTTCCATTCCATATTTATTGTAGTGTGACTTTCTCTTCTTCCCCTCTCACATCGTGCCCAGAGGGTGCAGTGTCTGAGGCTTTGTGTGCACATTTCCCATCTTTGTTTCTGGGGAATTGTCAAAATCCATTTTTTCCTCACTAAAGTTTCAGCCCTTCGTTATCTTCTATTATTTCAGCACATGCATCAAAAAAAAATTAGGTGAACACTGTCCTTGACTGAACACAGCACATTAATTATGATTTGGGTAAATGCCAGGGGTTCTTAAGGTGTTTTAAAGAATCACTGGTTTCCATTAGAAGTGTAAAAAGATATAAAAAAGGAGCAAGGGGGAATCTGTATATATTGGGATTTTAGAACTAGGAAGCTGTTAATATTATAACAGCTTCACTTATCCATATCCTGATAGAATGTAAGTTCCTTGAGGTAAGGAACATTAATTTTTGTGTTTGAATCCCTAGTACCTGACATATACTTGTAGTTGTACCTAACTCTTCATGATCCCATATGGAATTTTCTTAGCAAAGATATTGGAGTGGTTTACCATTTCCTTCCCCAGTTCATTTTTCAGATGAGGGAACTGAGGCCAACTGGATCAAATGATTTGTCCAGTGTCATACAGGCAATGGGTGTCTGAGGATGGATTTGAACTCATCTTCCTAACTTCAGGACCAGTGCTCTGTGCATTATTGGTATCACTTAGCTGCCTAATACATAGCAGGTACTGGATAAATGATCACTGATGTTTCATCAGTTAGCTAGAAGTAGAAAATCAGCTATTTCAATATTTCTTTTTTACATATAAGAAAATTGATCCTAGAGAGGGAATGTCACATAGAAAGTAGTAAATTTGTATGAGAAGCCAGGTTCTCTGACTTCAGATCCAATCATGATTTGAATGTAGATTCAGTGAAAAGCCCAGCAAAAATCCAAGTGTGAACCTTGTGTGATTGGGAGCTTTGATGCAGCATTAGGTTTTCTGAGTAAGATTCTTATTCTATAAAAATTAAACCTTTGAGAAAATGAGTGCTTGTTGTAACAACAAAAAATATAAATGGAAACAAAGGAAAATGTTCAACTTCTCTGTGCAAAAAAATTCAGGGAAAGAATAGGAGTTTTTAATCTTGACTTTTCCAATCTTGACCACTTTATGACTAGGAGTCACTTTCCTCTTCTTGTTTTTTCTGGTTCTGAACTTTGCCACTATTTTAACTACCTTTTCACTCTGGAAATTCTTTCATCCCTATTGGCTTCTTGCCATGAGAAATCCCTCTCCCAGAGATGAATTCCACCAAGAATATCCTTTTTTTGGGACCAGTCTACATTGCTCTGTTGGCTCAAATTCTGCTATTTATTTATGTATTGTCTTCTCTGATTGGAAGAAATGTAAACCACTTGAAGTCAGGGACATGCTTTCCTTTATAAATAAGGGATGTATGGAGTATTCAGGGAGACTATCACCTCTGGTGTAAAGGCTTGTTGAGTCTGTTTCAGGGCTCCTCATCTACCTATGGTGTGCATCTGATTCATCCACCTGTGGCTCCAAGAAACTGAAGCATGTGTAGTGGCGACACCTCAATAAAATCTCAGTAGTTGGGTTAAACCAGGTTGAAGGAAAAGAGTGGTCCTCAAATTTGTTGATGATTTGGGTATTCTTCAACCTGAGCATGTGAAGACCTCTTCTTGAAGAATGGGTGAATGAGAAAAATTTCTTCCAATATCCATAAATATGGCTAAAGCAGTTACTGTGGAGCTCTCAGAGCTTGGTCAGACACTGACGACTCTAGAGTCATCCACTGTATCCTGGGCCATCACCAAAAAATCTTGACTTTTGCCTTGCCACTAGAACTTGAGGACTCTGGGAGAGAGAATGAGGCTGATGATTTTGTACAATTTTGCCTTTTTTAAATTCAATTCACTTACAAGGCACGAAATCACCAATGATGTCCTTGATCCTCTTTGAAAACAAAGGACAAACAATAGCTGAAGAGCTGCAGCAGAAAGTGTTGGAGTCAGAAGACAAAGATTCAAATCCTAATGTTTCTCCTTACTATTGGAATGATTTTGGGTGAATCACTTTATATCTCAGGGACTGTTTCCTCATCTGTAAAATTAGAATATTAGACTAGATCCTATGGAGGATTCCTTTTCTCTGGGGTGCAAAATTATTTTGAAGCTGCATGGAAAGAGAATTCACCCTCAAATCAGGCATTCTACCTTGAGGCATCTAGAAGGATAGAGTAGATAGATTATTACATCTAGAATCCTCCTCCTCCTCCTCCTTCTTTTCCTCCTCTTCCTCCTTCTTCTTCTCCTCCTCCTCCTTCTCCTCTTTTTCCTTCTCCTCCTCCTCCTCCTCCTTCTCCTCTTTTTCCTTCTTCTCCCTCTTCTCCTCCTCCTTGTCCTCCTCCTCCTCCATTTCCTTCTCTTTTTCCTCCTCCTTTCTCCTCATTCTCCTTCTCTTCTCCTATAGACTATTGTGATGAAATAATGATATCTAGCTTTTATATAATGCTTTAAGGTTTGTAAAATTCTTTACAAATATTACCACTTTTGATCCTCACAATAACTCTGGGAGGTAGGTGCTATTATTATACCCATTTTACAAATGAACAAACTGAGGTAGACAAAAGAGAAATGATTTGCCCAAGATCATACACCTAGTGTTTAAGACCTCAAGTCTTCCTGACTCCAAATCCAGGACTCTACCTACTAACTGCCATCTAAAATACTATTTAGTTACCTGCCATCTGCCACAGCTTTGATGGACTTAAAATCCAGAATGAGAAATGAGTCTCTGGCTGTAACCAAAATGGCAGTTTGCTGTGATTATTGTGAACTTAAAAAAAATTCTAATGCAGTACAATAAAGAGGAGAGATAATAAATGTTTAAAAAATACGTGAAAAATATAAAATGCTGTGTAAACTTTACAGTACTACAAAAACAGCTAGTATTGTTATTATTTCCCCTCTCTAGTTGGGTAGCCAAGTCTAGTCTTGACCTTTTTCAAGAGTTATTATTCTGGACAGTTTCTTTGTCCACTTCAATTTGGAGTTTTTCAAGGAGAAAGCTTAGGTTTTTTCCCTCTCAGAGGTTATTTCTTGGCTGATAAGTGAATCCTTATGACTCAGGGACTAAGTCATCCAAAAAGGACATGCTGTCTTTTGACTCGTGGAATATTCCAAGTGACCATTATATATTTTTCATCTAGAGATGATCTCTGGGGCACAGAGTGAGCTCCACCATTCTTCCTCTTCCCCTGCTTACAACCCAAGGCTAGAGACATTCCCTGTGAACCTTCAGTGCCACTGCCTATAAATGTAATTCTTTCTTCTTTTATTACACAATTAGGTAAATTGGACAGATGTTCAACTTTGTTTTCCCACTCTTCAGTGCTCAACTGTGTGTACCATTCACCACAGCCTCCCCCCCCCTCCCTCCCAATCCCCAAGTGCTTCTAATTGTCCTCATTTAGCCTCAATGGCCACAGCACAGCCTGGCAGGGCTTTTGGCAGCTTTGTGATGGGATGAAGTGCTTTTATTTGAGGGGGGGGAGATTTTGATCTGCAATGATATGCATCTCTCAGAGTAATGTGCATTGGAATCATAAATAGGTGGTCGTGATCAGAGGGAAGAGTGATACAATGAATGTATATAAATTCATGTTATCAGTTGCTTTGTAAAATTGAATTGTATTGATGCCTTTGTTTTGACATCACAATCATTATTGGACCTGGACTCCAAACTATTCCCTGCCTGGAGTTGAACTCTCTTTGATAGCAAAACAAAACAGCTGAGAAACACACACACACACACACATCCTAATACAAAGACTATATTGTCAGTGTATGCTTCATTTTGTCCCATATTCTTTTCTTATCTCTCAAAATATAAACTTTTCTGTTTGGCTCTAGCTCATTATTAGCTGAGGATGTCCTAACTTTTCGTGCTTTTTATACATTATTGCTCTTCTTTTATTTTATCATCTAAAGAGACTATTCTGGTCCCCTTCTTATTCTTCATACACAGTAGTCCATCTTCCATCTTTGTGCCTTTGCCCTGGCCAAACTCTGTATCTGAAATGCTTTCCCTTCTTAGCTCTGATTCTTAGTTTCTCTGACTTCCTTTGAGACTTTGTCATGAATTACCTCTTGATACAGTCTTTCTTGATCCCCTTCAATGACTAGTTTGCTCCTTCCCCAAATACTTTGTATCTTTACTCTCTCCTCCCTTTCATTCTCATTGGCTCTCCTCCCCTTTCTTCCCTCCCTTCTCTTCTTCATTTTTCTCCCCTCAAGAAGTTTAGATTCTTATTAAAAAGAACATATGAACAATAACAACATTGTTCAGAAAGTCTCAGAGAGAAGGTATGAGCAGTGGAAAAGATGGATGACTGGGAAAAACCTCCCACAGAAATTGGGGTTGCATAATGTTCGGGCTAACTTTGTGGAGGACCTCTGGATGGACCTTGGTCTCAGCAGGATAGTCACCACGAGGATGGACAGGAATAGAGTCCAAAGTCTTTATTGTCTCCTTCACAGTCTGTGTCTGTCACAGTCTCAATCTGTCCCAGTCTCCTCCAGCAGTCCGCCAGTCTGACTCTGTTCCCAGTTCTCTCAGCCCTTGTATACCTTAGTACAATTACATCACTACAGCACACTGAGCATGTGCCAACTGTAGAACCATTACATCATCATACTGAGTACCAAGTATATGTGAACTAGAGAACCATCATCTCAATTATCATACTAAATTAGCACCCTGCTGTATCTTTGCTTCAATTATACTTTTCCAGAGTTCTGGCCTTCTATAGGGTTGGGGGTGAAGGAATTAGGTAGGTCAAAATTTGTCTGGAGTAGTACTGGAAATTATGGTAGAACACAAGTTTAATTTGAGTCAATTTTATAGAAGCCAAGAAAACTAATAATACCTTAGATTGCACTGAGAATCAAGTGTCCAAGTATGAGAAGATGAGAGTTCATTACTCTTCTGTCAATGATCAGACCCCATCTAGATGTTTTTTCCAGTTCTCAGTACAAGAGAAGACTATTGATAAAGTAAAAAACAAACAATGGAGGCCTATCAGAATAAAGAAGGGCCTTGAGTTTTTGCTATTTGATTATTCATTGAAATAAATAGAATGAAATATGATGCTTATACTGAAGAAAAGAAACATTTAGATGGAACATGATGACCATCTTCAGGTATCTTTAGGACTTTACTATGGATGCAAGATAATTCATGCTTTATTTGACCACATAAATTAACATATTAAATTAAATAAAAGTTAACATATGAACTTAAAAATAAATGGAATGAATTGCAAGGAGCTATATTTAGGCTTGATTAGGAGGGAGAAAATGTTAATAATTAGAGTGACCCTAAATGGACATAAAATGGGTTTTCTTGGGAAGTTTTATTAATTTGCCTTCAACAAAGATATGCACATATGAAGGATATAGTTAATGGTATGGTGATCATGGGCTCCCTATGTGCTGGGACTAGCTTTCTCACTCTACTTGTACCCAGATTGATGTTAGACTGGTTTTACAAAAAGAGGTTTCAGCTAGGGCCACCAACAACTCACTTTCAGAGTTCTAGAATAAGCAGAATAAGCCTGGTATAAAGGAAAGATGTTTGCATGCAGAATTGTATCTTGTGATCCCCTTTCAGTGCATTTCTTATTGATGCACAGAAGTTATAATTAATTGTTAAACATGAAAACTTTATTTTTAATTGTTTTATTTTTTCTCGTTATATATGTATATTAACTTTAAAAAAATACACATTTCTTTATGAGTCATTTTTGGGAGATAAAATCAGAACAAAAGGTAAAAATCATGAGAGAGAAAAATAAAACAAAAAAGAAGTGAACACAGCATGTGTTGATTTACATTCAATATCCATACTTCTTTTTTCTGGATGCAAATGGCATTTTCTATTCAAAATTTATTGGGATTGCCTTGGATCACTGAAACACTGAGATAAACTAAGTCTTTCATAGCTGATCCTTGCACAATCTTGTTACTGTGTACATTGTATTCCTGGTTCCACTTGTTTCACTCAGCATTAGTAAACATCAAATTTTGATTAAATAAATTGATAAAAACAAGAATAATTACAAGATATTTACTATTAGAAGACCTACAAATCTAGCTCACACTATCCCACCAAAGCACATACTATCCATGATGGACAAATTGAGAATAAACTTAAAAAACAAAAAAACAAAAGTGGAAATTAGGTACATGAATAGAGAAACACATGTGTCTGGATCAGCTTACAACTCTGGAAAGAAGGCCTGGCCTATTTGAAGTAATAGTTTGATCCATGTATTTGTTGTTCCTCTTTTTAGTTTTAACTATTTTTCCCCTCCTGGATGAAATAGCTTTTTGTTCCTCTTCTACTGCTAAAACAATAATAAGCTGATTTTAGCCAACAATGATTTCAAAGATAGAGTCCATAGAATTTCTCAGATCCGTTTTCCGGGTTGTGACTTGAGGCATCATGACACTATTTGAGTGAAAAATTGTTCACTTTAATTTTTATATCTGCAAAACTATTTGGGTCTTATACTCTAAAGCTCTGAAGGATTTTTCCCACTGGAGAAACAGTACAAAGTAGGCAAGTCTTTGTGCAATTTCCCCTTTTTCAAACCATAACTTGCACTGGAGTACAAGTTAGTCTTTCCCCTCCGGACAGCTCTTCATCCACACTCACAGAAGTCTCTTTTCCTCTAGTCAACATTTTCAAATAGCAGAACTTTCCTCGAATCAGAGCAGCTTCCTTCATCCCTCATCAACAACAGAGTCTCTCTGTCAACAGTTTTCAGCTCCTATCTGACTTTCCATTCTATGATTTAATACCACCTTTTCTGTAAGCAACACCTCTTGTCAGCTTCTACAGTCTCTCTTCTGTATTTTATGACTGTTTTTTGACTTAATCTTTGTGCCTTCTCATCTGACTTCTGCTACTCCAAATCAAGGCCTTCTCATCTATAGTGACCAATCTAAATTGGACTGAGAAAACTCAATTTTCTCATATTTATGCCAAATATATTCATTCTCTCTCTCTCTCTCTTTATATATATATATATATAATATATGTGTGTGTAATAATTGTACAAAAGTTCCAAAAACTCCAGATAGTTCTTGGATGCAGAGTTTCTGACTAACAAACTCCAGAGCCCTGAAAACAGATTCATATTAACTTCTAGGAAAGAATACATTGCAACCATCTTTACAATCAGTCAATAGTTTTGCCTTTGATAGAAATGCTTTCACTTTGTTGCTTTCAGAATGTTTTGTATCTCACAAGAAGTATTTTTATCTGAGGGGCAGCTTTTCTCTCAGGCTTTCACATAATTTGGTGGGTTTTTTCCCCTTGAGGCATTTTCTCTGTATTTCATAAAATTGTCATTGTCCTGCTCCTTTTCAGAAGATAAAATATCCACACATGAAACGTACAATACTTTACACTTGCAATGATTGGTTTACCACATGTCAGAAATAACATAGAGGAGAATCTTACTTGAGTACTGATCTCTGAGATGACTTCTGGGAACCCTTTGAACTCTAAAACTTTCCATGTGAGCAATTCATATTAAAGTTTTTTTTTTTTTTTGGTCAGGTATTAGTTTCTAGGAAATGTGTTGGAGCCTGGAATTAAAAAATAGGGATGAAACAGCCTCTGCCATGAGGTTACTTTTCTACTTAGAAAGAAAAGTTACATATATAACTGAATAAAATTATAAACAAAATAAATGCAAGAAAAAACATTTTTGACGGAGAGGAGAGTACTGTACTTTATGGGACTCAGAAAAGAATTCATGTAGATGGGGGAACTTAAACTGAATCTTGAACAAACTAGAGATTCAGAGGGTCAGGTGTAGTGGGGTTTCCTGGGAATTTTTGTCTAGAGAGGCTAGTACAATGCCTGATATTTAGTAGTTAAATAATATATATTCATTGATAGATTGTTGGACACTTAATTGGGCAGCTATGTAGTAAAGTAGATAGAGTGCTGAATCTGGTTTCAGACAATTCCTAGCTGTGTGACCCTGAGCAAATCACTTAACCCTGTTTACCTCCATTTCCTCAGATGTCAAATGAGCTGGAGAAAGAAAGGGCAAACAATTCTGATATCTATACCAAGAAACCCACCAAAATAAAATTGCGGAGAGTTAGAATGACTGAAAATTATTGAATACCATCAGGACACTTAACTATGTATTCTTTACTTTCTCACAATTCCCCTCCTCCTACCAGAAGAGGATCCAAGCAGTTTTGTTTTGTTCTCAGTATCCCCAGTGCCTAGTATAGTGCCTGCCACATTTAATAATGAATAGAGTAGAATAGAATGGATTAGGAAGATCATCTTAGAATTTTTCTCACTTTGGAAAAATACAATTTTGTCTTTTGTGAGTTTTATGTAGGACATACCAATTGTAAAATACTTTTTTTTTCATCTTGAAAGAAAGATGCTGTCAGTTTGGGGAGCAAGCTGGCTGACAGTCAGGGACTAGGGCTATTACTTAGTGTCTCTGAGGATAAGCAATTTGAGTTTTAAGGCACAGTTAAACCTGACATCAATTACAGTCAGTAATGGTTACAAAAGCATTTTCACAGTAATTAAAGTGCTGTTCTTCATTCTTGTGCCAAATTGCTACTAACAAATCCATTAAAGTATTATAAGTTTCATCTCACAATGCATAAATATGATCCATGAAGGGGATGGAGAGGATTGAAGAAAGTTATTTCATTCAATCATTTGACAAACATTTGCTGAGCTCCTACTATGTGCAAAAGCCTGGGCTAAACATTGGGGTGAAACAAAGAAAAAAAGTGTGATCCTCAAATCCAGTAGAAGTCAATCATGTGATATGGTAGCAAAAGAAGATTGGCCTGAGTTCTAAGAGGCACAGCTTCTGGGAATTAGGAGGTAACAGGACTCTCGATCTATGTCTTTGTCAGGCCACACCTGGAGTGATGAGTTCCATTTTGGATACCTCAGTTCAATCAACAAGCACTTATTAGATCCTTCCTATCTACAGAAACTTTTCCAGATATTAGGAACATAGATATAAAAACAAAATAGTCTTTGTCCTCAAGGAGCTTTCGTTCTATTGGAAAAGGTGAAGATGAAGAAAGAACACAATTAGTTGGAGAATATGCAGAGAAAGGCAACCTGAATGGGGAAAGGTCCCATGTTTATATGAAGAGACTGGGGGTATTTTGCTAAAAGTATTAGATACTTGGGGGTGCAATGGCATGAAAGCTGACTTTAAGCATTGGAGGAGGTATGTGGAAGAGGACTTAAACTAGAATCAAGGCTTCTCATTTCTCTGTTAGAAAATTAGGTTTAGAGGTTAAATTGTTCAGTCATGTAGACATAATGTTGGCAGTTAAACCAAGATTTGAATTCATATTCTTGGATGCCACTCCATCACTCTTTCCATCATGCCATGCAAAAGAAATAGGTGGAAATTCCCAAGAGACAGATTTAGGATTGCTGGATATAATTCTTTTTTTTGCTGTGGTTATTTTTTTATTATAGCTTTTTATTTACAAAATATATGTATGGGTAATTTTTCAGCATTGACAATTGCAAAACCTTTTGTTGATGGATATAATTCTTACAGTGAAAGCTATCTCAAAATGGAATGGACCTCCTTTGTAAACTGAATAACCATTTTTGGAATAGGTAATAGAAAGGATTTTCCCCTAATTATAAGGCAATTAGTGGTACAATGTATATAGAGTTTGAGATTTGGAGTATGAAGACCTGAGCTTATATTCTTTTTCAAATATTTGCTAGCTATAAGACCCTGAGCAAGTCACTTAGTTTCCTTCTGTCTGTCTTAGTCTTCTCATTTGTAAAATGAGGATAACAATAATATCTACTTTCTAGGGTTGTTGTGAGAGTCAAATGAGATGATATATGTAAAATGTTTTGCAAAACTTAAATAAAACATCACATACAATAAAGCTATTGTTGTTGTTATTTGCTGGATAAACCAGATAAAAAAATTATCAATCAATTAATAGGCATATGGTAGATACTTTTTATATGTCAGAGAATATGCTAGATGTTAGAATAAAAGGAGAGAATGTCCTAAGGGATCTTACATTTTTACAGGGGATGCAAGAGTTACCTATAGTACAAACAGAATAACTATAAAAAGAAGAACTACAAACAAGTGCAGAGAAGTCAGGAATGGAGGTCATTAGTAATTGGGAATTGGGGAAGCAAAGGATTGGGAAAGATTTCCTGTAGAAGATAGTGTTTGAGCTACAACTTGAAGGAAGAGAGTGATTCTATGAGGTGAAGATAGAGTGTATCCCTAGCATTGGAAATGACCACCCCAAAAGCAATGGAGATAGGAGATGAAGTGTCATGTGTAAGGAACAAACAGAAGGATCATTTTATTGGATCACTGAGTACTGAAGGAGAAGTAATATACTATGAGGCTAGAAAGACAGTAATTAACACTGTGATGATCATTAAATCCATAGGTGCTGATTAAATCAACAAAAGAGAGTAAAGAAAATAGAAAAGGATTCAGAGGACCCTTGGAAAACATTCATAGTTAAAACGTTATCACATAGATCAAGATTTCTTAAATTTTTTGCACTCATGACCTTTTTGCACCAGAAAAAATTTTACATAATTCCAAGCACATAGGTATGTAAAATAGATACACAAATCAAACATTTCTGGTAATAAATATTAGTTATGCAACCACAGTTTATGTAATCCACAGTTTAAGAAGCTTTTATATAATTTATAAGTTAGCAAATGAGACTGAAAGGTAGGCAGATAGGAGAAAAACAAGAAGAAAGTAGTGTTATGAAAACCCTAAAAGGAGAAAGTTATCTGTGAAAGAAGGCAAGTGAATGATTCAACAAGCATTTTTAGGTATTTATTATGTACCAGCCACTGTGTCAAGTGCAAGATATATGTTGTTGTTTGACCTTTGCTTTCTTTTTTTCTCATTGACATTTAAAATTTTTAATAATAGCTTTTTATTTTCAAAATATATGCAAAGATAATTTTCAACATTTACCCTTGTAAAACCTTGTGTTCCAGTTTTTCTCCCTACTTTTCTCCCATCTTCTTCCTTAGAAAACAAGTAATCCAAAATATGTTAAACATGTGCAATTCTTCTATATATTTACTTCTACAATTATCATACTACACCAGAAAAATCAGATAAAAAGGGAAAACATGAGAAAACAAACAAAATGCAAGCAAACAACAACAAAAAGTGAAAATATCATGTTGTGGTCCACACTCAGGCTCCACAATCCTTTCTTTGGATGCAGATGGCTCTCTCCATCACAAGACCATTGGTACTAGCCTGAATCACCTCATTGTTGAAAAGGGCCATGTCCATCAGAATTGATCATTGTAAAATCTTGTTGCTGTGTGCAATGTTCTTTTGGTTTTGCTTGCTTTACTTAGCATCATTTCATGTAAGTCTCTCCAGGTCTTTCTGAAATCATCCTGCTGATTTATTTCTTAAAGAACAACAATACTCTATAACATTCATGTACCAAACCTTATTAAGCCATTCTTCAATTGATGGGCATGCACTCACTTTCCAATTCCTTGCCACTACAGAAAAGGCTGCCACAAACATTTTTGCACATGTGAGTCCCTTTCTCTTTTATATGATCTCTTTGGGATACAGGCCCAGTAAAGACACTGAATATAGCATCATTCTTTATGACTAAATCATGAATCCTCTTTAAACTTATTTTGGTATAGGGTGGAGGTGTTGGTCAATGCTTACTTTCTGCCATACTATTTTCCAATTTTCCCAGCAATTTCTGTCAAATAGTGAGTTCTATCTCAGAAGCTAGGGTCTTTGGGTATACCAAACACCAGATTACTTAAAGTCATTGACTATTGTGTCTTGTGAAACTAACCTATTCCACTGACCAACTACTCTATTTTTAGCCAGTACCAAATGTTTTTGAAGACTGTTGCTTTATAATAGAGTTTTAGGTCTAATATGCCTAGGCTACCTTCAGTTGCAATTTTTCATTAATTCCCTTAAAATTCTTGATCTTTTGTTCTTCAAGATGAACTTTATTATTATTTTTTCTAGTTCTATAAAATGATTTCTTGGCAGTTTGATTGGTATGGCACTGAATAAGTAGGTTAATTTAAGTAGAATTTTCATTTTTATTATATTAGCTTGCCTTATCTATAAGCACTTGATATTCTTCCAATTGTTTAGACCTGACTTTATTTATATAGAAAGTGTTTTGTAATTGTGTTCAGATAGTTCCTCACTTTGCCTTGCCAGGTAGGCTTCCAAATATTTTATATTATCTACATTTATTTTAAATGGAATTTCTCTTTGTATCTCTTGATGCCGGACTTTGTTGCTGATGATTTATGTGAATTTATTTTGTATCCTGCAACTTTGCTAAAGTTGTTTCTAGTAGTTTTTAGTTGATTCTCTAGGATTTTCTAAATATATCATTATATTATCTGCAAAGAGTGATAACTTGTTTTCCTCATTACCTGCTTTAATTCTTTTAATTTTTTTCTTCTATGAACATTTTTATATTTGTGGAAGCCCTTTTTGTAGAGGCCAGATACTGGAAAATGAATCAATGCCCATCAATTGGAGAATGGTTGGGTAAATTTTGGTATATGAATGTTATGGAATATTATTGTTTGGTAAGAAATGACCAGCAGGATGAATACAGAGAGGCATGGAGAGACTTACATGAACTGATGCTAAGTGAAATGAGCAGAATCAGGTCATCATTATATACCTCAACAATGATACTGTATGAGGATATATCCTGATGGAAGTGGATTTCTTCGACAAAGAGAAGATCTAACTCAGTTCCAATTGATCAATGATGGAAAGAAACAGCTACACCCAGAGAAGGAACACTGGGAAATGAGTGTAAACTGTTTGTATTTTTGTTTTTCTTTCCAGGTTATTTTTACCTTCTGAATCCAATTCTCCTTGTGCAACAAGAGAATTGTTCGATTCTGCACACATATATTATATCTAGGATATATTGTAACATTTAACATGTATAAGACTGCTTGCCATCTAGGGGAGGAGGTGGAGGGAGGGAAGGGAAAAGTCAGAACAGAAGGGAGTACAAGGGATAATGTTGTAAAAAATTACCCAGGCATATGTTCTATCAATAAAAAAAATTATAATAAAAAATATAAAAAAACAAAAAATGAACATTTCTAATACAATATTGAAAAGTAATGATGATAATGGGC
The DNA here is from genome assembly GCF_902635505.1 of Sarcophilus harrisii. Classification (NCBI taxonomy): domain Eukaryota; kingdom Metazoa; phylum Chordata; class Mammalia; order Dasyuromorphia; family Dasyuridae; genus Sarcophilus; species Sarcophilus harrisii. Next base: position 682,309,248 of record NC_045426.1, on the reverse strand, counting down.
AACTTTGTTTCACCTCTGATCTTATTAGTGATGCTTCTAGTTTATCCTAATGGCATATACCCAAATATATATGATATTTATTGATAGTTTTAGATAGATGATGCTTATCATTGTAAGGAAAACTCCATTTAATCCTATGCTCTTTAGATTTTTTTTTAAATAGAAATGGGTGTTGAATTTTGTCAAATGCTTTTTCTACATCTATTGAGATAATCATAAGATTTTTGTTAGTTTGGTTATTGATGCAGCCAATTATGCTAATAGTTTTCCTAACGTTGAACCAGCCCTCATTCGTGGTATAAAGCCTCCTTGGTTATGGCATATTATCCTGGGATGACTTTCTGTAATCTCTTTGCTAATATTTTATTTATGATTTTTGTATCAGCATTTATTAGGGAAATTGGTCTCGGATTTTCTTTCTCTGTTTTGACCTTACCTAATTTAGGTATCAGTGCCATGTCTGTGTCATCAAAAGAATTTGGTAGAAGTCCATTCCCTATTTTTTCAAATAATTTATATAGTCTTGGAGTTAATTGTTCTTTAAATGTTTGGTAGAATTGATATAAATCCATCTGGCCCTGGAGATTTTTTTCTTAGGGAGTTGGATTAATAGCTTGTTCGATTTCTTTTTTTTTTTTTAATGGGATTGTTTAAGTAATTTATTTCCTCCCTTGTTAATCTGGGTAATTGTTATTTTTGTAAGTATTCATCCATTTCACTTAGATTATCAGATTTATTGGCATACAGTTGAGCAAAATAACTCTATTGCTCTAATTTCCTCTTCACTGGTAAAAAGTTTACCTTTTTCATTTTTGATACTAGCAATTTGATTTACTCTTTCCTTTTTCCAATCAAATTAATTAAAGGTTAATCTATTTTGGTCTTTTTCATAAAACCAACTCTCAGTTTCATTTATTGATTCAATAGTTTTTTAAATTTCAGTTTTATTAATCTCCCTTTTTCAGAATTTCAAATTTGGTATTTAATTGAGGGCTTTTAATTTGTTCTTTTTCTAGCTAAAATAGCAACTCAAATAGTTGCATGCCTAATTCATTGATCTTCTCTTTCTTTATTTTATTCAAATAAGCATCTAGAGACATAAATGTTCCCCTAATAACTGCTTTGGCTGCACCCCATAAATTTTGATATGTTTTCTCATTATTGTCATTCTCTTGAATGAATTTATCAGTTGTGTCTATGATATCTAGTTCCACCCATTCATTCTTTAGGATTAATTTGTTTAGTTTCCAATTAATTTTTGATATATTTTTAACTGGCTCTTTACTGCATGTAATTTTTATTGCATTATTATCTGAAAAAGATGCATTTTCTATTTCTGGCTTTCTGCTTTAGATTTTGAGGTTTTTATGCTCTAATACATGGCCAATTTTGGGGGTTCCATGTACTGCTGGGAAAAAAATATTCCTTCCTATTCCCATTCAGTTTTCTCAAAAGGTTTATCATATCTAATTTTTCTAAATTTCAATTTACTTCCTTCACTTCTTTCTTATTTATTTCATAGTTTAACTTATCTAGTTGTGATAGAGAAAGTTTGAAATGCCTCATTAATATAGTTTTGTTATCTATTTCTTCTTGCAATCCTCTTAACTTCTCCTCTAGGAATTTGGATGCCAGATCACTTGGTGCATACATGTTTAGTATTGATATTACATTATTATCTATGGTTCACTTCTGCAAAATGTAACTTCTTTCATTATCTCTTTTAATTAGATCTGTTTTTGCTTTTGCTTAATCTGAGATTAGGATCACTACCCCTGGGTTTTTTTTTTTTTTTTTTTTTTTTTTACTTCACCTGAAGCATAATAGATTCTGCTCAAAACTTTTACCTTTGTAAAAGGTATGTATCACTCTGTTTTAATTGTATGTCTTGTAAACAACGCATTGTAGGATTCTGGTTTTTAATCCAGTCTGCTATATACTTCCATTTTATAATAGAATTCATCTCATTTACATTCATAGTTAAAATTATTAACTCTGTATTTCTCTCCATCTTATTTTCTCCAAGTGATACTTTTTTCTTTCCTTTTCCCCTTTCCCTCCTTACCAGTGTTTTGCTTCTGACCATCATCACCTCCCTCAACCTGCCCTCTCCCTTTACAGCCACTCTCTCTTTCTTGTCCCTTTCCCCTTCTACTTCTGTGTTTTGTGAAACTAACCTGTTCAACTGATCAATTTCTCTGTTTCTTAGCCAGTACCAAATGGTTTTGATGACTGTTGCTTTATAATAGAGTTTTAGATCTGGTATGGCTGGGCCACCTTCATTTACATTTTTTTCATTAATTTCCTTGAAATTCTTGATCTTTTGTTCTTTCAGATGAACTTTGTTATTATTTTTTCTAGTTCTATAAAATGATTTCTTGGCAATTTGATTGGTACGGCACCGAATAAGTAGATTAATTTAGGTAGAATTGTCATTTTTATTATATTAGCTTGCCTTATCCATGAGCACTTGATATACCAAAATACATAAGCCTGATATTCTTTCTTTGAGCCAAATCTGATGAGCTTAAGGCTCATACAATGATCATTTCCCTCCCTTCTTTACTTCAATTGTAATAGGTAGATTTTTTTTTTTTTTTGCTTCTTCATATGATATAATTTACCCCATTTTGCCTCCTCTTTCCTTCTCTTTCAGTAAAATCTCTTTTCTACCCCTAGTTTTCTTTTTATGTAATCATAATAAAATCAAATTATACCTATATCCTCTAAGAATACCCTTAATAGAGAAATGGTTTTTAAGAGTTATACATTTCATCTTCTCACAGAGGGATGCAAACATCTTAACCTTTCAAAATGTAGTTTTGTCTTCCTTTTTTACCTTTTCATGCTCTTGAGTTCTGTATTTGAAGATCAAACTTTCTTTTTAACTCTGGTCTTTTTATCAAAAATAAACAAAAGCCCCTTATTTCATGCTCTTTCTTTTTAAAGAAGACCAATGACATCACGGTGATGTCTTGACTTAAGTTGAATTAGATTTAAGTGAGGGAGAATTGTGCAAAGTCATTAGCCTTACTTTATCTTTCAGTCATTGAAGTCAGTGACAAGACAAAAGTCAGGATCACTACCAACAGCCTGACATACAGTGGATGACCTTGGTGTCTTTGATGTCTTACTAAGCTCCAAACATTTGTGTCTATACAAATAAAAGCAAAAAAATGATAACCTCTGTCTTTAAGGAGCTTACACTTTAATAGAAGAAGAAAACACATAAAAAGAAACTGCAAATAGTGTGTGTGTGAATGTGTGTGTATGTGTGTATGTGAGTGTGAGTGTGAGTGTGAGTGTGTGTGTGTGTGTGTGTGTGTGTGTGTGAGAGAGAGAGAGAGAGAGAGAGAGAGAGAGAGAGAGAGAGAGAGAGTAAGTATAGAGGAATTGGTACTCACAGAGGGTAACAGGTATAAAGCCCAGAGAATGGAAGATGGTTGGTCAATGCCTTTCCTCAAAATGGAGATTTTCAGGAGAACTTGATGAAAAGATGTGAGGCATGATTGCAAAACTCAAACAAAGGTGCATGTCTTATCAAGGTCATTACTCAGTATAAAGGTTCTTAGAAGACTTCATGAAAAGGAGAAGGAAGCCACTTGAAGGGACAGAAGGAGAAGGCTGAGAAAGTAAAATGGTAGTCAAGTTCAGAAGAGATGTTGTCCACAGTATCAAATGTTGCACTAGGTTATGAAAAATGATGACAGAAACAAAACAAAACAAAACAAAACTTCAGATTTGCTTTATTAAGACATCAACATCACCAAGGTTCCTTTAAATTTTGAAATTCTGTGATTCTGTGGTTTCTTTCTTCCAGGGTCTTCAGTCAAGTCAGAGAAATAAGAGACATAATCAGTGCCTGGTTTTCCATTTACTACATATGTGACTTAGCAATTTATTTTACTTATTTGACTTCCTTTTCATAATTTTTAATCATGAACTTACGGAAGCAGTTGACCTCTAAGGTTCCTTTCAGATCTCAAGCCCTAATTCTCCAGTTCTGTTATTGGTCTAGAAATGATGTTCATGGTCCTATCCAACTCTGAAATTCTGTGAAATAATTATAACACATCAGAAGTGAAAAGTGCCATAAGGGAAACATGATCCTAGAACATTATAACAATGACACATGAAAAATAGTTCAATTCTATTTGGGGAGATAACTCAGATGATTTATATAGGTCAGGAAAATCTGTGATCATCATTATGATGAAATTTTATGTAAACCTTGAAAGATGGTTGAAATTTAGAATTGTAGAGATTGAGAAAGGAGGGCCCTCTGGGCAAAAATTTGAACAAATGAATGGAGGTTGGAAGTTGCAGTGTGTTTGGGGAATAATGAATTTAAGTGAGAATGGAATGATTGATAGGGCATAGCAAATGATAACATTATAGTAGTACAGGTGTTTATGTAGCTGAAGGAAAACCTTTAGGAAAGATAATGGCTTTGCATGGAAAAAAAGGGCAACTAGTTGGTTAAAGAGAAAAAATTCCAATTCTGTTCCATATAATCCTTTTTTATTATAGCTTTTTATTTACAAGTTTTATGCATGGGTAATTTTCCAGCATTGACAATTGCAAAACCTTTTGTCCCAACTTTTTCCCTCCTTCCCCCATCCCCTCCCCCAGATGACAGATAGACCAATAAATGTTAAATATGTTAAAGTATATGTTAAATACAACATGTGTATATATGTCCATAGTTATTTTTGCTGCACAAAAAGAATCAGACTTCAAAATAGTGTACAATTAACCTGTGAAGGAAATCAAAAATGCAGGCAGACAAAAATAGAAGGATTGGGTATTCTATGTAGTGGTTCACACTCATTTCACTGAGTTATTTTGCTGGGTGTAGCTGGTTCAATTCATTACTGTTCTATTGGAGCTGATTTGTTTCATCTCATTGATGAAGAGGGCCATGTTCATCAAAATTAATCATCATATAGTATTGTTGTTGAAGTATATAATGATCTCCTGGTCCTGCTCATTTCACTCAGCATCAGTTCGTGTAAGTGTCTCCAGGCCATTTTGAAATATCCTGCTGGTTATTTCTTACTGAACAATAATATTCCATAACATTAATATACCACAATTTATTTAGCCATTCTCCATTGAGGGGCATCCACTCAGTTTCCAGCTTCTGGCCATTACAAAGAGGGCTGCCACAAACATTTTTGCACATGTGAGTCCCTTTCCCTTCTTTAAGATCTCTTTGGGATATAAGCCCAGTAGTAACACTGAAGGATCAAAGGGTATGCACAGTTTGATAACTTTTTGAACATAGTTCCAAATTGCTCTCCAGAATGACTGGATGTGTTCACAATTCCACCAACAATGAATCAGTGTCCCAGTTTTCCCACATTTCCTCCAACATTGCGCATTATCTTTCCTTGTCATTCTAGCCAATCTGACAGGGGTGTAGTGGTATTTCAGAGTTGACTTAATTTGCATTTCTCTGACAATCCTTTTTTTTTTTTTTTTTTTAACCTTAATGGAAAAAGGGAAGTGTCATATTATTCACAATTGAATTCCTAGGTTTCATGTACATTTTCCAGGTCTAATCACATTATGGTAAAACCAAAAATTGTATGATTCATTACAATTTTATCTGAAAAGTTTTCATTTCTTAATGAGAGCAAAGCACTGGGCTTGGAATATTGGGTGATACCAAGAAAATGTGAAATATTTCTCTCAGGGAGTTTATATTCAATTGTGAGAAAGGGAAGAGGAATATAACATAAATATAGACATATGAAAATAGGTACTAGATCGGTGATCTCCTTTGGATAGAGACATGTAGAAATGTAGGACATATAGTAACAGATACCAAACCTGCAATTTCATTGGGAACTTCTAGACTTCTGGGTAAGGAACTGCTTTTATCAATATAGAAGGATACAGTTCCCTTCTCTGAGACTTACCCATGTATCAGAAGTAAAACTTGAACTCGGGTCTTCCTGCCTTTGAAGTTTTCTTTCTAGCCAATCAACCAAATTGCCTTTATAAATATCCAAGATATCTTGGGCTATGTCTATGTTTACATCTATGTCTATATTTATCATCTACATAGGTATAACTATATCAATATTGATATTGTTATATATACTATATTGATTGCTATTTCTATATAGAGAGCTATATCTACATGTTAGATATAGATGGATATTGGTAGATAGATATATTGATTTTATATATAGCTAGATATGTATAGATATAAATATGTATGCACACATACATATATATACATAAACTTACATATACACATGTGTAATAAACTAATACAATGTAGTCTCACTTTAAATCCTATTTCTATTGAATATATTTAAATTTTTTTTTTATTTAATAGCCTTTTATTTACAGGTTATATGTATGGTTAACTTTACAGCATTGACAATTGCCAAACCTTTTGTTCCAATTTTTCCCCTCTTTCCCCCCACTCCCTCCCCCAGATGGCAGGATGACCAGTAGATGTTAAATTCTATTGAATATTTTATGAAACCAATGAACCTTTTTCTGGGACTTGGAAATCTTTTAATCACAGATTTTTGCTTTAAGAAGATTCCCCTATGGTAATTGTCCTCCCAAGTGAGAAATTTAAATGACTTGGTCTTTTATATCAGAAGGATAGCTTTATAAACAGAGAGCCAGTGAAGTTGTCCCTTTCCAAGTTGTCCTGGTTGCAAGTGAACATTTTGTCTTTTGACATCTTTGTCAATCTAATGGGTTTGAGGGAAACTTCACAATTATTTTAGCTCACATCTATTCTATTGTTAGTGGCTTGAAGCATTCTTTCAAATGATTGCTTTTATTTCTTTTTTTGAAAACTGTCCTTTCATATGCATTGAACACTTATCTATTGGAGATTAACTTTTGTCATATGTTTCAGTCAAATTCCTATTTTTATCAGAGAAATTTGGTTTGAAGATCCTTTCAATGAACTATTTCTTTCCTTATTCAAGGAATTTTTGTAATTATATAATTTTAATAAATTTTTATTCATACATTGCTTGTTTAAAAATTCTCTCCCCTCCCTCATTATTTAGATTTTATCTTCCTCATAACGATAGCTGACATTTATGCAGCACTTTAAAATTTTCAAAGAACTTTAAAATCATTATTTCATTTGATCCTTACAACAAACCTGGGAAGTAGGTGTTATAATTAATCCCATTTTTCAGATAAGGAAACTGAGGGATAGAGGGATTATATGACTTGACCAGCATCAATCAACTTGTTTCTGAGGCTGGATTTGAACTCAGGTCTTTTTGACTTCAGGTTCAGCATACCATTATTTATCAAGTATTTGTTATGTGTCACATACTGTGCTAGGCACTGAGAATACAAATGGAAGGAATAAAACAATTTTTATTGTCTAAAAGCTTGAATTCTAATAGTTTTAAGACCCAATATATAGCACCCTTATTCAGGCTCTCATCATGTGACTACTGGAATATTGTAAGAGCCTTCTAATTTGACGGTCTGTCAAATACCTGACTCTGCTTTAATCCATCCTCAAAAGAGGTTTGTCTAAAGCAGAAGTCTAAATATGTCATTCCCTCCCTCTATAAACTCCCGTGCCTCTCTATTCCCTCTCAGAGAAAATATAATCTCTGTTTGTTATTAAAAGGTCTTCACAACCTGCTTCTTGTAGTCTTTGAACACACTATTTCTCTTTTTATATTTTATAATCTAATCTTACTACTCAGAGATGATGGGGATTTGACAATATGTTCAATTCTCTCTCTCTCTCTCTCTCTCTCTCTCTCTCTCTCTCTCTCTCTCTTAACTTCTCACCTTGTAGAATCCCTACCTTTGTCATCTCCAACAATATTTCCTAAAGGAAGCTTTTCCTGATTCCATCATCTACCCTATTTGTATCTGGCATGGACCCATTAAAGCACATGTTGCTTCAGATTTATGTATGTGTACTAGTTTTGACTGTAATCCCCGTGAGGGCAGGGACTATTTTCTGCTTTCCTTTCTTTCCCTAGTTCTTAGAACAATCCTGTCAAATAATAAGAACTTAGAAAATGCTTTTGAATGATTGATTATAACATAAGATGTTCTAAACCTATTTTCTGCCAAACTATTTTTTGGTTTTATAGAAGCTTTTGTCAGATAGGGAATTCTTACCCTAGTACTTTGTATTCTTGTGTTTATTGAATACTTGGCTGCTCTGTTTGATTGCTTCTGGGTCTCACTTAACAGTGTATTCCATAAATCAATTTTTCTATTTTTTAGTAGTATCTGAGAGGTGTTTTTTATGATGATATCTGCTTCACAGAATATTTTGAGATTTTTTAAATGATAGAAACTTCTTTTTATACTGTAATATTTTTTCTCCTCAAGATCATTGACATTTTATTTCTTCAGGTTAAATTCATTATTGTTTAATCTCTATTGGGTTGACTCAACAATATTTGTACTCTGTTCAGCAGCCCTTTACTTTTCTTTCATTGGGTTCATTCATTCATTCATGGGTTACAGTGAGGCACTGTACTAAACACAAGTAGAAGCAAAGATCCTTGAAGGACTAAGAGGACATTTAAAAAAGCTAAATCATTGCTTTTTCCTCAGCAGCTCAGGTTACAGGTATTGTTGAACTTCTGGGAATAGAAAGAGGAGGAAAAGGAAAATTCAGAAAGTCTTGTGAAATAGCTATCAGATAAAGACTTCATTTCTCAAATTTTTTGAGAGTTAAAGTTATCAAAATACAAGTCTTTCCCTAATTAATAACTGATCAAAGGATATGAACAGATAGTTTGTGTAAGAAGAAATCAAAATTATCCATAGTAATGAAAAAAATGCTCCAAATCCAAAAAAAAATTGATTAAGAAATGCAAATGAAAATAACCCCAAGGTGCCATCTAAAATGTATTAAATTGGCTGATGTGATAAAAAAGGAAAATGATAAATGTTGGAGGGAATATGGGAAAACTGGGACACTAATGTCTGTTGATGAAGTTGTGAACTGATCCAACAGTCTTAGAGAATAATTTGGAATCATGCCCAAAGAGCTATAAAACTATGCATATCTTCTGATTCATCAATACCACTACTAGGTTAATATTCAAAGAAATCATAAAAGAGGGAAAAGGACCCACGTGTTAAAAATGCTTATAGTAAAAAAAATAAATAAAAAAAAATGCTTATAGTAACTCTTCTTGAGGTGGCAAAGAACTGGAAATTGAAGAGAAGCCCATCAGTTGTGAAATGGCTGAACAAATTCTGGTAAATTAATATAATGGAACATTATTGTACTATCAGAAATGATGAGTGGATGGATTTCAGGGAAAAAAATACTTGGAAAGACACTTGAAATAATACTGAGTGAATTGAGCAGAATCAGGAGAACATTGGATATAGTAACAGCAATATTGTATGATTATCAACTGTGAATGACTTAGCTATTTTCAGCAATACAATGATACAAGACAATTCCAACACACCCATGATTAAAAAAAGCTCTCCACTTCCAGAGAAAGAATTGATGGAGTCTGAATGCAGATTGAAGCATTCTATTTTTCACTTTATTTTTTTAGGTCTGTGTTTTCTTTTACAACATGACTAATATGGAAATATGTTTTGCATGATTGCATATGTATAACAACTATCAAAATGCTTACCATATCTAAAAGGAGTAAAGGGAGAGGAAGAGAATTTGGAATTCAAAATAAAAAAAGTGAATGTCAAAATGTTTTATACATAATTGGGAAAAATAAAACATTATAAAAAAAGAAATATCTTTCAGAAGCATAAAATTAAAGTGAGATACTGTTGTTGCTATAATTTTTTTTTTCAAAATGAGCCTTACTGATGGTGGTCATTATGGAAAGTTAATTTTCAAAATGGCAGTCCCTGGGTCCTATGCATTAAAAGTGAAGAGGGATGAGTTGGGAGGATTGAGAGCAGAAAAATCTTATTATTATCAGCTTGAACATCACAATCCTCATCCTTATCAAATTCTGGGTGGTTGGAAACTTTAGGATTTACAAGGAGCTCTCACGTTCAACATCTCATCTGAGCTTCATAAAAGTTTGTTGCAATAGGATATATTGTTTTATAGTATAGTGGTATTAAATTCAAATAGAAAGAGATCACTGTGGTCACAGAATGACTTAGAAAATCACAAATTAACATTATGTTATATTGTGTTTTTATTTATTTTGGTAAACATTTCCCAATTAAATTTTAATAAGATTCAGGCACTCCAACTTCGTTTGACCTCATCTTGTGTAGCCAATAGGACATTCTGATGGTGAAGTGTCTTGAGTTGAGAAGACCTGGGTTCAAATTTTATTTTTGCCATTTAAGCTGTGTGATAATCGTCCTGTCTTTGCTCTCTCTTAGTGAGAATTTCATCATGTTTATTCATCATCTTTTGGTCCAGACATGGAAAAAAAGAGTCCCAATGTGGAAACTTTATTAATGCTGATCATCACTGGCTTAATAACTTCACAGAAGCATAGAATCTGAGATTTGGGAGGGAATCTTTTGGTTCAATCCATACATGAAAGAAATCCCCATTATTTTATACTTGATAAATGGTTAGTTAGCCACAACTTGAAAATCTTCAATGGGAAAGAAGCTACCATTTCCCAATGTAGCTCCTTCCAGTTTGTAACAACTTTCATTGTTAGGAAGCTGGTTTTCCTCCATTCTGATATCAAGTCTAAAGTCCTCTTGTGATCTGTGACTCTTTAGTGATACCCTCTAGTATCTAGTAATCAGTCTGTTAATAAGCCTTGTCATCTCTTCCTTTAGAATTTTTCTTATAAAATGTCCTTATTCTCCTTTGACATAGCCACTATCTTTGTGGAAGCTCTCATCATGTCTCATATGTGCAATTATAGAGCTGTCTGGTGGGTCTTGGAATCCAGTATCTCCTCTATTTAGTTCATCCTGTACTCAACTATGGTCTTGATTTTCCTAAAGCACGAGAATGACCAGTAAAAGCTTAATATGTTTGTTGATTGACTGACTAGCTGGGAATCAGTTCTCCTATGACATATACTCAAGTTCTTTTACTAGCTGTGTTACCCTCCTTTGGACATTTTCTTATATGATTTACTACTGAATTTAGATCGTTTAGAACAATGAAAGATTAAATAAAAAATAAAGTTACAAAAAATAAATCTTTTAAGGCACTTCACCATAAGAGTTGTCCTCTTCTTCCCACTTCATTCCCTTTCCACTTTTCAAGTTTATTAATGTGATTCTTACTCTCCAGTACCCAGAACAGAACACAACTTCAGCTGTGATCTGATAGGGCAGAGTACAATGGAACTATTACCCACTGATTCCTGGGAGTTAGGCCCTTCCTAATGAAAGCCAAGATTGCAGTAGCTTTTGGGACATCAATACTGAGGTTGCAGTTCACTAGCAACAGTGCTCCCCAGCCCCCAAGATCTTAGCCAAAACAATTGCTATCTATTGATGCCTCTTATATTCGTGGCGTTGAAATTTTTTGCAATCAGGTGCAAGATTGTTACACTTATCCCTACTGAATTTCATCTCCTTAGAGTCAATTTAAATCTCCATCATCTATCAAGATTATTTTGCCTTTTAACTCTGTTATCTACTGGATTAACTTAGTGATCCCTTCTAGGTTAGTGGTCACTGTTAAATTTGTTGATCCAAGCCTTTATCCAAATAATTGATAAAAGTGTTAAAGAGCACTGGGCCAAAAGAATTACAACAGGGATTGAGCAAATTTGAAAATACAAATTTTACAAATGAAGAAGTAGAATCAGAGAGAGAAAGGGGTTTAACCAAAGTCACAGAGCTGATAAATTAAAGAGCCAAATTTAGGATCTGGATTACATGCTTCCCAAACCAGCTTTCTTTCTATGTCACCATAGGGCTTATCATCAAATTATGATGCCCTAGAAAAAAAGGCGTCAATACAATTGTCTACACTCATCCAGTAAATGAATTTGAGGAGAGCTAGTGATGTTTGCTTAGAGACTGGATGGCTTTCTGTGAACAGATTTCCCTGGCTATTTTTTGGGGACTGGAATTGATGGGCTCTTTTTATTTTTTTAAAGTTATTTTTATTGATTCCTTCTGTATTTACAGTAGAGATACTTTTTGATATTTTCCATTTTCTTACAACAAATGAGTCCTTTCTTCTAACAGACAGATAAGCAGAGTAACTAGTATGGTGAGCCACTCTGACAGTACATAGAAGAGTCTGCACCTGCAGTCCCCCACTTCAGTATCAGAAGGAGGGAAAAGGTTCCAGTGGAGCATCTTGAGGACAAGTTTTTCAAAGAGAGCATGTTTTGATAGTAATGACTGACATTTTCATAGCACTTGCAACTTACAAATAAATATATACATATATGCATATATACATACAAATTTACATACCTACACACACTTATAAAATTGTATTACACAATAACTTTGTGGGATAAGTTCAACTATTATCCACATTTTACAGATGTTCAATTAGAGTTGAATTACTTATATAACTTTCCTAGGATCATACATATGAGGAAGTTTTTAAATCCTTGTCTTGACCTTAATTAAGCCCATAGGTTCGTAGGTTCATTGACCAAGAACTAGAACAATCTAGTCTAGGGTTTCTTAACCTTTTTCCACTTGTGACTCCTTTTTGCCTGAAAAATTTTGTGACCCAAGTATATATGTATATGAAATAGATGTACAAATAAAACATTCACTGATACTAAATCATATGGAATTTATTTAAAACAATTCTTTGATATTCATATTTTTTTTTTTTACCATAGGTGAAAGCAAACTTCCTTATTGAGATGGGTATGCTTATTTATTTATATAAAAAGAATTAAACCTTTTTCTGGACGGGACTTTTTCTTTTTTGTTGTTGATGAAATTTTTTTCTTTTATTAGTTATTTTATTTTTCCAAATACATGCAAAGATAGTCTTCAACAATCACCTTTGCAAATGCTTGTGTTCCAAATTTTTCTCTCTCTCCTCCTCCTCCTCTTCCCCCTAAATAGCAAGCAATCATCAGATATCTTGGCTAAATGTTTGATACTGCATAATGTAGAATATTCAGAAACCTTTTATTGTTGCAAAATTTTTCACAATTCTTACATTCAGTTACCCAACATTGTATGGGGTTATGACCTATCAGTTTAAGAAGCTTCATCCCTTCATTTTCCAGATCAGAAAACTGAGATCCAGAGAGAGGAAGGTGACTTGACTAAAGTTGCAAAGATTATGAAGCTAGGATTTGAACCCAGGTCCTCTGATTACAAATCTAGCATGTTTCCTACTTAACAAATTCTATATTCTATTTTATAAACCCATGGTCTCATGCTCTCATTTTATAACAATCTCTTATTTATAAGCCCTTTTGAGGAAAAAAAGTTCTTTAAACTTGCTTTTAGTCCTTTGCTTTTCCCCCCATTTCCTACTAACTGACTTGCATCCTTGGAGACAGTAATATATTACTACAATAGTACCATAAAACAACAAAAGTGTTCCCTGACAAGATGATGGGCAGAAGAGAGTCTCCAAAGGTCTTGAGATTCAGTTAAACATTTGAACTCTGGGATGCTTATCTGAACAAAATTGTTCTGTCAACCCTTTGAAGCTCCATCTATCATTGTATCTAACTCTATCAAACTGAGATGATTATCTTCTTGGTCCCAGCAGCAAATAATGGACTTGTACAATGGATTCTTATTGCCATAGCTATATAGGGGAAGAGAAACTTTTTGGGCAGACATGATTAAGAGGCTTTTAATCTATGAAGAGCTCAACCAACTTGAGTATATTTGTGAAAATACACTCTTCCAGGCTCTCTTCCAGGAGCCATGAGCTATCTGGCTATAAGGAAAATTGTTTTTATTTCTTGGAAAAAAAAAAAAAAAAAACAAACCCAAAACCAAAACCAAAAACTCACTGATAATTGATATTCTCTGTCCCTGTCTATCTCTACCTCTCTCTGTCTCTGTTTTTCTCTATCTCTGTCTCTGTTTCCCCACCTCCCCACCTCCCTACTCTTTTACATCAGAACTCCAAGCTTTGAGCTTGTTCATTTTCTCTTCTTTCTTTAGCATCCAGAGGCAGGTTTTGCTCTTTGGGATCTTGCGGTCTTCCATTTTGTAAGAATTCTATGTTCTAATTTTCTACAAGTTCTCTGGCACAAAGAAAAAGAAGATTCTAATAATTTCCAAAACTCAGTATAATTTGTATCGAATTCTCTCAATCTCCATTTGTGTAGCCTGGTAACCTTTACAATTTAAAATATCTTTTCTTGGTTAATCCCAGGGGAAGGATTCACGGATTTGTGGGAAATAGATAATCTTGACCTTTGGACTCCTCTATATTACCAAAGGAATATCAGCCATCTGTTTACGATGCAATATTTTCTCAATCATTCCCCTTAGAATTCATATTGAAACAAGATACAGAGGGGATGTTTTTCAATATTATTTTTTGTAGATTCTTTTCAATTTGCAGCAGAGATTATTTCTATTTTTGTCTTTCTATTTGCAGTGCCTAGTAGAATACTTGACACATGTTAATTCCTTAATAAATACTTGTTGATTGATTGAATTATATCCAGTTTGTTGTATAGATTTCCTTTTGGAAAAGATCTTAGAAGTCGTATAGTCCAAGCCCATCACTTCAGATGAAAATTTGGTAAAAAAGGAACAATACTCCAGCAATTATGAAATGGAATGGGTGACCTCATAATGTAATGGGCTCCATCTATTGGACAACTTCAAGGAAAGGCTGGATGACATTGTCCAATATATTAGAAAGAAGATTCTCTATAAAGTTTAGGTTGGGATTAATGGTCACTATTCTTCCTTTGAACTCCGAGATATATAATTTTGGGAAACTAAGACCTGGAGAGATTAAACGATTGATCTAAGGTGACAAATATCAAGTAACATAGCCCTGTCCTCTGCCTCTATATCTATTTACTTACGACACCTGAATCTCTCTTTATCAGTTCATTTTATCCTGCCTTTGGTTCCTTGTAAGGTTTTATTCTCCTAGGGAATGAATCATTTCTAAAGTTCCCTGAAAAGATAATACTCTGGAGACTTCAAATCATTGCTCATTCTAATAATCTTTTCTATTTTGGGGTTACATTCTCCATCGATCCTGTTGTCTATCTTCCAGAGTGCCCCCTGAATAGTAAATCAGAGGCAGCATCTTCTTTAGCTGCAGCTGGACTGGCTGTCGGAGAACGCTGATTGGAATCTGGCAGCCTCCCCCAGGTGTTTATCTCAGTACTTTTCATCTCTCTCAACTGCTGCTGATGAGGACATGCTTCCCACGTGGTCCTTTTTCCTGCTGCCTGCTGGCGTTCAAACATCTGCATGTGTAGGAGGGAGTGAGGACCATCCATTCCAGGTCACTGCTGAATTTGCTTTTCATCATGTTAACTCATCTTCCCTCAAATACCAAAGGTGGTCTTCCAGCACATAGCACCTCCCCACACACTCTCTGAAATGCTGACTATTCAACAAAATAATGGGTTCTGAGGTTTTTTAAAGTTTGTCTTTGTTTCAAGGGTTGCCATGGTAAAGAAATGCTCTCCTAGTAGCCAACTTGCTGGTGATGAGCTTTTTTCTGTACTTAGCTAAATGGAATCTCCAAATGCACAGTCTGAGTCCCTCATGCTTTCATTTTCATGCTCTTTACTTTTATATACCAATACTTCAATGATCTGTGGGAATCTTCCTTTACTGATATATGATCTAGATAATGATCTTGACCAATTGGTATGTGTTTTCCCTCCACGCTACCCCCAAAATAAAAAGAATCTTTACTCCAAAGTCAGCCTAGTAATAAATCTCATCGAAATTAATTAAGCTGGCTTCCCAAAAGACTCAGCTCAACAGCCCTTTCTGTTGTGACAAAAATTGGAAACCGAGGGAATACCCATCAATTGGGGAATGACTGAACAACTTGTGGTATATGATTATAATGGGATACTATTTTTCTGTAGGAAGTGTTGAGCAGAACACTTTCAGAAAAACCTGACTTATATGAATTGATATAAAGTGAAGTGAGCAGAACCAGGAAAACATTGTACACGGTAACAGCAGTACTGTATGATTATCAATTGTGAAAGACTTATTTATCTCTTTTCAGCAATATAATGATCCAAAACAATTCTGAATGACTCATGATGAAAGATGCTGCCCACCTCCAGAGAAAGAACTGATGGAGTCTGAGTACAAATCAAAGCATGCTAATTTTACCTTGTTTTTAAAATTTTGGGTCTGTTCCCCCCTCCCCACACACACATCATGACTAACATAGAATTATATTTTGCATGATTGCACATGTATAAACTTTATCAAATTGCTTTTCTTCTCAATCCTGGGGGAAGGGAGGCAAGAGAAAAAAAAAATCTGGAACTCAAAATGTTAAATGATTGTTAAAACTATTTTGACATAATTAAAAACGTGAAAGAAAACAAAAAATAGACAGCTCAAATCCTATTTTTCTACATTTTTAAATTCCCTAGCTGCTAGTTCCTTCCCATCTGAGATTACCTTCTATTTCCTCTTGCCATATCTTGACTATACACATTTATTTAGGTGTTGCCATCCTATTGACATGTAAGTTCCTCGAGGACAGGCACTATTTATATATTTTTATATAAATTATGGTAAATTAAAGTAATGGAACTTTATTGTTCTATAAAAAATGATTAAATGATTTTAGAAAGGTCTGAAAAGATTTACATGAACTGATGCTGAGGGAAACAAGTAGAACTAGTAGTACCAGCACAATTTTGCAGTTATGCAATGATTAACTATGAAAAACTTTTTTCTTCTCAGCAGTTCAGTGATTCAAAGCAATCCCAAACAACTGGATAGAAAATGCAATCTGCTTCCAGAGAGAGAACTATAGAGAATGAATGTAAATCAACACATGCTATGCTATGCCTATATACTTGGCACACAGTAAGTACTTAATAAATGATAGCTTCTTGACTTGGCAGACTGAATGACTAGATGAAGGATGGATGGCCCATCATGATTCCCTACTTTGATACAATTCCAGCATTGCAGAACTTACTAGAGATTTTGGCTACTGGAATAGCCTCCATGTCATGATGAGACTTGGGATTCAGGAATACATGAAGGCTTTTGCCCCTGGAACATTCAGAAGACTCCCAATACCAGACATGGATGGGAATCCCATGTGATGGGTAGATGTGGCTAGGTTGTGATCTCCACATAAGGAATACCACATTTTTTCTTTTTTTTTGTAGAAAGTACCACATTGGTAGAATCCATCAGACTTTTGAAATAATAATTTTTTAAATAAATCTTATTTACTTGTTGACTTATTGAGGCTATTTCAATAAGTTATCAGAGACCATGAAGGATCCTTTAAAGTCAAAGCTAATGTCACTGGTTTTAGGATAACTAAAGCAGTTGGTGATGACATTAGCTTTTTACTTACTTCTACAAATTGAGGATGACTAAGGATTTGGGGTCTGCTGATTAACAATAATTTTGGTAGTAGTTCAAAGTTATCATGGAAAACATGAAAACAATTTAACTCTAACAATTTAATATTAAACACCTAAAGAAAGCCTTTTTCAATCTCTCTTAAATATAATGTTTTTTCTCTATTAATTATTTCTTATTTATCCTGTATGTAGATTGCTTTATGCAGGGATACTTCATTTTATTGTGATTTGCAAATATTGCTGTTTTTGTTGTTTTTGTTTTTGTTTCTACAAATTGAAGGTTTGTGGCAATTTTGCCTAGAGCAAATCTATTGGCCCCATTTTTCCAAGACCATATGCTCATATCATGTTTCTTTGTTACATTTTGGTAATTCTTGCGACATTTCAAACTTATTATGATAATGGTGGTGATGATTATAATATCTGTTACAGTAATCTATGATCAGTGATGTTATTATTGAAATTGTTTTGGGTCACCATGGGCACCATGAATTATGCCCATGTAAGATGGCAAACTTTTTTTCTTTCACTCTTTTTGGTTTCCTTTATTTTTCTAGTTATACATGTCCATTAATTTTGTAATATACATTTCTTTATGAATCATGTTGGGAGACAAAAATCAAAGCAAAAGAGAAAAACCATGAAAGAAAGAAAAAAACAGAAGAAAAAGAAAAGAAAAAGTAGACATAGCATGTGTTGATTTTTCATTCATTCTTTATAGTTCTCTCTCTCGATGCAGATGGCATTTTCTATCCAGTTTTTTGGCATTGTTTTGGATTGCTGAATTGCTGAGGAGAAGGAAATCTTTCATAGTTGATAATCACACAATTTTGCAATGATCGGTAGTGGTTCTACTTGTTTCTCTCCACATTACTTTGTGTAAATCTTTCCAGGCCTTTCTAAAATCATTTTATCATTTTTTATAGAACAATAAGATTCTATCACTTTCATTTACCATAATTTATTCAATCATTACTCAATTGATTGGCATCTACTCACTTTCCAATTCTTTGCCATCATAAAAAAGAGCTGCTACAAGCATTTTTGTACATATGGGTCCTTTCCTTTCCTTTATGATTTCATTTGGATACAGATCCAGTAATGGCATTGCTGGATCAAAGGATATGTAGATTTACAGCCTTTGGGCATAGTTTCAAATTGCTCTCTTAGAATGGCTGGATCATTTCACAACTCCATCAGCAATGCATTAGTGTTCCAGTTTTCCCACAACCTCTCCAACATTTGTCATTACCTTTTTCCTGTCATCTTAACCAATCTGAGAGGTATGGTACCTCAGGGTTGTTTTAATTTGCATTTCTCTAATCAATAGTGATTTAGAGCATCTTTTCATATGACTATAGATGGCTTTAATTTCATCATCTGAAAATTGTTTATATCCTTTGACCACTTATCCATTGGGGAATTACTTGTATTCTTATAAATGTGGCATAGCTCTTTATATATTTTAGAAATGAGACCTTTATCAGAACACTGGCTGTAAATTTTTTTTCACAATAACATGGCAAACTTAATCGATAAGTGTGTGTGTTCTGACTACTTCACTTACCATCAGTCCCCCATCTCTCCCCCTTTCCTCAGGCTTCCCTGTTTCCTGAGACACAACAATATTGAAATTAGGTCAATAAATAAACCTCCAATAGCCTCTGAGTGTTCAAGGGAAAGGAAGAGTCAATTGATGCATCAAACTTCATTGCTGTCTTATTTTAAGAAATTGCCACAGTCACACCACACCACATCAGCCTTTAGCAACTACCATCCTGATCAGTTAGCAAACATAAACATTGAGGCAAGATCTTCCATCAGCAAAAAAATATCAGCTCATTAAGAGCTCAGATAATGGCTAGCAATTTTTTTGACAATAAAGTATTTGTAATTAAAGTTGGTACCTTTTTTGTAAGCCACAGTATTGTCATTCACTTACATTTAATGGACTGCACGGGGAAGTCAGAAAAAAATTGTGTAATATTTATTTTATTGCGATGGTCTAGAACCAAATCCACTTTACATATATGTTCATATTTATATGTATATATGTATGTTACACACACATTCATATATTTATTTTCATGTTGTCTATTTTATTAGATAGTAAACTCCTTAAGAGCAAGGAAATTTTTTTTTTTGGTGTGTTTCCCAAATACTTTGTACACTGTCCATTACATAATATTTAATAAATATTTTATTTATTGATATATATTAAGCACTGTGCAAAGATTTTAAAAGGAGAGAATCCTTTCTATAAGGAGCTCATAGAAGTTTTATATAGTATAAAAACAGATACTCTAATAAATGCACTGTAAGGTAGAATGCAGTGGAGCAAAAAAGAGAGTACTATTGGAAAACCTGTTCTGTCTTCATATATATTATTTCCTTTTTCTTTTCCTTTTTTTTTTTTTTTTTTTTTGAGGCAATCAGAGTTAAGTCTTGCCTAGGGTCACATAGCTAGTAAGGGTCTGAGACCAGATTTGAATTTAAGAAGCTTTTCTGATTCTGGGACAGGCATTCTATCCAATGCATCACCTAGTTGGCCCTTTCATTATTATAATGTAGCATAGTGCTTTGTATCTATTATCTAATTTGATTTCTTTTGGGAGGGATGAGACAATGGGGGTTAAGTAATTTGCCCAGGGTCACACAGCTAGTAAGTAACTTGTTGAGTGTCTAAAGCTGAATTTGAACTCAGCTCCTCATAATTTCCAGGTCTGGTGTTCCAACCACAGCACCGTCTAGTTGCTCCCACCGTTTTAAAAATTAAATTTATTTATTTTAATCTTAAATGCAAAATAGTAAAAGAAAAAAAAAATTCTATGTACATATCAGAAAATAAAAGAGAATTCAAAATATAAAGTAATACATTTCTATTTCAAGAAAGCCTATATAATCAATATTACACATTATGCTCAGAGTTGGTCATCTTTTCTTTGCTTCCTTATAGGTTTTCTTTTTGTCTGCTGTGTACTTTTTACTTTATTCTTTTTTTTCTCCTTTCCTTCCTGTCCTCCAACAAGAAGGCTACAATTAAGCATGGATATGTATTAATCTATCAAGATTTATGTATGTATTTATATGGATATATCTACATATACACATATAGATATACATGCATACCTTTATTATATACGTATATACATACAACCTATAGACATATATACATATACAAATATGTCATGTGCACCTATTTAAGACTTTATTATGTTTGTTTGTCCTCTGTTTTTCTGAAAGTAGATAACATTTTCTTTCATAAATTCAAGTCTTTCCATGTTTTTTTCACTCTACCAAATCATTACTTCCTATAAAATCTTATTTGATTTTTAAAACAAAAGGTGCTATTATCACCTCATTTTATAGATGAGGAAACTGAAATGCAGAGTTTAAGTAACTTGCTCAAGATTGTATTGATAAAATGTCTAAGATAAGATCCAAATTCAGGATTAGCTGACTCTAAGGTCCCCTCTCTGCACTGTGCCATGTAGCCGCCTTTATAATGAGTCTTTGAAAAACAAATGGATTCTTTACCTTTGGAGTTTTCATCTAGCAACCTGTCCTTTATGGGATTCAAGTAGATCCAGAATCCCTTGCAGATGAGCCAAGTTTAGTGCATTGAAGAAAAAACCAAAATGCTAAAAGATTCTGCAAATATTCATGACTCTAAGTTTCATCAAAATGTACTAATTCTTTGGGGAATGTAATTTCTAATGGTTTCCAACTCAGCGGTCTAATCTAGTTTAACTTTGTCTATAGCATGGGTATTAGCTTTTGTTTCAGATGGAGAGAAAATAGTAAGAACTATAAAGTAATCCAATAAATATCTACCTCAGTGATTCCAAATGTAATGCCAGTGACCCAGGCAAGTGATCATTGAGGGAGGTGGAACTCATGTGTCTGCTTAAGTGCCTGATGGTTTGAGATGGATTTATCTTGGGGGATTGATGGGGAAATCATAAAAAAAGTAGTTCTTATTCGGTTTTATTCGAGAGGTGTTTCATTATCGTCTCTCCTGACTGATTTAAGCTTCAAATTGGCATTAACTCACAGTGGGGAAGATTGGGTGGGGAGAGAGGTTACTGCAGCTTAATTATATCATAAGGTTCATTAGATGACATTACCTGAAATAATTTCCTGAACGGCCAGGGCATGTACTAAGTAGAAAATGTAGTGACATCCATTTGGAAGAGATGATCAGAGTAATAGTAAATTTCTTTTTGAACATCAGCAGCAGGGGTTTTGCTAAAGGGTATTCCAAAGTAGAAGGAAATTTTTAGAATTAATCTTATGAGGAAGCACAGTAGAAAGAACACTGACCTCGCAATGGGAAGCCCTGGGTGCTAACCCTAATTCTTTCTCTATTTCCCATGAATGTGACTCTGAGTAGGTCACTTCACCTTTATGAATTTCTTTATTTGTAAAATGAGGGGGGTGGAACAGTCCCAGGGTCCTGTCAAATCCCATCTAGTTCTAGATGTATTAAGACAGCTTTAATTATTCATTATGAGAGGCAGTGTAGCCAATGGAAAGGGATCTGTATTTGAGAGTTGGGGGAGAGAAGTTGGAAGCTCTCTTTTGACTTAGTAGTTGTTCAGCTATATAAGACCTATATAACTCACACTTTCAGTTTCCTTAGCAGCAAAATATAGATAATAAAACCTGGTAAATGGCAGCTTAGTGCAGAATTGAGTATTTGGGAAAAAAATCCTGGATGTAAGTCTTGGTTTTAACTCACATTAGTTGTGTGCCCATGAATAGGTAACTTAATCTGTCCATGTCCCCATATTTTCTATCAGTCAGGGCAAGTCACTCTGTCTCAGGTTTTTGCATTTACTGGTTGGGCAACTTGTCTATAGGTTAGAGATTAATGTTCTATTGTTAACATTCACAAACACACATGCAGGCACATTTCATAGGGGAGGATTAAATTATAATATGAAGGGAAGTTTGATGTTCATACACACATACTTGAAGAAGGAGAGGAGAGAGAGAAAGAGGAAAGTATGGGAGTGAAAGGAAAGGAAGAAAAGAGGAGACGAAAAAGAAGGAAAAGAAGGGGAGAGGGAAGGAAAGAGGAAGAAGAAGAAAGAATGAAAAGAAGAAGAATGAAGAGAGAAAGAGGAGGGGGAGAGAAGAGAAAGGGGGGAATAGAGGAGAAGAGGGATAAAAAGAGAGGGAGGAGAGGAAAAAGAAAAGGAAAAGGGAGAGGGAGAGAGGGAGACAGACAGACAGACTGAGAGTGACACACAGAGAAACAGAAAGATGAGAGGGGGGAGAGGGGGAAAGAGAGAGAAAGACAGAGACAAGACAGAGAAAGAGAGAATAATTTATTTCCATTCAGAAACTAGTATCATAAGTAATGTGACACAATGGATATAGCATGCCAAGCCTAGACTCAATAAGACCTGAGTTCCAATCCAATCTCAGACACTTCCTAGCTGTGTGACACTGGGCAAGTGATTTCACCCTGTTTGCCTCAGTTTCCTCATCTGTAAAATGAACTATGAAAGGAAATGGCAAATCACTCTAGTTTCTTTACCAAGAAAACCTCAGATGAGGTCACAGAGAGGTTAAAACAATTGAAAAACCCCAAATCAAAGATCTAGACTTAAAGGGACCTCAGAGATGATTTATTTAGTTTATGTCCTTATTTTACAGATAAGGAAATTAAGGCCCAGAGCAGGCGAATAGCTTATTTACTGTTACGCAGTAAGAAATAAAGTTAAGATTTAAACTCAGTTCCTTTGATGCAAGATGCAATACTTTTTTTTTTTTTTTTTTGCTATGGGGAAGGAGGGAATAAGCATTTATTAAGCACATATTATGTTTTGGGCACTGTGCAAACTGTGTATTAAATATTGTCTCATTTGATCTTCACAACAACTCTGGGAAATAGATACTATCATTATTCCCACTTGGGAAGTGAAGAAACTGAAGGAAGTACATGTTGTGACTTGACCAGGGTCACACAACTGAATAGTATTTGAGGCTAGATTTGAACTCAGTTCTTGCTGACCTTACATTTGGTACTCTTGTCCATCACCCTAACAACTACTCCTACTACTCTGTGTTGCCTCTCCAAGGACATATCTGTCTGTCAGTCAGTTAATAAACATTTTTAAAATGCCTATTTATCAGGCATTGTGCAAAGCACTTGAGATGCAGAAAGAGACAGTCCCTGTCCTCAAGGAGCTTACAATCTAATGGGAAGACCATCAAGTGAGCAAGTACCTATGAACAATCTTTATACAGGATAAATAGGAAATAGTAGAGGGAAGGCCCTAGAATTAAGAGGGTTGAGAAAGGCTTCCAATAGAAAGTAGAGTTTTAGTCCAGTTTTAGAGTCCAGAGAGGTCAATAATTGGAGTGGAAGAGAGAGAGCCTTCCAGGCATGACAGACAGTCAGAGAAAAGTATCCAAAGAATTCTGAGAATAAAGACTTTGCTTTTGGTATTCTTAGCACTTAGCCTAGGGCCTGACATAGCAGATGATAAGAAGTTGTTGGGTTTAACCCAGTTAAATGAGTTGCTTACCTGCTTTGGTTTAGGGAGTTCCTACCCTGAGAATTTCTCCATCAAGAGTTTCATATATAGATGAAGTTACAGTATCAGACCAAAAAGGGAAAAAAAAAATTATCTAGGACACTCCTTCTAAAGGGTTTTTGGGAACATGAGATGAGATAATGTAGGAACAATTGTTTTTAATCCTGCTTGTTATAGAAAAGATAATTACTTGAGAAGAGTTAACCATGATAAAAAGAAGACTTGATGGCTATATTCAAGTATTTGAAGTGGCTGTCTTAGTGAGGTGAGATGAGCTTTCTTCTGCTTGGCCCCAGAGGGCAGAAGCCGGTTTAGTTGGTGCCTTTTGCTTTTTGGCTTTGAGGAGTGGACAATGGGATGTAGGGGTATAAAACCAGAGAGCTAGGATCCCTATTAAGTTACATAGCCAAATCTCGTGGGACCTCCGGGAAGCATTTCCCCTCCATATGTTCCCTGAAAATCCACTTTTGAAGGACATAAAATTCAAGAGCCGAGTTTAAAGAGTTTCAGAAGCAGCAGGTTGTATCCAAGAGGAAGAGGATATCACAGGGGGTAAAGGGGCCAGCTCATTCTTTTGGATGTTTTAGAAGATGAGAACAAAACTGCCATCAGAGCAGGGGTGAAATAAATCCTCAGGAGGCCAAGCAGTGAAAAGATCAGAAGATGACATCCCAACCTTCTGTTACTCTGACCCCTGTCTTGACCCAGCCCTATAAAACCCTTCCATTTTGGGACCAGCTTCTCAATGGTGAGTTAACTTGAAAAGGGGCAAAATTGGAATCTGAAAATAGTGTGGTTCCCACCTCTTTTCCATACACACTTCTTCCAGACATCCTTTAGAAAATCTCCTAAGAACACCAAAATAATTGGGGCCAGTAGTGATGGAGGCAGGGCATGCTGCTAAAGTCTGTCTCCATAATTTTTTTTTTTTCATCAAGAAGGGAACTTAGGCAAAAATTCTGTATATCTCAGATGCCATCAAAAGTGTCCAAAATAACTGGCTACAGATGGTACATCAGGTCCTATCTCTAGATCCTGTGGCCATTGGAGAGTCTCTCTTACCCAATTCCTTCATTTTACAGGTGGGGAAACTGAGGCTCAGAGAGGTTAAGAACATATATTTACAGTTGGAAAAATTCCCAGAAATCATCTTGTTCAACCCCTTCATTTTATATGTAAGACTGAGGCCCAGGGAGTTTACATAATTTGCCCAGAGTCACAAGTTGTTAGTATAACAGTTGAGATTTGAACTCACATCTTATGTAAAGCTAAAAGACACCTAAATGGTCTTATAGTCCAGGGTAACTCAACTTTTTTTTATATATTATTAGCTTCTTTGGTATTAGGAAAGCTGAACAACTGCTTCTTAGCATATTGTCTTTTTAAAATGCATAATTGAAGGAAATGTGAAATCAGTTAGAAGTGAATAAAAATAAAGATGTAATTCCCCCTCATCCTTTGGAGATCCATAGACTCCATGTAAAAAACAAAAAACAAACAAAAAAAACAACTTCATTTTATAAATGAAAATTAAGCCCCAGAGAGATAAAAATGGCCACATATCTAAATCATGTCTAGAAATAAGATAATATTTATAGAGTTTTTGTAAACCTCAAAGTATTATATAAATACTTATAATGTTGTGCCACAGTTTCCTTTATTGTTCTGCCTCAATTTCCCTAAATTGTCCTGCCTCAGTTTCCCTAACTTGTTCTGCCTCAGTCCTTGAATTGTTCTGCCTCAGTCTCTCTGGTTGCAACCCCCCTTCCTGACCAATAGGACCGAGATAATTAGGACTATAGAGATCTGGCTACTCTGTAATTCCAAAAGATAAAACTCCAGATGTCCTATCTCAGATACCTAATTGGCATCCTCTATTTCTAATTTCCAGACTTCATGTCTCTAACTGACTACCCCTTTGCTCCCAGTTTGTCAGAATTCATGGTCCTACCCCCACCCTGTCAGAACTGGATTGATGGTCCATCCCTAGAAATTCCCACTCTTGGTGTTCTGACTCCACCCCCTGCCTTTGTCTTCTATCTTGGAGCCACATGTATAATTCATTGGAATCTCACATTCAGTGCTAATGCTGATGCTTAATGCTTTGAGACATCAGCCCTGGGATCAAAATGGATCTTTTGGTCCCAGAAAATCTCTCCCTCTCAGAAATCCAAATAAAATATTTAAAACTCTAATCTCTATCTTGCCTCAGTTTCTCCGGCATTACAATATATTATTAGTACAGTATCTGGCATGTGGTAGGTTCTTAATAAATGTTTATTAATTAATATAATTATATAATCATTTATAAAATAACATTGTAGTGAAATATAATCATACATAATATAATTGTAGTACCAATAGCAGCAGTAATAGCAACAGTAGCAGTAATAGTAACAGTGATAGAAATACTAGTAGTACTACTTCTAGCAGTAATAGCAGTAGCAGTAGTAATAGTAATAGTGGTAGGTAATAATCGTAGTAATAGTAGCAGTAGCAGCAGTGGTGGTAGTAGTAGGAGTAGTAATAGAAGTAGTAATAGTGGCAGTAATAGCAGTGGTAATAATACTACCACTAGTAGTCTTATAGCAATAGTAGTAATAGTAGTGGCAGTAGTAGTTTCAGTAGTAATACTAGTAGTGGCTGTAGTAGTAGTAATAGTAGTAGCAGCAGTAGTAAAAGTACAAGCAGTGGTAGCTGTGGTAATATTACTACTATGATTACTACTACTATTAGTGTAATAATGATAGTAGTAGTAGTAGTAACAGTAGCAGCAGTAGTAGTACTAATAGCGGCAGCAACAGCAGTGGTGGTAGTAGTAGTATAATAGTAGCAGCAGACATGGGATTTGAATCCAGATTTCTGACTCTAAACACAGTGCCTCTTCAGTTGAGCATACCCGAATACTGAGAGTTTGTAGGAGAGTCATTAGCCAATAGGAATAGATAGCCTAACAGTCACACTTTAAATGTTCTAAAATATTTGCAGATGTTTTCTCAATTGATTATCATAATATCTCAGTGGAGGTGAATACCATAGGTACCATTATCTGCATCTTCAATGAGAGGTTCAGTGACTTGCCATGATCATGCAACTAGTGAGAGACAGCAATTTTATCAATCTTCTTAATCCAGTTCTTAATGCTCTGTTCTTAATCTTAATCCTTTGTTCATCATTCTCTGATACTTTTTCACATTGTGTGGATACTAATATTAGAAGGTGGCTGTGCTTTTATTCTCAGTTTGACCAGACCACATTTAATAATATAGTGTTCACTTCTGGAAATCCTACTATAGGAAGGACATCAATGAGTTGGAGAGGGTCCCAGAGGAGATCAGAATGGTGAACCAGAATTAATGAAGGGTCTAAAAATATACTATAAAAGGATTGGTTGAAGGATGGGGAAATTAGAGAAGAGAAGCCTGAGAAAAGGGATAAGGAGTGATGGGAAGTATTATAATCGGGTATTTCATGGTCTTTTCCTTAGAAGCATCACACTTTCTGCTTGGCTCCAAAAGGAAGAACTAAGAGGATTAGGTGGATATTTCAAAAGAACAAACATAGGTTTAATGTAAGGAAAAGCTTCCTACCAATTAGAGCTAACTTAATGTGAAGTAGATTGCCTTGGGAGGTAGTGGATTTCCCCTCACAGGAAGTGTTTTAGAAAAACTAGATATGATCGTTTGTTGAGGATATGGTAGATTAAACCCCAGTGAAGTCCCTTCTTAGTTCCGAAATTCTGATGTTATTGGGCATGGTGACACATGTTTCTTACCCCTGCTAGTGAAGACTTAGACTAGTGAACTGATTTTGCTTAGGAGTTTTGATTTGCAGGGTACTAGGCTAACCATATTTCTGCAATAAGTCTGATAATAATGTGAGTCCTCAAGAATGCAGGATTAATGGACTGCCTAAGGAGGGACAAAGGGTTGGCAATGGAGCATGTCAAAACTTCTGTGTCAATGAGTAGTAGAAAATAGGGAGATCTAGTTTTAAAGAAAGGCGAAAGGGGCAGCTAGGTGCTGCAGTGGATAGAGTACCAGTGCTGAAGTCAAGAGGACCTGAGTTCAAATATGGTCTCAGACACAGTACTTCCTAGCTGTGTAACCCTAGTCAATTCACTCAGAAAAAAAAAAAAAAAAAAAGAGGAGAAAGAAGCAAAAAAAAAGGAAACAAGGAAGAAAAAAAGAGAAAGACAGAAGGAAGAAAGAAAAGAAAGATAGAAGGAAGAAAGAAAAAAGAAAAAAGGATGGAAGTAAGAAAAAAGGTAGAAAAAAAGAAAGAAAAGAAAGAAAAAAGCAAGGAAGAAAAATAAGAGGAAGAATGGAAAAAAGGAGAAGAAAGAAAGAAAAAAGAAAGTATGGAAGGTTGGTAGAAGAAAACAGGCAAAAAAAAGAATGGAAAAAATAAATGTACAATAAAGCAAGAAGTAAAGGAGAAGAAAGCTCAGAAGGAAGGAATGAAAGAAGGAAGAGAACAACGAAAGAAATGAAAAAAGATAAAAAGAAAAAGAAAAAAATGATGAAAGTAGGAAGAAGGGAAGGAAGAAAGAAAAAAATGAAAGGAAAAAGGAAGGAGGAAAAGAAAAATTAAGGGAAGATAAAAACAACAAACAGTTCTGTGATGTAGTGCCCTTGACTTTGATACATTTTTTTTTTTTTTTGAATTCCTATCTTTTTTGCTCCTGGAGACTCAGAAAACCTGAATGGATCCCTGCTCTTTCTTGTAGCTAACCTGACTTCAAATACAGAGCTTTCTTGAAGTTTTCATTTCAAATCACAGTTTCAAGTTGTTAAATTGGGAGGTGGGGTAGGGCATCATTCCAAGGAAGGCAAATCAAAGAATCAAGGTGAGCAGAAAACCTGATTCATTTTTTTTTTCAAGATTACCCCAAATTTCCATTCTAGAAAAATGCTGTAGTATATAACATGGTGAGAAGAGAATAAGATCTTGGGTTAAGGAACCTGGATTCAAACACCAATTTTGTTGACCAGTTTGACTTGTGCGATCATGAGCAAGTCATTTGCATGCTCTGGACCTTTGTTTAATCAAATGAGGGATTTGCACTCAATCCTCTAAATCTGTCATTCTGCAAAAGATAATTTTTGAAAATTGTTGTTGTTGTTTAATCATTTTCAACTCTTTATTATTCCACTTGGGGTTTTCTAAGAACACATACTGAAGTGTTTTGCCATTTCCTTCTAGAGCCCATTTTATGATGAGGGAACTGAAGCAAGCAGGTTTAAGGGACTTGACCAAGGTCTAACAGTAAATATCCGAGACTATAAATTCACATATTCCTGATTCTAGGCCCAGTCCTCTATCCATTGCACTACTTAACTGCCACTTGAAAACTTTAGATGCTTCTTTGTGATTTCCTTAGGTGTCAAGAGAGAAATGTTGAGATAATATTAGAGAAAAGAACAGATATAGAAAGTTCACTTCCAGGAAGGTTTTATAACAGCCTCTTAATTGACCCTTTCTCAGATTTTCAAGGAGAGACCCATTTTAGTCTTAAGACATAGGCTTGCTCAAAGGACCAATGTGCTAAAAACTCATACATATTTATAATAAGTAACATATTAGAGAGAATATCAGATCTTTCCCCCTTCTTGTTAGCTTAACTTGCAGTAAAGTAAATGACCCATAAAGAATAAAGGAAAGATTTCCTTTCAAGAGAAAGAGTTTAAATATGCAAATATTTAACACCTAATAGTGTATGCAATAAGTGAGTCTGCTGCATTTATCTGATAGATAGTTTTCATGGCCTTTGCAAGCATTTTGGTTAATGCACTGGTGATTAACATTTTATGCTATTACATTCTGTAACTGTGATCCTGATTGTCCACACTCCTTTCCAGTTGACATCTTCATGAAGAAATTTCTCAGCCTGATCTAAAAAGAAATGTTAAAAAAAAAAATGGATTGTTAGTCAACCAATCAATTAGCACTTATTAAACCCCTACTATGTGCTAAACCCTGTGTTAGGTCCACAGTATGCAAAAACAAAAATGAAATTGGAATTTAGATTCTATAGGAGAAGACAATGTGTCATTTAAAAAAATTAAATACAAAATTTATAAAACACAAAATTAAAAATGCCAAGCATTGATAAAATAGTTTCTCTACTGGGAAGGCACTGGCAATTAGAAGTGATAAAAAAGGATTTAGCATAGGAGATGGTACTTGAGATGAACTTTGAAGGATCAAAAGTTTATAGATTGAGAACTGGTTGGTGTTTTTCAGATGATCTCATGTAGTCCCCATATTTTATAGATTTGCAAACTGGGCCCCAGAGAGATTAGATGTGTCATCCATGATCACTCAACATTCTGGCTCTTAGATCCCATTTTCTAGCAGTTAAAGACAGTTTGAAAAACTAAAGCTGGAACAGAAAGAGATGGAAACAAAGAGACAAAGTAACACCCACACAGAGACAAAGATATACAGAGAGACACAAAGAGACAGAAAGTTAGAGATAGAGAGAGACAAAAAAACCAGGCAGACCCAGAAGTTCAGAGACAGAGACACACAGAGAGACATCACATACATCTAGAGACAAAGAGACAGAGAGTCAGACTGAGACAGATAGAATCAAATACACAGAGGAAGGAGGTGCAAGAGAGAGAGACAGACAGAGAGATAACCACCCACAGAGATAATGAGATACAGAGAGACAGACACACATACACAGAGTCAGAGACAGAGAGAAAGAGAGAAGAGATCCTTCAGAGAGAAATGATCTTAAAAGAATAGGCATCTTCTGGAAAATGTAATTTCTCTTTTGCTGAAGATCATCAAGTAGAGAGAGTGGACCACTGCTTAATGGGGATGTTGAAGTACGGCTTGTTATTCTGAGTGTGTTGGTTGGACAAGAAGATCTGTAAAGTTTCTTTTGATATCAGTTCCTATGTTTCTATGATTGATGCAGAAGCTTAATGGGTTACCCATCCAGGGATATTCTATTTTCAATCAGTCATACTTCTGAGTACCATTAATGTACAAATCACTTCCTATTTGTAGACAAATGCAGAGATGATGAAGACTTGAGTTCTTGAGACCTGACTTATAATCAGTAACAGAACTTTTATAATATTCACTTTTCTTCTTCATATATTGGGACATTTGTATATTTTGATGGTTGTTAATCTCTCAATAATAAGAAAACAAAAAAATTGAATGAAGCTTCTTTGAAGGTGGGGATCTCATTTCTTTTTCTTGACCATAGTTTTGTGCCAAAGGCAAGCATTTCATTATAAACTACTTTGAGTTCATGGAGCATAAAGCATTCATAGTTACAGGGCAGGATTGTGAGTGAGAGCTGGTGTCCATTATATCCCTTCATTTTCTCAGTAACCTCTTCTCTGAATAAAACTGCCTTTTTGCCAAAGAGAATGGCCATTGTGAATTTTTCACATGACCTACTCCAACATCTGGTGTCTACATTAGTCTTATCACTGGAATCAAAATCATCATCACCATCACCACCAACATCACCATCTCCTCTTCATTTTCTTCCTCCTCTTCTTCATCTTTCTTCTCTTCTTCCTCTTCTTCCTCCTTCTCCTCCTCCCTGAAGCCAGGAGACCTTAAGTTCAAATCTGCCCTCAAATCTGCCTACAGACATCTACTAGCAGTTGCCCTGGGCAAATCACATGATTCTGATTGACTCAAAAAAAGTCAAAGCAAATCACATCATGGCCTATGAACCTGTCTGGCCTATGAATAAGTCTAGCTTTATAGTGAGAAAACTAAGTTTTCCTTCCAAGTCAGATATCAGACCAGATGTAATCAAAACACATGAGAGGTAGAAGCTAATGAGGGATTTAAAAAAAATATATTGCTTTTAAAAATAAATATGTGTGTATACATGCATATATATATTCAGTCACTAATATATCTATATCTATAGATATAAATATATATCTGTGATATAAGAGAATTCTCTCCTGGAGCTTGGACATGTTTTTGGAGAACCCATCACTTCCTGTGGTGGCTCATTTTATACACAGTATAGCTCTATTAGAATTCTTTTATTCTCTCAGGTAAAACCTAAATGTGACTTTCTGCAATTTATGCAAATTTTCCTTTGTTCTTCCCCCATGGGATCAAGAAGAACAAACCAAATCCCTTTTTCCTTTGATTGCCCTTTAAGTGCTTGAAAACGTGTTCTTACAACCTTCTCCCAGCTAAGCATCCCTCTTTCTTTTAACCAAACTCTCACCTTCTTTTCGCCTCTCTCTGGACCTATTTTTGTTCCTAACTGTCTGTCTCAAAGTGTAGTAAAAGCATGGAAATAATACTCCCAAATGTGATCTTAGCAAAACAAAGAGCAAAAGTCATTCTTACTTTCTTGTTCAGCAGTTATTAAATATCTACTATGTGCCTGGCACTGTGTTAAGAACTGTTGTTGTTTGTCCTTCATTTTCCAAAAGGATCATGACATCAGAGGAGGAGACGTCATGGCATGCAAGTGAACTAGATTGGAGTGAGGGAGGGCACAGTCATTAATCTCACTTTCTCCTCCAGAGTCATCTGGGTCTATGGGTCAGGATGAGAGGAGATGGCCCTGGTGCAGTGGAAGATCTAGGCCTTTTTAAGCGAAGGTCTTCAACAGATTAGTTTAACTGAGGCAACATCCATTCAGTGATTAAGAGTAGATAAGAAAGAAAGGAAGCAAACTATTGGTTTTTAAAAAACCTTATTTGAAAAAAAAAATAATCCCTTTGGAAGGGGAAGTCCCTCAGGGCCAAAACAGCAACAATTGCAATTTACCCTCATTTTGAGGGTACCCTTTATTTTGGGTTTGCTCTAATACCTTTGTAAGCCAACTAAAGAAAGTCGGAGTGATTTGGGATTTAAGCATGATCTGAAAGAAATGCAGTCTGTGAACCTGAAGGAGGGAAAGGAGGGAAGGAAGGAAGTAAATAAGTTATGTTATCCATTCTTCTGTTGGGTAGCCCCGATTTATAAATGTTATTTGTCCTTCATTCTTTTTTATGTTCTTTGACAGTTTATTTATTTTTAATAGACATTGATTTATGAATCATGTTGGGAGAAAAAAAATCAGAAAAAGAAAAAACGTGATAGTTAATAACAACAGAAAAATGAAGTAAACATAGCATATGTTAATTTACATTCAGTCTCCTTAGATCTTTTTTCTGAATGCAGATGGCATTTTCTGTCCAAAGTCTATTGGGATTGTTTTGGATCACTGAACCCTTGAGAAATACCAGGCCTTTTACAATTGATCATTGCACAATCTTACTGTTATTGTATATGATGTATTCCTTGTTCTGCTTTCATAACTTATTCAGGCATTCCCCAATTGATGGGCATCTATTCATTTTCCAATTCTCTGTTACAACAAAAAAGAGTTGCTACAAACATTTTTGCACATGTGGGTCTTTTTTCCTCCTTTATGATTTTCTTGGGATACAGACCTAGTAATGGCACTATTGGGTCAAAGGGTATGTATAGTTTTATAGCCTTGTGGGAATAGTTCCAGATTGCTCTTCAGAATGATAACAGGGAGGTAATGCCATGACATATAAGTGAATTAGATTTGAGGGAAAGAGGGCTGTGCAATGTCATCAGCCTCATTTTCTCCTCCAGAGTCATCTGGGTCCAGTGGGCTAGAACTGGAGCTCACAGTTCTTTGGAAGAGACAACATGACAACTATGTACAAAGAAGAACATTAAGAATAAATAGGGCTCTAAAGTCAATGGGAAGGTCCTAGCATTACACAGCATTTGGAAGATAAGGTTTTAGCTAAACTTTTAAGGAAGCCAGGAGATAAAAATGAGGAGAAAGAGTTTTTTTAAGCAATGGTACATCTCAATTAAAATGCCTGGGGCTGAGTGATGGATTGTTTTTTCTTTCCATATTTTCTTCGATCTTTTCACAGATGAACTTGTGGGAGAAGAAGAACAATATCATTAATTTACAGAGTACATGGCATGTACATGGAGTGTAAGGTATAAGAAGACATATCATATCTCTCAATACAGTTGGAGATAACACAGATCTTCTCTGCTGGCATGTTGCACTGTTGACTTTCATGGAGTTTACAATCTTAACCCACCCTCAGGCTTGGTGAGTCAGGCACATGTTACCTTGAATCCTGAAAACTTTCATTAGACAGTCAGAGGCAATAGGATTTAAATCAAAGGGGACAGGTTTCAAACTTTTCCTATCATATATAAATATATAAAGTTATCTTTCTTCTTGTGTTCTCTGCTGACCCAGGAGAGTTTTGTGATGCTAATACCCCAGACACCCCAGAATCAGCCGGAGTCAGGATAAGCAAAAGTCCTTAGTCTTTATTCCTGGTCTTTAGATGCAGGATTGAACAGGATGGAAGCAGAATCTCCACAATCATCTTCTTCCTTGTCTACCACAAAAAGTGACTCTGACTTGTCTTACTCCATCCCCCAATCCCTCCTACAATCTTCTTTATATACCAATCATTGAGCCAGCACAGGATAGTGGGAAGGACATTTTCCAAGGATATGCCCATAGAGTATTGTCCAATCACTGATTAGCCCTAAGTGCTTGAACCGACCTCAGTGCAATGACTCAAGAGTTTCAGCCCTCTACAGAGTTTGCCACAGGAAAAAACAAAATTTACCCCTAAAACATTGCCATAAATGACAGTAGCAAAAGAAAAATGATTCTCCTATGTGGCTGGTAAGTTGGCTATTAAGATGATTTCAGTGTTCTTTTATGTTGAAAAAAGTGATCAGTATTTTTATTAGTGTATTATTATTAGTAGTAATATATTAGTATATATGTTATTATCTATCTATCTATACTAGTATATAATATACTATTAGTAAAAGTCAAGCTATTTCCTAAGAGGCCATTTAGGCTAATCTCACTTTCCAGAAGGGGCAACAGAGGCCCAGACAAGGAAAGATACTTGCTTACTCCCACATCATTTAGTTTAATGTATTTGGAGCCATAACTAGAATAGGGTGATCAGGGCTGAAATTTAGAAGACAAAAGGTAACAAAAGAAATCCCAAAACCAATCCCTCCAAATAGAAGTAAACATTTAGCAAGCAAGAATCATCAGTTAAATCCAAAGCTATCTCTCTTGATCAAATGAGATGCACCTCAGCCAGCCCAAACATGCTTTGTGCCTCATTTTCCCCATCTATTAAATAAGATAGCTGGACTCCAAGGTCTATAAGTTCCCTTCCAGATCTACATCTCTGAGTCTGTGAATATGAATTCTTTCTTAGAACCACCCCAACAAGATTGGGTATTCCTTTGGGTAGGACTTTGCAGGTTTAGATAGCTATAATTATAGAGATGAATTTACTTCATACTCAATCTGTTGCTCTAATTTTGTCTTCTAGGATCAAAAAGATCAGGTCCAATCCATCTTCTATAGCATAGCTCCTTAAGTATTTGAAAAACATTCCATACTTCCACTAATTTATAAAAATCTCACAATTCCAGAGTTAAAGGGGACATTCAGTTTCATTAAGTCTAATTTATATTTGAAAAAAAAAAGACTCCCATTTATAATATACTCTACAAGAGATTATCTAATATTTCTTGACTTTTTGTGAGGACTAAGCAAGCATCAGTCCATTCTACTTTTAGCTAGCCCTTATTATTAGAAAGTTTTTCCTGACATCAACTTTAATATGCTTTACTAAGATTTCTACCTGTTGCAGATAGATCTACCTTCTGGCATCAAGCAGAACACGTTTATTCCCTGTTCCACATCATGACCTTTTAAATGAATGAAAATAATAATATGAAAATGCCATAATAATAATAGCTTTTGAAAATACTTTACAAATATTCTCAGAACAACCCTAGGAGATAGATGCTATTTTGATCCTCATTTTACAAAAAAGGAAACTAAGTCA
The DNA here is from genome assembly GCF_902635505.1 of Sarcophilus harrisii. NCBI lineage: Eukaryota > Metazoa > Chordata > Mammalia > Dasyuromorphia > Dasyuridae > Sarcophilus > Sarcophilus harrisii. Next base: position 682,273,368 of record NC_045426.1, on the reverse strand, counting down.
GTCTGAAGTTAAGTGACTTGCCCACAGTCACACAGCCAGATCTGAACACTGATCTCCCTGGCTCCAAATCTAGCATACAATTTAGCTGCCTTTAACTTTCCCTGCTAAGCCTTTCCTTTCCAGGATATATATATCCCTTTATTTTTTCTATTTCTAGTAATCAATGTCAGGGTTGTGTCCTTTATTTGTTCCTCTATCCAGAGTCAGTCCAAATTATGATTAAGGAAAACAATTTTGACAGTTATGTAGAGAATGTAACTTTTCACCTCATCTCTCATATTTGTCCCCTTCTCTCTACATATATGGTCTTTACCCTGCAGGGAATACATTTTAGGGATAACTTATATAGAATTTAGACTTCTAAAAATGATGGCCTTTACTTTATTTATTGGAGTGGGATAGACTACTTCAAGAAGTGAGGAGTTTTCCTTCCTTGGAGATTTTCAAGCCCAGACGGGATGATGGCTTTTGTGTTATATCATAATGGGAATCTCTTTGGTATATGGGTTGGGTTAGCTGGCTGATGAAGCTCCTTCCAATCCTCATATTGCATAATTTTGTGCTTAGAATATATTTTTGAAATGAGAAATAAGCTTGTACAAGGCAGAAAGAGATAGGGATGAGATATAGGGGTATCCCTGACACTGATGTCTGGGAGTAGGATTTTGCCATTGGGTGAAAATGTGGATTTAAATGCTTCTCCTTTTATATAATAATACATAATACCTTATAAGAGTGTGTTTCTATTTTCATTCAGGGGAATGGATCTCAATTATTCAGTTCCTGAGGTTTATAGCTCTGGCACATTTCCAAATGGGTGGTTGTGGTTTGGATGTATCTGACTCATATTTACATAATCATGTGAAACATAATCCTTCCTGAGGCAGCTTGATAAGCAACATTTAGTGTCAAGTATTTCATTTTGTGTGATTTTGAGTGGACACTTGCCTCCCAGTCATCTTTCCCTTAAAGATGGTACCTCTTATTTCCTCAAACATGGTGACCTTGTGGGTGAATCAAACTGGAGTGGGGAGGGTGTGGGAAGGAGAAATTGGCTTCCAAAGGTAATGGCCAATCAGCATACAGATTAGCAAAAGGTTTCCATTCTTTCCCAATGTCACTGTAGTCTTTGTATGTTTTAAACTCACTCTTTAGCACAACCTTGTGTTCTTTTTGAGGATACAAAAGGAATTTGGGGGTAATATAAAGAGCTCTGTAGTGAGTCAGAAACCCTGGACTGCCAAAAATCCTTATCCTGCCATTTACTGGCTGGCTTTGGTTTTCCTTCTCCTCAAATATACATATATCCATATGTGGATATATGTATCTTTACTCTTTGTCTCTGTCTCTGTCTTTGTCTCTCTGTTTCTTTCTCTCTGTCTTGCTGTGCCTCTGCCTCTATCTCTTTTGTCTTTTGTCTCAGTCTCTGTCTCGTTCTTAGTCCCAGTGTCTGTCTGTCTGCCTGTCTTTCTCTCTCTTCTCTCTCTCTCTTTTCTCTCTCTTCTTTCTCTCTTGTCCCCTCTCCTCTTCTCTCATCTCCTCTCTTCGTCTCTTCTTTCCTTTCCTCTCCTTCAGAGTAATTGAGGATTATTCTATTTGCTGTGCTTGTATTTCTAGAATCTAGCATTATTCCTGATTTGTGATAGATATTTAATCAATGATAATTGATTGATTGACTTTCCAGAACTTTGCACAGTCCCTGGCACATAGTAGGAACTTAATAAATGTTTATTGACTGAAGGCTCAGCATTTACGGAGCCATATTGATCGGTGATAAGAACATGTCCTTGGAGAAAGATGGACTGAACACTCCCATAGTCTTCTCAAAAGACTATCATCAACCAGTGCTGAAGCCACTGGCTATATATCTCAGTTAAAGGCAATTCTTTTCAAGTTGAACTTCCAACTGAAGAAGAGGTATTGAATGCCATTAGGCTCCTCTTATGTAACAAAGTATCCGATGCTGATTCTATTCCAGCAAAGATTTATAAGACAGGGGGTCCACTGTTCATACAAAAGCTGACTGAAATCTTTCAGGCTATATATGACAAGAGGAAATTATCTCCTGGGAGTTCAAGGATGTTTCCATTGTCCATCTCTCTAAAGAAAAATGACATAGAATGTCCTGTGAAAATCAGAGGAAGTCCTCTCTCTTAGTCATTGTCAGAAAGATTTTTGCCAGAGTCCCTCTTTAAATAGGCTAATCCTTTAGCTGGAAGATGATCATCTATCTGAAAACCAGTGTGACTTCAGAAAGGCCAAGGAACAGCTGACAAAGTGTTTGCTGACTGATAACTTCAGGAGAAATTCCATGAGTAGGACAGAGGTATGTATACAACTTTTGTTGATCAAGCTCTTTGATATTCTTTGATACTTTCAGTCATTAGGATTTGTCAAAGATCATAGATGTGAGATTTGAACCATATTACCTCCTGACTTTTAGTAACTTTCCAGCCATCAGTTTTTTCATTTTTCAAGTAAGGGACTTGTACTAAATGACCTTTTAAGATCCCTTCTGGTCCTAAATCCATGATCTGTTGATTTTTCTATCTTATAAAGTTGCTGTGAAGTTCATATGAGATAAATGAAGCGCATGAGATAAATGTAGGTGACAAACACTGGGAAAACTAAACGGTCTATAAATGTCAGGGATGATTACAGCAAAGAGTAAATCAAAATTAACTCTTAAAGGGCAAGGGCTGTCTCTCCTGAACTTTTCATGTGATGATGTAATCCACAAAAATGACTTGATAAGGAAAGTATGATTACAGCACCTATACTCAAGTCTATGCTCAATTCTCTGGATTACTTATGTCTGTAGAAATGACTTTTATTGCATCATATTAAGAGTTTATTTTTTTTTAATTATATAAAAAAAATTCTGAAGCTTTTATTTATTTTATTTCACACCCATTTCCCTTCCTCCTAATGAAAAAAAAGGAGAAAAATAAAATGCTTATAATAAATACGCAGTCAAAGCAAAAACAAAAACAAAAAACTTCCCCACATCAGCTATGTTAAAAAGATATGTTTCATTTTATATATTCATTCCACTACTTCTTTGTCAGGGCATACTAATTATATTACATGAATGCAATAGAATAATATTGTGGCATAAGAAATGACAAAGGGGATGGTGTCAGAGGGACAACCAAGTAGTGCAGTACCTAAGAGTTCTGGATGTGGAGTCAGGAACAATTATCTTGAGTTGAAATCTGATTTAGACACTTACTAGTTGTGTGATCCTGGGCAAGTCACTTAATCCTATTTGCTGCAGTTTCCTCACCTGTAAAATGAGCTGAAAAAGGAAATGTTAAATGACCTTTGCCAAAAAAACCCCAAATGGGGTCATGAAGAATTGGATATTATCAAACAATAAAAAGCAGGGTTTCAGAGAAAACAGGGAAGACTTGCATGAACTAAGGCAGAGGAAAGTACTCAGAAGTAGGAGAACAATCAGTACTATAAAAGCGAAATATTTTGAAAGATTTAAGAACTCTGATAAACAATTCCTATAAACACAATGTTACCAACTATGATTTTAGAGGACCTAGTAAGAGTATATTATCTAGATCATTCTCTAGAAGACACTAGAGTAGATCGTTCAAACAGTCACCCTGACTAGAGAACAATTTCAATTCTTTAAATAAGCATTAATGATCCTCAATAGGTCCCAAAGTTCTCTTATATACATGTAAAATCCCAGAGTTTCTGAGAGTTAGAAGTTACCTAAGATGATACCTAGTCTAACTTGAACACAAATAAAAATATTTTCTTGTATAAACCTTGAACAAGTGGCCATCCAGCCTCTGATAAAAATATTCTACTGTTATGGTATTCCCTGTCTCCCAGGCAGCCTAATCTACTTTTAGATACCTATAATTAATTATCAATAAGTTTTTTCTTACTTGAACCTCTTTAAAAATATTTTAATTATATGTGAAACAATTTTTAGCATCCTTAAAAAAATTTTTTGGGGTTCCAAATTTTCTTTATTCCTTCCCTCCCCTGTCATTGAGAAAACAACCAATTTAATATAGGTTATATGTATATACTCATGCAAAACATTTCCATATTAGTTATGTTGTGAAAGAAACCACAACCCCCCAAAAAAGACCATGAAGAAAATAAAGCAAGCAATAGTATGCTTCAATCTGCATTAAGATTCCTTTAGCTCTTTCTTTGGAAGTGACTGCCATTTTTCATCCAAAGTCCTCAGAATTGTCTTGGATCTCTGTATTGCTGAGTTTACCCAAGTTGTTCACAGTCTTAGTTGAACTTCTAAATGATACTTTACGTCACTTCTCATTATTATTCCTAGTTTTTCCCTTTAGGGCCCAGCAGAACAAGCAGAGAGTCTGCAGAGGAGGGCATAAAATTGGCAAAGGGTCTTGAGTTTATATCATTGTTAGGCCAAAATTAGTACGAGCAGCAGAGAATTGACCCATACTTTGTTGCATCTCAGATTGGCTAAGATGACAGGAAAAGATAGTGATGAATGTTGGAGGAGATGTGGGAAAATTGGAACACTGAGACATTGTTGGTGGAATTGTGAATGAATCCAACCATTCTGGAGGCCAATTTGGAACTATGCTCAAAAAGTTATCAAACCATGCATATCCTTTGTCCCAGCAGTGTTTCTTTGTTTCCCAAAGAAATCTTAAAGGAGGGAAAGGGACCCATATGTGCAAAAATATTTGTGCCAGCCCTTTTTGTAGTGGCCAGAAACTGGATACTGAGTGGATGCTCATCAGTGGGAGAATGGCTGAATAAATTATGGTAAATGAATGTTATGAAATATTATTGTTCTGTAAGAAATGACCAACAGGATGATTTCAGAAAGGCCTGGAGAGACTTACACGAACTGATGCTAAGTGCAATGAGCAGAACTAGGAGATCATTATGCCCGGCAACAAGAAGACTATGCAATGATCAATTCCGATGGACGTGGCTCTTTTCAACAATGAGATGATTCAAACTAGTTCCAATTGTTCAGTGATGAAGAAAGCCATATATACTCAGAGAGAGACCTGGGGGAACTGAGTGTGGACCACAACATAGCATTTTCACACTTTCTGTTGATGTTTGCTTGCATTTTGTTTTTCTTCTCAGATTTTTTTTCTCTCTCTAGTTCCGATTTTCTTGTGCAGCAAGATAACTATATAAATATGTATACATACATTGGATTTAACATATATTTTAACATATTTAACATGTATTGGACTACCTGCTATCTAGGGAAGAGGGTGGGGGAAAGGAGGGAAAAATTTGGAACAGAGGGTTTTGCAAGGATCAGTGTTGAAAAATTATCCATGCATATGTTTTGTAAATAAAAAGCTTTAATAAAATAAAATAAAAAAGAGGGAAGGTACTATAATTAAGAGGGGTTTGAAAAAGGTTTCCTGTAGAAAATAAATTTCTAGTTAAGACTGAAAGGGAGCCAAGAAAGACAAGAGGGGGAGGTATATGTGGAGAAACATTCAGAGGAGATAGCCAGAGCTAAGAGATAGAGTGTATTTCCTATCTATCTATCTTTCCTTCTTTTCAGTTTAGAAACTGCTCTTTTAGTGATGTTGGATGTTGCTAATTTGAAGACCTCACCAGTTGCGCCCACTGTCTGAACTGACACAGGGGATCAGGACCAATTTCTCTTTGTGTCCTATGAATGTATCCTTGAACCTGGGCTGCTTTCACACTGAAGCACCTAGCTTGTTAGCCTCTCTGTATTACCCTTCCCAGAGCTACAGTCTTTCTTGATCTCAAACACACTTTGTAAAAGACCCCTGTGAATGGCAGGAATGATGCTGGGAGCTTTATAGCTGTTAACTCTAGATTTTATTTAATCTCTCTGACAAAGACATATTTAGGCCAGGTCACAATTTCTCCCTTCTCTGCCTTAGGATAGAATGAAATGAGAATTCAGGGTCTGTGGAATGGAAGGGTATTGATTTTTACCTGCTATTTTGGAAAACTCGTGAAAAGTGGCTTCTTTTCCCCATTTCTGACAATTATTCTCACCCAAATCTTAGACTCCTATCTGCATGATCTTATCCTGCTCCCCATAATCTTAGAGTTAGCAGGCTTGTAAGATTATAGAATTAAACCAGCCCTCTCATTTTATAGATGAGAAACATGAGGAAGAAAGCATAACTGATTTTCCCAAGGTCACAAAGGTGATACATAATAGAATTTGAACCCAGGTTTTGTCATTTCAAATCCAATGCTTGTTCTCTGTGCTATAGCCTCAGAGGCTGCCTTATCAAACTTCATCATTGCATAGATGAGTAATAAAAAGTTCAAACTCAGATTGTCTTACTTTAACTCTAGTACTCTTTTCATGGTACCATATTACTTCCCTTAGAGAATTATATATAGCATGGTAAGGCTGCAATGGATTGTAGAATTCTTAAGGTCCAATTCCTTCATTCTACAGACTGGGAACTTGGGCCTTGTTTAAGTTTAGACAGCAAGACAGCATCAGGTCTGGATCTTGATTCTTAGTTCAAGAATCTTTATATTACAAAGATGTATCTTCTCTGTCCATCAACAAAAAGAGGTCAAGATCTTATTTAGATACAGGACACAATGTAGAAAAGTAGGGAGGCAGCTGGGTGGCTCAGTGAATAAAGGACTGGATTGGAAGTCAGGATTATCTGAGTTCAAATCTGGCCTCTGACACTTACTAGCTATGTGATTCTGGGCACATTGCTTGCCTTAATCCAGTGGAAAAGAAAATGACTAACTACTTCAGCATCTTTGGCAAAAAAAAAAAAAAAAAGCCATTCAAAGTCATGAAGAGTCAGACACAACCAAATAAGTTAAAAACAATAATGACAGAATAAAATGGAAAGGATACTGGATGTGGTTTCAGAGAACCATGGTACCTCTCCTAACCCTGATATAAATTCCATTTCTGCTATCTGCTGCCCATGTGATTTTAAACAAATCACTAGCTAAGTGGTAGTCAAGTGATAAGTTGGATAGAACACAAGTCTTGGAGTTAGGAAGAACAGAATGTAAATCTTGGTTCAGATACCAGCTATGTGACCTGGGCAGTTACTTCCTTTCTATTTGCATCAGTTTCCTCTGTAAAATGATAATAATAATGGCACCTATCTCTAAGGATCATTGTGATGATAACATGATATATTTGTAAAGCTCTTTGAAAAGTAGAAGTGATATAATTATTACTATTATCATCATTATTGTTACAAAAATCCCTTCTCAATCTCAATTTTCTCATTTGTAAAATGAGGGAGTTGTACTAGATGGCTTCTATACTCCCTTTCAGTTCTAGATTTATGATGCAAAGATGAAAATAATTTTGTAACATTTGAATTTATTGCTAATAATGATAATTATCATTATCATTATTAGGGCTGTTAATATTTTGAAGTTCAAAGATGAGGAGATGATTTATTATCTCTTTCATGGAATAGCTAATAAAAGCCTGTTATGTATAATGCACTACCAAGCCCAAGGGTTATAAAAGTAGATATGATCTAGACTTTGGTTTCAGTATTCTAATGGAATAGGGTTGGCACAGAGGAAAAGTACTCAAATAACTTTAGAAAAAGAGAAGACATGATAAGAACAGAGAACAGGCAGAAGAATCATTGAGGAGGGGAAGAAGTCATTTTTTATCTAGAGAGAAATCAGAGAAAAGATATCAGTCCAAGAAAGGTTCTTGAAATGAGTAATATCTCCAGTTGAGTTGACAGAGATGTTAAAATTAATAAGATGTCAATTTAGAGTAGCTAGAATGTCAACTCTTTAGGAAAATGAAGAATTTCATTATTGTCTTTGTGCCTGAAACATAATGGGTGCTTAATAAATAATTGCAGATTGATTGGTTCTTCAAGGAAGATAACGGATCCAATATATGGAGAATATCAGGGTAGAAGTTGGGGAGGATATTCCAGGCATGGAGAGTCCATATAGGAAAAGGCATAAAGATAGAAGTGGATTGACCAAGATTAGGAAGCAGAGATAAGTATACATGGCAAAGAGATTATGTCAGAAGAGAGTAGTATATCCATACTGAAAAGGTAGCCTGGAACCAGCCTCATTCTTTTAGCTATTTCCTAATTATCTTCTATATATTTCGCCTTGTATATATTTGTTGTCATATTGTCTTTCCACCAGATTGTAAGCTCCTTGAGGGCAAGGACTGCATTATGTCTCTTTTTGTGTTTCCAGCACTTAGAACAGTACCTGGTACATATTAGGCACTTAATAAATGTTTATTGATTGAATGGATGACTTTATAGGTTTATACAATATTTGGTAGGAAGTGGGGAAATACTGAAAGTTTGGGGTTTTTTGAGCTTGAGAAATGACATGATCAAAATGATAGATTAGAAGATAATAATTTGTTTGGCCTTGGAGACTAGAGGGCAGAATACCAAGTATGGACGAGGCTATTCCAATGCTGGTTTCATAATGAATACAAATTCATGACTATGTTGTTGTTTTAGTATTGTTATTTATTGCTTTTATACAGATGTGGATATCTATCTCCATGACATTTACTTTGGGACATTCATTTAAACATTATAGATCTCAGCTTCCTCATTATTGAAGTGAAGGGAATGGGCTAATAGCCTCTAAGGTAATTTGTGGCTTTAAATCTATGACTAACACTTGACCCTTTTCCATTATACCAGATATTACGAGCAGCTAGAGAGCACAATGAATAGACCACTAAATGTAGAATAAGAAATGCCTGAATTCAAATCTGGTCTCTCACAATTACTAGCTGTGTGATTCTGGGTGAGTCATTTGACCTCTGCTTTAGTTTCCTATACTCTTAAATGGGGATAATAATAACACCTACCCTCCAAAGCTGTTGTGAGAATCAGATGATATAATATTTATAAAACACTTTGCAAATGTTAAAGTTCCATATAAATGTTGGTTATTAATTATTATGTCCCTGTCCATAATGTATCCAAAAATTCAAATTTTGTTGATTCAGCTATTTTAAGCAAATCAGGGATGGTTGACTTCCAGAATTCTCCATTAATCTATAAGCTACTTGGGGGGAAAAGGAGGTGTTTTTAGTCTTTCTTTGCATCCCTTAGGCTTAACATATTGCCAGGAACATATTAGGTGCTTAATAAATATTTGTTGACTTGATTTCCACATGACAAGACATAAGATAATAATTATAAAAGTTTGCTACATGGTAGACACTCAATAAATACTTCCCTTTGTCTTCTTCTATCATATCTCCTCTGAGTCTTATCTTTTCCAGGCTAACCAATGCCCAGTCTTCAAGTTATCCTTGTTTGATCTGCAGTCAAGGATCTTTACTATCTTGGTTTTCTTCTTTAGTTTTCACTTTATCAATGTCCTCCTTAAACCAAAGTTCCCACAACTGAACACTACATTATGATGTGATCTGAGGAGAGCAGAGGACAGAGGGACTAACCCTTTCACATTTCCCCCCCCTTTTTTTTTTGTATCCCAGGTTCTATGTTCAATACTGGGAACATAGTAGGTACTTAAAAAATTCCAGTTGATAGATTATTCTTTTTTTTTTTTTAATAGCCTTTTATTTACAGGATATATGCATGGGTAACTTTACAGCATTAACAATTGCCAAACCTCTTGTTCCAATTTTTCACCTCTTACCCCCCCCACCCCCTCCCCTAGATGGCAGGATGACCAGTAGATTTTAAATATATTAAAATATAAATTAGATACACAATAAGTATACATGACCAAAACGTTATTTTGCTGTACAAAAAGAATCAGACCTCTGAAATATTGTACAATTAGCTTGTGAAGGAAATCAAAAATGCAGGTGTGCATAAATATAGGGATTGGGAATTCAATGTAATGGTTTTTAGTCATCTCCCAGAGTTCTTTTTCTGGGCATAGCTGGTTCAGTTCATTACTGCTCCTTTGGAAATGATTTGGTTGATCTCGTTGCTGAGGATGGCCTGGTCCATCAGAACTGGTCATCATATAGTATTGTTGTTGAAGTATATAATGATCTCCTGGTCCTGCTCATTTCACTCAGCATCAGTTCGTGTAAGTCTCTCCAGGCCTTTCTGAAATCATCCTGTTGGTCATTTCTTACAGAACAGTAATATTCCATAATATTCATATACCACAATTTATTCAGCCATTCTCCAACTGATGGGCATCCATTCAGTTTCCAGTTTCTAGCCACTACAAAAAGGGCTGCCACAAACATTCGTGCACATACAGGTCCCTTTCCCTTCTTTATAATCTCTTTGGGATATAATCCCAGTAGTAACACTGCTGGATCAAAGGGTATGCACAGTTTGATAACTTTTTGAGCATAGTTCCAAACTACTCTCCAAAATGGTTGGATTCGTTCACAACTCCACCAACAATGCATCAATGTCCCAGTTTTCCCGCATCCCCTCCAACAATCATCATTATTTTTTCCTGTCATCTTAGCCAATCTGACAGGTGTGTAGTGGTATCTTAGAGTTGTCTTAATTTGCATTTCTCTGATTAATAATGACTTGGAGCATCTTTTCATATGACTAGAAATAGTTTCAATTTCTTCATCTGAGAATTGTCTGTTCATATCCTTTGACCATTTTTCAATTGGAGAATGGCTTGATTTTTTATAAATTAGAGTTAATTCTCTATATATTTTGGAAATGAGGCCTTTATCAGAACCTTTGACTGTAAAAATATTTTCCCAGTTTATTGCTTCCCTTCTAATCTTGTCTGCATTAGTTTTGTTTGTACAAAAACTTTTCAGTTTGGTATAGTCGAAATTTTCTATTTTGTGATCAGTAATGATCTCTAGTTCTGCTTTGGTCATAAAGACCTTCCCCTTCCACAGGTCTGAGAGGTAAACTATCCTGTGTTCCTCTAATTTATTAATAATTTCATTCTTTATGCCTAGGTCATGAACCCATTTTGACCTTATCTTGGTGTACGGCGTTAAGTATGGATCAATGCCTAGTTTCTGCCATATTAGTTATTCTTGGAAGTAATGCTTTTAGACTGCATTAGTTCTTGGCTGCCTATCACACTATTGACTCATACTGACTTTGCTGTCCATTAAGCCCCAGATCTTTTTTCAAATTTACTTCTTCCTATGCCTCTTTTCTCTTGTACTTGTGAAATTGATTTTTGAAACCAATGTTGGATTTTATAGTTAGCCATGTTAAACTTTAGTTTAATAGATTCAGCAGAATACTTTTGCTTCTCAAGCCAATTTTGGATTTTGACTCTCTCATCTAGTCTATTAACACTCTCTTCCTCAGATCAGTGTCCTCTCAAAATTTGATGAGCACGTCTTCTATCTTTTTATCTAAGTTGTTGATAAAAATATTAAACAGCCTAAGGCCAACCACAAATTGAAAACTTCCTGCCATATTGATATCTGAATTTGGTTCATCAAACAGTCCAAATTCATGTACTTGTACTGCTAGCTAATCTATAATACCACATCTTTTCCATAAAAATAGAATAAAAATCTTTGCTCAATGTTTGCTAAAATCTAAGTAAACTATATTTATGGCATTCTCATGACCTACCAGTTCATTTTTCTTGTTACAAAAAGAATTAAGAGTAGTCTGGCATGACCTGACTTTGATAAATTCATACTGGCTCTTTTTAATCATTACTCTCTTTTCAAGATTTCACCGGCCCACCCTTTAATGATCTGTTATTGTATTTTACCAGAAATAGCAGTCAAATTCAATGGCCTATATTTTTTAGATTCTATTCTTGTTCCTTTTTTTTGGAAAATCGGCATGTTTTCCCTTCTGAAGTCTCATATTACTTCTCCCATTTTCCTTGATCCAAAATATCACTTACAATACCTTTACAACCACAGCTGCCAATTCTTTTGGAATGGATGACTTGAATTTCTTAGGATTATAGATCTGGAGCTCAGAGGATACCTAGTATGACCACTTCATTTTATAGATGTGAAAACTGGACTCTAAGAAGTTAAATGATTTGTCAAAGATACACACACAGATAATAATCATCAGCAGTGGAAATTGAACACAGGTCCTCTAAATTCCAAAGGCAGGGCTTTTTTTTTTTTTTTTTAATGCTGTACTATTCTGCTTCCTTCATCAAAGGCCATTAAATGCATTCTTTATGCTTCCTCACTTATGCTAAGCATTAATTCTCTATTAGTTATTTTATTTCTGTCATTTTCAATGTCAAGGTCAATTTCCTTTACAGAAAAAACAAACAAAATTAGAGGTGAACAGCCCTGCCCTTTCTTTATTGTCATTATCCCATCTATTCTAAGCAGTCTTTCTAGCCCTTCTTTGATCATCCTCATTTCCCCAATAGCTGAAAAAAACAAACAACATAAAATCATTATTGTTGACTTAATCTTCCCTTCCCTCACCACTTTCATCTTGTTCTGACCTTTGACACTCCCTCCCTGCCTTTTTAAAGACTACACAGTTCTATTTTACCTAGTCTGGAAGTGCAGAAATCATTCCAAAGCCTGATTCCACTGCTGATCTCTAAAAGATCTTTGACTTGCTCCATTTCTTCCCTGAAGTAGAACTCTTCTTCTTGGGGGCTACCATATTGGTATAGATATTTAATAGACTTTTAGAGCTTTTATAATTTATAACTCCTGAACTCTAGAAATCATGCTATGCTCATTTTTTCATTCTCTATTATGCACCCATATTTCCATATTTTGTACATATCTTCCCCCCAAAGATCTTTTTGTGAGTATCCTGAAAGCTCAGAACATTGTATACTATATAATAAATACTTAATAAATTCTAGTTTACTGACTGACTGGTTGGGGAGATCCCTATGTATCCCTCTTCAGACAACTTGTATGTTTCTAGTTGAAATTATTTCTCCATTATGCATTTCATTCTTGAAGCTTTTTCATTTTATATCCCCGGAATTGATTTTCCCTATAGAATTGTAGTTTCTGAAATGTTTCCTGTCCTTTTCCTCCATTGTTTGAAGTTTTGAAGTTGAATCTCCCCATGTTGGTGCATGTCTAACCAGTCAAGCAAGGAAAACAAGTTAGAAACAGAGAGCAGTCTCCCTGAATGCTACATTAGTAGCCAAAAATTCATTAATTAAAAGAACAAAAGGTTTCTAATATGTTGGGTTGTTGTTGTTTGTTCTTTCTTTTTGAAGAGGACCAAAAACATCATAGGACGATCTTGACTCCTGCATGAATTGGATTTAAGTGAGTCAGAGTTGCACAAAGTTATTGATCTCATTTTTGCTTCCAGAGTCATCCAAGCACAGGGGCAAAACAAAATTCAGGACAACTGCAATTGGTCCAGGATACAGTGATGATCTTGTGGTCTTTGATACCTATCAAGCTCGGAGCTTTCTACAGCACTTTCATACTCTTTGGAACAAATTGTTTCCTCCTCTCATTCTACCAGGAGAAGTCTTCTCATGCTTTGGGTAGCTGTCCCCTTATCTCATTGATGGGTTTGAAGCATTTTGGTTACCCTCTGCTTGACTCAATACAAGATGAGTCTAGCAAATCCCTTATTTACAGTGAAGATGACCTGGATTCAAATTCTGCTTCCTACATTTGCTGTGTGTGATCCTAGGTAAACAACTTCACCTGAGTCTTTTATTTTCTTATCTGGAAAACAAGGGATGGTCTGGATTAATTGACTTGAAATTCCTTCTATTGTCTAGAGAAATTTGTGAATCATGTGAGCTGTGAGCACTACAAAAGAAACCTTGTCTTGTGAGGAAGGATTCTTCCCTTCCCAACATTCTTGAGGTTATTCAGTCATTTCAGTCATGTTTGACTCTTTGTGACTCCATTTTGAGATTTTTTTGGCAAAGATACTGCAATGGTTCACCATTTTTTTTTTCCAGTATTTTTTATATATGTGGAAACTGAGACAACCAGGATTAAGTGACTTCCCCAGTGTTACATAGCTAGTAAATGTCTGAGACTAGATTTGAACCCCTGTCTTCCTGACTCCAGGCCTGCTATTTCTGTCTTTGTGTCACCTAGCTGCCCCCTCCAACCCTGACCCAAGAATAAGAAGTTATGGCTTGGCTATCAATTAGATTTTAAAGCCATTAAAATTTTAAAATGAATCAAAATAACCTCAAAGCTTCTGAAAGTTGTTTTTTTCTTGTAATAATTTACCTCCTCTTATAACCTCCTAGGAGATCTGTCTTTGGGCTATAGTTCTTATTTGTTCACACCATCCTGAGTCTCTTTTGGCTGTTCTGGTTACAAATATCCTCTGTCCCAAGTACTGGGCCTCTCTCCTAGTGCTAAATTTAATTCATTGCTAATTGTTTTTAGAAATGACTTTTCTAGTTTGGAACAAGCTTGTTTACTAAAACCCAGTGAACCATATAATTCATGTTTCAGCTAAAATGACTTTCCTTAATAACGAAGAGATTTTTGAAGACTTTGTTGGCTAACAGCCAGGGCCTTATACATAAGATCATGCTAATACACAGTGTGATTGTTTCATGGATAACATAATGGCAGGGAGCAAAACCGGTTCCCCTTAGAGATGCCCCAGTCCCCACTTGGCTTTGTTTGTGCTTTCTTGGCTTGGTCTTCCAGTTGATTAACTCTACACCAAGACTCAAAGCTTTCATGGTTTCAAGAAATCTTCATTTTGACATGTCATAGAAACTATGATTCTATAAAATCAGATTTGGAAGGGAGCTTGGATCCAATTAATATCCAAAAATATAATTGATAAGTGATCATCTATTTGCTTAAAGACCTTCAATGAAGAAAAAAAAACTCATCATTTCTCAAGGCATCCCATTCTACTTGTTCAGTTCAGTTACTTTCAGTCATGTACAACTCTTCATGACCCCATTTGGGGTTTTCTTGGCAGTTTGCTATTTTCCTCTCCAGCTCATGTTATACATTAGAAAACTGTGGCAAACTGAGTTAAATGACTTGCATAGGGTCACATAACTAGTAAGTGTCTAAGGCCACTCAGAAAGATGAATTTTCCTGACTCCAAGCCAGGTACATTGAGTCATCATAAACAGTTCTAATTGTCAGGATTTTTTTCTTGACATCAAACTGAAACCGTTCATTATGTATCTCCCATCTATTGCTTCCAGTTCTGTTCTCTAGGGTGATGTAGAACAAGACTAATCTTTCTTACCACTTGCTTTTGGGAGTTTAGCACATCCATTAGACCAAACTCTTTACAGTTATTAAAAAGAAATGATCAACCTGCATGACATAAACAAAATTCTACTTAGAATCCCTTTTTACATATTGACAGATTGGCTTTTTACAAATGACAGACTGATTTTTATGCCTACTTTTACACCTCCATTCCAAAGTACCTCAAAATCATCATTGATGAGTTTCAAGATTTCGGTGAGTTAGCAGGAAAACTTCTTAGACCAGTAACTAAGGAAGAATAAAGGGGGCTTTTCCCCGGGATGCCCAAATTTGGAATATATTGGCAATACTGGAGGTCCATTAGTAATGTAGAAATTAGAGAATTTAGTGTTGTATAATTATAGTTGGAAGGAATCTTAAAGCATTACTCTAAGCCCATCATTTTATAGATGAGGAAACTGAGGCCCAGGGAGTTTATCAAGTACCTTGCCTAAGGTCACTCAGGTAGTAAATATCAGTAGGATTTGAAACCAAGTATTTTGACTCCAGCAGTTTTTTTGATTGCTTTTACAATTTAACAGGAAAAATCCATTAAAATAGCAAGCTATCAGGTGGCAGGTGAATCAGAGCTTCTTGTTTATTTTTCCTTTCCTTTCCTCCTTCCTCCATGTGGCAGCCTCCTATAGTCATCCTGAGAGTTCTGTTAAAAATCCTCTTCTTTTATTTTTAGTATTTTGTGAAATTCCATTCCTTTTGCTCATCCCATGCTTGGATCAGTATTTTTTCTTAGATCATAATGCCCCAGTGAAGTTTCTCCATGTAGTTTCTTTCTCACAAATGATTGACAACATGTTCAGTCTTCTTGTACTTGCCACTTGCTTTTCCTTAAATCATCATGGACAGCAGATGGACAAATGGGGTCTTGGTCCAGGGCAAATGCTAGAGAATGTGCTTTATCTCTGAGAGGAGATTTTTTCTCCCATGAAACTTATCATTTTCACTCCCTGCTAGCCCTTGACTAGTCTATGAGCATGGTACCACTCTCCATGGTCAACATGCTCAGGCTCTCTTTCTGTGGTACACTTCTTCCAGAATCTACATTTCCTACTTAATTTGTTACTGTCCAGTCATTTCAGTCATGTCCAATTCTTTGTGATTCTATTTGGGGGTTATAGATGAGGAATTGAAGCAACTAAGTTTAAGTGATTTGCCTAAGGTGATACAACTAGGAAGTGTGAAGCCAAATTTGAACTCATGAAAGACAAGTTTTTCTGATTCTATCCACAGTGCCTCCTAGCTTCCCATCTAAGTATCCTAAAGTTAAAAGTGTAAATTTCTCAGAGGTTGACTAATGATTCCTAGAATAATTTTCTCCCCATTTCTCCTCCATCAAATTGTCCCCGACATAAGAAATCCTGGATAGAGCTCTGTTCATGGAACTGCTTTCTTCAAATCAAACATTTCAGTTTATAACTCTAAATAAATTGTATCAACTATCTAAATAAACTACCAGCATATAACTCTTTTTAATGGCTTTCCTCACAATGTCTAGTGAGATAGCAAGAAGACATTCCACCCACCTTGAATGACTTCAATTTTCACCATTTCTGGCAATTTGATTTTTTTATAAACGTCCTAGTATTTTAGGACATTGTATTCTTTAGCATCAAAAGCAATTTTGATTCCAATTGAATGGTTTTCTTATGTCTGAATTATAGAGCATTGGGGGACTCAACATTAATACTGAGGTTTTTGTGTCATTAATTTTATATCTTGATATTAAACAATAATGTTTTATTACATGGAATAGTTTTCAAATTGATTGCGTTAGATTAGCTGCATGGTATAGGATGCAGTCTAAATGGTATACAATGAAGCAGCATGATTTCTCTATTTTCAATTTTAACTTTCCTGTTTCATTTTTATATCCCCAGTGTTTGGGAAATCCACTGTGTCACACAGAGCTTGGCCCAAAGTAGGAACTCAATCCATGCTTGTTGATTGAATGAATGTTTGATTGTTTATTTTGACTAAGCCAGGCTAATAAGGGAAGTGAGGTCACACCTGCCACCTTTTCTGTCCCTCTTGCCTGCCTTCTTTCATCTGCCAATTGGAATCCTACTTATCTTTTAAGGACTTAAAGAAACCTCCTTTCGTCCATTAAGAACCCTCTCTCTCAGAGAATTTCATTAGCCTTCTAGACTGATCAGTACCTGAATGAAAACCCCCTCTATAATGTACTGGCCAAGTTCTCATACAATCTCTGTTTAAAAAGAATTGACTCTTTCCTAAAGCAGCCTATTCCACTTTATCATAGTTCTGATTGTTTGAAAGATTTTCCTGACATCAGATCCTCAAGTATTTCTCCATAATTTCCACTAATTGCTTTTGGTTCTCCATCTGGGACCAAGTATAATGTAGCTATATATGTTACATATCATATGTTCTATGTAATAGCCCTTCATATACCTGAAGACAGCTCTCATGAATCTTCTCTTCTCAAGTGTAACCATCATGATTCCTTTAACCAATGATCATAAGACTCTCAGGTTTCATTCATCCTTTTCTTCTGAACTAAAATCTCACACTCCAAATTTTTCATTAAAAATGCCTGTTTAGCTTTGTTTTATGGAGTTCTTTTTGTCTATCCAGTCAATCAATTGAAAGGCATGCATTTCTTGAATGCTGTCTATGCTCCAGGCACTGGACAATGTGATAGGGATACAAAGAGAAAGAAAGAATTGTTTCTGCCCTCAAGAAGGTTACATTCTAAATGGGGGTGATAATACAAATTGGTATCTAGAAGATAGATACACACATTCTTTATATACATATATGTGTATATAGGTACACACAGAGAGAAGAAAAGACATAGAGACTGTAATGGGCTGAGGTTTGAGTTGATGCACTGAGGTCCCAAGTACGTGAGGCTAAATAGTAATTGGGCTATACTCTATTAATATACATGATTGGATAAAGAATGGTCCCTGCCCACTCTCTGTGCAAGTCCTGATGTGTTGTATAGGAAATGACGATTTTGGTGGGTGGAGATAGAGAGACAGGAAGGGAAGCTGGGAGAGATTGACCTTGGTTCCATTTCTCCTAGCTGCTGGTCGTGTGGCTGCTGATCTAGCTAGCTTCTTGACTCAGCTGCACACATTGCTATCGCCGATTATCTTCCACCTCTGATCCTTCTTCACTGAGAATAAAGACTGACGATTTTCCCCTAACCTGAATTCCTGGCTCCTAACTCCTGCTGATTTAAAAATACACGGTCTTCACAAGAGACAGAGAAAATGAGAAATAGAGAAAGAAGAGACAAATAAAGGGGTGGGAGAGAGTAAAGAGAATCAGAGAAAGAGAGGGAGAGAGGGGGGGAAAGAGAGAGAGAGAGAAAGACAGAGAAAGATAGGGGGAGGAGAACAGAAGGAGAAGAGAGAAAAAGAGACAGACAGAAAGAGAGAGACAGAAACACAGAGACAGAGAGAGAAGAGACAATGAGAAAGAGGAGGGGGAGAGAAGGAGGAAGGGACAGACAGAGAAACAAAGGGACAGAAAGACAGATGGAGAAAGAGAAATGGAAAATACTTGGGGAAAAGTTATGGAGGGGGGGACCAGGAAATGCTACTTATAGAACTAGACTATAAGATGTTTGAAGGCAGAGATCCTTTCTTCTGTCTCATACCTCTTTGTATTGTAAGTATCTAATTATGACTTTGTTTCCTTCTAGCTCTTAGAACCTGTTGTGATTAGGATACTCATTAAATACTTGTTGATTAGTTGATCTTTATGTAAATAACTGAATACAAAGATAAATGTCAATGATGTGACTATTATATCTACTGAATATCAGATGTTCAGAATTGGTGGATCCAACCCTGGCTGACCTCTGCCATCTGCCTTACCTCCCTTATGACTGTACTATTCAGCCTTGCTGAAGGAAGTCATGAAGCTGACGGATGAGTCCATTAAAAATTCATCCCTTTTAGCTTCAACGGGACCTCAGCTGTGACGTAGCAATCTGTTCATTCATCGTTTTTTTTTCTCTCATAACCCAAATAATCTACATTGTGACCATTCTAAAACATCTCTTTTCAAGCCTCTAATTCTACCCCATCTCTTTTCAGCAGATGACCCAGTCCCCAGCTCCTACTGAAATGTTTGAAGACATGTATCATTAATTCCTTTATTTCCCCTTTCCCAGCTGTCAGCATGATGTCTAAGAGAATCTGGAGAACTTTGGAGAGGGGCTAGGAGAAGAGATGAACTACAAAGGGAATTATATGCATTTCAGTAGGATTCAATTATAGACTACATTAAAGGAGACATAAGGCCTCTCTGTAACAGAAGAGAGCTAGCTCTCCTGCATGTTTCCCTGCTCAGACTAAAGCTGGAATATTACATTCAGTTCTGAGAGTCACATTTTAAGGAGATATTGATAAGTAAGAAGAATATCCAGAGAAGGCTGGCTAGAATGATGAAATGCTTTGAGATAATGATATATGGTAGTTTCTGAAGGAATTAGAGCTATTTAGCCTGGAGAAAAGGAAAAGGGAAAGGATCAAGGATTCATTAAATATATACAACATGAAGGTGTCCACCTTCACTCAATTCTCACCTGTGACTCCAGGAAGCCACAGCATGTACAATGGTCACATCCCAGTAAAGCATCTTGCAGACAATGGGGGGCTTAATCAAGCTGATCATAACCAACAGGCCTCAGATCTATTGGTGAGTTTGGAGAATGTCAATCCTAACACATGAAGACGTTCTCAACAGAATGGGCAAATGAGAATAATTTGTTCCAGTGGCCATGAAGGCAGCTGCATTGTAGGGTGCTTAAGGGCTTAGTCAGACATCACAGATGCTAAAGTTGTCCACTGTATCCCAGACCATTGCCAGTCATCCTGACTTTTGTATAGTCACTTTGTGACTGTGTACAGCTCTGCCTCTCTTCAATTCAATTCACATACAAATCAAGACATCAACCTGTGATGTCATCAGTGCTTTTTAAAAAGAAAGGACAAACATGGACCAGATACTGTACTAAGAGGTTTATAGATATTATTTCCTTTGGCCCTCACGAACAACCCTATAAGGCTATCACTATGATTTTTGCGGTTGAAGAAGCTGAACCAGACAGAAGGTAACTGAATTGTACTGGGTCACATAGCTGGTGACTGTCTGAGGTCACATTTGAACAGTGATCCTATCCCAACATCCTTTCCATTAAACCACCTAGCTGTCTGCTGTTCCCTACTTAGAGGACAGAGGGAACATGATATCTACTCTTAAAATATTTGTAGAAGATCGATTGATTGGACTTGCTCTGCTTGATTCCAAAATCAAGAAAAGGGAGCAGTGGAAAAAATATGAGTATTACCAGATTTAGGCTTGACATGAGAAAGAAAAACAAACAAAAATAACTTATTAACAGATCTCTCCAAAGTGCAATGAATTGCAAATGGTAGGTATTTAAGTGAAGGCTAGATGACCACTCATTAATCATCCAGTATAAAATTGTTTTCATAATTACCACTTTGTAATATAGTTTGAGATCTGGTATTGCTAGGCCCCTTTCCTTCACATTTATTTCATTGATTGTCTTGACAGTTTTGATCTTTTGTTCCTTAAGATGGATTTTGGTATCATTTCTTTCTAGCTTTATAAGGTAAATATTTGGTAGACCGATTGGTATGACAGCGAATAAGTAAATTACTTTAAATAGCATTATCATGACTACTCATTAAAATATTTGAGAGAGGATTCTTGTTCACATATTTATTGGGTTATATGACTTCTGAAATCCTCTTCAATGCTGGGATTTTGCAAATCTCATGATTCTTTGATTGTCCCATTGCTTATTTTAAACCTACCAACTTGCTTACTTTAGTCAGTGGTGTAGAGTTCCAGTTACTTAGGCTTGACACCTGACAATTCTCTTTGACACTCCACATGTCTCTTCATCTCTCACATCTACTGATTGGCTAAGTATTATTAATTTTGTCTCTATAGAATCCTCTGCATCTTATCCTTTTTTCTAGTCTCATAGAAATCATTTTTGTTATCAGTTAATAAACATTCATCGTGTCCACTATATGCTAAACACTGAGGATACAAAAAACAAAAGCAAAGAAAAACAAAACAAACAACAACAAAACCAAAACCAGTTCCTGCCTTCAAAGAGAGCTCACAATTTAAAGAGGAGACAACAAGCAAATAGACATAAATAAGCCAACTATGTAGTAGGATAGAGTATAATTAGAATCAATAGAAAATAATGAGAAGAGAGGATGCACTAAAATTAAGAGGATTTATAAAGCTTCCAACAGAAAATGTAATTTTATTTGGGACTTAAAGGAAGCTACTAGGTGGAAATTATGAGAGAGAACACTAAGTATGGGGGACAGAAGGATTAAATGCCCTGAGCCAAGAGATGTAGGGTTTTGTTCATGGAAGAACAGGGAGGAATCAGAGCATGTGGTTGGGAGTAAAGTGTAAAAAGATTAGAGATTGAGAGCCAAGTTATTAAAGAATTTGATCATCAGACAGAGGATTTTGTATTTGAGTCTGATAGTGATGGGAAGGGAGGGATTATGGTGTGTGTGTGTGTGTGTGTGTGTGTGTGTGTATGTGTATTTGAAATTGTCAGACTTATACTTCAGGAAAATCAATTTGGTCACTAAATTGAGGATGGATTATTGTGGGGAGACTCTTGAGGCAGACAGACTCACCATTAGGCTATGGGTTACTTTTAAGCATAAGATGATGGTAGTTTGTACCATGGTGATGGTAATATAAGAGGGAAGATCTCCTGCTGCATCCTGGGCCATTGCAGTTGTTTAGATGTATATCTTGCCACTGGTCTCTGATGACTGGAAGAGAGAGTGGGGCTGATGACTTTAAGCAACTCTGCCTCACTTAAATCCTGTTCACTAATGCTATTGATGCTTATGATGTTATTGGTCTTCAAAAGTGAAGGATGAATAACAACAGTTGGAGGAAATAAGAGAAATAGTGAAGAAATGCTGCAAAAGAGAAATTGACAGACATTGGAAAGATTGGATATAGGAGGATATAGGATATAGGAGATAAGAGATGAGCAGTATTGAATGACACTGAGATTGAGAACCCATAGGAATGGAAAGGGTTTATGGGAAAAGATAATGAGCTCACTTTTGGACATGTGAGTTTAAGGTTTCTACTGGACAAGCAGTTAGGGATGTCTTAAAGATAGCTGGTCAAGTGAAACTAGAAATCAGGATAAAGGTTAGGAAAATATGTCGATCTGAGAATTATTAGCATAGAGAAGGCAATTAAAGCCCTGAGAGTTAATGAAACCACCAAGTGATGAAGTATGGAGAGAGAAGAGAAGAGGGCCCAGGTAAGAATCCTGTGGGACAACCATGGTCAAAATCTGTGACATAAAGATCCAGCAAAGGAGACTGAGAAGGAATTGTCAGGTAGAGGGAGATTTGGGAGAGGGGTGACCTAAAAATTGAGAATGAAAAGATTTTTAATGAAGTGAAGGTGTCAAAAGCTAGAGAGATAAAGGAGAATGAGGGCTGTATATGTACTCATGTACACTTTAATGCACAAACATAAGCACACACATATATACACACAAGTGTCTCTATTCATGCAATATATATCAGACACTCTACCAGGGCTCCTCAAACTACGGCCGCGGGCCAGATGTGGCAGCTGGGGACTATTATCCCCTTGACCCAGGGCTATGAAGTTTCTTTATTTAAAGGCCCACAAAACAAAGTTTTTATTTTTACTATAGTCCGGCCCTCCAACAGTCTGAGGGACAGTGAACTGGCCCCCTATTTAAAAAGTTTGAGGACCCCTGTTAGACGTATGTCTGTAAAGAAATGAATGCACACCTTAACAATTTTGATAGAAACTAAGGAGTTTGCTAATGAAAAGAGGAATGTAACTTTAATTCTTCCCTATTCAGACTTACTAGGAAGCATTTCCTTGGCCATGTTTGGACAGCCTATGAAATCTCTCAGTCTTGAATCCCACCCAACTCAAGTTCATAGACAGGTGAGGGTAAAACCACTGAACAGTTATGGCCTAGCCTTTTCCCCACTGAAAAAAGAACAGTTATTCAATGCAATTCTCTGTTCACAAAGTATAATTAATCCCTTGGTCTGAACATGTTAACTCCACCTGTGATTAATGACCTGGTGAAAAATAATATCTGTTTATCACAGCATTTTCTACCTATACTCAACCTAACTCAGGAAAAGGGGGCAATTCTTGAAATGTGATTTCATCAGGGAAGAAGATTATCTTTTAATACTGACAGCTCCAATGACTGCTAGAAACCTTAACACACTCCATTTTTTCTTCTTGTGTCTATTATATTTATATTAACTGTCATTCAACTCAAGGAAATTGATGCATTCCCTACAAGACCTTAGATCTTCCTTTGGATTCATTACTTTAATTCTAAATGTAATCAAGTGAAAAGATTTTCACCTTACTCTTGGTCGTTTCTCTTGAAATACAACAGAAGATTCAATTTAATTTTACACTGTTCGGCAATTATGAATTGTATCCGCCATGTGCTAGGCTTTGTTTATTTTTTCCACTTAAGTCAGTTAGATGGCCCAATAGATAAAGTAACTAATATGAAGCCAGGAAATCAGTTAATAAACAGTTATTAAGGACATACTATTGAGATAAGTATTGGAAATACAAAGAAAATTGAAAGATAATCCCCGTTCTCAAGGAACTCACAGATTTATAGATAGTAAGGAAAATCTGAGTTTAAGTACTACCTGAGACATGTGTGAGCCCAAAAAAATCACTTAAACTCCTGAAACCTCAGTTTCCTTATTTGTAAAATGGGGACAATCATAACACCTCTCTTACAGGGTCATTGTATCAAATGAGGTAACATGTAAAACATTTCATATACCTCAAAGTACTACATAAAAGCTTCCTGTCATCATCACCATCACCATTATTATCACCATCACCATCATCCTATTCCTTTACTGGATCTTTCATTAGGATGAGGAACGTTTTTTACCAATTTGGAATGTTACCTGTTTTTCAGTTTATAGTCTTATTTGCCTGGGATACTGAGAGATTAAGTGATTTAGCCAGAGTAACCCAGGCAGGATGTATCAGGAGCAGGACTTAAACCCAACTCTTTCTGATTCCAAAGCCAAATGTCTATTCAGTAAAGTGAGTTGTCTCTTGGTAGTGCTGGAGCAGGGAGGGAGGGTAGTAGAGAAAGAGAGAAACAAACAGAGACAAAGAGACAGAGAGACACAGAGACACAGAGTGAGACGAGAGACAGAGATAGAGAGAGACACAGAGACAGAGAAAGATAGAGACAGAGGTAGTCAGAGAGAAGAAAAGAAGTCTATCTTTAAGGAACATACATTCTACTGAGAGTGAACAATGTTAAGGAAATAAATAAACGTATGATTTAAAGAGGGAGAGAACACTGCAGTGAGGGGAATGAATGAAGATGATCTTTAGATAAGGCATTTTGGAAGGGCTAGATAGAAGTAATTGGTTCTGAAGGTGAAAAATCTTTTTTTTTTTCTTTTCTTTTCTTTTTCCATCCTTTCTTTTTTAAAGTACATTTTGAAGACTTGCTCTCCTTCACTGAAAGACGAACAACAAAAAGTCATGTCATTCAAGCTAGTTAAGCCACCCTTGTGAGTAATAAAACAACATTGTTCCTACTCTTCAGCTGAGTATTTGAATTTGCCAAAATTACATATGGTTTCACTCCATCTCTCTTACCCTTTCCCTAAAGCTATAACCTGAATTTTATATTCTATAAGTTGCATTTTATAGATTGGAGGGAAAGTCAAACCTTCAACTTAATTGGTATAAGCTTCACTTAAAATTATGGCTTTTGAGGATTTAAAAAGAAAAAAAACACACTGGATAGATAATAGAAGATGATGAAATCAGGCCTTAAAAAATAAAGCTGTGACGGTCGGTCCTAAGATAGTGATAGTTTGGAAAACAATTAGAATAATGTGACCAGGATTATGAAGCACCTTGGGTTTCATATTGTTTAAGAAACAGTTGAAAGAACTAAGGAGGTTTAGCCTGGAGAAAATAATATATCAGGGGTATCATAGATGTAAAAGGCATCTCGGAAACTATATTGTCTAATGTCCTCATTTTTATAAAGGAAAACATTGAGTACCAGAGAGTTAGTGACTTACTCAATGTCACATAGGCAATAAACTTCAAAACTAGGATTTAAAACCAGGTACTTAGATTCCAGAGGGAGTTCTCTTTCCATGGTCCTATGCTACTATTCCTAAGTATTTGAATGAGTCATCTGGGAAAAAGAGATGAGACTCGCTCTGCTTAGTTCCAAACAGGAGCCTTAGGAGCATTGGGTTAAAGTTACTTAGGATTAAATTTAGATTTAGTATAAAGGGAAAGTTACAAACAATTAAAACTATTTCAATATGGAATAGGATGGCTCAGGAAATAATGGCTTTCTTATCAATGGGGGTTTTAGAGTTTTAGAGGAGAAATTATTTAATATGCACAAGATATCTTTCTTAAGCTATAGCTGTGTGATGTCGAAATCTAGGTATTTCTTGCTTGTCACAGAGACTAAATAGCTGCATGATTTAATTTTGCTCTTTTCATTTGATGTAGTATTATTTTTGTCTGTCTTTCTGTCTATCTATCTATTCCCCATCTATCTACATATTTACTCATTTATCTGTCCTCTCTCTATCCTTCTATCATCTCTCTCTTTAGCTAATGATCTTTATAACTTCTTTAATACTTTCATCTAAACTTCCAGGGTTGTAAATTAATCTTTTCTATCTTAATACTTTTATTAGGGGCAGCTAGATGATACAGTGGATAGAGCACCAGCCCTGGAGTTTTGACTTTTCTTAAACTTGTGTCTATTTAGTAATTCAATTCCACAATAGATCTGTGATTATCAAAGATGTGGATAGTCACTCCAGTGATACAGAATGTAAAACATCTTTGCTTTCCCATCATGGGAGCTTTCATCTTTGTCTTTCCATTAGTTCATAGAAAGTGCTTGGAGACTGCTTCATGGATCTCTGTCTTTCCATCTTTCTATCTCTGTCTCTCTGTCTCTATATCTTTCTCCTTGCCCCACCTCTCTCTCTGGCCCCCGTCTTTCTATCTATCTCATTCATGTCTCTTCCAACCTCTCTGCCTAACACATACACATGCTTATTTGAAAAAATTTGTCCAATTTTGTTCATTAAACTTTGACCTTAGGCTCTTAGATTTGATCTCCTCCTTAATTAATACCTTAACTCCCTCACCAGCAGGTGTTGTCTGTGAATTTTGGACTACATGATGTGAAACATCTGGATATTGGCAACCTTTACCAGATAGTGTTGAGTGTCAGATAACTGTATGACCTTGAATCTTGGGGTTTTCTTTCTAGGTGATCAGTAGACACTAAGCAAATCATACTGTACTCCTGACTTTGACTGGGGATTTAAGAACTGGGAATGCTTTGGAAAATTCAAAAGTGTGGTATAAAAATCAGAATCAGAAAATTTCAGAGTGTTAAAGTTCTCCATTTCATCTGGATAAACCCTGAACAAGAATGTTCTCCCAGCATAACTAATGGATGGTCATCCAGCCTCAGTCTGAAGTCCTTCAAGGAGGGAAGACATATTACTTCTGGAAGCAGCCTCTTCCTCTTATCAACCTTGGGAGTGGGTTTTCCTTCATATGGTTATTTAAATTCTATTCATTGCTTTCAGTTGTGTTCTCTTGAACCTTTCAGAAGTGGTCTAATTCTGACTTTAATAGAAGCACAATCTAAGTATTTGAACACAACTATCAGTCAAGTACCCCAAAGCCTTCTCTTCTATAAACTTGATACTTGAGTCTTTTCATTCATGTCTGACTTTTCATGATTCCATTTGTTTTTCTTTTGTTTTTGCCAAAGTTACTTGAGTGGTTTGCCATTTTCTTCTCCAAATAATTTTACAGCTAAAAAAACTGAGGCAGATAGAGTTAAATGACTTGCCCAGGGTCATACAAGTCTGAATAAGGTCTTCCTGACTCTAGACATAGCCCTCTATCTTCTGCATACTTAGTGGCTAGATTCCTTAAGTTTAGCAACCCCAATTAGGGTAAGACAAATAAAACACTGCTAATTCCACCATTCACCTCCTTTTTCAAAGCCCAGTTCAAGTTCTCCTCCATGAAGTCTTTCATGATCATCCCTCTACTAATCCTGTCTCCCCAGTTTTTTCCATCTATTTTGAATCTGAGAGACAGAGGAATAGAAAAATGATCTCTGAGGTGAGGAAACTTGGATATAGTGTCCATTTTTGTCCCATTACAGCTGTGTGACACTAGAAAATTAACCAGTATCTTAGTGTCCCATTTAATTCTCTGTGAGTATGTAAGTTGTAGAGAAAGTGCTAACTTATACAGGAGAAGTTTTTAGTGTGAAGTTTCCCATAAAGGAAAGGGGATAAGCCTTTATTAAGTACCTAGTGTATGTCATACACTAAGTGCTTTACAAATATCATCTCATTTGATCCTCACAATAACCCCATTATGTATATTCTTTTATTATTCCTATTTTATAATTCAGGAAACTGAAGTGATATAATTTGCTCAGGGTCACTTAGTTAGTCAATATCTAAGGTCAAATTTGAACTCAGATTTCCCTGATTTCAGGCTGGATCTTCTATCCAATGCACTACCTAGTTACAGTAAGTAGTGAGGAAACCACAAATCTGGTCCAAAGAAGAGTAGAACAATGTCTCTGTCTACACAATATTTATATTGATGACCTTGGTATCTGGTATGAATTTGGCATCTGGTATGAACTTGAAAAAGGACAAAAAACCCACAACATTTACACTGATAAGATGAAAGCTCATTGAAAACCATATTTGCCTTCATATATCATATTTTCCTTTATATTGCCAGAATTTATGCTGATACCTGGAATATATGTTGCTTAATAAGCATTTGTTAGTTGGTGGATTGAATGAATAATGGTTTCAAAGTACATTCAGAAACTGAACCTCATGGAAGTTAATCATGGAGGTCAGACAGATATTAAATGTCAAAGGTGGGATTTGAATCCTGATCTTCTGGATCTAGAGCAAATGCTTTTTATCTCACACCATCAGGGAGGTGTATATTTTTCCTCATATATATGTATGTGAAGTCAAAAAAATTCACAGAGAAACCTAGAAAGACTTGACGAACTGATGCTGAGTGAAGTGAGCAGAACCGGGAGAAAGAAGACTGTACACAGTAACTGCAATATTGTTACCATGATCAACTACAAGTGATTTAGTTATTTTCAGCAACGCAATCATCTAAGACAATTCCAAAAGACTCATGTTGGAAAATGCCATCCATATCCAGACAAAGAACTATGGAGTCTGAATGCAGATTGAAGCATACCATTTTTGCTTTTGGGGGGTTATTTTATCTTTCTTGTAGTTTTTACTTTTCTGATTTTTCTTTCAAAAAATGACTAATGTGGAAATAGGTTTAACATGATTGTATTTGTATAATAGATCAGATTGCTTGCTATCTTGGGGAGGGTGAGGAGGGAGAAAAATTTGTTAAAAACTCCTATAAACCTTAATAGCCTTACACTGTGGAGAGCTGGATTAGGACCTCTAGCAAATGAGGTAGACACTGACATTTTTCAGACGAGGGATCAGAGGTCCAAAGAGTCACCAAGTAGAAGGGACTGGATTTGAACCCAGTTTTCTCCAGAGTACCTCACTGACTGTTCCATTTACATGAGTGAGATCACAGATTCATAGGGATATTCGAGTCTCTCTAAGCTTAAGGAGTGCTGCTTTTTTGAGGTGCCAGAGTGTGAGGCCCCAGGCAGTATGAGAGCCCTGAGTACATAGGGAAGAATGGCAGAGGAGAGGATTGGAGGTATAAAAGACAAGGCATCTCTTGCTTTAAAATTTTGCCTCAGGCTGCTTCTGAAAATCAGGTTTGGCTCCAGGTTGATTTGTTAAAATGTAGCCCAAGGGGGAAAAGAAAGAGAATTGTGTGGAAGAGAAGTAGAGATAGGGAAAGCAGAAGCAGAACTAGATTTATTTTCTACCATCAGAGGTGACTTTAGAGGTACTCTCAGCCTCCTAGGACCTATGCTTGTGGTGTTAGTAAAAGTGCACTTTCTGAAAAAACAGAGTTCCCCAGGCTTAAACATTCGCTATCCATTGATTCATTAATACATTCATTCAATTATTCATCATGCATTCTTTTAGATTCTGTGCTAGTTGCTTTAGGACTTGTGCTTGTGAAGTCAACAATGAAGGTATTTTTGAAACAGCACTTCTAGATTTAAACATTCACCAATCGAGTCATTTGTTTGCTCTTCCTTCCTCCCTCCCTCTCTCTCTCTCTCTTTCTTTCTCTTTCTTCCTTTTTCTCTTCCTTTCTCCCTCCTTCCTTCCTTCCCTTCCTCCCTTCCTCTCTTCTTTCTCCTTTTTTCTTTCCTTCCTTTCTTCCTTCCTTCCTTCCTTCCTTCCTTCCTTCCTTCCTTCCTTCCTTCCTTCCTTCCTTCCTTCCTTCCTTCCTTCTTCCTTCCTTTCTTCCTTTCTTCCCTCTCTCCATATATTCCCTAAATGCATACTACATTGTTAGATGTATGTATATGTGCACATATTGAGAAGATTTACATATAGTGTTGTGATAAAAAGAGCACAGATTATAGCACCAGGAGTTTTTAGTTTAAATGCTGCTTCAAAGACTTATTAGTTATAAGATCTTGGAGATGTCATTTTCCCCTATTCTAGACTTAGGTGCTAAAATAAGGACCTTGGACCACATAATATAAAAGGACCACTCTAAATCCTGTGATCCTACCCCTTCCATCCTTGTGAAGTAAATAGTTCAGTAAAGGAATTAAGATTTGATTATTTTAACTGTGAATATATTTGTTTTAAGGAAGGATTTCTGCCTGAAAGAGAGGGGATGGCAGCTGAGTGAAGCAGTGGATAGAGGATTGAACTTACAGTTAAGAAAATCTTGTTCAGCAACTGCTTAGTTGTGTCTGACTCTTCACAGCCCCATTTGGGTTTTTTTTTTTGGCAGAGATTCCCCAGTGGTTTGCCATTTAATTGAGACAAACAGGATTAAGTGACTTTCCCAGGATCACTAACCTGACTTCAGGCCTGGCATTCTATCCACTATACTGCCTAGCTCAAATCCCACTTCTAACACTTATTATATGCCATTCCACAAATTACTTCATATCTGTCTGTCAGATTCCTCTGTAAAATGGGGGTAATGATAGCTTATATCTTTCAGAGTTGTTGTGAAAATAAAATGAAATGATATTTATAAAGTATTTTATAATTCTTAATGCTGTTGTTCAATTGTTTTCAGTCATGTGTGAGTCTTTGTGACTCTATTTGGGATTTTCTTGACAAAGATGATTTGTCATTTCCTTCTACAACTCATTTTACTGTTGAGGAAACTGAGGTAAATAGGGTGAAGTGACTTGCTCAGGATCATACAACTACTACGTGACTTAGGTCTGGTACTCTATGTTCTGTACCACCTAGCTATTCTTTATATTATAGTCATCCTTAAAGTGATTTATGAATGCTTGCTATTATAATTAGTGGGTAATGATAGCTATGCAATAAAACATTTTCTAAAAGCCTAAGACAACAGAAAGAAGTGTAGAAGGGAAGATCAATATAGCATTTTTGTTAACTACTTTGTATCTCCATGCATATGTATATATAATATCTGTCTTTATGTGTATTTTCTCTATAGTAGAGGAAATTCCCAGATAAGGAGATGCTTTCTACAGCTTCAGGTGAGTTCCTTACTTTGAGTCTTGAGGGAGCATTCTAGAGCTTTGTTACTCATCCAGGGTCACATGATCAATGTAGGTCAGAGGTAGGATTTGAACCTAAGTTTTTCTGGCCCAAGGGCCAGCACCTTATCCCATCTAGGTTTGTTGGGTGCAATAACAGATTTTATTTTTTAAAAAAATCAAAATAGGAAAGAAGATGTGAATTTTTCATATCTACTATTGAAATTCTGCCTTTGAGGAGAGTATTTTAGGATGGCTAAAAAGGGAGCAGGTCTTATAATCCAAAGCTTCAGTTCAAGTGATAGCTTTTCCATGCATAACTGGTATCATCCTGACCAAGTCATCTTTCCCTCTGTTGGCCTAAGTTTCCACAATTGTAAAATGAAGGAGTTGGACTGAATGTTCCTTCCTTCTAGTTTTAAATCTATGATCTTATTTTTTTGGTACTTATCATAAACAATTCCCTTTTACACAGTCCATTCTACAGTTAACATGACCTTTTGACAGTTCTTACACATGATCCTCTATCTTTGACGTTTGGGCTTTTGCACTGGCCATCCTCTATGCTGATAATTCATTCTCTCCTCCACCCTGCCACTTAAAATCCCTGCTTCTTCTAAGTTCAACTCTCCTTCATGCGACTTTTTATGGTCCCTGTGGCTACTGATGTCTCCTCCATACCCTCAGCCAAAGCATCTTCTCTTAAAATTTTATAAATTCTGTGTATACTTCTGTCAATCAGCCAAGTAATATTCATTAAGCACCTATTATGCATCAGGTGGATAAGGAAGTGGCAAACCATTTCAGTATCTTTGCCACAAAAACTTCAAGGATGGTATGGTCCACAAGGTCTCAGAGTTGGACACAACTGAATGACTAAATAATAACCATGTTCCAGCCACTGTGCTTAGCATAAAGACAAAATTAAATGAAACTTTATACACAGCAGGTACTTTTCATAATTTTCTTGGTTTTCTTGAATTGATCTTCCTTTTTTTATTATTAATATTTTATTTTTTTCTCAATATTTCTCATTTTGTTTTTTAAAGTCTTTTTTTGAGTTCTATAGATTCCTTTTGCATTACTAGCCATTTAACATTACTCTTTAAGGTAGAAGAAGTTGTTTTGTTGTTGTTTTACTTCAGTAGACTCTTCTCCAGATGTAACTTCGGTCTTCCTATTCCCATAGTAACTTTCTGTGGCTGAATTCTTTCTCTTTTCCTGTCTTTTTTTTTTTTTTTTTTTTTTTTAAATAAAAACTTAACAGTGTAATCAACTCTAGTCCTGGGATGGGGGGAATGGTACCTCTGGCTTCACTTCAGGTCTCCCTTTTGGCATGGAATCCCAAACCAAGAACTCCAGCTTCCTTTAAGGCCACCCTTAAAGCCAGGAGTATTGCTGTCCCACCACTTCTACATTCACTTGGTGACCTGGCTCCTTCACAGTATCATAGCTGGGCCTAGTGTTGCTTTTCAGGTGAGGTTCCTTCAATCTTCCAGGACCCAGACCTTTTCATCCCCTAACTGGGAGGTAAAAGTTTCTCTTGTTCAGGCTGAGACTACCTCTGAAGTTAGCTAACCCCAGGGCTTCCTGTAGGCTATTTCAAAGGAGTTATAGTACAGGTGTTTACACTTCACAGGATTTCCTTCCTAGGATCTTTCTCCCTGGTTTCTTCAGTTTTCCTTGAAGAATTACAATTCTATTTTTACAGTCAAAAGTTCTGACAAAGTCCTCATTTCCAAAATATATAGAGAATTGACTCTAATTTATAAGAAATCAAGCCATTCTCCAATTGATAAATGGTTAAAGGATATGAACAGACAATTTTCAGACAGAGAAATTGAAACTATTTCTAGCCATATGAAAAGGTGCTCTAAATAACTATTGATCAGAGAAATGTGAATTAAGACAACTCTGAGATACCACCACACACCTCTCAGATTGGCTAAGATGACAGGAAAAGATAATGGTGAATGTGGGAGGGATGTGGGAAAACTGGGACACTGATACATTGTTGGTGGAATTGTGAATACATACAACCATTTTGGAGAGCGATTTGGAACTATGCTCAAAAAATTATCAAATTGTACATACCCTTTGATCCAGCAGTGTTACTACTAGGCTTATATCCCAAAGAAATATTATAGAAGGGAAAGGGATCTCTTTGTGCAAAAATGTTTGTGGCAGCCCTCTGTAGTGGCTAGAAACTGGAAACTGAGTGGATGCCCATCAATTGGAGAATGGCTGAGTAAATTGTGGTATATGAATGTTAAGGATTATTATTGTTCTGTAAGAAATGACCAACAGGATGATTTCAGAAAGGTCTGGAGAGACTTACATGAACTGATGCTGAGTGAAAAGAGCAGAACCAGGAGATCATTATATACT
This sequence comes from Sarcophilus harrisii, assembly GCF_902635505.1. Classification (NCBI taxonomy): domain Eukaryota; kingdom Metazoa; phylum Chordata; class Mammalia; order Dasyuromorphia; family Dasyuridae; genus Sarcophilus; species Sarcophilus harrisii. Next base: position 682,240,081 of record NC_045426.1, on the reverse strand, counting down.
TCAGCAACAATACTATATGTTGATCAATTCTGATGTATGTGACTCTCTTCAACAATGAGATGAACCAAATCAGTTCCATTTGTTCAATAGTGAATAGAACCAGCTACACCCAGCAAGAGAACTCTGGGAGATGAGTGTGAACCACTACATAGCATTTCCAATCCATCTGTTTTTGTCTGCTTGCATTTTTTATTTCCTTCATAGGTTAATTGTATGTTATTTCAAATCTGATTCTTCTTGCACAACAAAATAACTGTATGTATATGTATATATACATGCGTGTGTGTGTGTGTGTGTGTATAGAATTTAATATATACTTTAACATATTTAAAAAAAAAGAATTGCGCTTCTGCCTCAAGTCTTATTTGTTTTCTAGGAGGTCTACCTTAGCCATGGGGTGCAATTTTGTTCTGTTTATGAAGGGAATCTAGAGAGTTTGGAATTTCCTGACCTACTCCATCATCTTCCCCATAGTATGTACTGATGAAAAGTTTGTTGATTAATTAATTGAAGGTTTCCTTTACATCTTCTCAATTTATCTCTTTGTAACTTTGTCCCATAGCTATTAGTTTATACTCTGGGGTTGAACAAAGCAAGTCTGATCCATCCTTCCATTCTCGAAGACAGTGCTTTTGTCCTTTCTGAAGCTTTTTGCCCCACACTAAACCTTTTCAGTTCCTTTAACTGAAGCTCATATGGTAGGATTCTAAGACCATTCACCCTCCTGGATTCCTCCTTCCTCTGTATACTATCTTGTTTATAAATACGTGCTAAGAACTGAACTCTAATTGTGCTCTAGTCAGTACAGAGAATAGTGCTATTTGGGCCTCCTTAGTCCCATGCTTTTCTCAATACAACCCAAGACTTAGCTTTTGGGATTGCCACGTGATACTGTTGAATCATATTCAACTTCCAGTCCCTTAGAGCCCCTTAGATCTTTTTAACTTTTTGTGGGAAAACTGATATCTGAAAACCAAAAAAAAAAAACAAAAAACAAAAAACAAACAAATAAAACTAAACAAAACCCACAATGATCTAGTAGATCAAATTTTGGAGAACTCTGCCTAGGGACTGGGAAAGAAAGATTCAAAGATTCCACAGAAAGAAATTTATCATCTTGCTGTTAGCACATATATTTTCTATACCCCTTGCTTTTGGGTATCTTTGCATTCTTCTAGGCAGCCCTAACTCATCTACCAGATATGAAAATCTAGTCTCTCCCAATTAGCAACCCTGTAGTTCTTTGCTTCATTAGTAGCAATGCACCACTATAGCTACCAGGCCTACAGTATTCTCCTAGGTTTATCTTAGACATCTTTCCTGCTTGCCTATCCCAAATACTTTTGTTTCTGCAGAAAAATAATGAACCACAGTTCAAACGTCAGTCAATTGTCAATCTGTTTTTCCTACTGCTTGCATTTGATTGTTTGAGTCCCCTTTTGCATCATTATAATTAATGAAATGTTCAGGATTCCAGACTGAGGTAATGCCTGCATTGGTGACATACTCATAGGATAATCTTTTACTAACATTTTGGGTCCAATGTAATTTGTATTAATAGTTAAATATCATTTCACATTGTAATTTTTAGAACCAATTTAAAGTAATTAGAGCAATCGAAAAATGGAATGGACTGCTGAGGGAAGGAGTGGCCTGCCTCTCACTGAAGATCTTTAAGCAAATATTAGTGACATTTTATCAGCTATGTTGCATGTATAAGGTGGAGGTCTTTTTCTGTCATGGATTGGACTAGAGGGTCTGATTCCCTTCCTATTCTAAAAATTCCATAATTTACAAACCAATGTAAAGATAAAATCATCACACCCAAATTGTTTTTAAAGTCTTTTAAAATGCATAGTAACCATGTGTGTGTGTGTGTGTGTGTGTGTGTGTGTAATTTATTTACATATTTATTTATAAATACACTATTTATTCATTTTTTGATTTGGCGATGCACTATGAATTTTTAATTTCATAAAATAGAATGTTGCTATAAATCTAGTTAGGTAACATTTAATATGATTAAATTCTATAATTCTATAATTGGGTTCAATTTTTCTAAAATAAGATCTAGGGATCTTAGTGGATTGAAAACTCAGTCATGAACAATAATGGCATGATAGCCCATAAAGCTGTGTGGGGAAGGGATAGTCATAGGATAATGGCTTTGGAGTTTGAAAGAATCTCAGAAGCCACTGGGTTCAACACTTCATTCTGTTCTGGGTGAGTAAATAGAGACATGGAAAGAAGTTAAATAACTTTCCTAAGGAGATGTAGCTAATTAGTACATTAGCTAGGATTTGAACCTGGGTCTTCCTGATTCCATGTTCAACTTTTTATCCATTGCTCTACTCTGATAATACTAAATACTCTGATAGTATTTAGACTTGGCATTCTGGTCTGTGTATATATTTCAGGAGGGTTGGTGAACTCAGATGGGGAAAAATATTTTTATTTCAGCATCATTGATTTGCTCTATATCTATTTCATTTTTTTCTAGTAAATTTATTTATTTTTAATACATATTGTTTTATGAATCATTTTGGGAGAGAAAATCAGTGCACAATAGAAAAACCATGGGAGAGAAAAAAAAAAAAAGAAAAAAGTAAACATAGCATGTTTATATGTACTTCATTTTATACATTTAGAAACATTATTCTAAGAAGGGATTTATAGATTTCACCAGACCAGATTATAAGGGGCAGGTAGGTAGTAAAATGATTAGAGCATTGATCCTAGAGTTGGGAAGTCCTGAGTTCAAATCAATTCTCAGACACTTAATATCTATTTAACCTTGTACAAGTGACTTTGCTTCAGTTTCTTCAGCTGTTAAAAAAAAAAATAGGAGTGATCCTAGGAGAAAACTATAGGACCCAATATTTATAATGGTGAATTGCTACTAATGAAGTAAAGAACTACAGAACTGTTGTGAGGGTCAATTGAGATATTTTTAAAGCACTATATAAAATATTATTTTTACCCATCACAGAAAAGGGTAAGAACCCATGCTCTAGGCAGCTGATAGATTTGATATACAAAGTCAGAGTTATATGAAAGCTATAGTCTGTAGTTTTTTCAAAGAAAAGTAAACAGGATGGTGAAGAAATTCTAGATCATGTCCTATAAGGATCAGCTAAAAAAACTAAGGATTTACAGCTCAGAGAAGAGAGGAATTAGGGAAATGTGATGCTCTATTCTGAGTATGAAGAAGTGACCTATTATATCCCCAGCACTTAATGAAGTGCCTGGTACATAATGGGTATTTAACAAATATTCCATTATTGGTTGATTAGGAGAGGGATTAATCATAGGTTTTTGTTTTTGTTTTTTTTTTTGCCAAAGATAGCAGAATGTTATGATGGAATGTTATTGTTCTATGGGAAATGATGAGCAGGATGCTCTCAGAAAAACAAACAACCAAACAACAACCTGGAAAACCCTCTATGAATTCAAGCAAAGTAAAATGTACTGTATACAAAGTAATAGCAATAGCTATAAATGACTTTGCTGTTTTCAATACAGTCATCCAACACTACTCTGAAGGACTTATCATGAAAAATCCCATTCATACTCAGAGAAGGAACTGATTGAGTACAGATTGTATTTTCTCTTTCTTTCTCTTTTTTTAAGCTTAATTTTTTGAGGGTTTCTTGACTTTTATGGAAATGTTTGCATAACTTCACCTGTGATTTCTTAATTGTGTGTGGGAATGAGGGAAAGAACCTAGAACTCAAAAAATTTAAAAACAAATATATATTTTTTTAAAAATGTAATTAAGAAAAATATTAAATAAATAAATAAAATACAAAGATGGCAGAATGAGAGGTCACAGGAGCAAGTTTCAGAGAAGTAGTACCTTTGAGGTGAGGAATATGTTCTTCCTATTTGGGGATGCCTTAAAAAGGTTCCCCTTCATTGAAAATTTTTCAGTCAAAGCTGGATGCCCACTTTTGGAATATGTCAGATAAGGAATGCTTATCCACATCCCAGTTAGACTACTGTTCATCCTTTGTTTTCAAAGAGGAAAAAATGACATCAGAAGTAAATTGGATTTAAATGAGACAAATTTCATAAAGTTGTGAGCTTTTTTCCCCCAAAGTCATTGAAGTCTAATGGCAAGACAAAAGTTAGGATTACTGGTGATGGTCTGAGATGCAGTGGATAACCTTAATGCCTTCCATATCTAATCACACTCTTAAGTATTCCACAATACCCTGCTTCATGAATATTGGAACAAATCATTCTCATCCAATCATTTTCCCAGGGGAAGTCTTTATGTGCTTGTGATAGATATCCCCTCTAGTTCCTTGACAGATTTGAGACCCATTCATTCCCTTCAATTTGATTTAGCCCATCTGTTGAGACAGTTTTAATGGAGTGTAGTCACTGCACATGCTACAGCTTTTTAGAGCCAAAGGAGAGAGATGGGGGACTGGTGGACACTAAGGTGGATGAGTACCATGAAAAGAACTCAGCACAAGTGCTAGTCCTCCCTGGTTGGACTCCTGGTTGTCTGTCATTTGTTCTCAAACTTTTTGTCCTCGGTATTTCTTTATACTATTAAAAATTATAAATATCTGTCCAAATAGTTTTTATTTATGTGGATTATCTTTACAGATGTTTACCATATTAAAAATAAAAAGAATGATTTTTGAATTTGTAGACCCTATGAAAGGGTTTTAGAGATTCCCAGGAGTCTCTGGACCACAAATTAGAACCACTTGATTATATGTCTGTTGGAAGGGACATAGAGATACAGCAATTTTTTATTTTATCTTTTTAAGAAAAAGATTTTCTTGTGTTCTATGAAAAATCATGGGGGTGGCCTGAAAACATCAAAGTCTCAAAAGAAACCTCAGTATTCGATATTACTTTCCATGAATGTGAATTTTCCAAATAGATATTAATGAAAGAAAATGACTGTGATTTTGCTCTGGTGTATGGAGCATGCTCTTGCTTCCCATTTGACTTATATTCTTTCTTAAAGCTGGAGGTAGGTGACAGGTGACACATTTGAGAAGAGGGTATTTTAACCACCTTTCCTTTGCATCTCATTCTCTATAGATTGACATTTCTAAGAAGCAAGAAAGACATAAGGTAAAATGGGAATAATTATACATATTCTGTGTCTACACTTCAAAGAGTGAGCAGTTGGAAGGGAAATAAGTGGATGTGGGTAGGGGGAGAAAAGAATAAGTGGGACAAACACAAGAATTCACAGAGAGTTTTTCATTTTACTTTGTTTTGTCAATGAAGGAGACTGGTGAAAATACATTAATCCTCTATTTTTTTTTAAACTTTAATTTTGGACTGGTCTTAAAAGTCATTCCACCCATGCAGATCAGCTCCTCAACTACAAAATATAGTCTTCAAACAGGGCTTTATATTCTTATCTGTGTCATGGACCCCTTGGATAGTGTCTGATTAAGCTTATGGACCCCTTCTCAGAATCATGTTTTTTTAAAATGTATAAAATGAAATCTAAAGGATTATGGAGGAAATCAATTAAATTGAATTTGTTTTAAAAAATATTAAATCCAAACACATTCATGGATCAGGTCAAAAACCTTTGTTTTGGAAAACTGTCTAGGATCATTGAGAGGTAAAAGTGTCTTGATTGGGGTTATAGGCAATATGTCCTGAGGTAAGCATTGAACTTCTTATTCTTGACTCCAAGTTTCTGTACAACTATATAACACCAGATGCCACTACTTTATTGTATTTGTATTGACATAATAACGAATATTGAGTTTGTATAATGGTTTGTTTTACCCATTTTAAGATATGGATAGTACCTGGATCTGTCAATTTTATTGGATCTCACAAATGAGGAAATAACCCCTCCCAATGCAGGTCTGCATCTTCTCTGCAACTTATAAGTCACAGAAGATAGATTAAAGCATTAAGAGATAAAATGACTTACTTGCCCAAGACCATACAACCATTGTATCAGTGGCAGGACTTGAACCCAGGACTTTGATTTCAAGGTTCATCTTGTATTCAGTATGCTGATACTGCCTATATTTTGTTTACATCTACTTATTTTTAGAGGTCCTTGAGATCATGGTATGTCTTTCTTTGTACCCCCAATACTTGGCAGTGTGTCTAGAGCATAGTAGGTGCTTATTAAGTACTAGTCAATGATTTTTCACTTGAGTAGCATGACACAATAGGACATCCTTTGTGTTTGTGAAAGAGACATACAGAGAGGGACAAAGACATACACACACACACACACACACACACACACACATCCAGAGAGAGAGAGAGAGAGAAAGAGAGAGAGAGAGACAGAGAGAGACAGAGAGAGACAGAGAGAGACAGAGATAGAGACAGAGAGACAGAGAGAGAAAGTTTCCACATGCTTTGAATTCCTAAGGATTGTCAGCTGAATACAAGATCTGGTAGGTTCTTCCAAATTGGAAAACTTTGAGTACAACTCCAACAACAGGCTTGTTCGAAAGGGTAGCTTAGTTAGCCTTGTAGAGAGGTTCATCACCAGGACATATCCAGTGGGTGGTGATTACTTCCTGGAAGTCTTTCAAAGATACACAATAATGCATAATTATCCTCCATCCCATGCACCTTTTTCTGCTTCTGTAGAAATGATAAGATCATGAAAAGGGGGGGGGGGGGGGGCTAGAAGCCTATACTTATTTTCTATACTGTATAATCTACACTATGTAACTCTTGGTATTTTGAAAGTAAGAATACATCCTCTACATTCTTGTTCTGCTCTCAGTTCAAGAAGTTTGGTGTAATATATTGCCTTTTTGTTTCTCTCTCCCTTCCCCTGCTTTATCTTCTCTTCTCTCATCTTCTATCCTCCTTCTCCTTTCCCCTCCCTATCCCATTCTCTTCTTTGTCTTCTGATCTCTTTTATCTTCTTCTCACAACTCTTGAACCTAATTAATAGGGTTGTTGTGAAGTTCAAAGGGGAGGATGTAAAACATGTTGAAATTTGTTTTAAAGCCCTATAGAGATAATCAAGAATGGAGAGAGCGACCTCGCCAATAGGCTGGCAATAAGTAATGATTCTTTCATCATGGGAAATAATCAGTCAGTCAGTCAATCTATCAGCAATGTTTTATTTAACTCCTACTTTATGCCAGGTAAGCACTGAAGACTCAAAGACAAAAAAGGAAGAATCCCTGTTCTCCCATTGGTGACTTCCTTCTTGGGGCCTCTATCTCAGGGCCAGTCCCAGGTTGATCCTGCTTCATTACTGAACATTGTGACCTTCCCTCTCCACTTTGTCTACGGCTCTCACTTTTTTCCCTTTCTTTCTCCATTAGAGAATAAGCTTTTTGAGGGCAGTTTATATCTTTTTTTTTTTTTTTTTTTTTTTGCTTGTGTTTACTTTCTCAGTAATTATCATGTCTGCCACTTAGTAAGCATTCAATAAGTGTTTTAGGCTGCCTGTTGTCAAAGAGATTACATACTGTTGTGAAAATCTTAGAAGGACCATGATCTGTCCCAGTAAAGGAATGAACCATTTTGTACTGGTGGAATCACAAGTCCTTTATTGCAGTTATTTGTCCTTCATTTTGGAAGAAGACCATGATATCAGGGAGGGGTGCCATGACATGCAAGTAAATTGGACTTAAGTGAGAGAGCTGTGCAAAGTCACCAATCATCTCCTCTTTTGGAGCCATCTAGGTCCATTAGAAAGACATAGATAATGATGACTGGAGATGGCCCTGGAGGCAGTGGAACCCATTGGCCTTTTTAAGCTAAGATCTTTTTCAAGTCTCAGTTTAATGAAGGCAACATTCATTCAGCAATTAAGGCTAGATAAGAAATGGGACAAAAAATCGACTCTTTTATGTAGTTAAACATACCTACACTCACTCACTCATCCACACCCACACACACTCCCGCCCCACCCTACTCCTATATACATCTATGATGGGAAGACTTTCAGGTTCCAGCAAAACAGAAACAATTGCTATTTACTCTCACTCTGAGCCATAAGTATCCAAACCATTTTTTGGGCTGGGATCTATTGTTGGCCAATCAATGAGAGCCAGAGTGATTTGCATTTAAGGCATGGTCCATAAAAAATGAAATCTAGTCTACAAATCCCAAGATATCTTGCTAGATTTCAATTATCAAATTTTCTATTCCTTTGAACAGAACATAGGGGCAAATAATGGTATAGGCCTCTTGTCTTAAAAAAAAAAAAAAAAAAAAAGAAAGAAAGAAAGATAAACAAGCTTGTATTTGCATGATAGATTCTAAGTAACTATCCACTATATCTATAATCTTGGTAGTGAAGGTGAAAAGATCTTTGAAAATTCTTTGCTAGTTTGATTTTTGACACGGTGGTACTTTCTACTTTTAAATATTCCCAGCATAGAACCAGTTAATTTGTCAATTTCTTTGATTTGAAATCAATTGGGATTTATTGCCCATCTAAGCAGAAGCAAAACAGACTAAATGGCCTTCTCCAAAGAAGCTGAAAGTTCCTTTTTTTTCATTTATAAAAATGTGATAAATCCAAAACCCAATAAAAGCCAAAGAACCTGAGTTAAGCCTTTATTTTTTTCACTCTTTCAGCATTTCCATTTTCAGCACGAATGTTCTCGGCTACAAACAAGACCCAAGAGACAGAGGGAGAGTTGCATGTCTAAAAACTGGTGATAAATCCAACCGGATTTCCCTCCCCTTTTCTGTGCATTTAGCTGAAAGTCTAAACTGGAAAAAAAATGTAGGATTTTATTCAATAGGTTTTGATTTTGTAATAAAGGACAAAGGACTGGGAAATTTTCACTTTTTTACTCTTCTTTTTCAGGTTTGGCTTAACTCTGCATCAGCATTCTTAGCAAGATAATAAACTAGATTTCCTATTATTCACTTTTTAAAAGTATCTACATAGTTTTCTCTCTTTCCAAGTAGACCTGTCAAGTTATTTTAAGCTATTTGTAATTCTTTTTGATATTGTCTTGTCCACACTTCCCTGACACTAGATTTTTCCTTTCTAGATTGTTCAAGTTATAAGAATAGCCAGTCTTGGTGTCATTTCTTATGTACATGCAGAAGACTAAAATTGTTAAAAGACATCCTGTAGCATAGTATCCTGTAGCATAGATTCATTTACACCATAGATATAATTCATTGATGCACTTATTTTGTATGCAATTTGAGTTAACTATCTATGTATATATCTCCCACTCCCATCCCACAGAAGAAAGAAAACATCTTGTAGATAGGAACTTTCTTTTTAGGAAATTCCTTCCTTCCTTCCTTCCTTCCTTCCTTCCTTCCTTCCTTCCTTCCTTCCTTCCTTCCTTTTCCTTCCTTCCTTCCTTCCTTCCTTCCTTCCTTCCTTCCTTCCTTCCTTCCTTCCTTCCTTCCTTCCTTCCTTCCTTCCTTCTTCCTTCCTTCCTTTTCCTTCCTTCCTTCCTTCCTTCCTTCCTTCCTTCCCTTTTTTCTTCTATTTCATGATAATTATCATTTTTAGGATGCTGCTCCCAAGTCCCCTTGCCTTGGGGGGCTTTTGCCCCATAAGAAATGGGGCAAAAAATCAACTCTTTTACATAGTAAAACACACCCACACTCACCTACTCATCCACACCCACAGACACTCCCTCCCCACCCTCCTCCCACATACATCTATGATGGGAAGACCTTCAGGTTGCAGCAAAACAGAAACAATCGCTATTTACTCTCACTCTGAGAGTAAGATCATCTGAATTTGCTGCTTTGTAACTTCTGTTAGTAAGTACTTATTACATTACTAAGAAAATCCCATGAACAATATTGGGCCTATTTGCACTATGGTCCATGGGATCATAAAGAATCCAGACCTAATGACTGCATGATAACAATAATAACCATTTATTAAATGCCGGGCATTTAATATTACCTGCCAGGCAATATCACAAGCTCTGGGGACATAAAGAAGGACAAACACACAAACCCTGTCTTCCAGGAACTTCCATTCTAATGTGGAGAAAATATTCAAATAATTTCTCATGTTCCTAGTTCTGGCCTTCAGAGCAAAAAAAAAAAAAAAAAAAAAAAAAAAAAAAAAAAAGCCTCTTTTTCTTCCCTGGAATAACCTTTTAAATACTTAAAGCCCTCAAAGATACATCCTATTGCATCCCTCTAAATTTTCTTTTCTTCAAGACAAACATTTTCAGTTCTTTCAATTGATTCTCATGGGGCATGGTCTCATGGATCTTGACCAACCTAACTCCTCTCTTGTGGGATGCTCTGCAGCTTATCAGGTTAGATAAAAGAGGATGATTAGAATTGAGTACAATATTCCAGATGAAGTTTTACCAGATCAAAATATCACTTCCCTAATTTTTTCAAGAGATTTTCAGATTCAAATCTCTATAGTTCCTTCTAATGATCCAAGAACCTTGCACTCTGTTGTTCAATAGCTTGTCTCTATCATGGGTCCAAAAAAAGTGTACACGCTAGATAACTCCATATGCCATCCTGCCAGTGCTAAAATTGGGGTCTACACGATCTGTGATCTTGCAAAGAGTCCCCTGCATGCGATTCCTTGAGAAAATAATGTGGCAGGCAAGGCAGAACAACTCCCCAGGATTCAGACCTGAAGAATCCTTCAACTGTATGTCTTTAATCCATGTTTAGAATCATACAAGTGAAATTCTTTTTCTTTATAAGACCCAATGCTTAGGCTATTTCTTTCAATCTTAAGATGCCCATAATGAAACTCTGCTGCCTCCATATCACAAATGATTCATGAGAGGAAAGAAGGAGACTTCCTTAGTAAGAAAGACGAGAAGTGCTGCATCAATAGGAACATGGTTGACTCCTGATAATAATTCACATTTAGAAAGAGCTTTCAGTTTTACAAAACATGTTTCTCCCAACAGTCCCCATGAAGTTATATACATATTACTATTTCCAAATTTATAAATGAGGCAACTGAATGCTTGATAAGATAACAATAATTACTGACACTTAGATAACTACTTAAATTTCAAAATGAGCTTTTTTTAAACTTGAAAAGACTTACTAGAACTGATGCAAAAAGTGAACAGAACCAGGAGAATATTGTACACAATAGCAGCAATATTATATGATGATTAATTGTGAATATTAGCTATTTTCAGCAATACAATGACCCAAGACAATTTGGAAGGACTTATAATGAAAAAATGTTATCCACTTCCAGAGAAGAAACTAATAAAGTCTGAATACAGAATGAACTTTATTTTTTCAAGTATTTTTTCTGTTTTCTTTTATAACATGATTAATATGAAAATATGTTTTGCATGAGTATACTTTTTTATATCAAGTTATTTGCTGTCTCAGGGAGGGGAAAGGAGAGGGAGAAAGAGAATTTGGAACTTGAACTTTAAAAATGTTAAAACTTATTTTTACATATAATTATAAAAATAAAAATAAAAAATTAAAGGAAGTAAAAAGCAAGAAGTAATTTCCTCAAAACAACCATCTACAACAAGTTGCATATAAGATAATATTATTATAATAGATATGAAATACTGATATGTAAATAGCCTGAGACTTAATGCTGATTGCTTATGGAAAGGAGATGCCAATCAGCTGCTTTATAAAGTAGTTTAACATCCTGGTGACTTTAAGAGAAATCCTTTTTCCTGAATAATACTCTTCAGTTTATATTATATTACCCTATTAGTAAGTAAGCTCCAAGGGCAAGAGTTATATTATATTTGTTTTTGTGTTGGTAGTGCCATCTATGCATATCTAGTAAATATTAGGCATTTAAATGTTTTGTTCTTCATTCATTTATTCATCCATTCATATGCCACACTTATTCTGATTCTATTCTAGATTCTTCTGGTCTTGATTTAAGGAATATGGTAGTGTGGGCTTAAATTTAATCAAAAGATCCTGGAAGAGTCAAAGGGAAGGAGAAATTATGGGTAAGGAAAAGGAAAGCTCTGCACACAGTGATCTCTTGGTCTTGGCAGACTCTAGCAATCATAGCTTCATATTTATTCTATTAAATACTTTAATATTTCTCATTTCAAAAATTAATACATTTCTCTAGTTCCATTTTAATGAGCAAGAAGCTTGTATCTGTCATGGCAATAAGTGCCATTAAAATAAATAAAATATTGATTCCAAGTGAGAACCTTTAATGTAGCTGTAGCAGAATGTAATACAGAAATGACCATTGAAATACTACTTAAATGTTCAAAACAAATAAGAAAAAAGATTTGCAGAATCAAAGAACCTCAGAATATCAAAGTAAAAAAATATTTCAGATATAGATCTAGTCTAACCCATAATTAACTAATCATCATTCAGTACTTTCTTGAAGATCTCCAGGGAAGAAGAATTCACTTCTCAAGGCAGAAAATTATACCTTTGGACAGTTCTAATTGTTAGAAAAATAATCCTGACATCCCAAGCCTAAATCTTCTTCTTTCCTTATAGTGCAAGAACTATAGTTTCTAGTCCTAAGCACCCTTAAGATATTTGAAGAATGCAGCTCACAATGCATAGAGAAAGCAGTGACAGGACCCCAGGTAATATGGTTCAGATACTAATAAGTTTTTCAGAATTCCATAAAGTTTAACCTTAACACAAAGCTCCAATTCAGGAAGGAAGGCTAGAAAATCATTAATAATTGGGCAAAAAATGATTCTTACCATAAAAAAGCTAGGAGCAGCTAGGTTGCACAGTGGATAGAGCACCAGCCCTGAAGTCAGGAGGATCTGAGTTCAAATCAGGTCTCACTTAACACTTCTTAGCTGGGTAATCCTGGGCAGATCATTTAACTCCAATTGGCTCAGGAAAAAAAAAAGCTTCAAATTTAGACAGGGACTCCTGAAACACAAACGTAGAAAAAGAGAATGATCTCATAATATCTAGAAGCAAAATTAAAAATAAAAGTACCTCTTTGCCAAAAAATTAATAGGAATTTCTGGAAGAAATGAAACAAGACTTTTAAAAAAATGACATTATAAATGAAATGGGAGTTCTAGAGATTAATTATTAGAAATGAAATTAAATTTCTGGGGACAATAATGCAAAGAAGATATTAATAGCTTATTGCTATTGGGTACATATTGTGTAAAATGCTGCCAAAGTAAAGATTTCCTTAAAATTATAATGGAGCAATGGAGCTATAATGAAGCTAATGACTTCATGAAGAAAGAAATGCCAAAACAACAACTAAAAGATTGAAAAAAAGAAGAAAATATAAAACTATTTAATATCTAAATTAAATGACATACAAAACAATTCAAGAGGAAAGAAAATCTAAGAATCATTGAAACTACTTGGAAAAATCATGGATTCCATTTTTTTTTCCACTCATGATTTAACTTTTGACAACATTGACTCTTGCATAGCCTTGAGCATCAGATTTTCTCCTCCTTCCCCTCACCTCCTCCCTTAGATAGCAAGCAATCCAATATATGTTAGACATATTAAAATATATCTATAAAAATTCAATATGTATAAACATATTTATATAATTCTCTTGCTGCACACACACAAAAAAAAATCAGATAAAAAAGTAAAAAAAAAATGCAAGTGAACAACAACAAAAAAAGTGAGAATGTTATATTGTGATCCACATTCAGTTCCCACAGTCTTCTCTCTAGTTGTGGATGGCTCTCTTCATCACAAGATCATTGGGATCTGGCATCAATCATCTCATTGTTGGAAAGAGTCACACTCATCAGAATTAATCATCCTTTAGTCTTGATGTTGCTGTGTACAATGATCTCCTACTTTTGCTCATTACACTTAGCATCAGTTCATGTAAGTCTCTCCAGGCCTCTCTGAAATCATCATGCTGATCATTTCTTACAGAACAATAATAATCCATAACAATCATATGCCATAACTTATTCAGCCATTCTCCAATTGATGAGCATCCACTCAGTTTCCAGTTTCTTGCCCTTATGAAAAAGGCTACCACAAACATTTTTGCAAATGTGGGTCCCTTTCCTTCTTTTAAGATCTCTTTAGGATATAGGCCCAGTAGAAACACTGCTGGATTGAAGGATATGCACAGTTTGATAACTTTTTGAACATAGTTCCAAATTGCTCTCCACAATGGCTGTTCACAGTTGTACCAACAAGGTATTAGTGTCCCAGTTTTTCCACATCCCCTCCAACATTCTTCATTATCTTTTCTTCATCTTAGCCTGTCCTCTTAGCCAACCTGAGAAGTGTGTAGTGGTAACTCACTACATTTCTCTGATCGATGGTAATTTAGAGCATCTTCTCATATCATTAGAAAAGGTTTTAATTTCTTCATTTGAAAACTGTCTGTTCATATCTTTTGACCATTTATCAATTGGATAATGACTTAAATTCTTACAAATTGGAGGCAATTCTCTATATATTTCAGAAATGAGGCCTTTATCAGGACACTTAAATATAAAAATGATTTCTCAATTTATTGCTTCCCTTCTGATCTTGTCTGCATTAGTTTTGTTTGTACAAAAACTTTTTAACTTAATATAATGAAAATTATCTATCTGGTGTTCACTTATGAATTCCAGTTCTTCTTTGGACACAAATTCCTTCCTTTTTCACAGATCTGAGAGGTAAACTATCTAATGTTCTTCTAATTTGCTTATATCACTCTATGTCTAAATCTTGAACTTATTTAGTTCCTACCTTGGTATGTAGTGTTAGGTGTGGGTCCAGCCCTAATTTCTTCCAAACTAGTTTTCAATTTTCCTAGCAGTTTTTGTCAAATAGTGAGTTCTTATCCCCAAAGCTGGCATCTTTGGGTTTGTCAAATGCTAGTTTGCTATAGTTATTGAGTATTTTTTCCTGTGATCTTAACCTATTCCAATGATCAACTACTCTATTTCCTAGCCAATACCAAATGTTTTCATGGCTGCTTCTTTATAATATAGTTTTGGGGCTGGCACAGCTAAATTACCTTCATTAGCATTGTTTTTCACTAATTCTCTAGAAATTCTTGACCTATTACTTTTCCAAATGAACTTTGTTAATATTTTTTCTAGATTTGTAAAATAATTTCTTGGGAGTTTGAAGTAGATTCATTTAGGTAGTATTTTCATTTTTTATAATCTCTTGGCTTACCCATGAGAACTTGATATTTTTCCAACTGATTAGATCTGACTTTATTTGTGTGCAAAGTGATTGTGTTCATATAGTTCCTGATTTTCCGTTGGCAGATAGATTCCCAAATATTTTATACTATCAACATTTATTTTGAATGGAATTTCTTTTTGTATCCCTTGCTGCTGGATTTTGTTGGTAATATAAAAAAAAAATGCTGATGATTTATGTGGATTTATTTTGTATCCTGCAACTTTGCTAAAGTTGTGAATTGTTTCTAGTAGCTTTTTAGTTGATTCTCTAAGGTCTCTAAGTATATCATCATATCATCTGCAAAAAGTGAAATTGAGTTTCCTAATGACCTACTTTAATTCCTTTAATCTCTTTTTCTTCTCTTACTGCCAAAGCTAACATTTCTAATATAATATTGAATAGTAATGGTGATAGTGGGCAGCCTTGTTTCATTCCTGATCTTATTGGGAATGGTTCTAGTTTGCCCCTATTACATATGATGTTTGCTCATGATTTTAAATAGATGCTGCTGATACTTTTAAGGAAAAGTCCATTTATTCCTATACTCTCTAATGTTTTTTAATAGGAATGGGTGTTGGATTTTATCAAATGCTTTTTCCGCATCTATTGAAATAATCATATGATTTTTGTTATTTTGGTTACTGATATAATTATAATGGGAGTTAGCAATTTCTTCTCTTATAAAACTAAGAAGTACTTGTTATGTAAGATAGTGGCCCAGTCTTTTGGTCTGCAAACTCAGACATTCTTTAAGGGTAGCCTGCTAAAGCTACATTGTAGCTGAATTCTTAATTAAATTCAGAGAGTAAAAAACAAAAACAAAAACAAAATACACACAAAAAAACATGACTTAGTTATAGGACAAAAAGCAGTTTTGGGGGGAAGGGGGAAATCAGTTAATTGTAAATAGGATCAGACAAAAAAATGGTACAGGGTCAGTCCTAATTTTCTCATAGGAAAGACTAAATCACTCAGCTAGTATTTATAACTATTTATAATTATGAATTAATTATCAAGCTAAGTTAAAAGCGAAAATAGAAAGAATTCGCTGGTTACCTTCTTAAAGAAATATAGGTGTGATAGCACAAATCCTGAGCTTCCAAGTTATAAAAAAGTACTTCAGATACTTTTTAAATATAAGTATCAAAAACAACAGCTAGGCTTCCACAAGATTTAGCAGCAATCAATATAAAAGAAAGAAGAGTGACAAATATGATATTCCAAAAGGCAAAATAGTTGTAGTCTTTCAAGCAGGCATTTCTGATGAAAAGGTCAGAGCAAGGGTAAAACTTTGAAATTCTAACATTTTGTTCAAGAAAATATATAGAATAGTTAGAAGGGATTGAATGAGAAAAAAGTAATTACAATCAAATAGAGGGAAAAGAATTATGCATCATCTTTTCCCTCTATTTGATTGTAATCATTTTTTTCTCATCAAGAGTTAAATTATACAGAGGGTTTGGGAGTGTGTTGGTTAATTTTGATGACTTTAAAATAAATAAAGTAAATAGAGAGAAAAGGAAACACATTGGATTTAATATTTCACATAATTGGCATATAGATAGAATGTTTTATAAACAAACAGGAATAGGTGAGAGAAAGTGTATCACATATATAAGTAAAGGACTAGCTACAAAAATAAAAGCAATATTTATGCATACAATATGCACATATACATTAATATTATATATAGCTTATATATGTAAATGTCTCATTTGCATGTAGGATAAAGAGAAAACATAATTGTTATAACTATGTTGTAGTTTATTCTTTATTTTCAAAGAGCACCAATGACATTACTTGATGATGTCTTTACTTACACATGAATTGGATTTTAATGAGTCAGAGATGTGCAAACTTGTCAGCCTCATTTTCTCTTTCAGAGTCATCAAAAGTCCAGTTTCAAGAAAAAAGTCAATACAACTAGAGATCACCCAGGTTGCAGTAAATGACCTTGACATCATAACGGAAAACCTTCCAAGAGTTATTAAAAAGTTAGACAACTATATTGTTTCTGGTGATGAATGTTGGTACAAATGAAAGATAAAATGAAACTACAAATTATTATCAGTGATTATGAAAGTCTTATATTATATACACTGAAGACCACCATGGAAAAAAGAGAAGAAGAGAAGAGAAACTGATGTAAGTAAACAACTGAATGAAAAGACATTTTTTTTGAAAAATGTGGTTTGGAATTTTGGACAATAGTTTAAAAGTCCAGATGACAGATTCCTAGATAGACATATTATATCTAAGGGAGAATTTAAAAAGTACATTTCTCAGTTGTTTTGCAAATTTAACCAAAACAGTTTTAAAGTAAAAAGGATAGAAGAAGAAAATGATTTTTATTGATATCCCCCAAGTTATAAAATAGTGACTGTAGCTACAAAGAAGAAAGAATACTAGTAGAAACATCCAGAAATTCAAAGGAGTCAAAACACCAAAAAGGAGCCAGAAGTCAAATCCATGATGACAGATGTGTATATACAAATGCCAAAAATTCAGTTGATAAACAAAATCTCAAGTTGTTCAGGCAAAGAAGCAAACAACAGGCAGGTATCAATGAGATTTGGTGGAATGACATCCATGACTAGGCCATTAGTCTGGACTTGTAAATTGTAAACAATCTTATTTATACATGATTATACATAATATAATACATATGTATAAATTGCAGATATAATATATATTTAAGGAATCTTATAATCAGCTAAATTTGGGGGCAGAGCCAAGATGGCGGAGAAGGCACACGCCACTTTCTAAGCTCTTCTCTTACCCTCTTTATCAATATTATATCGAGCCTCAAAAATAGTCTTGACTGCTACAATTCATAAAGATAAGAAGTATAACAACTCACCAGCCGAAGAAAATCTGCAGTCTCACCAAAAAAGGTTTGTTCCAGGGCTAGGGGGGAGATCAGTGTAGACTGGGAGAGAAATTAGGTTCCTAGGAGAGCCTCAAACCAAAAGTGAGAGCATAGATTGCAGCACAAGCTCGCAGCCACAACCCGCAGTAAGGGGCTTTTCCTTGGGGCAGTTGCGAACCTGCACGGCAGGAGGGCACAGCCCAGGTTAGCCTCTAATCTGCACAGTGGGGGGCTCGGCTTGGGGCCATAGAGCTTTCCCAGGGCCAATTTGCATTGGGCAGAGACGTTGGGGCAGAGTTCAGGGCAGAGTTCCCGTAGAATCCAGGGTCTGGTCAGCTGCTAATACCCACAGCCCCACAAGAGGCTCTGGCCTGGGGCAGTGACACTTTCACCCCTTAGTCTCTAGCCTAGGGCAATCGCTAACCCACACAGCCCAACTGGGCACTTCAATAGCTCGGCCAGTGCTGAATCCACCTCCTGTTGGGGGAAGGGAAAACTCTCACTCAGAGCACTCCCATACCTCGGAGCTGGAACGCAGTTTACATCTCTCGCTGCTCTGCAGAGGAAGCTGGTAACCCCCTTGCCTTGGAGGCATACCCTAAAGGCTTTAAAACATGAATAAAAAGATGAAAAGAACGATTGACAGCTTCTATGCAGAAAAAGAGCAGGTCAGCAAACCTGAAGAGACTAATAGCAAACAGGCACCAGATTGTCCTCTTTTACATGATGCTCTCATAGAAGAGACCATTAAAATCCAAAAGAGGTTAGAAGATAAATGGGGAAACAAAAAGAAGCCTTAAAAGAGCAACAACTTCCTGAAATAGGAATGAAGAAAATTCCAGGAAGTGAGGGGAAACAAAATTTGAATTGGAAAAAGTAAAAATTCAGAAAGTAAAATTGTGAATTGAAAAAAAAGATTTTAAAAATAGGATTTGGAATTGAAAAGACAAAGAACCCCAAAAAATAGACTGTGAATTGGAAAAAAAAATTCACTAAAAAAAAAAAAGGAAAAAAAAAATTCCTAAGATCAAAAACAAAATATTTAAAACTCAATTGGACATATACAGAAAGAAGTAAAAAAAAGCTAAAAGAAAATAATTTTTAAAAATTAGAACTGAACAAATAGAAACTAAGATTCATTGAGACAGCAAGAATATCAAAAACCAAAAAAAAAGACAAACTGGGAAAAACCATGAATTATCTACTTGCAAAATGAATTGGAAAAAGATCAGGAGATAATTTGAGGATTATTGGACCGAAAATTATGATGAAAAAAGAACCATTTTTTACAAAATACAAAGAAACTCCCAGATTAATAGAACAGAAGGAAAATAGGCATTGAAAACATCAAACCCTTCTGAAAGAAACCCCTAAAATAAAACCCAAGGAATATTGTGGCCAAATTTCAGAACACGATTAAGGAAAAATTTTACAAAACCAAAAAAAAAAATTTAAATACTGAGGTGCCAAATAAGGATCACCCAAGATCTGGATTCCACATTAAAGGACGAACCTGGGATCTGATATTCCAAAGGCAAAAGAACTTGGAATGCAGCCAAGAATAAACTACCCAGCTAAGCTGAGCATTTTCTTAGGAAGAAGATGGACATTTAATGAAACAAATGAATTCCATTTGTTTCAAAGAAAAAAACCAGAACTAAACAAAAATTTGATTCCAACCTAGGACCAAGAGATGCAGAAAAGGTAAAAGAATTCTTGACATTGTATTTCTTTTGTATAAAAAAGAATACATGTATAATTTGATTGTACTGATATAAATAAAAAAGGGAAGTGAATGGAAAAGGGATGAGGGAATAAGGTAAGGAGGATAAAAAGAGGGAAACCACATCCCACAAAGAGGCAAAGGAAACATCATATCTGAGGGAATTTAAAGAGGGAAAGGCATTGGTGAATTTATCATGGTTGGTCAAAAGAAAAATGATTAATTTGTTTTAGAAAATTCTCGCCCCATTAAAAAGGGGAGAGGAAAGGGAAAAGAAAAAAAAAGGGGGAAAAGAAAAGAGGGGAAGGAGGGATTCTAAAGGGGTAAGCATTGGATACAAGGGTGAATAAGTTCGGGAAAGAGGGTTGGGGAGGCAAAAAAAAAGCAAATCTGGGGGTTATTAGGACAGGAAATGAATTAGTAATTCAACCGAAAATGTAATGGGATGAACCCCCTAAAAGAGGAGGCAGATGAGACTGGATCAAAAGTCAGAACCAAAATATGTTGTTTACAAAAACACATTTAAAGCAGGGAGATACAATAGAGAAAGGTAAAAGGCTGAGCAAAATCTTTATGCTTCAGGTGAAATCAAAAGAGGGGTAGCCACTTATCTCAGATCAAGCAAAAAGCAAAAATTGATTTAATTAAAAGAGATAAGGAAAACCCATCCTGCTACAGGGCATAAACAACGAAGCAATATCAATATTAAACATATATCCCAATGGTATGGCATCCAACTTCCTAAAGGGAGAAGTTAAGAGAGTTGAAAGAAATAGACAACAAAACGTAAAGGGAGATCTCAACCTCCTCAGAATTGACAAATCAAACCACAAAACAAATAAGAAAAAATTAAAAAGTAAATAGAATATTAGAAAATTAGGTATGAATTTTGGAGAAAATTAATAGAGATAGAAAGGGTATACTTTCTTCTCAATTAAAACCTTTCAAAATTGACCATATATTGGGACATAAAGACCTAAAATTAAATGAAAAAGCAGAAATAGTAAAGCTTTTTTCAGATCATGATGCAATAAAACTACATTCAACAAAAAGGGGAAAATAGACCAAAAGTAATTGAAACCAAAAGTCTCATCTAAAGAATGATTTGAAGACCAAATTATAGATACATTAATTTCCTCAAGATAATGACAATGATGAGAGCATCAAAATTTTGGGGATGCAGCCAAAGTGGTAATAAGGGGAATTTTTAATCCAGAGGCTTACTTGAAAAAAAGAAAAGAAAAGATTTGAATTGGGCGAACTAAAAAAAAAACTAAAAGACCAAATTAAAAAACCCCAATCAAATACTAAATTGGAAATTTAAAATTAAAAGGAGAAATTAAAAATATTGAAAGTAAAAACTTTGAACTAATTAAAAAACTAAGAGTTGGTTCTAAGAAAAAAGCCAATAAATAGATAAGCCTTTGGAAATCTGATTAGAAAAGGAGGGAGAAAATGAAATTGAGTCTTAAAATGAAAAGGAGAACTTTACCAATGAAGAGGAAATTAAAAATAATAATAGTTTTGCCTAACTTTATAATAAATTTGATAACCTAAGTGAAATGGAACACCCTTCCCAAAAAATATAGATTTCCCAGATTAAAGGAGGAAAAAATTGGAATGTCCCACAGAAAAAGAAATAGAACAGGCAATTAAACAACTCCCTAAGAAAAATCCCCAGGACCAGATGGTTTACATTGAATTCTACCAAACATTTAAAGAACAATTGGCCCCAATTTTATAAATTATTTTGAGGAATGAATAGTCCTACCAAATTCCTTCTATGACAAAGACATGGGATACCTAAAACCAGGTAGGTTGAAAAAGAGAAAGAAAATTATAGACCAATCTCCCAATGAATATTGATGATAAAATCAAAAAGATATTAGCAAAAGACTACAGAAAATAAATTCCAATAATACCTGACAAGTAGGATTTATACCAGGAATGGGGTTTTCAATATTAGGAAAAACTATCAAATAATTGACCATATTAATAACCAAATTAAAAAAGCAATGATCATCTCAATAGATGCAGAAAAGATTTGACAAAATCCAAATCCATTCCTATTAAAAAACACTTGAGATTAGAATAAATGATTTTTCTTAAAATAACAGCAGCATCTATTTAAAATCACGTAAGCATCATATGTAATGGGGACAAACTGCAGCCATTCCAATAAGATCTGAGGAAACAAAGTTGCCCCACTATCACCGTTTATTTAATATTGTATTAGAAACTAGCTTTCAATAAGAGCGAGAAAGAGATTAAAGGAATAAGAATAGGCAATGAGGAAACCAAATTATCACCTTTGCCAACGATAAGGGGGTATATAGAGAATCCCAGAGATTTTACTGTTATTAGAAATAACCAAACTTTAGAAACTTGCTGGTTATAAAATAAAACCCCAAATACAGCATTCTTTATATCACTAAAAAATCCAACAAGAGTTCAAAGAGGGAATTCGAAAAGAACATGATAATATAAAATATTTAGGAATCTATCTGCCAAGGGAAAATCAAAATTTATGAGCAAAATTAAGACCACTTTTCCCACAAATTAAGTCTGACCAACCAGTTGAAAATATTAAATGCTCTTGGATAGGGGAGAAATATTGTGACAATATTACCTAAACTAATCTATTTATTTAGTCATACCAATCAGCCTCCCAAAAACTATTTTAATGACCTAGAAAAATAACAACAAAATTATGGAAAACAAAGGCAAAATTTCAAGGAATTATGAAAAAAAATTAAATGGTTTAGCTGTACCAGATATAAAATTATATTATAGAGTAGTAGTTATGAAAACCATTTGGTATTGGATAAGGAATAGATTAGTTGATCAGTGGAATAGGTTAGGTTCAAGGGACAAAAAAGTCAACAAGTATAGCAACCTGTCTTTGACAACCCAAAACCCCAGCTTTTGGGATAAGAACAGTGTCGAAAAATTGTGAAAATTGGAAACTAATATGGCAGAAACTAGGCATTGATCCACACTTAACACCCACACCAAGATAAGGTCAAAATGGGTTCATGACCAGGCATAAAGTAAATTATTAATAAATTAAAGGAACACAGGATAGTTTACCCTCAGACCTGTGGAAGGGGAAGGTCTTTATGAAAAGGAGAACTAGAATTTTACTGATCACAAAAAGAAAATTTGACTATATAAACTGAAAGTTTTGTACAAACAAAACTAATGCAGACAAGATTAGAAGGGAAAAAAATGGGAAAAATTTTTACAGTCAAAGGTTCTATAAACCCATTTCCAAAATAAAAGAAATTAACCTAATTTATAAAAATCAAGCCGTTCTCCAATTGAAAAGGTCAAAGGATATGAACAGACAATTCGATGAAGAAATTAAACTATTTTTAGTCATATGAAAAGATTCCAAGTCATTTAATCAGAGAAATGCAAATTAAGACAATTTAAGATACACACACACCGTCGATTGGCTAAGATGACGGGAAAAAATAATGATGATTGTTGAGGGATGGGGAAAACTGGGACATTGATGCATTTTTTGGGGAGTTGTGAAGAATCCAACCATTCTGGAAGTATTTGGAACATCCAAAAAGTTATAACTGTGATACCCTTTGATCCAGCAAATACTGGGCTTATATCCCAAAGAGATCATAAAAAGGGAAAGGGACCTGTATGTCCAAATGTTTTGTTGCAGCCCTTGTAGTGGCTAGAAATGGAAACTGAGTGGATGCCATCAGTTGGAGAATGGCTGAATAAATTGTGGTATATGAATATTATGGAATTTGTTCTGTAAGAAAGACCAACAGGATGATTTCAGAAAGGCCTAAGAGACTTAATAACCGATGTGAGGAAATGGAGGACCAGGAGATCATTATATCTTCAACAAAAACATATATGATCAACTGATGGACCTGGCCATCCTCAGAATGAGATCAACCAAATCATTTCCAATGAAGGTAATGAACTGAACCAGTATGCCCAGAGAAAGAACTCTGGGAGATGACTAAAACCATTACATTGAATTCAATCCCTATATTTATGCCCCCTGATTTTGATTTCCCTTCACAAGCTAATTGTAGAATATTTCAGAGTCTGATTCGTACCAAAAATAAGGTTTTATGTTACTTATTGTGTATCTTTTTTATATTTTAATATATTTAACATCTACTGGTCATCCTGCCATCTGGGGAGGAGGTGGGGGGTAAGAGGTGAAAAATTGGAATAAGAGGTTTGGCTGTTAATGCTGTAAAGTTACCCATACATATAACTTGTAAATAAAAGGCTATTAAATTAAAAAAAAAAAAGAATCAGCTAAATTTTATTTGAAAGAATATCTTTAGTAAACTTTTAAGATATAAAATAAATGCATGTGTATGGATTTATAAATGAATTCATTAACATTTCTGTAATTATCAACAAAACCCAGTAGGAAAAGATTGAAAGGTAAATTCCATTTAAAATATCTACAAAAGATATGAAGAGAATGTATTTAAAGGAAGAAATCCAAGCTATCAACAACTATATAAAAGGCCCAAATAATTAATAATTAGAGAAACACAAATTAACCCAACTTTTAAGATCTACTTCAAACTCTTATAATGTACAAAGATGACAGAAAAGGATAATAACACTCATTGAGGAAAATACAAAAAAAAAAAGGCACTTTCATTTATTTTTCTTTTTATTTTCTTTCCTATGCTGTCTTCTCATATATAAGAGTATAATCTCCTTGAGGGAAGGAAGTGTCTTTTTTTTTTTTTTCCTTTTCCTTTTCTCTACCTACAATGCTTAGCACAGTGCCTAGCACACAATAGGCATTTAGTAAATATTTATTATTGGTGAAAATGTAGAATTTGTCATACCATTCTGGAAAGCAATTTGGAAAAATGTTCTTTCTAAACTCTGCATACCCCTACAACAAACTGCAATTAGTTCAATAGCCCAAAGAAAACCAAAAAAGAAGAATAAACCCCATATGAAAAAAATATTTATATCACAGCTTTCTATTACAATAAAGAGTTGGAAACTTATCTAATTCCAGCAATGGCTTTTTATTATACTTTGAAAGACTTAAGGATTTTGATCAGCATACCAAACATCTATGTTTCAGTTCTGATGATGAAGTCAGCTAACTATGTCCTTACAGAGAGGTAATGGAGTCAGGATGTAGAATAAGATATATACTTTCTGACATTGGAAATATGGGAATTTGCCTGGAACACACTACTTCCTTACCTATGACTTCCAGATGTTATAATATCATTCAAAACACATCTCAGACTCTATTTTCTATAATATATTTTTCTCAATTACCCTCAATGAGCATAGTTTTTTTTTTCTTCTTGAAATTTCTTTGAATTACTCTACATGCATTTTATATTGTATATATCTTGATTGTTCATAATTGATTGTATATTCTCTCCCCTATCAGACTGCGAATTCCTTCAGGGCAGAGATGTTTTGTTTCTGTCTTTTTTCTTTCTTTCTTTCTTTCTTTCTTCTTTTTTTTTTTTTTTTTTGTATATCCAACATCCAGTACAATATCTAGTACATAGTGCTTAATAAACTTGTTACCTTGTGCACAATTTGTATCTCCACAGCAAAATGTAATCTCCTGGAAGGTAATTTTTTTGTTTATAAAAAGGATACCCAACATAGAGCATAATTTTACAGTAGACACAATAGTAGTTTGTACACACAATAGTAGACACTATAAAAGTTTGCTAAATTTAGAGTCTTGATAAAATCTAATTAAATTGAATTGAACTGAATAGCCTTGTGAAGGAACTACTACTGGAACACAGGAGAGAGACTGAGGCTGGATATGTAGGGAATAATTTACATAGATATGAAGGAAGATTCATGACAATTCAGAGTGTGGTGTAAGACCAATTCTATATTGGATTTTTATCCAGAGGATCTGAATTAAAATCCTGAACTTGTCACATGTGTGACCTTGAGTGATATTTCACCTCTGTTAGCTTCAGTTTTATGTCTAAACAGAGAGTATTGAACTAGTGGATCCTAAAGGTCCTGTACAGCCATGAATCTATGATTCTATAATTTCCATCTTATGACAAAAGAAGCTGAAACTAAGAAAAGTAAAACCACTTGCTTAGAGTCACATCACTAATACTGGTTAAGAGTGCTAGATCCAGTGTTGGAAAGATCTGAGTTCAAATCTGAACCTAGACTAGGAGACTTTGGACAAGTTACTTAAGCTCTGCTTGCCTCAATCTCCTCATATGTCAAAAGGACATGTTAATAATATCATCTAACTCCTAGGATGCTGTGTGAATAAAATGATATAATATTTGTAAAGTGTTTTGCAAACCTCAAAGGGTGACAAATGCTAGAACTGTTATTGCTGTCATAATCATCATTAATTATTATTATTGTAACTATGTTAGTTACTAACTTTTGCAGGATTGGGAGCTCAGAGTGGGTAGTCCTGGCTTCCCCTCCCCTCCCCACCCTTGGTCTAATTGGAATATTCTAGTACTTTAGCACATCAATTATTCAGACTAAATGACCTTTTTTCTTACATGGGAACCAAAGGGATCCATTAAGTCTCACTTACCCCAAAGTTACAAATAGAAACTATTTTTATTAACTTAAAAATATATCCCCACAGCTTCTAATTTACCTGCTGAGGCAGATAAAATATATTAGAGCTTGGTCATAGAAAGTTATTATTGTAAGACTCTCATACTGTCAAATGATCATAGGACTCACACTAATGTATTTTTGCTGAATTCAGTACTAAGAACTCTACTTATATCTCCTTGGGCCATGGATGCTGCCTATTCACTGATAGACATTAAACTTATTGCTCCAAATTTTGTTTTTCCTCAGTGAATTTTAAATTCTTTCTTCACAGTAACAGCTTTTCTTTAAAAAAATATTTTATTGATGTGTAGTCTCATCCCTCAGGCAGATCTGGTGATACCCTGAAGAGATGTCGCACATGTGGAGAGAAGTAAGTCTCCTAAATAGTTTAGAGACTTCTAGGAAAGTGAAATGGGAAAAGCACATTTTACAAGGCAAGGAGGGGAAGATGTGGGCTTTGAATTGTGAAGAAGAGATTCTCAAAATTATAAGCATCTCAGGAGGAAGGGGCTCCCCAACACATCCCTTGACTTGCAGCACCTGGACCTCCTAGGCTGCTAAGATTTCTCTTTCCAACTGAAATGAGATTTCATTTCACTATTATAGGGCCTTTTTTACTTTTGTGTTATCTTATCAATTTATTCATTCAATAAACATTTATTAAGCTCCCACTATGGCCAGGCAGTAGGATATGAAATGAGGCAAGAAATAGATGCTTACAATTTAATGGTGGAAGACAACAAGCCAACACATATAAACAAAGGAAGCTACAAACAGATTAAGTAGGAAGTAATTAGAAAAGGAGAAAACACTAGAATTAAGAAGAGTTGGGGAAGGCTTCCTGTAGGAGGTGAGAGATACTAGTTGGGTTTTAGAAAACCCCAGAGAAAATGCCTAATGCTGAGAGATGGAGTATACAGTTGAAACAGTAAGGAAATCAAGGGTATTTCTTGGGGATTAATGTGTAGAAAGACTGGAAAATATAAAATATGGATGTCTTTAAATGCCAAGCAAAGCATCTTAAGTAACCTGTATGGCTTTCCCAAGAGATGCTTGTCTTAATAAACATGGTTGCTTTCTGCCTGTGATTATCTTTTGAATAAAAATGAATGGTGAAGAGATGAGGCTAGATTGCCCATATTAAGTTAACTGTTACCCTTAAAGTCTAGTTTAAAATTAATCCTTTCCACTTGTCACCTTGGAATGACTGGGGAAAGTGAATTCTATCCTAAACTCCCTCAAAGAATCAGCAGCTAAGTACCAGCTCTGAAATCAGGAGGAACTGAGTTCAAATGTGGTCTCAGACACTTCATACTTCCTGGCTGTGTGACCCTAGGCAAGTCATTTAAGCCTCAGGAGGGAAAAAAAAAAAAAAAAAAAAAAAAAAACTAGCTCCTACATTTCCTATATCATTTTTTTTTTTTTTTGGCAATAGATATAATTTCCAATCCCTAATTGTCCTCTTGCTTCTCCCAGAGGTGGAACTCCATTCTTCCTGAGGTATGGGGAGGGCTATTCCAAATCTCTGACTATGTCCATCATATATGTGGGTCAGTGATACTAAGGGATGTGGTGGATAGAGTGCTGGGTCATTAAGTCTATAGCAATCTAGTTTTTGATATCTCCCCAAATTCCAGCTTCTGGAATAAGATCTCACTATTCCACAAAAAGTGCTTTGAAAAATGGAAAATAATATGTTAGATACTCAGCATGGATCTATATCTCACACCTCATACCAAAATAAGGTCAAAATAGATACATGATTTGGACTTACAGGATGATACCATAAACAAATTAGGAGGACAAGGCATAATTTATCCCTCAGATCTTTGGAGAAGGATGGAATTTATGACCAAAGAAGAACTAGAGAACATTGTAAAAAGCAAAATGGACAACTTTGATTACATTGAATTAAAAGGTTTTTGCACAAACAAAACAGACAGAAACAAGATTAAAAGGAAAGTACAAAACTGGGAAAAATTTTTTTTATAGCCAGTGTTTCTGAAAAAGTTCTTACTTCTAAAATATATAAGAACTGTCAAATTTATAAGAAAACAAATCATTCATCAATTGATAAATGGGAAAAGGATATGAACAGATGTTTTCAGATGATGAAATTAAAGCCAGATATAGTCATATAAAAATGCTCTCAATCACTACTGATTAAAGAAATGCAAATGAAAACAACTCTGAGGTACCACTTCACACATCTCAAATTGGCTACTATGACAAGATAAGATAATGATAAATGTTGGAAGGGATAAGGGAAAACTGGGACACTAGTGCATTGTTGGTATAGTTGTGAAATGATCCAACCATTCTGGAGAGAGCAATTTATAGCCCAAAGTGCTTTAAAGGTGTGCATACATTTTGACCCGGCAGTGCCAAGGATATCATAAAGAAAGGAAAAGGACCCAGATGTGCAAAAATGTTCTTAGCAGCTCTTTTTGTGGTAGCAAAGAATTGGAAAATGAGTGGATGCTCATCAATTGGAGAAAGACTGAACAAGTTGTGGAACAGGAAGAAAATGGAATATTATTGTTCTATAAAAATGAACAAGCTGATTGTAGAAAGGCCTAGAAAGATTTACATGAATTGATGTTGAGCAAATCAAGCAGAACCAGGAATACATTGTACACAATAACAGCTAGAATATGCATGATCAACTATGAAAAACTTGGTGCTTCTCAGCTATCTTAATAGACTTCAAACAGAAAATGCCATTCTGCATCCAGAAAAAGAACTCAGGAGATTGAATATAAATCAGCATATACTATGTTCCCTTCATTTTTCTGTTTTTTTAATCCCTCCCATGGTTTTTCTTTTTTGCTCTGATTTTTCCCTACCAAAATCATTTGTAACAAATCATTTGCCATCAGTTGTTCTGACATGCAGCTATACATATATGTGCGCTTATATGTGTATATGTATATTGTGTGGTTTGTGTTGATATGTGTGTATGTATGTGTATATGAGTATTATGACTATGTGTGTACATGTATATATTTGCTTATTTATATATGTTCATGTTCTCTTCCCTAATGGGCTTTCAGTTTCCTTGGGATTATTTTATTTTTATCTCTGTATACCCATTGCCAAGCATATAGTGCTTAATAAGTGTTTGTTGATTGATGGATGTATTGGTCAGTTCTTTGGAATGGAAATTGGTCATGATATGAATCTAAATTTTGATATTTAATGGGATGATAGATTTAGAGCTAGAAAAGACCTTATAAGCCATCTATTTTAAACTCTACCTTTTGTAGATAAGGAAACTGAGGTATAAAGAGATTAAACTACTTGTCCAGTGTCACAATGTTAGCAAATGGGAATCAGGATTTGAACTCACTCCCTCTGATTACAACATTTTTCAGTTACATTTCTTTGTGGTTACTTAAATGAATTTTCTACCTATAGCACAATAAAAATCCAGACTGAAAGTATCATTATCAAACTATATAATTAGACGGAAATCTTTTTTTTTTTCACTAGAACAAACCTTCCTCTTTGAGAAAATCAAATGCATTTCCACATTTTAAAGTCAATGCTAATTATGAATCATGACTCTTTTTGCCAGAAAGCAAAACAAGAGTATCTGTTGGGCCGGCTTCCAAAGTTAGAATAAATTTATGACAAAGTTGATATTGACCCATTATTTATAAAGTCAGTTACATTTGTCAGAGCTGCTGATGGCAAATGATTTATTACACAGAAGGACGCAAAACATAATGAAATAGATTAAGTCTCTTTATAAAATTTTAGATTCTATTACATCTGCTAACAAAGTCTGCTCAAATGTGGGATGCCACTTTAGTGAATTCTCCCGACCTAATTTTGGGCTGCCCTAATTTGTTTGAGCCTTCCTGCTGAGAATCACCCAGGCTTTATGACCAAGTATTCTCTTTGAATTATGGATTTCATTTGGGTTTGAATGCTAATGAGGAAGCCTATGTTTTCATGAGCTTACTTTTTTTTTCTTATTTAGTATTTTATTTTTCCCAATTGCAGATAAAAACAAGTGTAACACTTGTTTTTAAAACTTTGAGTTCCAGATTCTCTCCCTTTGCACCCACCATTGAGAACGAAAGCAAATCCATATAGATTATGCATGTGTAGTTGTGCCAAACATTTCCACAATAGTCATGTTGTGAAAGAAAACATAGACTAAAACAAAACAAACAAACCACTAAAGAAAAATAAAGTTAAAAAAAAGTATACTTCAATCTGCATTCAGATGCCATCAGATCTTCCTCTGGGTACGGATAACATTTATCAGAGTTGTTTTGGATCATTGTATTTCTGAGAATAGCCAAGTCCTTCATAGTGGATCATCTTACAATACTGTTGTTACTTTGTACACAGTACACTTTACTTTGTAGCAGCTCATGGAATTCTTCAGGTTTTTTCTCAGAGCATCCTTGATTCCATCATCACCACATAACCATAATTTATCCACCCATTACCCAAATGATGAACATCCCCTCAGTTTCCAATTTCTTTGCCCCCAGAAAAGAGTTGCTATAAAAATTTTGGTGTAAATAGGTCCTTTTCCTTTGTTTTTATCTCTTTAGGGATAGTAGTGGTATTGCTAGATCAATGATTATGCATGGTTTTACAGCCATGTTAGCATAGCTTCACTGAATGGTTGAATCAGTTTGAATGGAGTGAATCAGACTCTACTGGAGAATCCCAAGCATTTTCTGTGCAGCCATTCAGGGAGCCTCCTGACAAGAACTAAGTCCTTATTGCCTCTGAAGAATGGTTTGCTAGCAAAGGCCAGCTTTAGAGTCCCAGTTCTGTCATGGGGGAAATTCGTATACACCTTGGAACATGGAATTTATACATGAATAGTTAGAAGGGACTTCAGTTCTCATCTAGTTTAATACTACCCATGATCTAGATGAAGAAATTGAGACCCAGAGGGATTAAATGAGTTATTGTAGATCACAACAGATGACCTAAATCATATATTTTGCAATGAAAAGGACATGAGAAGTCATCTAGTCTAGGTATATATTTCTACAGATGAGAGATATCAAGGTACTTGCCCAAAGTTACATAGACAGAGGCAAGATTTGAATTCCAAGCCTAATTCTAAATGCAGGATTTTTCTTATTACATCATTGTTTCTCTCTTTTGCATGTAAAATGGGAAAAAATAACTCCTGCATTACTTTCCTCACAAGATTCTTGTGATTCTAAAGTGATATATGTTTGTGTATGTATTCATATATGTATGATTTTATGTATGTACAGGTACACCTAGTATAGATATGTGTACACACATGCATATACTGTGCTACAACATGTATATACATATGTATATGGCTATAATGTGTGTGCTACACACATGATATACACATATATGTATATGCTTATACATTATGCATAACACATTTGCACATATATCTATCTTTGTAAATATTAAAATTCTGAATAATTGTTAGCTATTTCTGTTTTATTATTTTTATGTTTATATTGGATCATTAAAAACAGTAAGATCGGGGCCACTGAAACCAAACCTCACCTTTTCACAACCTTAATAGGGGAAAGAAAAAAAAAGAAAATTAGAGGCATTATAATGAATCTGCAAAATTAAGTCAAACAACTTCTCACATCAGTCATATCCAGAAATCTGTATCTCACTATGCACCCTGTATCCATCATCATTCTGTCAGGAGGTGGTGACCTACTTCATCATAGGACCTCTGGAATCAAACTTGCTTACTACATTTCTTCTTTCCAAATGGTTTGTTATTATTCTATTTTTCCTTCTTGGGTCCTGCTGATTTTCCTCTGTACCATGACTTTTAACAGAATCTTAGTCATAAGCAACCTCAGAGTCCCATCTTTTCTTTGAAAGAATTGATTTTACAAATGACGATCTTGTATTTGCTTGGAGATCTCTAATGAGGGAAAACTTACTATGTCATTATGCATCTCATTCCACTTTAAGGATAGTTCAAACTGTTGGAAAGTTTTCCCCTGAAATTAAGTCAAAATGTTCTTCTTTGTAATTAAAACATCTACAAAGCAGCCCATGTGTCCCCTCTGTGAACTTAACAAAACCACCTTTCCAAGGAGAGTTCTAATGTCAAAATGATCCCTTTAGAACTTGGACTCTGCTCTTTGGCCTTTGCCATCTAAAGCCTCTTGCATTTGCCTCCCTCTAAAAGACAGTTGACCACCTATCCTTATTCAATTGGTGGGATCTGGTTCATCCTCTGGCAGATACTTATTGACTCCGTTGAATATTATAAACTCTTGCTGTGCTCAGAATT
This sequence comes from Sarcophilus harrisii, assembly GCF_902635505.1. NCBI lineage: Eukaryota > Metazoa > Chordata > Mammalia > Dasyuromorphia > Dasyuridae > Sarcophilus > Sarcophilus harrisii. The sequence goes on along the minus strand of NC_045426.1, from coordinate 682,207,558 downwards.
TGGCTCTCCTAGGTGAGAATATTATGGGGGGATTATAGTTGGAGTAGTGTGTTCAGTACAAAGGGGCTGTGTTTTAGTGAGGATAGCAATCGATAAATTGATGAATATTTAGCAGTGTATTGGGGCAGCTGGATGACTTGGCATATAGAGCAATGGGCCTAAAATTAGGAGGATTCATCATTGTAAGTTCAAATCCAGCCTCAGATACTTACTAGCCTCCAACAGCTGGGCAAGTCACTTAACCCTGTTTACTTCAGTTTCTTCATCTGTAAAATGAGCTAGAGAAGGAAATGGCAAGCCACTCCAGTATATTTGCAAAAAAAAACAAAAAAACCAAAAAAAAAACTCACAAAAAACCAAAATGAGGTCACAAAGATTTGGACATGAATGAAATGATTGAACAACAATAATATTATCTAGCAGAGAGTACCAGGATGGTGAAACCTCAGTTTCAAGTTATGTAGTGAAGAGTCAAATTGACTATATTTGTTTAACCTGGGAAAGAGAAGGAGACTTAGAACAAGCAGGGCACTGGTATTTGAAGAGTTGTCTATCAAAAAGGATTTGTCTTATTCTGCTTGACTTAAGTTTGATATAAATAAATACTCTTAAATATTTTTATTTAATTTTTAATGTATAGGATAAAACAGAAATTTCCACAACATAGTATAATAAAAATATTGCATAAATCTATGTACAACTTTCTATTCTTTTTAAAGTTATCATGTAAATTTGTAAAAAACCCTTTCTTTCTCCCTCCCAAGTATTACATCCCTTCAAAACTGGGGTGAGAATCTTCAGATAGCAATGAATTCTGTTTTAATTGATGTATTCAAGTAAACCTTGGATGACCACTTGTTATGTAAAAGCTACATCTATATTGGTATGAATGAAACTAGGTTCCTATGAGCTCTAGCATTCTGTGAGATATTCTGGAAAAACAAGTTAAGGTTGGATTTGGATGAAGAAAAAAAATAGACTAGTCATTCAGTCAGTCAATAATTATTAAGTACCTATGATTGATTTAATCTTTGCAATATCTCTCTAAAATATCCTCTTCTCTCTCTGCCAATTCTGTAATGATAACCTTCATCACTTCTAGATTAATGCAATAGCCTATTGGTGGATCAGTCTGTCTGATTCATTTGTCTCCTTGCTCCAATTCATCTTCCATTTAGCCACTAAAGTTATTTCCTAAAACACAAGTCTGACCATGTGACTCCCTCCCCAATCAAATTCTTGTGACTCCCTATCACCTCCAGAATCAAATATGATATTTTGTTTGACCATTAAAAAGGCCTTCAGAAACTAGCCCTTTATACTTTATATATATTATGTATTACATATATATATATATATAATATAAATTATATTTTAATACTGACCACTTATTCTTTGACCCAGTGATATTGGTCTACTTGCTATTCCATGAACCAGATACTCCAACTCTTGAATCCAGACATTTTTCTCCAGCTGTCCCCCATGCCTGAAATTCTCTTCATTGTCATCTCCACCTCCATATTTCTCTGGCTTCCTTTAAGTCTCAATATTAAAATTCTACCTTCCAATGAAAGCCTTTCCAAATCTCTTAATCTTAGTCGCTTCCCTTTGTCATTTATTTGTATTTGTCTCACATATAGCTTGTTTGTATGTAGCAAACACATTTGTTTGCTTTTTTACTCCTCCAATAGATTGTTAGCTTTTTGAAGATAGGGGCTGTCTTTTGCCTCTTTTTCTAACCTTAGTGCTTAGCAGTCTTTGGCATGAAATACGTACTTAAGAAATGTTTGATTGACTTTTTGTGTTCCTGGAACTGTGCTAAACTCTGGGGAAATAAAAAAAAAGTAGCAGGAATTTAGAATACAGTACTTTCTTCTCCTTTTAAGATTCAAAAACTAAACAAAAGCCCCAGACTTTCCTCCTCAGGGGCATTATAGTATTAATACATTTATATTCATTAGTATTATAGAAAGTGGGAACAATAAAGTCTAAGAAAAATTCTGATAACGAGATCTAATACATAAATATCTAATTTCAATTTATCTTTAAGTCTGGAGATTTTCTGAATCTCCTCACAAAAATAAACCCTGAACAACAGTTATTCAGCTTCTCTTCTGCAGAACAGGAAAGACATATAAATTTTCGTTTATAGAATTTTGTCCAAATTTATTCATAGTTAAATTAGAAAGTGAGTTTCGTGAGTACCGTTTTTTGCTTGTTTGTTTGTTTGTTTGTTTGTTTTAGGTTTTGTTTCCCCAGAACCTAGCAATTGCTCGGCATACAGGAAAATGCTGATTGAATTTAGTTTAAACTAATACTGTTTTTATTTTATTTTTTTAATATCTTCCCTTCTCTTCCTTCTTTTCAAGTGTAGCTACAAGTAATGAAAAACTTAGAAATACATAATCCGAAAAAGAATTGGGGGAGGACACTGAGTACCCCAAATCACTGTGATCCAAGATATTTGAGAACATTGTCAGTAGAGTAGCAAACTAAATCACACTGGGCCTCATAATAATTAATGCTCAATGTTTGCATAGCATTTTTCCCCCTTTGAAACCATATATAGAATTTTCTTACCTTATCCTACAATCTCTTCAAGGAGTTTGCATTTTGCTGGGTAATAAAAAATTAAATCCTTATTATGTGTCAGACACTGTGATTGGAACTGAATAAATGGAGAAGTACAAAAGAGTCTCTGCTGTCAAAGATTTCATATTCTGATTGGGGGTAGACAGTAGGAACAAAGCTGAGAGCACAACACAGTATATTCTGGGTGTATGGGAAGTTATCTCAGGGAGAAGGAATGGACACTAAAGGGAAATAAGAACTTCTCTTCCCAAAGGAAGGGTTTTTAATTGAGTTTTGGAGAAAACTAGGGAAGCTAGGCATTGGAGGTAAAGAGGGAGAGCATTCCAGACACAGAAAGCAAACAAGATCTTCATGGAATTGATTGGGACTTCTTTCTGATTAACCTGATGAGCTGAAGAGAAGAAAGAATAATAAATTTTTGTCTAGCTCTTTGATTGTACCTACCTGGTGCTCTGGTGTTTCTCGGTGGGGAGGTTTTAACTAATCATAGATACACTGGTTACTCAGGTACTTATGCAACAGATTATTGAACCTCATTTTTTTTTTTGTCTTTAAAACAATGATCTCAATTGCAGAATTGTATTTTTCCTTCATCTGACTTTCCTTCAGAGAGACTCTTTAAGAGAAGAAGAGCTAGTAATAAACTTTGGTTCTGAGAGGACTCCTGTGTCAAAGAAAAGTCAAAATCAACAAGAATTTATTAAGCACCTATTTTGTAAGCACTGGGGATACAAAGAAAGGGGGAAAATAGTCCCTGTTTTCAAGGATCTCATAGTTTAACATCTGGAGACCCTTGTCCATTTAACAAAGAGACTTCTTAGACTTTATGTATTGATTCAACCCTTGAAGAGGCAGTGGTATAATTTATTAACCTGGTGACAGCTGAAGAGAAGATCAAAAGATTATAATGACTACAGATTTAGAGCTTAGATTTAGATTTAGAGCTTTAGATTTAGGGCTCATTTTATCATATATATTCTTTTTATAAAATGGTGAAGCTAAGAATGATCAGATGGTGAGAGTTTCTGAATTCCATCTTTCTGATGGAATATGGAGATTTCTTGAATCACAGCCCCCTGGTTAAAGGAGAGGTGAATTCTTAAATAATGTTGAATTTCTGAACTATAATTTCTAGATAAAAAGGATAGTTGTAGTCATAGGTTAGAGAGGGGGGAAAGGCAGTTTTCCTAAGAAACATAGTCCTGATATCAAAGTTTTTAGTAAGGGGTTTTTATTTTTTTATTTATTTTTCTTTTTGTGGGGGGAGTGTATGACAGCAATATTATAGATTTCCCTGATAGTGTTATGCCAGAGAAATTGAAGCAAGGTAGATTAGAAAGTTTTTAATAATTTATTTGAAAGGGAGAGTTTGTGCTGGGGGCATGCTGCCCCCAGGACTGATGTCCAAAGCATCCAGCAGCTATGTGTGCTTCTCATGAATTATATATACAAGTGGCTCAGCTAGGGGTAGACTGAGGCAGGGGTGGAGTCAGAGCACTGAGAGAGGGAAGGGACTATCAATCTAGTTCTGACAGGGTGGTGGGAGGCACCAGACATTCTGAAAAATTGGGATAAAGAAGAACAATGACAGGATAGGGGGTAGGACCATAAATTTTTTATGATTTAGGAGGAATTAGTGTGATGACCACGTATTTTAAAATCATCCTGAATCAGGAATTCAGGTTAAGGGAAAATCTTCAATCTTTATTCTCAGTAGAGGTGAAGAAGGATCAGAGGTTAAGGGGGATCAGAGGTAAAGGGAGATTAGCAATGTCAACAGCTGTGTTAAGAAGCCAGCCAGACCAGAAGCCACCAGAGCAGAACCCAGTCAGCAGTCTCCTTCCCCACCTCTCTTCTTCCCCTCTGCCTCCACTCACTAAAATCATCATTTTCTATACCATACATCAGGACTTGCACAGAGAGTGGGAAGGAGCCATTCTTTCTCCAAGCATATATATTAATATAGTTCAATTACTATTTAGCCTCACATGCTTGGGACCTCAGTGCATCAATTCAAGCCTCAGCCCATTACAAGTTAGGAGCCAGGAAGTCTGAACTCCTTATCTTGAGTTTACACATTGACAATTTATAACCTTACAGTAAGTAACCCTGAGTTATGTTAGTCTTAATGAACCTGAGGGGGATTTGCAACTAAGGGGATTGAGGCAGAATAATTCAGGGAAACTGAGGCAGAACAATTGAGGAAATTGAGGCAGAACAATTTAAGGAAACTGAGTCAGGACAATAAAAGGGAACTGTGGCACAATAGTAGCAAATCCCAATTCAAGAGTTCCACTATTCCATCTTCTATCAATAAATGGAGAGCTGCTAATATTTCTCATTGAGTATCAATATTTTATAGAAAAGTAGTTCACCTACGAAGCCTTGGTAGAAAAAAGCAAGGAACCAACATCACAATATAGAAGAGCAAGGAACTTTGGATTTTGCTGTATTATTATTGTGAATTAATCAAATGATGCAAGTCAATTGGAAGGAGTTGCCCTTTTAACAACCACAACTTTTTTTCTCTGGGGGAATTTAATACCTTAATTATAGCAACAAAAATATAAATGTCTGTATAATTGTTTAACATCAAAACTGAGTGTGAAAGCTTACAATGACAGCAATTTTATTTGCTTTTTACAAAGAATCCAAACAATGGGATGATTTTGACATTATAAACATCCATAATTTCAGGACCCTAGAGAAGAAAAAACTCTCTGGAGGGAGAATATAATTGTATCAACTATTTATGAGTTATTAGCAGTTCTTTATTCTGTTTCAGTCTGTTTCAGATTCTGTCTCTGTGTAGATCAAGGATGTCCTGTACCCAAAATGCATTGTTATCTGGAATACCTGTATGGGAGTTGGGGATCTTCTTGTCTGCATCTGCAGAAACACATATACGAGCAATATTTGGAGGTTTCTCAGGCAATTGTGGATTGTGGAAATAAATGACAAAGCACGAGCAATTTGTAATTCATATAAGCATATTATGTATACACACGTATTCATATACAACCAACATATGTATATACATATGCTTATCTATTATGCATACATATATATATATATGCATGTGTATATATGTGTGTGTATCTCTCTCTCTCTCTCTCTCTCTCTCTCTCCCCTCCAATATTGGTACACAGGTCACTGAATGGATAGAACATTGGATTTGGAATCAGGTAGACTTATTTTCATGAATTTGAACTCACACAGCTTCTTAGCTGTGTGACCAAGTCACTTAATCCTGTTTGCTCAGTTTCCTCATCTGTAAAATGAGCTGGGGAAGGAAATAGCAAACAAAACTAGTATTCTATCCAAGAAAACCCCAAATTGGGTCAGTAAGAGCCAGACTGATTATAATGATTGAACAACAATGATACATTACATTAATCATGTTAATGTAATTGAAGAAAGAATACTAAAAACAAGCGTAATAAGAGAAGACATCTGGTCTGAATTCTGAAGATAGCTAAATACTCTGATCTTAACTGATTCTAAGAAAGGGATGTACTCCATGCCCAATGGGATAGGCTATATAAAAACATGGAGGCAGGATTTATACTGCCAAGTTCAGGTAACAAGAAGTAGCCAATTTGACTAGAATGGAGATTGTGTAATAAAAGGAGTATTATACAAAATGTATTCCTAGATCAGGCTGAACTGTACTATGAAGGGATTTATATGCCTGAATGAAGAGCTTTCATTTTTTCTTGAGACAATTGGGAGCCATTGAGTATGTTTGAAGAGAGAAGTAATTTGGTCAGATGTGAGCATCACAAGTATTTTTATTATTTCTAAAGCCTTTGAACATACTTCTTCAGAGTTTGTGTATTATGTAAAATGTTACCACCACAGGAAAAGCAGTTTTCTCTTTTATAAAGAATTCATAATTAAAACCCCACTGCTAGTGACAGTTTTCAAATCTGACATGACATTTTTGTAATCTATTTAAAATTTCAAAAGGTTTTGCAGCATTGCAGCCTAGGAATTATGCAAATGAAAAAATAAAACAGAAAACATTGCCCAAAAGTTTCCCATCACAAAATGAGAATTAGAAGATGTTATTCTTTTTATTCTAGGGGAAATGAATTTCAGGCTTTTGTCAAAAGTGAGTACCAAGTTCATATTCTAAATTCTCATCTTGGGAGCTAATCTAGAATCAGTTACTTACTAACTAAATAAGGAAGTTATTGTATCCTGCTACCATTTTTTATATCCTCTTTAATGGTTTCCCATCAAAACTCTATGAGGAAAGTGGTGAAATTATTATTTTGTGTCCATTTTACAGATAAAGGAACTGAGGTTCAAGGAAGTGTAACACAATTAGGAACATTGGATCAGAGGTAAATCTTGAGCTGAATGAGATCTCAGAATCCATTTAGTTCAATCCATATTTTTACAAAGAAACTGAGGTCCCAGAGGTAATGCAACTTGCCAAATGTCACACCCATCAGACACAGGATTATACAATTAACAACTCTTAAATCCGTATTTCGTAACTACAAACCCTGATCTTGTTCCCATTGTTTCCCCCTCTTCTTTGCACTATTCACATCTATTACTTCAGATAGTCTCATCTGTTTTCCCATGAATTATTATGATGACTTTCTATTTGCCATCCCTGGCTATCCCACCCCATTCCAATACCTTCTATACACAACTTTGGAGGGGACTCTTCTAAAGTAGAGGTCTGATTATGTTATTTCCTTATTAACTCAACTCTACTGAGTCTTTATCACCAAGATCTAGAATTAAATATGAATTCTGTTCTTTGATATTTAAAGGGCTTTATAATCTGGCCTCAGTTTACCTTTCTAGTCTTAAGATGTATTCCCCTTTCCACACCCGAGTCTTGCCAACTGATTTCCCCCCTCCTCCTTGTTCTTGATATAATGTAATGCTGGAGAAACTGAGGCAAGACAGAGATTAGAGGTTTTTAATATTTTAATATTGGAAGATTTGGACTGGCAGCTGAACAGGATCTATACCGAACCCCCTCCATCCCCCCCACCACTGGCTGGGGGCGGGGATTCTTTTCTCAAAGCATCCAGCAATGAACAAATTCTAGAGACTTTTATAGGGCTCCAGGGATCAGAGAAATAAAGGCAAGGGGCAGGGCAGAGCATTGGTTAAGTGGAAATTCCAGAAAAGCTCATAATTCAGCTCTGACAGGTTGGGGGTAAGAAGGAAGGATGATGAATTCTGCTAAGAAGGTGGTAGAGCAGGAGTCAGGAAATCTAGGACCAGAAGATGCCCAAGCATTTGAGATAAGCCATCTGGACTTTTATGACTCTTTGGAATGCCAGAGTGGCCAGAGCTCCTCAGCCCTAATTATCTCAGTCCTTATAGAGAAAAGGCTGAAACTCAGAAAAGGTGTGCTTGAATCAGGCAGCAGAACACTTAAGGCTAATTACCTATTCAATGTGAGATAAGGGCTCTCTATATATAGTTAGATGAGATGGTGATGTGGGGTTGCCACCAGGAAAACTGAGGCAGAACAATTCAGGGAAACTGAGGCATGGAAACTGAGGTATTACAATCAGGGAAACTAAGGCATAACACTAGAATACCATATCTTTTTTTCCCCAATATCTGCCTCTTTTACCCTCCGTGCTTAGCATGTGCTTCATACTCATTTTTATCTCTTAGAATCATTAGTCTCTTTTAAGACTTACTTTAAATGTCAAATTTCATGCAGTTTTTCTGTTCTCTCAGTTTCCAGTTCCATGGCTTTAATATCATTTACAAATTCCTCTAGCCACCTCTTCTACAATCTACTCTGGATTTGCATTGTAGAATAAAAATACCACATTAACTGGGAATGGTAAGCTATTTTCTTAGAGGGGAATAGAAAGCTCTCCTTAGTAGTGACTTAAAAAAAAATTCTCTGGAAAGTCCTTTAGAGTTTTTAAGAAAAGAATTGCTACACATTCACTAAAGTGATATGCACTTAGGTTCAGAACAATGCAAGATTCTGCCACAGGGAGAAAAAGACACACATAAAAAAGCAAAGCTTTAGCTGACAAGGAAAATGAAGGATGTGCTCTTTCAACCTTCAGAGTGATTCCTAAAGTTTTTGAGATACCTGAGAAAAAAAAAAGCAAAAAAATCTGTGAGTATCTGTCTTGAGCCTCTGTCACAGTTTCCACACCCAGAGGCCAGTTCCAAAGAGGAGACACTTGAAATCAAGTTAGGGACTACAAATAAGGGCAGGTCTGCTTTTGATTTTTCTTATTTCATTTGATAAATGAAACTCCATTTTGGTACATCAGGAATTCATCTGTATTGAATAATCCTGTGACTGTATGAGAGAGCTATTGGAAAGTGGGCTGAGATGGTTGGAAAGAAGAGGAACTAGGAGAAAGAGGAATGTCAGTGTGTATTAGAGTTTGTCTCTTAAAGAATAGCATTTGCATTTGCATGAAAGCAGTAAGGAGAAATAATAAAAGGCAATTTTTTAACTTTTAAACTTTTAACTTTGTTTAAAAAAGTTAATTTTTTCTTTATTTCCCTACACAACAAATATCTGCTAAGAGCCCTTTCTAAATGCTAAATCTTGGGCAAAATACTGGAGAATACTGGGGGAAAAGACATAATCATTGTCCTCAGGGAGTTTACAATCTAGTACTAGGGGGTGGGGGTGGAGAAAGAAGTTGTAATAAAATAATTATAATCAGAATTAGAATATGACATATTTGGAAATAAAAGTAAGGAAAAAAATGAAATAGATAAAAACATTAAAAATGTGATTAATTGAATAGGTGGAATCAATGGCATGAGGAATTAAAACTGGGGATAGTCATTTCTCTTTGTGGCTTTCAGGCTTCTGAGAAGGGCCTTGGAGATACATATATATATATATATGTATATATATATGCTATATGCTATATATAGCATGTGCTTCATACTCATTTTTATCTCTTAGAATCATTAGTCTCTTTTAAGACTTACTTTAAATGTCAAATTTCATGCAGTTTTTCTATTCTCTCAGTTTCCAGTTCCATGGCTTTAATATCATTTACAAATTCCTCTAGCCATCTCTTCTACAGCCTACTCTGGATTTGCATTGTAGAATAAAAATACCACATTAACCATATGTACCATATTAACACCATATAACCTTAATACCATATTAAGTATATATATATATATATATATATATATATATATATATATATATATAAACTTTTTCCCAGTGCAAACTTCAACCCTACTATGTCCCAAAGTTTAATCTTTGGGCAGTACCATGGTGAAAAAATTTATGAAGCTATACCTAATCTGGTCATAGGATCATCTATTTAGGAGTGGAAAGGACCGCAAAGATCATCTGATTACAATCTTTCATTTTGCAGATACAGAAATTGAGGCAGACAGAGGTCAAATAGCTTGACCAAAGTCACACAGGAAGCAATAATAGCTAGCTAACATTTACATAACACTTTAAAATTTGACAAACTCTTTGCAGTTATTATCACATTATAATATCACAATAACTGGAAAATAGGCAGGTGTTATTATTATCTTTACTTTACAGATGCGAGAACTGAGGCAGGCAGAGGTCAAGTGATTTGCCAGGTCACAGAATTAGTAACTATGTAGAGCTGGATTTGAACTCAGGTCTTCCTGAATAAGCCTCAGAGATAGGATTTAAACTTAGATTCTCTGAATCACCTTTTTATTCTGGATTACTCTGACAAAAAGTCAGCTTTGACTTTCTGAATTGAATAAAACTGTTTTTAAAAAGTGGCATGGAATTTATTATTGGGCCTCAAAGTACTAGGTACTCAAAGCTTTTTTTTGGGGGGGGGGCGGGGGAGAAGTCATAGGAACTTTTAGGGCTTATGATCCATGGGCGTAGGATTGAAGAAGTCGGTCATCTCTAATGACACAAGGAAGCTCTGGAAGAAGAATCTGGTGGAATCCATAGAGATGCATTGTGTAAAAAATGCTGGCATGCATATATAAATCATGTCTGTCTGAATCTTGTGGATTAATATGAATCATAAGGGCACATTTAAATAATATATTTTTCTTTGATGTCATTGAAAAGAAAACTGTTCAGTTACATAATATAGCAAACACTTAATAAATGTCCTTCCCTTCCCTTCCCTTCCTCTCCCTTCTCCTTCCCTTTCCCTTCCTTTTCCTTACTCTTCCCTTTCCTTTCCCTTCCTTTTTTCTTCCCCTTCCCTTCTTCCCCTTCTATTTCCCTTCCTCTTCTTTTCCCCTTCCCTTTCCCTTTCCTTTCCTTTTCCCTTCCCTTCCCTTTCCCTTCCCTTTTCCTTCCCTTTCTTTTCCCTTTCCTTTTTCTTCCTTTTCCCTTCCCTTTCCTTTCTTTTCCCTTCCCTTTCCCTTCCCTTCTCTTTTCTTTCCCCTTTCTTTCCTTTTTCCTTTGTTTTACCTTTCTTTTCCTTTTCTTTCCTTTTCCTTTCTTTTCCTTTATATAGGATTCATGGAGAAACATATACATGTGGGACTGTGAACCTTAACCAAATTAAAATCAGAGATTCTCAAGATAGAAAAGCAAATACTGTATTATGATTTCTTGAGAAAGAGAAGCTCCAACAGATAGTAGTGTAAATTTGGGATTACAAAGCACAAGCTGCAAAACACAGGAATATATATACTACTGAGGAAGCCCCCATCCCCTTCTGACTGTTCCTCTCATTGGCTGGAGGTCCAGGATTACTTTCTAAAATGGGGAAATCTACCTAGAGACTAAAAATCTACCTCAGGACAAAGAATACTGGCCAATAACAATCTCTTTACCACTTTAGGAACTTAATGTTGTTTATCTAAGTTAAACACACATACAGCTTCTGACTATAGCATGACTTGTTATTGTAAGTTTCACTATCCCTTTCATATACAAGGGATATATTAGATGTAAAAGTAGTGGTTGTGATCAGTGTTTAGCGTAGTATTTGACAGAGGGATTTGAAGGGATTTGCTAATTTAATTGCATAACCTAATTCATAAATTCAGAGATTTAGAACTAGCAATGGCTTTAGAGATAATTCAGAAAAAGAGTACTTAGCCTGTATTTTTCTTTTGGAATCTTTGGACAGATATCAATGAATTTGGATGGGGAAAAAAATCTTCCTTTCCACTGATCTTTGCTTTCCTTTGTAATCCTTTGTATGTTATTTCTGCAAATTTAAAAACACGACCCTGAGAAAATATTTTTACAGTCAAAGGTTCTGATAAAGGCCTCATTTCCAAAATATATAGAGAATTAACTCTAATTTATAAAAAATCCCAAGCCATTCTCCAATTGAAAAATGGTCAAAGGATATGAACAGACAATTCTCAGATGAAGAAATTGAAACTATTTCTAGTCATATGAAAAGATGCTCCAAGTCATTATTAATCAGAGAAATGCAAATTAAGAAAACTTTGAGATACCACTACACACCTGTCAGATTGGCTAAGATGACAGGAAAAAATAATGATGATTGTTGGAGGGGATGCGGGAAAACTGGGACATTGATGCATTGTTGGTGGAGTTGTGAACGAATCCAACCATTTTGGAGAGTAGTTTGGAACTATGCTCAAAAAGTTATCAAACTGTGCATACCCTTTGATCCAGCAGTGTTACTACTGGGATTATATCCCAAAGAGATTATAAAGAAGGGAAAGGGACCTGTATGTGCACGAATGTTTGTGGCAGCCCTTTTTGTAGTGGCTAGAAACTGGAAACTGAATGGATGCCCATCAGTTGGAGAATGGCTGAATAAATTGTGGTATATGAATATTATGGAATATTATTGTTCTGTAAGAAATGACCAACAGGATGATTTCAGAAAGGCCTGGAGAGACTTACACGAACTGATGCTGAGTGAAATGAGCAGGACCAGGAGATCATTATATACTTCAACAACAATACTATATGATGACCAGTTCTGATGGACCAGGCCATCCTCAGCAACGAGATCAACCAAATCATTTCCAATGGAGCAGTAATGAACTGAACCAGCTACGCCCAGAGAAAGAACTCTGGGAGATGACTAAAAACCATTACATTGAATTCCCAATCCCTATATTTTTGCCCACCTGCATTTTTGATTTCCTTCACAAGCTAATTGTACAATATTTCAGAGTCTGATTCTTTTTGTACAGCAAAATAACGGTTTGGTCATGTATACTTATTGTGTATCTAATTTATATTTTAATATATTTAACATCTACTGGTCATCCTGCCATCTGGGGGAGGGGGTGGGGGGAAGGAGGGGAAAAATTGGAACAAGACGTTTGGCAATTGTTAATGCTGTAAAGTTACCCATACATATAACCTGTAAATAAAAGGCTATTAAATAAAAAAAAAAAAAAAAAGATGATTGTAAGGGTCATCCTAGTAGTAGATATGTGATCTTTTTGTGCCCAAGATCATATCTGTAAAACATTTTTGGGGCCTATCCAGAAGCAATACCAACAATAAGAATAATAAAAGGAGAAGTCATTAAAAAAAAAAAAAAACCACGACCCTGAGAAAAGGTGCATATATACTTCCCCAGATTGTACAAGGAGTTTAAGATACAAAAAAGGTTAAAATCTTGTCCATTTCTTGCTTATTCAATTAACTTGTATAACTACTTTATTCCTCACCTAATTTTTACAGTAAGGAAACTGAGGAGGAGAGATGTTTTGTGAATTGAATGAATGAATGAATGAATAATATGTAGAAAAATATGTATTTTGTTAAATACTCACTATATGCCAAACATTATGCCAAACCTTGGGGATACAAATATAAAAAGAAAGATAATCCTTGACTTCAAAGATCATATATTTTAATCTGTAGAATTAAGTAATAAATATAGGTAAATGTTGACTGGAGAGAGACATTTTGGCTTGGAAAGTAACAGGACAGTGAATTGATCATGGAGGAGTAGATTGGTGCACCTTTTCCTATAGTATTGGTTTCCTCATGATTCTAGATTTTCTAGGCATCAGGTCAGATCCCCAATGGATACCTTGGGAGTAGGAACATGGAAGGCCATGCCTGTAAGCTTTCCATTTAGGTCATATATGACCTTCCTACTCCCTTTGCAGCAACAGTGGAAGCAGAAATGATGTTTTGGGCAGCACCAGGTCCATTATGGAAGTTTGTCAAAGGGCCTATCTACTGTCTTCTGGGCAGCAGTAATGGCATAAACTATAGTTACGAATCCTTCCACAATGTCCAGGTTGTCATGAATGATCTTGGTCAAGAGGGCTAAGCAGTTGGTAGTGCAGGAAGCATTATTGGCAATCTTAAGGGAATTATATTTCTCATATGGATAATATATCTCATATAGAGATAATGGTCCACTTGGGTTCACTCTTCAAGCCTTCTTTTCCACTGTGGTAATGACATGAGTGGACTTGAAGTAGAAAAGCACCCCAAATGGGACCGTGAGAAATATAATCTTGAATCTTTGTAGTTAGAAGTTTATTACTAGTTCTTCACTCCCTAATGCAGATGGTATTTTTAACAACCCAGATGTACTGCCCTGAGAGTCCTGAGACCTTGACAACCTGATAAGCTTAAAGAAATACTGCTTGTTGCTGCCTGAGAATGGCCCCCATAGAGTAATAACTTTTTTTTTTTTTTGCCTCCTGTTTATAATAGAAATTCCTTTATTATGACAAATGTGTCAAGAAACATTTTGATGTCTCTCTTTCTTTCTATAAATATATGGCCCTGAGGCCATTCATTACTGATCCTTCCAGTCTTGGTGTTGGGGTTCAGTTGCTAGCTAGCAAGAAACGCTCTTAAAATTTCATTATTTTGACTGCCCTGTTTTTCTCTCACCTGGCTACTTCAGACTCTATAATATACTTAGCTCCAGCATCTAGCCATTTAATATGGGTGGGACTACTCTGGAAGATGGAAATGGCTTTTCCATTGATCACTAGCTTTCCATTCTTAACCTTGACAGGGACCTTGGACTTGCCATAGCCATGTCAAAGCATATAAACCATGTAGTTGTGGTCAATGAGATCATCTTGTTTCAGGGATGTGACCAAAGTAGCAGATCCTGGCACTGAGTTTGGGAGAAGAACTAAGAGTCTGATGTTGGCCCTTTAATAGCACATGATTGATGTAGTTTTTTATTTTTATTTTTATTTATTTATTTGATTTTTTTTCCTGAGGCAATTGGGGTTAAGTGACTTGCCCAGGGTCACACAGCTAGGAAGTGTTAAGTGTCTGAGACCAGATTTGAACTCGGATCCTCCTGATTTCAGAGCTGGTGCTCTATCCACTGCACCACCTAGCTGCCCCCATCAATTGATAGAGTTTTGAAGTTTCTGTGATCTTGTGTACTGGACAGTGCACCATAGACTTGGCTACGACAGCATTGCTGTTTATCCTTTATTCTCAAAGACGATCATGAGAATGGGAAGGGGATGCAATGACTTGCTAGTGACTTGGGGTTGGAGTGGAATAGGGCTGTAGAAGCAGCTGGGTCCAAAGGCCAGATATAGATCAGGACAACTGGAGATGGCCTTTAAATGCAGTGGGAGACCTTGGTCTTAATGTCTTTTCTAGGTCTCAGTTGGATTGTAGTAAATGACTCACTAGCTCATGAAAGGCATTCCTTTTTGCTCTGAGAGTTGATTTCAGCAGAAAGCATTTGGAACATAGTAAAACCACATCATTTTCCTTTCTTAACTACCCTTCTACTAGGGATATAGATAGGGGGTGTGTTCAGGGAAGACTAGTACCTCTGGAAGAGGACTGCTGAGCTCTTTCAGAGCTACTTTTCATCTCTGGATTCTCACTCTCACCTATGGCTCCAAAAAACTGTATTGTGAACAGTGACCATACCTTGGTAAAGTGTTTCAGCAGATGGGCTAAACCAGGTTGAGGGTAACCAAGGGGTGTCAAACTCATCAGTAAATTAGTGGGATGCCAACTCCAAACATGTGAAGACTTTGCCTGTTGGAATGGATGGACTAGAACAATTTGTTCCAAAGGCCACAAAAGCGACTGAAGTGGGTATTGTGGAATGCTTGGAGCTTTGTCAACACTGAAGATGCCAAAATCCTGACTCTGTCCTGCCACTGGGTTATGATGACACTGGAAGAGACAGTGAGCCCAGTGGCTTCATGCAGCTCTGCCTTATTTAAATTCAATTTATACATGAATCAAAAGACACCATTCATATCACTTTATCATTTCAACCTAATTCAAAGTCCTGTGGCAACAGCCAAGTGATGAAGCAGCAGGTATGGATAGGCTTCATAAATCTGCACATGGACAATCTAGGCCATAGGGTCATCTTCTAACTGGAAACAGCCGAGAGATTTAGCAATTCTTTGGATGTCTGAATGGCCTTTTTTAAGGACCATAATGCTTATGTTCTGCTGCAAGGAAGGGGCTAAGAAAGGTGCCCTAAAGTTGTCTGCTTGCCAAACTCTGGCCTTATTACTGTGGCAGGTAGAGATTCCACCCTGTGGTCAAAACATCAGAAATATAAAAAACTCCTGCAAAGATCATTTCATTCATGATTGGTACATGGATTGTACACACTTATAGAAAACACAAAATCCAGTAGACCTAAAAGGTGAACAGCTCTTGTTCCAAGAGAACTAAGCAGGTATTGCATACAAACAGAGCCCTGAGTAAAATAAGGCAACAAATAAAAGCCACTTTACTGAAGTTAGAACTGGATTCACATTTTTTTCTGGAGTATTTTCAGTAATGGGGAATGCTGTGAATCTGGTGTGCATTTTACAATCAAAACTAGTCTTGTCAACAAGCTTGCTTGCAATGACAGGCTCATGACAATGTGATTGCCACTTGCAGAAAAATTCCCCACCATCATCGTCAGTGACTATGCTCCCACTATCATGAACTCTGATGAGATAAAAGAAGAAAAATCTATGAAGACTTGGAGACCCTTATCATCAATATGCCAAAAAAGGACAAGCTTGTAATTCTGGATGACTAAGGCTAGCGTAGGGTCAGACTATCAGATATGGCAGTCCTTGGGAGGAATGGAACTGAAAAAAGCAACAACAATGGTCCCTTACTGTTGTGTGTCTCATGTACTTCTCATCACCAACTGATTAATGTTTACTTAATTGCAACAAAACTTCTTGGATATACCCTTACAGCAAACATTGGCCTTTATATGCTATGCTATTGAAAGGAAAAGAGACAGGATGTGAAAGCGATGAAATCAAAGTATGGTGCAGAATACAAGACTGATAATGGACTTATCCTCTCCATGCTAAATATTCACATTAACAAAAGTTCTGGACTCAAGGCAAGATGACTACTAGTAGACTTAAAGTCCAACAGACTGGAGCACATCTCCAAGCAGGAACTGTTCAGGAACAGTTGATTATTATCTTGGAGGCAAAATTGAGCCAACATATTTTTTTGGCATCAGTAGGACAGAAAAGAAGTGGGTTGCTTTCAGATATTTGATGTACAGCACTATAGTAAGAACATTCAAAAGCAGCAAGAATAGTTTGATTAAAATGATGGAGAAATTCTAAAGCTATTAAGTGAAAATTGAGAAGTACACAGAGTTTACCAGCATGATAGTTCATCCATTTCTAGGAAGGCAGCATTGAACTCCATCATAGATAAAGTACAAGTAAAACTTAGAAAGATGCTGGATTTTTGGCACAGTAAGAAGGCAGATAAAATTCAATTTTATGCTGATAGTAACAATATAAAGTGCTTTTATGATGCCCTGAAGACCACTTATAGGCCAAAGACCATAGTGTATCTCAACTACTCAGCACTGATGGAGCCACATTGATTAGAGATAAAGACATGATCTTGGAGAGATGGTCTGGATACTTCCATAGTATTCTCCACAGACAATCATCAATCAATACAGAGGCCATTGATTGTTTATCTCAGGTTATAGTCAATTACTCTCTAGGTAAATTTTCAACTGAAGAAGAGGTTTTAAATGCCATGTTACCTCTCCTGTGGCAAGGTACCTGATGCTGGTTCTATTTCAGCTGACGTTTATAAGGGGTGTGTGTGTGTGTGTGTGTGTGCGCGTGCGCGCGTGTGTGTTGTTCATTGCTTTAAAAAAACTGATTGAAATTTTCTGGATTATATGGTAAGAGGAGGTTATCTCCCAGGAGTTCAAAGATGTTTCTATTGTCCATCTCTAAAGATGAAGGAAATAGATTGTTCTGTGACAATCACAAGAGGGCCCCACTTTTAGTCATAGCTGACAAACTTCTTTCCTGAGTCCTTCTTAATGGCTGATTTCTCATGGAAGATCTACACGAGAGCCAGTGTCATTTCAGAAAGGGCCAAGGAATAGTCAATACAGTGTTTGCTGCTGAAAAACTCCAGGAGAAATGTTAGGATCAGAATAGAGTTCTCTATACAACATTTTAGACCTGACCAAGGTCTTTGATATTATTAGTTGTGAGGGTTTATGGAAAATTATGTCAAAATTTCATTGTCTGGAGAAGTTCATCATTATTGTATTTAATTTCATGACAGCATATTTGCTGAGATTTTGGAAAATGGACAATGTTGTTGCACTTTTCTAATCACCAATGGAGTAAAACAAAGCCGTATGCTTGCTCCCATGTTTTTTAGCCTGATGTTTTCAGTCATGTTGTCAAATACCTTCAATGAAAACAAATATGGCATCAAATTCAGGTACTGCTTTGATGGTAAAAATTTTTTTTGTCTGAAAAGGCTACAAATCAAGACTAGAGTAGAAGGAGTATTGTTGCATGATATTTTGTTTGCAGATGATTGTGCACTCAATGCAGCCTCTGAACATGAGTTACAACAAAATATGGATCAGGTCTATGTTGTTTGTGCTAATTTTTACCTATTTTTCTTTTTTTACCTAGAAATTTTTACCTAGAAAATACAGGTCCTCAATTAGCTAACACCACACCATCCACATGTAGAACTATCAGTTACAGCAAATGGAGAAGTTTAAAATACTGTGGATAAGCTCACTTTTTTGTAGTATGATTTTTAGGGATGTACATATCAATAATGAGACTGACACTAACATTGCTAGAGCTCGCTCTTCACATTTTGGTAAATTATACTATCTATCTGGGTATGGTAAAAATACAAATAAATGCAGAGGTGGGGAAAGAGGGAGAGAGAGAGAAACAGAGACAGAGAAACAGTAAAAGAGAGACAAAGAAAGAAAGAGACAGAACAGAAGAGACAGAGATAGAGACAGAAACAGAGAAACAGAGACAGAGACACAGAGATAGAGAAACCCAGAAAGAGATGAGAGAGACATGCACAGAGAGAGACATAGACACAGATACATATACAGATTCAGAGAGAGAGCAAGAAAAAGAGCTCAATGAGTATAAGGTATTTGTATCTCCATGCTTTAGCATAATACCTAGCATACATTAAGAATTAATTATTAATACACCTCAAAATTCTGGATTAATAATAACAAAGTTTAAGTTTTGCAAACAAAATTTGGTTAATATCGGTTTATTATGCGTCCTCCTCCAGATACTTCAAAATCTCCAAAGAAAGTTTTCTTATCATTCATGATCTTGTCTTCACATATGTGGATATATGGAGCATCGTCCCCTGATCCTAAAGAAGTCTTCAGGGTCATAGGATATATATCAAGGTCTGAGGCGCTCCCACAAAAATGCAAAAGACCAAAGGACACTTTTGAACAATACACACAATACTCTCCCCCACAAAGAAAGGACTTAAAAAATAACCTGTAAACAACCAATATATTTTCATCTTTCCTTGGTGAGTCTCATTTTCCCAGGGAGTCATGAAGTCCCCCGGACACATAGTGCCAAGGATAAATTATCATCTTGGGAATCTTAGGGAATATCCTTAGTATTTTTTACAAAATGTTACTTCAACTTTGGAATGAGAGCCATCCTTCTTCAAACTATAGAGTAGGTAAGTTAGTTCATATATCCTCAATTTTCATTATGAGGGTTTCATAGGATCCCAAAATCTTGGAGTAATAAAGGACCCTAGAGACAATCTATACCAAAACACAGCTAAGAATGACCTCTATGGTATCCTCAACAAGGGAGCATCAAAGTTTTGCTTGATTATCTCAGTTTGGAGAGGGAACAAATTATCATCTGCAGCAACCCATTCTACCTTTATAGAACCCTAGGGAACTTTATTTCCATTAAGTCCAAATCAATCTTTCTAAAGCTTCCATTCATTGTTCCTACCTCTGCCCTCTGAGATCAAGCAGAGTCCAATCCTCCTTCCCCCATCATGTCCCTTCTTCTTAACCATAGCATATATCAGTCAAGTCCTTTCTTCCTAAACCTAAATCTCTCCAGTTCCTTTACCTGAACTTCATTTAGCAAGGTCTCCAGGCCTTCCACTATCTGAGTTTTCCTTCTCTGGACATACTATAGGTTAGTAATATCTTTCCAAAAACATGGCATTCATGGCTGAATAAAATACTCCAAATGTGGTCTGACCAGGTCACAGTAAAACAGAACTATGACTTTTCTAGTTCAGGACACCATGCTTTGAAGGAGGAGAATCTGGTGAACATCTAGGGAAAACCTTTAATTGACCTAAGGATGCCAGAGCAAAATTCCACTTGGACATCTCCCTTCTCTTTAATAATAATAAATAGTATTTTCACAACACTCCTGGGAAATGCTGTTATTATATCCATTTTATAGATGATCAAAGGTAATATATTTGTAGTTTAAGTTTTACAATGACCTAATGTTTTATATATATGTATATGTATGTATATATGTACGCACATATATAAACATGTGTACTTATATATTTATGTATATATGTCTATGTCTTTTCTGTCTATCGATCTATCTATCTATGTCCTTTCCTTCCTTTTTTAATCTCTTGGAGTGTAGCATTGGGAGTCCATTATTTCATCACTGAATATAGGAAGACCAGGGAGACTTTGTGAACCTGAGGTCCAGAGAGGTGAATGACTGGGTCACATTCCTGAAAAATAATGCCAAAGTCAGGTTTTTGTTGCTGTTACTGGTAGATATGCAGAAGAAAAGCAGGAAGGTGAACCCTGCTTATTTTATTTGAGTCAAGTCACATTTCTTTTGGACAATACAACTCTCTCTCTCTCTCTCTCTCTCTCTCTCTCTCTCTCTCTCTTTCTTTCTTTCTTTCTCTCTCTCTCTCTTCATATATGTGTGTGTGTGTATGTGTGTATATATATATATGTGTGTGTGTGTGCCCTGTGATGACTATTTTGATCACTATTAATCTTGAAAGGTATCTATCATCTTATAGATGACATATGATCTGTGTTATAGGTGGAAACACAGAAATCAATGAAATTACTAAAGGATGAATGCTACACTATGCTAGAGATAGGTGGAAGACTGAGCTCAAAAACTGAAAGCTCTTCCCTTTAACTTACACGGGTAGCGAGCATCAGTTCTGAAAAGAAGCTTTCCTTTCTTTGCTTCACTGTGCTATAATATCATAGATTTGTTCCTTGAAGGAACCTCAGAGATTCTCTATTTCAAACCCAGTCTCCATTTCACAGACAAAAAACTGAGGCCTATAGAGACTAATTAACTTGCCCAAGATCACACAAATAGTAAAAGGAAGAAGCAGAAGTTGAATATGGTGTCTCTGGCTACACAATTTCCAAACAACATTTTTATAATATAGGTCTGCTAAAAAATCCACTTTTGATCTTCATTATTTAAGTTAGGTATATGACAGCAGCCATTTAAAAAAAAAGTCTGTTATTTGCTTTGTGAAGAGAAATAATATATTTGGGACAAAGAGAAATGATGGATGATTATTCTGTACTTTTCCTTGGTGAGATTACATGGAATGTAATTTTTAATTAAGGGCCCCTTATTTTAGACAATATTTTGACAAACTGACAAGTGTCTATAAGATATCAGCCAAGATGAAGGAAGACCTGAAATCATCTGATGAAAGAATTTGTTGAAGGAATTGAGAATGTTTAGTCTGGAGATGAAAAGACGGAGAGTGGGACATGATTAGTAACAGTCTTCAAGAATTCGAAGGGCAGGAGTAGGCAGGATCTAGCTTAAACCTATTATTAAGAACCATTTTTAAACTTTTAGCAAAAACATGCATATCCAGAAATTGGCCAATATTCTACAAATCGGAACTTAGTTTATCATTGTGTTGCTTGTATAGACTTAAGAAGTTGAAGAAGAAATATTAATAATTTCGATTAAATTTAAAAGTGTGTCATGTTTATATCTATCTCCTTCCAGAGTTGTTAAAACATTTCCCTCCATAGCACAAGATTTTTATTCTGCTTAGCATCAGAGGTTGCAGCTAGAAAGTTGAAGAGAGGAGCATCTACGTTTTATAAAAGGGAAGGAAAAGCTGACATATTCTAATTATAAGAATGATTTAATTTCAAATGGGCTGCTTCAGTAAGTTATGGGTCTGTTCTTACTAGAAGTCTTCAAGTTCAGACCGAATGACCCCTTGTCATAGAGGAAATCCTTAACTCAGTTTCAAGTTGGGCTCAATGACCTCCAAGGTCTCTGGCAATTTGGAAATTCTCTGGCCTGGTTAATTTTTCATGACTTTTTCAAAATGGTGAAAAATCAAGATTAATGGTTAATGGAGAAACCACTGGAACTTGAAGGAGGTAGTTAATTTTTAATATCCTTAAACTTCACTATTTTGAACCACTACGGGAAAGAGGAACAAAATCCATAAAAGGTATGAATTACAGGAACTTTCAAGCAAGTTATTGAATCTCAAAGTTAAAAGGGACCTTAGATCATCTTGTACAACCTCCCTATTCTTTAAAGTACAATACATTTTATAAACCAAGCTATAAATGGAAACTAATATATGGGATGTAGGAAGGTAATATCAGAAGTTACAGTTCATAATAGACCCATATTACACTAGCATGTACCAAAGGTATAAATCCTCCAGCATACTGTCCAAGAATTAATTGCTGGACAAAGAAGCGCAAGACACCTTGAAAGCAATATTAATTTTTTTGAGTCCTTGGTTTGAAAATCTCTATTCATTGGTGAATGCTTTCTCTTGATTGTCTCATCATGTAATTTCAAAGTTGAAAAAATATATTAGCCATTCAGACTCACTTTTTCCCCTGACAAAAAGACTTTTTTATATCTCTGACCAATAGTCATCAGTTTTTTCACTTACAGATGCAGTTAAAATTATTAAGCGTTTTTTCTTGATATTAATCTAAGGGTGTCAAATGTTTTACCAACATCAAGGGAGACCTTATTTACAGCCTCCTCAATACAATCTAATCCAACAAGTATTATTATGCTAAACATGGGGACTATAAAACATTAAAGAAAAATCTGGCCATGATCTCCAGGAACTGCCATTCTACTTGACATATAAGTATATATGTGTTAATTAACAGATTGAAAGATGAACTCAGTGGATCACAAATGTTTGAAAATGATATCTTCACTCATCATGTGTTGTGCATAAAGCATCTGTAACATAATAATATTTATAATTAGCATTTATATGGCACTCAGGTTTAGAACATGTTTACTTATTATTGCATCTGAGTCTCATAATAGCCCTATGAAATAAATGTGCATAGCATTTTATCAAATAAATCTGCATTTTATACTTGGGTAAATTGAGGCAAGTGTATGAAGTCAGATTTGAACTCAGGTCTTCTTCACTCTAATTCTCTATCCATTCCACCACCTTAGCAGCCCCAAGGTTTGCACCATACAATCTGAATTGGAAGGAAGCTAAGTGATGAGATAAAGAAGACAAATGTCGGTGTGAGCAGGTAGCAAAACAACAAATGCAGAACCTTGAGTGAGGGTAGGAGTAAAAAGTGACATTAAGGAAATGAATGATAGGAAGAAAAGATGGGCAGGTAATGCATCAAGAGTGAGGATGACATAAGGTAGAGAGCTAGATTGCCCACTGGCACACCCATGAGTGGAGAAGTCAAGAAAGGTTTGCAGGATATTGGGTAGACCCCCCCAGTGATGAAGTTATGGGTAAACATGGAAAAGAGCCACATGGGATAGGCAGTCACAGATGTGTTGAGATCCACAATTTCAATGGGGACTTTCTTATCATAATCATAGACCCATTTGAGTATGAAACACAATTTTTCCCTTTTGCTTTCTCTTTGTGCATTGTCTTGCATATAGTGTGTTTAATAAATGCTTATTGCATGAAAATAAGCCCCACCCCCCAGGAAAATAAAGTTTGTTGAGGGAAAAGGCAATGTTATTTTTATCTCAATCACCACTGTGTGGCTTGACACAGCACATACCAAGTGAATATTGAATGAATGAATAAGATAGGAAAACGATATTTATTGTTTGTTTTTCTCTAGGGTCTAGGGTGAAGGCCTAAGGACAAGGCCGATCCCTCCTTGTTGAGAACCTGTCACATTCTGGAAGAACTAATAATCCTCACTTCTGCACTACCTTGTCGCGGCCTTGCTTTTGACAGTATTCCTGGAGCTAGACATTCATTACCTTTACTATAAATAGACTGCAGACTCCTTTTATTAAGGCTCCACTGGAAACGATTCTCCATTAACTTCATCAGAGGTCACTGAGTCAGCATTCCCGGGAACCTCTTTCCACCTGCTTTTCCAAATGTGAGATGTATGTGTTTATAATTTATTTTTTTCAGAGGAGAGGCAGAGATGAAGTCACTGAATCTGAATAACCAAACAGTATCAGAAATATCCTGGACATATTATTTTCTTTCCCTTGCAATGTGTCACATCTCAGCCAGGGGCAGCAGCTGTCACAGAAGGTTTAAAGATTTGTTTTGCAACCAACATGTGGAATTTTCTTCCATTATTCACATTGCTATATATCTCAGGGCCCATGGCCTTGGCAGCTGCTAACCTGACTCATTTGAGATAGCTCCCTCTCACTACTTTCCACCTCCCTTCTCTTTCTCCCATACTCATTTTCTCCAGTCTTTTCTTTTCTCTGTCCCTTTCCCCTCCTTCTCTTTCACCAAACACCCTTCTTTTTCTCTCTCCTCATATTTCTCTCATCATCTGTCTCCCCATCTATTTATCTTTGTCCATTAAAAAAAACTAATTTTCTCTTATTCTTTTTCTCCTGCTTTCTCTTTCTCTGTCTTTCCCCCTCTGTTTTTCCTTGTGTCTGTCAATCCATTATCTCTTTCTCTGTGTCTCCTCCCCTCCCTTCTTTTCCCTTCCCTTTTTCTCCTCAAAGTTTTTCTTCCCTCCCCTCTCCTACTTTCTGCTCTCCTCAATTCTTTCCTCCCCTCCCCTTTCAATCTCCTTCCCCTTCCTTTCCCTCTCTTTTCCTCCCTTCCTTTCCTCTCCTGTTGTAGGTTGCCTCAAATCCTAGAATGTAGAAGAGTGAAAATTTCCTTCACACCTCCCCACTTTCCCCAATTCTATTTCAAAGCTTCTTAAACTGTGAGTAGTGACCTGTTACTGAACATGAGGGTCTGAAATTATGATTTATTATCAGTAAACATTTAGTTTGTACACCTATTTTTATGCCTATATATCCTCAACATTTCTCCAGTAAAAAGGGGTTATGAGTGAAAAAAGTTTAATTAAGCCCTGCTCAAGACAAATAATAATAATGGCACTGGAGATCTTAAAAGAGACAGGATCACTAAGTCATTTGGGATGTGACTCTATGTCCTAATCAGACTTCATGGATAAAGAGCTGGTACTCAAATTAAGAACATCTGTATTCAAGTTCTGACTTTGAGACATGATAGCTACATAATCCTAGACAAAACAGTGTGTCCCAGGCAACTTTCCAAAATTATATGTTATAGAGCAGATGACAACACTGGAAGTTTTTTTTACCAATAAAATTATAGTTCATAACCCCCAGGAGGCTGAAAATGGGGATAGGATGGGTCTAGGAGACAAGGAAAGAAAATCTTGTCAGAAGTCAGAATCACGGGGTCTGGGATTATGGGCATAAAATTTTATATAAATGTTAGTTATACTCCTATTATAGTTTATACATATATACCAACATACACATGTGTGTATGTAAAGCTCATTTGTTTACTTTTAATTTATGGAATAAAACAAGCATTTTCACAACATATAATGAAAATGATGATTGCACATGAAACTGCAAATCTATTATGTACAGCTTGTTATTCCTTTTAAACATAATAAAGTTAACATGTAATTTTCTGCCCCCATAGAGATGACTAACATTAAATACAAATAAACATATATGTTTAAAATGATTATATACACAGTTCTACTTATCAGTTATTTCTCTGGATCAAGAGCTTCTTTCTTCATATGTACTTTATAGTTAATTTGGGTATTTATAAAACTGAAAATAATTTATTTGCTCAAAATCATTCTTAAAGCAATATTGTTGTTTATGTATATAACATTCTAATTTCTGTCTTTATTATTATTATCATCATCTTTTTATTCAATGGAGTTTAGATAGAAACAGTTCTGGACAAGACACCATCTCTTATTATTCTTGTATGTAGTATAAAAATTGTATTTGTGTTCATAGTTATTATAGATTATATACATTTATGTATATACATATGTATGTAAATATAATACAGATAAGTAAATATAAAAACATATATTTTATAAACACATGTTAGCAGATGATGCTTTGTCCACAACTGTTTCTATTTGAATTCCATTGAAAAGGATCAATTAATAATGATAATATTAATAATTATAATACTAAGTTTATATTTATATAATGCTTTATGGATTTAAGTCCATTATATCCCATGCATATATACATATGTATACACACATATATAGGTGTGTGGTATATCCATATATGAGTATATACATTTATACGTGTGAGGTATATGTATATATATGCAGATGTACACATATATTATATATAAATAGAAATGTATTTTGATATTCATTGTCATTTTATGAAACATAGCAAACATGTAATTATACTCAGGTTGTATCGTGCTTGATATTCAATAAGTTATAATGTTAATAGCCAACAATTATATATTACACATTTTCTATAGTTTCCAAACATAATCTGCATTGATAAATAAATCCAAACTCCTTACAGTTAACTCTTCTGCCATTTGTGGTGATTATGGTCTGATCCTAAACTCCCATTAATGACTTCTCCTGTTTCTTTAAACAGATTTGGATAATTAAATCACTTGTTCCATATCACTCACTCAGGACCTTTTGATTCTACTTTTGGATCTAATCACTTTATAGGGTCCTAAAATCACTTTAGGCTACATTTGATAAATCAGCTAGTATGTTCCCATTTTAAGCCTTTGATCTATTAATTCTCCTCGCTCTCTCCTTCCCTTCCTCCTTCCCTCCCTCTTTTCCTTCCTTCCTTCTTTCCTTCCTTCCTTCCCTCCCTTCTTCTTTTCCCCCTCCCTTCCTCCTTCCTTCCCTGCTTCTCTTCCTTCCTTCCTTCTTTTCTCTCTCTCTCCCCCTTCCTTCTCTCCCTCTTTCCCTTCTTTCCTTTCTCCCTCCTCCCCTCTTTCCCTCCCTCCTTCTCTCTCTTTTCCTTCCCTCCCTCCCTCCCTCTCTCCTTCTCTCCTTTCTATCCTTCCTTCCATTAGTTATCCCCTCTTAGACACTTTATTTTAAGGAAGGTCCCCGGGCAGCCATGCTTCATTTCTTTCCTGGATCTGTTTTGCTTTTCTGGATTTTGCCACTTCTTTCCATTTTTTTAGTTTCTGTTTGTACTATCTTCTCCTATTAGAATATAAGGTCATGGAAACCAAGAAATGCTTTTCTTTTCATGTATTTGTACTCTAGTTAGTACAGTGCTTGGCACATGGGTGCCTAATAAATGCTTGTTTATTTGCTTTGATAAGGATTTAGTTCCAATATTATTTATTGTGTAATTTTCAAAGCTATTATAGTATTCTTTTTTTTCCCCCTAAGCAAGATAATACTTATATAATTCTAGTCTCTAGGTCATGTCTTACTAGGCACTTGGTAGTTTCATTTTTACAGCCTGCAGTGAAATGTTGCAGTTTCCACCATTTTCTTATAAGATCTGCAATAATCACCAAGTCCATGATCCTTAAGAATAACTTTTGTAATTTCTTATAGTAATGAGATGACCCTGAATTGCCTTCATGAAATCCTCTATTTCTATAAAGAAACAAATCAATCAGGAAGTAAATCATCAAATATTTATTATGTGTGTTCCTTATGCCAGATACTGTGCTAAGAACTGGGGGTACAATGAACAAACTTTCTTGACAGTTTCTGTCCTCAAGAAGCTCACATTTTAATGGGGAGACAACATTTAAATAGATATATACAATTGAAAGAGATTAACCAAAATGGAGAAGATATCCTTCTAAAGCACTGGGCTTTTTTTGATGGAGAAGTGAGAGACTAAAAGTATATGTTACACACAAGGTCATTGTAATAATGAAGATGATGATGATGCATTTTAAAATTAATAAAGAACTTAATAGATATTATCTCATTTTGTCCTCAGAACCAGCCTGGAGGTATGTGTTATTTTTATTCTAACTTTACAGCTGAGGAAACTGAGTCAGACAGCAGTTAAGTGATTTATCTAGTGGCAGAGAGTTACTAAAGTAGCTGAGTGACACAGTACAGCATAAAATTTGGAGTCAATAATATTTGAGTTGGAATCCAGTCTCAGACACTTACTGTGTGACTCGAGTAAGTCACTTCAGTTGTTTTCTTCAGTTTCCACATCTGTAAAATAGGATCACAATAGTACTTATTTCATAGGGTTTTGTGGGGATCAAATAAGAAAAATATGCAAAATACTATAGAAGCCATGCAAAGGCTATTGTTATGATTATTATCTTATTATTTTTCTGAAGTAGAATTTAAGCTCATGATTTTCTGAATCCAGGGCTAGTACTTTATTCATTTCATTAATTGATTGATTCATTCATTCATATTTAAATGTAGGGAAAACTCATTTATTGTGGTGGGATAAAGAATATAAAGAATCAAATTTAAGATAAAAGCAAAGGCATTAATAAAATTTATTTTTAAAATGATGATCTCCCATTAGTTCTGATCAATCAATGAGCACTTATTAAGTGTCTACTCTGTACCAGACACTGTGCTAACTGTTGGGGATATAAAAAGAGACAAAAGGCAAAAGAGCTTATAGTCTCGTGGAGGAGACAACATGCAAGGAAATCTACATAAAGCCTACCATATACAGGATATATAGGAGATAATTAATGAAAAGAAAGCACTGGAAATAAGAAAGGTTGAAGTAGTCTTCCTATAAAAGGTGATATTTTATTTGTGATTTAAAAGAATCTAGGAAGGCAGTAATTATATCAGAGAAGGACACAGAGGACAGGCAGAGAAAATGCCCAGATCCAAGAGAAGTGTCCCAGTTAGGAGGCCAATGTCATTGGATTGAAGAGTACATCATGGGAAGTAAAGTATAAGAGGGCTGGAAAGGGTGGTAAGTAATGAAGTACTTTGAATGTCAGATGAGACATTTTGTATTTGAACGTAAAGACAACAGGAAGTCACTGGAGTTTATTGAGTTTGTGGAGGTGACATGATAAGGCTTGTGCTTTAGTGGTGACCTATCACAAATTATTACAATAATTTGGGTGTGTGATTATAAAGACTCACACTAGGGTGATGATAGCATCAGAGTAAAAAAGAGGGGTAGAGTTGAGAAATGTTGCAGAGCTCAATAGGCCTTGACAACAGCTTGAATTGGATGATAGTTACGTGACGAATCCAGGATGACTTCTACATTGCAAGGCTGAGGGATTGGGATGATGGTATTGTGTTCTACAGAAATCGGAAAGGGAGTAGGATTTGGGTAAAATATAACAAGTTCTGATTTGGACATATTGAGTTTAAGTAACTTTATTGGATAGTCATTTCAAGATGTTTAAAAGGCAGTTGGATATGTAAGAGTAGCCATCACCAGAGTATTTGGAGCAGGAGAGGTAGATTTAAGAATCATCAATCTAGAGGTGGTAATTAAATTCATAGGAGTTGATAAGATCACTAAGCAAAATAACTGGAGAGAGAGAGAGAGAGAGAGAGAGAGAGAGAGAGAGAGAGAGAGAGAGAGAGAGGAGAAGAAGAAGACCCAGGAGAGAATCCTGAGGAGTTAGAGGGCATGATCTGGAAGAATCTCTAGCAAAGGAGACAGAGAAGGAACAATCAGATAGATTGAAGAACCAGGAGAGAGTGATCCTGAAAACTTAGAGAAAAGAAAGTATCAAGGTGAAGAGGGTGATCGGCTTTAACAAAAGCTATAGAGTGTTCAAGGAGAAGGAGGACTGAAAAAAGGCCATTGGATTTGGCAATCAAGAGATCCTTGGTAACTTTAGAGAGACTAACTTCATTGAATAATAAGGTCAGAAGCTAGATTGTAGGGAGTTAAGAAAAGAGAGGGAAAAAATTGGAGGTACCTTTTGCTTTTCCAAGGGCACAAAAGTGCTCAAATGGGGAAAAAAATCTTTGTATAAAATTTCTTTGATTATGGTTTGGTCTAAGATGTAAATTTTAAGTTATATAAACAATTGATATGGTTATTATCCTTAGGATTAAAATTACATCACTACATTAAAGGTACAACATGTCTAATTGTGACCAGTTATGACCAATATGAACCAATAGCTCTACCACAGGCTGGGCACAAATAGTTCACATGAGTATTTAGAGTGGAGATATCTTTAACTTTGTACATTTGATATTTCTTTTGAGCCTCTGACATAAACTACAGTGCCTTCTTTGTTGCAGGCACACCATACTGGGTGGTCCTGTGCCAGTTTCTCCCATATCTCGCATCAATTCAAGTTCTTCAGAGGGACCTTGAGAGTATCATATTATAATACATCTTCTGACTTCTGTGGGAGCACTTGCCGTATGTGAGCATGTTTTAGACAAATGTGTGTTTGGCAATCAAACAATGTGTTCAGCCCATTGGAGTTGTATGCTCTGTAATAGAATTTGAAGACTTGGCTGTTCAGCTAAAGAAAGCACCTTAGTGTCCTGTACCTTATCTTGCCAGGTAATCTTCAAAATTTTCCTAAGACAATTAAAATGGAAATGATTCAGTTTTCTGGCACACCACTGTTATATTGTCCAGGTTTCACAGGCATAAAATAATGAGATCAAAACAGTGGCTCTGTAGTCTTCAGTTTGGTAGGCAATCTAATACTTCCTTTTCCCCACACTTTCAGAGGCTCCCAAACACTGAGCTAACTCTGGTAGCATGTGTATCAAACCTCATTATCAGAATGTACATCCCTGGAAAACATTGCAAAATTAAATGAAATTCTCCACAGCATTCAAAATTTGTTACCAATCACTGCTTGTATGGATAGTGCAATGCTGGCTAGTAGAGAACAGCTGTTTTCTTGGCGTTAATTGTCAGGTCAAAATTAGCATAGGTAGCAGAGAAACTAAACTCTGTTGCATCTCATCCTCAAAAACTGCATTGAGTGCATACTCATCTGTGAATCAGAAGTTAAGGACCAAATTCCATTCTAAAAAATCTTGGCTTGTAGCTTTTTCAAGTTAAATAATTTCCATTGTTTGCTTGCTTTTTGTTTTCTTTCTCATTTTTTTTTCCTTTTAGATCTGATTTTTCTTGTGAAGCATGATATTTATGGAAATATGTATGGAGGAACTGCACATGTTTAACATATATTGGACCACTTGCCCACTGGGGGAGGGAAAAAATTAGAACACGGGGTTTTGTAAAGGTAAATGTGGAAAATTATTCATGTATATATTTTGAAAATAAAATGTTTTAATTGAATAAAAAACATTGTTCCCAGCACTTAGCACAGTACCTGGTACATTTAAGATGCTTAATAAACACTTTTTGACATTCAAAAAATAATTTGGAGTGGAAGCTGACATTGATGCCATTTTTAACCTCTTTGAAGGATTCTGACAAGATCTCTGAAAACATCATGCTAAAAAGTATGGGAGAAAGCCTGCTTCATTTTACTGGTAACTTAGAAGTATAAGAGCAATCTCCACTATGTATAACCTGTGTAAGTATGTCATTGTGAAACTGGTGTCACATCATGATAAATTTCCCCAGCAACCAAATTTTCCCTTGATCTGCCACAAACCTTGATTACAGAATTGTCAGAACTAAGTGTGTTAAGGAGAAAAAGAAAAAGTAGAGGCACTATTCCTTTCCAAGGAGTTTAGCCACATATGTAGTTAAATGAGCACAAAAAATCTTTGTATCAAATTTCTTTGATAATAGTTGGATATAAGGTCTAAGATATATAAACAATCAATATATACATACATATAAATAATATCCACTCACCAGTAGGTTAATGGTCATTCACATGATTTCATGCCTTTTCAATATATTGATCAGTTGTGCTGACTTTATTTTTTTCTTTCTAAGAAATTCGATTTGTCATATGGGATTAGCCTAAGGGGAGGGATCCATGGAGTATTATGGTGATACAAGAAACAGAAAATATGAATATATCTTAATGGCAAAAGAGAGAAAAAGTCTTTGGATTTGACAAATAAGAAATCATTAATGACTTTGAAGAAAGAAGTTTTAGAGGAATGATAAGGTTGAAAAACAACTTGTAAGGGGTTAGAGTGAATAGAAAAAGTGGAGGCATTTATGGCTTTTTTGAGGAGTTTAACCAAAATAGGTAGAAGAGATATAGGACAATATTTAGTGGAGTAGAAGAATCCAGTGAGAATTTTTTTAAGGATGAAGGCGATATGGTCATCACTGTAGGCAATAGGAAATGAGCCGGTATACAGTGAAAGATTGAAAATAAGTAAAACATTGGAATTATGGGGGAAACTGTCTGTTGGAGGAGACAGAATGGAATGAGATTGCTTAAACATTAGTGGTTAGCCTTGGAGTAAGATCACCTTGTAATATAAAACAGGTGAAAAAGAGAAAGTGGCAGAAAGCAACTGAGTGATAGGAGATGAGGACAAGGGAAGTAATGCAAATGGTCTGATTTTTTTTCTGTAAAATTTGAGGTAAGGTTCTCAATTGAGAAAGTGAAAAGGGAAAGAACCATGGGACATTTGAAGAGGAATGAAAAGGTTTGGAAAAACCTCTGTTGAGAGTGGGATAGTGAGTTGCATTGTAGGATTGCCAGGCAGCACTAAGGGCCCAGTTGTGGTTGTATTACAGATTTCAGAATTCAGTCAGAATGGCTGCATGATATTTTTTATCTTTATATAGCAGTATTGATGTCAAAGTGAAGATGAATGTTCAGAGTAATCCAAGGCTGAGGCTTAGTTGAGTGTAGATGTATGATAAGGAGATTAGGGATTTAAGAGAGTGGGGTAGTTTTAAATTGAATTGATTCATCAAGTGATCAAGCTGAGAAGAAGAGAGTGGCTCAGGCAGGAAGTTGTTTGGAAATAGAATCGAAAATCCCCTTGATAGCTGAAGAGAGGATGGACTGAAATGAAAAATATGTGGAAAAAAACAGATAAATCAGAAGGCTATTATAATCATTCAGGCATGAGGTGATGAGAGCCTGCACCAGAATGGTTCCAATATAAGAGGAAAGAAGGGGTATATTGTAGAGTTGCTACAAAGGTGAAATTAACAGGTATGGGCAAAAAAAAAAAAAAAAAAGACATAAGGGATTAAGATATCATGAATAACTGAAGTTGATTCCTATGTTATGAGTCTGGGGGACTGGAGGATATTAGTTTGTTAGATAACAATAGTAATATTTGGAAGGAAAGATAGTTTAGGGGGAAAGATAGTGAGTTTTTTTTTTTTTTAACACATGGAGCTTAAGGTATCAACAGGATATCCAATTTGAGATGTCTAAAAAGACAAAAGACTAGAAATCAGGAGAAATTGAGGCTGGATAGGTAAATTTAAGACTCATTAGCTTAGAGATATAATTAAATCCATGGCACCTGATGAGATCACCAAGTAAAGTAGTAGAGAGAGAAAAGAAAAGAAGAGCCAAGAAAAAGGCATGTTGGACACTCAAAATTAGTGGCTATGATCTGGATAAGGAAATTGAAAAGCTGCTTCACAGGAAGAGAACCAGGAGAGGGTGGCATCCTGAAAACTTAGAAAGAAGAGAGTATTAAGGAGAATAGAGTGTCAAGGGATTTGTGAGTCTCATATTAATCAATATGATACGTGCAATGATTATACTATCTAGATACGTTGGAACTCCCAAATTTCCCAGGAGATTCTGACTTAAGAGCCAGAGCTATAGCCAACATGCTGCAATTGAAAATGATAAATCAAGAACTGACATGCTAGCAATTTACAAATTCCTGAGCTTATAACCACCAAGTAAACTGAATCAGAAGCTCTGTTTCTGCCAAGCTAACTCTGGTTCTATACCCTGCTGAATAATCACAAGGTTCAGTGATTCTTAAGACCTAAAATAATCAACTTAAAAATTGTTCTGATTAGACGCAAGAGCACCTGTATTATCCCTAAAGTACTGCATTAAGACCTATATATGATCGTGTTGTAATCCATCTCCCTAAGAGGTCACAGTACAGAGTAAATTGTGGAGGTGATATGGTTGGATTGTAGCTTAAAGAAAATCCCTTTGGTAACTGAATAGAAGACAGATTCTATATATATATATGTATGTGTATATATATATATATATATATATATATATATCTTTGCCCCAGCAAGAGAAGCCCTCCATAGAGGGCTTCTTCATGCTGAAATTAATCAGACCTTTATCTGATTCTTTTTTTTTTTTTCCTTTTTTTAATTTTTTATTTAATAGCCTTTTATTTACAGGATATATACATGGGTAACTTTACAGCATTAACAATTGCCAAACTTCTTGTTCCAATTTTTCACCTCTTACCCCCCCACCCCTCCCTAGATGGCAGGATGACCAGTAGATGTTAAATATATTAAAATATAACTTAGATACACAATAAGTATACATGACCAAAACGTTATTTTGCTGTAAAAAGAATCAGACTCTGAAATATTACTTTAGCTTGTGAAGGAATCAAAATGTTGTGTAAATATAGGGATGGGGAATTCAATGTAATGGAGTCATCTCCAGGTTCTTTTTGGATAGGCTAGTTCAGTTCATTACTGCTCCATTAAAATGATTTGGTTGATCTCGTTGCTGAGGATGGCCTGGTCCATCAAACTGGTCATCATCTAGTATTGTTGTTGAAGTATATAATGATCTCCTGGTCTGCTCTTTCACTCAGCATCAGTTCTGTAAGTCTCTCCAGGCTTTCTGAAATATCCTGTTGGTCATTTCTTACAGGAACAGTAATATTCCATATT
This sequence comes from Sarcophilus harrisii, assembly GCF_902635505.1. Lineage (NCBI taxonomy): Eukaryota > Metazoa > Chordata > Mammalia > Dasyuromorphia > Dasyuridae > Sarcophilus > Sarcophilus harrisii. The sequence goes on along the minus strand of NC_045426.1, from coordinate 682,172,767 downwards.
TCATATACAATTTATTGATTCTCCAACTGATGGACATCCATTCAGTTTAAGTTTTAACTACAAAGGGGCTGCCAAAACATTCGTGCACATACAGGTCCTTTCCTTCTTTATAATCTTTTGGGATATAATCCAGTAGTAACACTGCTGGATCCAAGGGTTGACAGTTTGATAACTTTTGGATGTTAAAATACTTCTCCAAAATGGTTGGATTCGTTCACAACCCAACAATGCATCAATGTCCCAGTTTTCCCATCCTCACAATCATTATTATTTTTCCTGTCATCTTAGCCAATCTGACAGGTGTGTAGTGGTATCTTAGAGTTGTCTTAATTTTTTCTCTGATTAATAATGACTTGGAGCATCTTTTTATGACTAGAAATAGTTTCAATTTCTTCATCTGAGAATTTGTCTGTTTATCCTTTGACCATTTTTTTCAATTGGAGAATGGCTTGATTTTTATAAATTGAGTTAATTCTATATATTTTGGAAATGAGGCCTTTATCAGAATTTGACTGTAAAAATTTTCCCAATTTTGCTTCCGTCTAATCTTGTCTGCATTAGTTTTGTTTGTACAAAAAACTTTTCAAGTTTGGTATAATCGAAATTTTGTATTTTGTGATCAGTAATGATTCTGGTTCTTGCTTTGGTCATAAAGTCCTTCCCTTCCCAGGTCTGAGAGGTAAATATCCTGTGTCCTCTAATTTATTAATAATTTCATTCTTTATGCCTAGGTCATGAACCCATTTTGACCTTATCTTGGTGTACGGCGTTAAGGTATGGAACAATGCCTAGTTTCTCCATATTGTTTCCAATTTTCCAGCAATTTTTGTCAAAGTAGTTCTTATCCAAAAGCTGGGGTCTTTGGGTTTTTCAAAGACTAGGTTGCTATATTTGTTGACTGTTTATCCTTGAACCTAATTATTCACTGATCAACTATATTCCTTAGCCAATACCAAATAGTTTGTAACTGCTGCTCTATAATATATTTTAGATCTGGTAAAGCCACCTTCATTTGATTTTTTTTCATTAATTCCTTGAAATTTTGACCTTTTGTTTTTCCTATGAACTTTGTTGTTATTTTTTTCTAGTATTAAAATAGTTTTTGGGAGTCTGATTGGTATAGCCTAAATAAGATTAGTTTAGGTAATATTTTCATCTTTTTATTTGCTCGCCCTATCCAGAGCATTTAATATTTTCAATTGGTTAGATCGACTTAATTTGTGTTGAAAGTGGTCTGTAATTTTGCTCATAAAGTTCGTTTTCCTTGGCAGATGATTCTAAATATTTATATTATCGTAGTTACTTTAAATGCGATTCTCTTTTGTAACTCTGACTGTTGGATTTGTTAGTGATATATAAGAATGCTGATGACTTATGTGGGTTATTTTATAACCACAACTTTGCTAAAGGTGTGGATTATTTTAAAACTTTTGGCAGAATGTCTGGTTTCTTAAGTTACTCATGTCATCGGCAAAGAGTGATAATTTGGCTTCCTATTGCCTATTCTTATTCCTTTAATCTCTTTCAGCTCTTATTGCTGCAGCGTTTCTAACACAATAAATAGTAACGGTGATAGGGGCACCTTGTTTCCTCAGATCTTATTGGGAATGGTTGCGGTTTGTCTCCATTCATATGTCTACTGATGGTTTTAAATAGATGCTGCGTTTTTTGAAGAATCATTTATTCTATACTCCAAGTGTTTTAATGGAATGGATGGATTTTTATCAAATGTTTTCGCATCTATTGAGATGATCATATGGTTTTGTTTTGGTTATTAACATGGCCAATTATATTGATAGTTTTCCAATATTGAACCAGCCCTGCATTCGTGGTAAAATCCTTACTTGATCATAGTGTTTATCTTGGAGATGATTTTCTGTAGTCTTTTGCAATATCTTATTTAAGATTTTAATCAATATTCATTAGGGAGATTGGTCTATAATTTTTCTTCTGTTTTCAGCCTACCTGGTTTGGTATCAGTTACCATGTCTGTGTCATGGAAAAGGGAATTTGGTGGACTCTTCATTCCCTATTTTATCAAATAATTTATATAGATTGGGCCAATTGTTCTTTAAATGTTTGGTAAAATTAATGTAAATCCATCTGGTCCTGGGGATTTTTTCTTAGGGAGTTGTTTAATTGCCTGTTCTTTTTTTTCTGAAATGGGATTATTCAAGCAATTCTTTTCCTCTGTTAGTCTGGGAAGTCTGTATTTTTGGAGGTAGTCATCCATTTCACTTAGGTTATCAAATTTATTGTAAAAGTTGAGCAAAATAACTCCTTATTATTTCTCTAATTTCCTTTCATTGGTGGAAAGTTCTCCTTTTCATTTTAAGACTACTAATTTTCATTTTCCCTCCTTTCTAATCAGATTTACCAAAGGTTTATCTATTTATTGGCTTTTCATAGAACCAACTCTGGTTTTATTAATTAGTTTATTTTTTTTCAATATTTTAATTTCTCCTTTTAATTTTAGAATTTCAATTTAGTATTTGATTGGGGTTTTAATTTGGTCTTTTTTAGTTTTTTAGTTGCAAGCCAATTCATTATCTTTTCCTCTGTTTTATTTAAGTAAGCCTCTAAGGATATAAAATTTTCTATTACGCTGGCTGCATCCCACAAATTTTGTTGATGTCTCATCATTGTCATTATCTTGAGGAAATTATGAATTGTATCTATAATTTGCTGTTACCAAATCATTCTTTAAGATGAGATTGTTTGGTTCCAATTATTTTGGTTTTTCCCCTAATTTTTTGTTGAATGTAGTTTTATTGATATGATTGAAAGAAAGCATTTATTTTTGTTTGCATTTAATTTTGAGGTTTTATGTCTAATATATGGTCAATTTTTGAATAGGTTCATGAATGCTGAGAGAAAGGTATTTCTTCTATTCATTCAATTTCTCAAAGATCCAACATACCTAATTTTCCTAATATTATATTTATTCTTTATTTTTTCTTTTTGTTTTGGTTTTGATTTGTCTAATTTGAGAGTGGGTTGAGATCTCCTATTCAGTTTTGTTGTTTTTTTCTTGCAACTTCTTAACTTCTCTTTAGGAGTTGGGTGCCATCCACTTGGTGTATATGTTTATTTGATGTTGCTTGTTGTTTATGTATTTAGAGGATGAGTTTTTCTTTTTTTATTAGATCAATTTTTTTTTGTTGATTGGAGATGGATGGTCTTTTTGACTTCAGGCTATAGATGTGTTTTCTTTTCTTTGCATCCCCTTTTAAATGTGTTTTTGTAAAATAAATATTTGTAGGTTTTGACTTTTGATTTAGTTGTTTGCCTCCTTTTTGGGGAGTTTTCTTTCATTTAGGTTAGTTATAAATTGTTTTTGCATTTTAAAACTAGATTGTTTTATTGTTTTGCCTTTAAATTTTCCCTTTTAAATTTTTGTATCTGTATTGAATATTTCCTTTTATAATCCTCCTTTCTTTGAGTTTTCCCTTCCTTCCCTTTTATTTTTTTTTTTCCTTTTTCTCTCCCGTTTTAATGGAGGGAGAGAATTTTTTCTAAAATAAATGTTATTTTTTTTTTGAGAATTTCTGATGAGAGTAAGATTCAATGTTCTTCTTAAATTTCTGATATGATGTTTTAGCTTTTTGTGGGATGTGGTTTTTTTTTCCCTTTCCACCTTTTTTTGCATCATCTTTTCTATATTTTTTTATGTTATATAGTAAATAAATTATAATGGTTTTTTTGTATATTCCAAAGAAATACAATTTCAAGAGTTTTTTTTTACATTCTTGAGTTTCTATTTTGGAGATCAAATTTTTTGTTTAGTTTCTGGTTTTTTTCAGAAACAAATGGAATTCATTTGTTTCATTAAATGTCCATCTTTTCTTGGAAGAAAATGCTCAGCTTAGTGGGTGTTTTTCTTGGCTGATTCTCAAATTCTTGTGCCTTTGGAATATCATATTCAGGCCTTCTTTCCTTTAATGTAGAGGCAAGATCTTGGTGATCTTTTGTGGACCTCGGTATTTAAATGGTTTTTTTTTTGCTGCTTGTAAATTTTTTTCCTTAATCTGATAGTTCTGAAATTTTCCACAATATTCCTTGGGTTTTATTTTGGTTTCTTTCAGAAGGTGTTCGATGAATTCTTTCTGCCTATTTTACCTTCTATTCTATTACATCTGGGCAGTTTCTTTGATGATGATTTCTTGTAAAATAGTATCTAGGCTCTTTTTCATCATAGTTTTTGAAAGTCCAATAATCCTAGATTATCTCTCCTAGATCTATTTTCAAGTCTGTCGTTTTTGCAAGTAGATAATTCGTGGTTTTTTCCAGTTTGTCATTTTTTTTGTTTTGTTGACTGATTCTTGCTGTCTCAATGAATCATTAGTTTCAATTTGTTCAGTTCTAATTTTTAAAGAATTATTTTCTTCAATAGCTTTTACTTCTTTTCTGTATATGTCAATTGAGTTTTTGAATGTATTGTTTTTGGTCTGTGGAATTTTTTTCCATTTCACTAATTTTTTTGTGAATTATTTTCTTTTTCCAATTCACAGATCCTACTTTCTTGGAGTTCTTTATTTTTCAATTCACCAATTTTGTTTCCTGCACTTCTAGAATTTTTTAACTTTTCCAATTCGTATTTAGGAAGTTGTTTGCTCTCTTTGTAAGGTTCTTTCTTTCCCCATTTATCTTCTAACTTCTTTTGAGACTTTAATGGTTCTTCTATGAGAGCATCATGTAAAGGAGGACAGTGATGCATTTTTGCTGTTTGAGGTCTTTCAGGTTTGCTGACCTGCTCTTTTTCTGCATAGAAGCTGTCGATTGTTCTTTTCATCTTTTTATTCATGTTTTAAGCCTTTTAGGGTGGTCTCCTAGGCAGGGGTTCCAGCTTCCTCTGCAAGAATAGGGAGATGTAAACTCATTTCGCCTCAGGTATGGGAGTGCTCTGTGAGTTTTCCTTCCCCCAACAGGAGGTGGATTCAGCACTGGCCTAGCTATCAAACTGCTTAGTAGGGCTGAGTGGATTATTGATTGCCCTTGGCTAGAGACTAAGTGGTGAAAGTGTCACCGCCCCAGGCTGGAGCCTCTTGTGGGACTGTGAGTATTAGCAGCTGACTGCAGACCGCCACAAAGTCTGCCCAGTGTCTCTGCCTGATGCAAATCGGCCCTGGAAAAGCTCTATGGCCCCAAGCCGAGCTCCCCACTGAGCAGATTGGAGGCTAACCCAGGCTGCGTCCTCCTGCCGTGCAGGATCACAAGTGCCCAAGGAAAGCCCTGTACTCAGGGTTGGGCTGCGGCGCTGTGTGAGATCTGTGCCTTCACCCTCGGTTTGAGACCTCCTCAGCCTAATTTCTCTCCCTGTCTGTGCGATCTCCCCTGGCCCCGGAACCAACCTTTTTTGGCGAGACTGCAGATTTTCTTCGGCCCGGTGAGTTGTTCTACTTCTTATCTTTACGAATTGTAGCAGTCAAGACTATTTTTGAGGCTCGATATAATATTGATAAAGAGGGTAAGAGAAGAGCTTAGAAAGTCGCGTGTGTCTTCTCCGCCATCTTGGCTCCGCCCCCTGCATGCTCCTTTTCAAGAAAGAACAAACAACAGCAATAACCATTTAACCATTTTCTAGCTCAGTGGATGGTTATAAATTTCAGATGAAATGGTTGTGACAGGACTTTTTAATTCATGAAGTCCCAAACCCAGTTAAGAAATTTGATGATGAGGAAGAAGATAATCTCCATAATGTTCTTTACAACCCTCCTAATAGAGTCATTTCTCTGTATTTATTGTGTCTTGGAACTAACAATTGCCATCTTGGAAATTAGCTTTCCATTACCCAACTTTTTTCCCCCCAGAACTCACAGTGAGGCCCATTTTGAAATAAGGTATAGCAATAACAATTTCTCACTTTGCTGTCCAATATTTATTTATTTATTTTCAGATGGAGATTTAACAAGAGTTTCCTCATTTCCACTCCAATGATTCTTCAACTCCAGGAAACATTTGACTTTGAAAGGAAAACAATGACTTTGTCTATTTTATACTTTTTCCTAATTCCACAAATCTCTCTTTTTTGTGACTACAATGGGACCTTGCAAATATAAACCAAGAAAAGAAGGAAGAAAGGAAAGGAGAGAGAGAGAGAGAGAGAGAGAAAGAGAGAGAGAGACACAGAGAGAGAGAGAGAGACAGAGACAGAGAGAGAGAAACAGACAGAAAGGAGGAACAAAGGGAAGGAGGAAGGAAAGAAGGAAGAAAGGAAAGAAGGAAGGAAAGCGGAACTAATGGAAGGGGGAGAAAGAAAGGAAGGGAGGAAAGAAGGAAGATAGAAAGGAAAGAATGAAGGAATGAGGGAGGAGGGAAGGAAGAAGGAAGGTGAGCAAGTAGATGAAGGAATGAAGAAAGGGAAGGAGAGGAGGAAAAAAGGTAGAGAAGAACAGAAAGAGGAAGTAAGGAATGAAGGAACCAATGAAGGGAAAATGAAGGACTGCCAGGTAGAGTACTGCTATGATTGGGCTAAGCATTCAAACTCTACTCCAGAGAACACAGCTCCATTGAGCTAGCCACATTATTCTGGCCATGTTGTTCCAATGCCAAATGTGAGCTTGCCAAAAAGACTATTTTATGGAGAACTCATACAGGGCAAATATTCACATGATCGTCAAGAAAAATGATACAAGGACACTCTCAAGGTAACTGCTATGGTGATACTATCTAAATTAATTTACCTAACAAAAGGCCAATGAATTACTTCAGAAACAGAACAATTACAATTGCCACTGGGAATGAATAGTGAAGAACATAATGGATTTTTTCTAATGGCAAAGAGAGAAAGATTAAAAAGCTATCTGGCACTGATTGAATAAATAAAATGTTGATCGATGGGATAGTCAGAAGGAAAAAAGTCCACAAACAGTGTGACTTGGTAGCCTAGTGTTTGAAAATCCAAGAATACTCACGGTTGAGGTGAGAACTCTCAAATCAACTGACCTGCAGAGAAAACTTTAAAACAATGTGGAAGAAATTAGGTTTAGCTCATCCTATGTCACAATCAATTAGCAAGCACTTATTAAGCACTTCCAAAGTGCCAGAGACTGCCAGGTCTTGAAGAGTTTTAGATGATAAATTTATAGTTTATCTTGGAGATAATAGGAAACCCTGGAGTTTAGTGAGTAGGGGAAGGACATAGTTAATTCTGTGTTTTACAAACTTCTTTTTGGGTATTGAGTGGAGGATGGTTTGGAATAGATACAGACTTGAGGCAGGGAGAACAATTATAAAGATATTGCTAAGTGGCTAGAGAATGGTGGCAATGGGGTGAGTGAAATCTTATTTGGTCATATCTTAGAGATGCTATGGACAAAGAAGCAGGAACTGGCAACTGATAGGATAGTGGTGGGCAAGTGACAGTGAGATCAGATTACCACAGTTTTTTTTTTTTTTAGTGCTTAATATCATTGGAATTATATTTAATATGAATGTACATGTAAAGACTATATCAGATTGCTTGGGGAGCAGGGAGCAAAAGAAAGGAGGGAAAAATTGGAAGTCAAAATCTTACAGAAATGAATGTTGAAAACTATCTTTGCATGGAATTAGAAAAAAATATAATACTACTAAATACTAAAAAAAATCTCGATGTTATTCTGGTAGTCTGGTGTCACTAGCTGTAAAAATTGTTCCCTAGCTATCTGCTTTCCTTCTAATCTTGATTGCATGGATTGCAAAACCTTTTAAATTTGATGTAATCAAAATTATTCATTTTATATTTCATAATGTTCTCTATTTCTTGTTTGGTCATAAATTCCTCCTTTCTCCAAAGATCAGAGAGGTAAACTAGTCCTTGCTTTCCTAATTTAGTTATGGTTTTACCTTTTATGTCTAAATCATGTACCCATTTCAACCTTACCTTGGTATAGGGTGTGAGATTAACACTGAGATCTGTGATTGGAACACATGTGTGTTAGGACACCTGTGTGATAGGAAGGATGATGGCATCCTCAACAGCAATATGGAAATATGGAAGACAGTTCTACATGACAGGACTTGGAATATACAACCTGGGACCACAAGGCTGGAATTCTTTTCACTGTACCTGTGAACTGCTAATGATGTAAATTTCTAAGACCTTACTCAATGAAGGCATGGCACAGTGGAAAGAAAATTGCATTTATAGTTGGATGCTGTTGCTTATTTTTCAGTCAAGCTTGAACTCTTTGTGATCCCATTTTGGATGTTTTTGATTATTATTGCTGTTTCCCTCTCTATAGTCAAATAATTTGGGTTCAAATCCGGGGTTTTCTACTTACAATCAATGTGACTTGCGACAAAGTCACTTTGGGCAACCATTCCCTAATGTGTTAGATTAGATTGGATTAGAGGGCCTCTGAAATCCTTCTCTCTATATAATGTAAATCTACAGGCCAGTGGTACAGACCATAGTTAAGCACAGGCCTTCTTGTTTCCAAGTCCATCACTCTCTCCATTAGACCTGACTGGCTCTCCTGTCAAAAACACCCACCTGTGAAAGGAAGAACAAAGACAACTTAACCATTCCAAGTCCTTGGATTCCTTCACAGGATTCTCAGTAATTGGGGTTATCCACTCAAAAGTACAATGTGCTGAGCAAGATAAAGGATAGTTATTTTTTCAAGTATATTAAAAGCCATCATTGGAAAAGCTGACTTTGAAGAAGATGGAGCGACATCATTTAAATGGGAAGAACATAAATGAAAAATAAATTACTGTATATGAAAATATCAATAACTAGGTAACAGAAACTCTGAGCTCTTTGTCACACACGAGCTGATCGGGAAACAAAAGGAGCATTTAGAATTCTGTGTAAGCCAAAATCACTGGGTGGCTGTCAGATTAATATTTCTGATACATCGCTTAAAGGGAAAACGAAGCGGAGAAGTATTTGTGTAATATTCAGCTTGGGGTTCTGTTGACAAGTTTAATTTCCCAATTTATAATTTACAAACCTGATTTACATATTACATACTTTGGGTGTTTGTTTCTCATATTAATGACTGTGTATTTACATTGCCAAAGTCTTCTAAGTAATCAGGAGGTCTGGGGGAAATAACATAATATTAAGCCTTGATGAAAACATACATTTCCACTTTCTGGCCTTGGCAGTAGAAATTGTGGATAATTTTTGATAGCGTAAAGAGTAGTAGAAATTGTGGGTAATAATAATAATAAGAAGAAGGATATAGGTAGTGATTTAAAGTTGTTACATACTTCATAATATACTTTTACATTGAATCATCACAACAACCCTGCAAGGTGGGTACTAATATTATCCCCACTTTACAGATGGGGAAACTGAGGCTAAATGATTTTTTTTCAGAGTCCAAAAGTTAAAAATATCTGACTGGATTTGAATGTAATTCTATCCTGACTCTAAATCCAGAGCTCTATGTACTGTTCCATCTAGCAGACTAGGTTGGTCTGGGTTCAAGGTTACACTCTGACACAACGTCTTGGTCTTCTATAAACTTTCAGTTCCCTAGGCAATTTTATGACTTTAAATTATCTGTGCCAATTGCTGATCTCTTTTGGTGGAGGGAATTTACACTCAAGGGAATTTTAGACAATGACAAAATCACAGGTCTGGACCCAAAACACAAAACCCCCCAAAAAACCCAAAAAAACTTCTAATGTCTACTTTCTTGGGTTGTTTGGAGGAACTAATGTGCTAATGTATGTAAAGAGCTGAAAAAGCATCAGTTGTTATCATGTTAGCAGATATTACCTTATAACCCTCAGTGTGCTCAAAGAGCATCTGAGAGTGGGAGGATATTCCAAATGTCTCATTGTTGGCTTTGGAAATATTGGATCCATCATTCATTCCTTCATAAGTTATGATGAAAAACTAGCTTGGATCATTTTCTGGAGTAGGTAAATAGAGCTTAATCAATCATGGTCTTATTACAACTTCTGGTACAAAACACTATTCTTAGGGGAGAATATTTTTAAATGATATGCTTGATTTAAATGCTACTTGCTCTGAAATATCTCTCTTTTATCCCAATCTCCTAGTCTTCCCCCATCTCCAGTCTTTTAACTCTTCTAAACCTGATTTTTGTCCTCATCAAAGCCATCTGTTACTCAGCTGAGTATTTCAGCATATGGCAATATGTCAAAGACACAGCACAAGCGTGGCAATGAAGGGGATTGGGGCTTGAATCCCAACTCTAGTACTTACTTCCTCAGTGACCGTAGGTAGGCATGTTAATTCTGCCCTGTGGGATTCAGTTTCCTCTGGTAAATTGAAGATTTAAGAGATGTCTTTTGGTCTTAAATCTATAATTTTAGATCTCTGCTGTGTTCTGCCAGTGTAACATCTGTTAATAGGTCTGGACCCAAACCAAATGAAAACAAAATCCTATTAGCTGATTTTCCCCCTGTTTTTCCCCTTATTTTCTCTCCCTCTGCCTCTTCCCCCACTACCCTCCTCCCTCTCTTCCTCCCTTCCTTTGTCCCCATTATTCATCCCTTCCTATGTCCCCTTCTTCCTTCTTTCCTTCTATTTCCTTCCTCCTTCCCTTCCTCATTCCCTCATTCCCTTCCTCTCTTCCTCTATTCCCTCCTTCTCTCCCTTCCTCTGTCCTCTTCCTCCATCCCTCCCTCTGTCCCTTTCTCTTCCTTCTCTACCCTCTCTTCTCCCCTCTTTCCTTCTTCCCTCCCTCTTTCCTTCCTTCCCTCCCTCTTTCCTTGTCTTTCTCCCCTACTCTCTCCCTCCCTCCCTCTCTTCTTCTGTCTCTCCCTTCCTTCTTTCCTTCCTCCTTTCCTATCTCTCCCTTACTTCCTTTTTCCCTTCCTTGTTCCCTCATTCCCTCCCTCCCTCTATTCCCTCCCTCCTTCCCTCCCTCTGATCCCTTCTTTCCTTCTCCTTTCTCTTCCTTCTTCTTTCCTTTCCACTCTGTCTCCTTCCTCTATCCATCCCTCTGTTCCCTTCTTCCCTGCCTCCCTTCTCTCTTCTCTACCTTCCCTTCTCCCCTCCTCTCTCTCCTTCCTTCCTTCCTTCCTTCCTTCCTTCCTTCCTTCCTTCCTTCCTTCCTTCTTTTTCCAATCTCCTTTCCTCTCTTTCCTTTCTTTTCTTTCTTCCCTAAAAGTTTTAAGGAATTACTCTCTGACAATGTGTGTATGTTGTGGGAGAGTAGACAGAGAAATCTTGTCATTTTAAAAGTAAAGGGTAACAAAAAATCCCTTCAAATATAAAGCCCATTAAGCAATTTTCCATAAATGCACACTTGGTAAACATACAACATTATATTGGTATATCTACTGTGGATCACAGAATCATTGATATAGATTTTGAAGAGACCTCAGAGATTATCTATTCCAAAATGTCATTTTGTAGAAAAAAATGAAACTCAGGGAGTTTCAGTGCCTTGCTGAATTAAACTTATACATTAGAGATAGGATTTGAATCCAGGGCCTCTGACCCAAGAGCCAATTCTTTTTTATTCTTTGATTTGCATATTTGTGTAGTCAGAGTCTCCAGGACACTTCAGTTCTTAGAATATGTGAAAGGATTGTCAGGACTTAGAATGTCTAAGGCTGGAGATACCTAGGAACATAGTATTTTAGACTTGAGAATCACTAGGTCATAGAATGTCAAGAAAGATTTAAAGATCATGTTGAACAGGAGCTCCTTACCTTTTGGGGGGTCCTGTACCCCTTTAAAAGAATCTGATGAAGACTATGGACCATGTTTCAGAATCCTGCTTGCTTTTTCAACAACTGAAATAATACGAAATTTCAGTTCAAGGTTAGTTAAAATATAATTTGTTCCCCATTCAAGAGGAAATCTCTCTGAGGGTGTGTGGGGACTCAGATTAACACCATCTAATATAGAAAAGTCTCTGATATTTAACAAATGAGGAAACTAAGACTAAGAGAGAGGAAGGGCCTTTTTTTAGCATCACACATTGTGAGTTAATGATAAAGACTCTATGAGAATTTCCAATATGTATTTCTCCTCCTGGATCAATAGACAAGGCCTATTGAACTTGCCACTCTATTCTCTAAGCCCTAGTGCCACAAGGTTGCAGATGATACAGGCTGTCTTTGTCATCCACGGTAGAAGATTTTAATTGATATAATGGCAGAGAATACATATTCCCAGAGAAAGGTTCACAAGAACCAGATTGAATGAAATAAAGTCTTTTCCATTTTGTATTTTGGTAGATCAGAGGATGCTGTTCTTTAGATGGACTTCCAACTACTAAGAAAAGGATTTTACAATTTAGGCTACCTAGTAGTTGGCTGCTTCTTACAAATGGCTGGCATCTCTCCACTGAAAGAATAAAGTTTAACCAATTATTTCCAAGGCAGTAAGGCAACGGAAAGGGAAGTAGTTTTGAAGTTACAAGATAGGATATTTTTAAGTATTAATTACTTAATAATACATGTATGTAATTCTTTCAAGTATTTACCTATATTTCTTCTTTGTTCTTTATTATGGTATGGAATAATGACTAGACATTAGACTTGTATTCAGAAGGATCCGGGCTCAAAACTCTGACCACCCAAGTGATTCTGTGAAAGCCACTCAATCTCTTTCTTCCTTATTATTTACCTATGAAATGATTGAAGTGGATTTGGTGGCCACCCTTTCAGATCAAAAGTTATGATTTCATCAACCTTGAAAGGAAGGGAACAAGCATTTATTAAGTGCCTATTAACTGACTAAGAAACAAGCGAATAGATATTATTGTGAAATGTTGGAGGTTGATTTGATGGTTTCTTAAGACCTTTCCATATTCTGAACATTGCTATTACTATCCCCATTTTACCACCTCTCTCTGGACCTCAGTTTTCTCTTATGTAAGAAGAAGACGGTGGATTAGATGGCTTTTGATATTCTTCTGAGCTCCTATGAATACCATGAGATATGTGATATTTTATAGAATCTCTCAGTCTCAGTTTCCTCATTTGAAAAAGCAGGTCATCGATTGAAGGGCTTCTAAGTTCCTTTCTCTAGTATGATTTTATGCATGCTGCAAGGTAGGTACTATTATTATCCCCATTTTGCATATTAACTATTTTACAAAGACAGACCTTATCTCTCATGTATTCTGCTTTTATCTTATTTGTGCACAGTTCTTGGTTAGCTCCTTCATTAGATTCCTTATGGGCAGATACTCTTGTTTCTGCATCTCTTTTACTTAGCATAGTGCCTCATACTTAGCTGACGCTCAGTGAATAAATGAATAAAGCATTTATTTACTGCCTACTATATACAAAGCATTGTGCTAAGTGCCGGGGATACAAACCAAAGATAGTCTCTGCTCCCAAGGAACTTACATCCTAATAGGGGAGACAACACATATGGAAAGTACCAGCTGCAAGTCAGATGGAAAAATCCCATGAAAATTTAATGTCTCTTGCTTATTGTCATTTACACTCATCAAATTATATCATTTTATGATGTTAAACTTTTTGATGGTGACAAGAACTTTGATGAAAAGAACTTTCTTTTCTGAGTCTTTAATAGCTATGACTGTAGCACTTCCAGTAGTATTTGCCAGACTGCTTCTCCATAGGGTTTGGTTCACCCAGTGATGGTTGGGCTGGAAGTATAGCTATTGACATTGCTCTTGAATTCAGGATGCTGGCAGTCTGAATCAGAATCCGAGGGAAAATAGAGCCCAAGGTAGTGGTGACTGTTTGACTTGTATGGCCTATGTTGTATTTTGTCTCTGCCTCAAGGTGTCTTGCTGTTTCAGCCAGGCTGACTCTGCCATGCCTTCTCTACCTGTGGTAGCTGTTTGGTAATTGGTGAGGATGGTTGGATCTGCTTGCTGACTAACTGATCTGTTACTTCTGTAACCTCTTTGGGTCTCAGTTTCCTTATCTATAAAAAGCCTCTGATATTCTTCCAGTTCTAAACACTCTGGGGTAAGTGCCATTATGTTTTTCATTTATAGAATTATTCTGTGTCTCAATTATATATAAAAAGTAAAAGTTGGACTAGATGGCTTCTCATGTTCTCTTCAGTTCCAAATCTCTGCCCCTAAAATTGCAACAGAGATCAAATATAGGCTATCTATAATCTTAACAATGTGAACGTGCCCTCCAGTGTTGAAGATGACAAATGTATGCCTGCCCTTTCCATCAAACTATTGTCTATGCTGTTCCACTAAATTTGCCATGAGGAACTTCCCACCTTTCTTCTGAGATCTCCAGGGTTCTGCAACACATTAGTCTCTATCAGTCACTTCCTGCCTTTGTTCTTTTAAAAAGTCCTCTCTATATATTATTTTAGTTGAATCATGGCCTGGGACCCTCGACTTGACCAATTGCTCTCTGTATGGTATTGGGAAATCACATTGCGTCTCCTATGGAATATAAATTGATAGAATTGGACTAAAGAAGATTCTTGTTTCCTGTAACTTTTTTTTTTTAATTCTGAGTACTTTCTATTGCAAAGTCATTGTTCTTTTTTTTCCCAGGCATTTAATTAGCATTTTATTTTTTCCCAACTACATGTTAAAAACAATTTTAACATTTGTTTTTAAAACTTTGAGTTTCAAATTCTGTCTCTTCCTCTCTCCCTACTCACTTGAATCAAGAAGACAAGCAATTGATATAGATTATACATATATAGTCATGCAAAAGATTTACATAATAGGACATATTGTAAAAGAAAACATAGACCAAAAAAAAATCAAGAAAAGTAAAAAAAGTTTAAAAAAAGTATGCTTCAATCTGTATTCAGACACCATCAGTTCTTTCTTTGGGGATGAAGAGCATTTTTCTTCCTAAGTCTCTGAAGTCAGTCTTCTTAAAGTTCTTGTCTCGCTAATACCACCCACTTCTAAATCTAAAAAAAAGTTTTCTCATTGAAGTCAGTATCCTAAAAAGCTGGCAATAGAACTCAGCTCTATGATGTGGCCAGGGGAGGTAAGACATTTCCTTTCTAAATTAGATCCTAGTACAAACAAGTGATAACTTGTTCCAATTACATAATAGACCAGATGGTCCTGGAGGGGGGAAAAGATTACCATCCCCATCTATTTCTATCTTTTTCATTATTATCATATTTATTCCTCCCGAGGGAGAGAAGTTACGACACATTGCAAGAGAAAAAGGCTTCCAATGAAACAAAATGGATTGTAACACATTTATCAATGTCTCCAAGAAACTCTCCCATTAGAAACCAGGCCAATGGTGAACAGCTCCTACTTGCAGTAACCTGAGTCATTATGTTTCAATCTTCAGGGAGTTGAGAATATATATGTTGTCTAGACTCAAATGACTGGGTAATGGCTGGTTATTTTTTCCTCTTCTTCCTTATTCCTAGATAGGCTGCTGATGAGCTAATAATGTAACTGGCTGAATAATTAGGAGCCTGCTTATTTAGATACTTAACAGTGTTAGATGGCTAAATATATACTGAATAATTGGTCCATAACAACTGCATGTTCTCAAGACAAGGCAAAAGATTCTAAATGAGATGGTGATTGACCAGCTCATGTCCTTTTTTTTTTTTTTTTTTTTTTTTTTTTGCTAAGAGGCAATGCTGTATTTTGGAAAGAGTTCTGAGTCTGGAATCAGAAAATCTGAGTTTGAATCTCATCTATTATGTACACGACCTTAGTTAAGGCAAATAATCTCCACAGAATTCACTTTTTTCTCATCTATAAAATAAAAAGGTTGGACCCTAGCTTTTGAAGTCCCCTATGAGATATTCTAGAATGGGGGAAAATTACAGTGTTTTCTGAGAGAATATGATAAAGACCCAGAATTACAAAGCAGACTTAACAAAAAAACAAAAGCTAAATGATGAGGAGAGGAATTGTTGTTCAGTGATTATTGGTTCTTTGTGATCCCATTTGGAGCTTTCTTGGCAACTATACTGGAGTGATTTGCTACTTCCTTCTCCAGTTCATCTTATAATGAGGAAACCGAATTGAATAGGATTAAGTGACTTGTCCAGGATCACACAGCTGGCAAACTTCTAAGATCAGCTTTTAATTCAGAAAGATGAATCTTCCTGACCCCAGACTTGGCACTCTATCTACTAAGCCATCTCAGTCTCTCAAAGAGAAGGACAGAAAGATAAATATGACAAGAATATGAATCCAGACCTTCTGATCTTAGAGTCAGTGTTCTTTCCCAGGAGTCATGAGTTCTTTTCCCAAGTCATGGCTCCTCCCATAGTACTGTGCTGAACCTAAGCTTCTTGACTCCAAGACCAATGCTTGTTCTACCCCTCTGCTTTCCTTTCCTGATTTATAGTTATGTGGATAACAAGGTGTCTAGCTGATGATGGCATTCCCTAGGATTTTAGGGCTAGTCTGTCAAAGGCTAAAATGATATGTGAGCTAGGCCCCTCTGGACACAGAATCAAAGACGGGAAAGAAATAGGTAACCAGTTAACTTGAACAAGAATCTCATAACAAATCAATTAATCAGGCAATCAATAAGTATTTATTAAGCACCAATTATAATCCAGGTACTGTACTGGATGATGGAAATATAAATACGCTGAATGAAACAATCACTATGGGAACATTCTGATGACAGAGGCACCTTGCCTATGTATAATTTATATAGAATATAAAGAGAATAAATACATTCAGTTTAAGAATTTCTTTCCTAAAATGTGATGCATAGAAATGAATGCATTTCTTCAGATGGGTTCTGAGCAGGATAGAATGCAGGGACCCATCAACTCCCTTATCATTCTTAATAATCCCATGAATTGTCTAGCCAGTCTACAAACTGACTGGGGTCCTGTATGGGGGAAAATATGTTAAGTGTAAAGTTGAATTTACATTATAACAAATTTTCATTCACTAAATAAAAAGTATTTACACCCACAATTGCTTTTAACTGCACTATAAAAACCAGATTGTCTTTTCATGCTTGGGTACCAGCAATGTGCTGGTACCAGCACTAACTCAAGGCTTTAGAATTGGTCCTCAGGGTGGTCACTCAAATGCCAAAATGTGGGTAAGATTGAATTTGTTCACATAGGTTTTTAAGCTTATTTGTGTTTTTCTTATGTCCTTGCTTCATGAGAAGCCAAAGGCCTCTCTTACAAAGAAAGCTAGACAATTACCAACCACTTGCCTTCTCTCTACCTCCCCCAGTTTAATCAGAGCAGAATTTCTGGAGGAGTTGGGAGATGGATTTTGAATAAAATGAGATTGATGGCTTAACAGTAGAAGGGACTTGTCCACAGACAGATGGGGTGAGCTGGAGTGAAGCTCGGGGGTGGGTGTTGAAGGGAAGGAAGGGTAACTTGATGAGGGTATAGGTAGCAGGGCAGAATATATGGGATGTTGAGGAGAAAGGGATCTGGAATCTTTCTATCGGGATGCCGCAAAATCTTCAGACAGAGAGATCAAAGATAACTTAGAAAGGCATGAAGCAATTAGTCTGGCCTCTTCATTGACCAGATGTAGAAACTGGTCCAGAGAAATTGATGAGATCAGAGATTTAAAGCTTAGAGACCATTGAATCCCTCTTTCCTTTTACAGATGAGAAAACTGAGGCAAAGAGAGGAAAATTATATGAAAAAGTCATAAGTTCAGAGCCCAAAGAGACTTACATTTCTATCTATTCCCTTTATTTTACAAATGTGGAATCTGAGGCAAACAAAAAATGATTGATTAAAGACATAAATTTAGCCCTTGGAAAGTATCATAGAGGCAATCAAATCCATTTTACAGAGGAATAAACTGAGGCATAGAGAGGTTCCCAAATGAGGGCCTTGTAATTATATAGAAGCTAATGGAAAGAGATTCAAATGACAAGTCACATATTTATATCTCTCCCAATACTTGGTAGTGTTTAGAAAGGGGTAGAGGAGGAATCTCAGCAGCTTCCTGGTGAAGGACAACCAGGATGCTAAGGGATTGGAAATCATGACCGATGAGCATCCGTTAAAAATATTGGAAATATTTAATCTAGAGAGAAATAAGAACTAGAAATTGATATCATGGTTCATTTGCATTGGAAATAGATTGGTATATTGGAGAAGAAATTAGATTAAGAGTTAGAAGCCTTACAGTTTAATTCTGCCTGGTTAAAAATCTCACTTCAGTCACTTGTTAACAATGTGACTTTAGCCAAGTCATTTTAACTCTGGATCTCAGTTTGCTCATCTATAAAATGAGAATATTAGATTAGATGACCTCTAAGGTCTTTTCATCCTCCAGAGT
Organism: Sarcophilus harrisii; assembly: GCF_902635505.1. NCBI lineage: Eukaryota > Metazoa > Chordata > Mammalia > Dasyuromorphia > Dasyuridae > Sarcophilus > Sarcophilus harrisii. The sequence goes on along the minus strand of NC_045426.1, from coordinate 682,154,624 downwards.
TTTATAAAACATGAAAACTTAGATTTCATAAATAGTATATTAAAGAAAGGCTATTTTTTCTCTTCCTCAAGTTTACCAAAAGCTCCTTCCCTCTGCAAAATGATTGAGCATAGAATTCTATTAAAATAGCTAAGTCATTTGGTGCATTTAAAACACCATTTAACTCAACCAACTTTTTAAGGAACATATCTGCACAAAGTTATGTAAACAGAACTTTGCCTTTGGCTTCTTTGTCAGGAGAAGAGGAAAGAGAGTGTGGAGATAGGGATGCCTAAAAGCAGTAAGTAACAGCAGTCTAGATGTGGAATATCTGGGGTGGAACCTGAATTTGAATGGGCTGGTCTGGTATTTGACATTGAAATGAACACAGGTGATGCACTTGATCCAAGATACAGTAGAGCAAACAATGGGCTTCTAATATTTAAAAGTCAGTCAAAGCTCACTGGGGAATTGTCTCTTTTTTATACTCTCAAATGAGTAAAAGCAGTTTATACCCCAATACAGTAATTAATTCCTTACAGGTTTCAGTATCAGGATTCTTATACCTCATTTGCCAGAGGGAGCAAGAAGATTCCTAGGCCTCCAACTGGTATCCCATTTTGTCTTTCTATCTAAAAATTCACTCTGTGGCATCTAAGCTGTTGCTGAGATGGAGAAAAGCATTAGTTATCTCAGATACATTTGGGATGAAGAAAGAAATCATGCTGTCATTGACCAGTTTTGTTTATCAAGAGGTCCCACTCATGTTGTTTTGACATTATTGTTTAGTTGAATTTACCTTGCTATTTCCTCTTCCATTTTACTCATAAACATCATACAGAATCCTAAAGGATAAAGCCATGTGTGTTAATGTGGAGTGACAAAGACAACATTGGGCCAATGAATTATGAGACCTGGATTCTCATAGTGGTTCTTCCAGTAGTGTTGTTTTAATCATGTCTCATTATTTGGGATCTTATTTAGAGTTTTCTTGGAAGAGATGCTTGAATAGTTTGCCATTTCCTTCTCTAGTCCATTTTATAGATGAGAAAACTGAGACAAGCAGGATTAAGTGATTTGTCCAGGGTCACACAGCTTTGTATTTGAGCTCAGGTCTTCCTGATTTTAGTCCTGGAGTTCAATCCATTCAACCATTTAAATACCCACTGCCAGTAATTAGCAATGAGTATTTCCTGGGTTTTTTGTTTCCACCTTCAAAGAAGGAGAGGATCAAATGAGAAAGTCTCTGAGGATCTAAGACTCCAAGATCTGACATCCTATGATTCCAAGAGAATCTTTTAGTTTTTCTGATTTTCTCACAAAAGAGAACAAAGTATTCACAGAAATTTCAGATGACTTGTATGAACTGATGTGTAGTGAAGCAAGGAAAACCAGGAGAACAATTTGTATAACTGCCAACAATCTTGTTATAACAAACAACTTTAAAAGATTCAAAAGCTATTCAACACAATGTTCATATGATCCCAGAAGATGTATAATAAGATGTAAGCCTACTTACCTCCTGACATAAGAGTAATGATTTGCCTGGGATCACACAAGTAGAAGCACCACAGCTAGAATTCTCAGGTCTTTTAAAAATTCCCCGGTATCATGCTATGTTATTAGCAAACATGAGAGCTGACTCTTAACAGTCACAACCTCTTGATATGTACTATCTTCCTCTAAGCTCAGAACAACCTTCCGGCTACAGACCAGTCTAGTGGGTTAGGATTTAAATTGGAAGGAAATAGGACATTCATAAACCATTTAGCCATTTTAAATAGATGGTTTTAATGGTCATAGCATGGAAAAGACACTCACAAAGGGATGCCATAGCATCAGTCACACACAGCTTCCCTGCTTTGGTGACCAGAAGCCAGGAGTACCATCTTGCCCTTTACTACTTTTGTTCTGGCTAATATACCTCAGCCTCCCAGGAATCCATATCAATGCTTTGAACTTTAGTTCCTTTAAGTCTTAAAGATGGTTTCAGTACTTTTTAAGGGGAAAAAAACAACTGAAACTTCGTGGAGAAGAGTCTTAGGAAAAACTATGGGGCAGGGACCATAATAGAAACTGCTTTTGCCACATCTTTGGAGTAGGTACTACAGATATATGTTATAAGCACATGTTTACATTTATATAAATAAATGCATAATGTGATTATGATACATATGTATCTATGTGCACAAATGGATGAATGCTATTTGCACATATGTATATGCACATACATAATATATATTTATATTTATGAGTATATATTTGTATATATAACATGTTTGTTATGTATATATATATAATACTACCTCCATAGCTGAGTTTTTCTAAGATCAAATGATATATGTGTAAAATGCCTTGCAAACCATAAAATTGAATATGGTAGCTATTATTATTGTTGTTATTATTACTATTATTTCAAAAACTAAAATTCTGGAACAATGTAGATTAGCAACCTAGGGCAGCTGGTAGTTCAATGCCTGCCACCTTACACATAGAGGCAAGAAAGTTGAGTTTGAATTCAACTATGTGACTTTTGGCAAGTCAGCAAGATCTATCTGCCTTAATTTTCTCATCATAAATTAGGGATGATAACAATTACCTTTAAGGAGTTTTGAGAAGAATAAAAGTATAACTATTTATAAAGTGTTTTGTAAACCCTTAACTGCTATATCAGTGCTAGCTTCTGCTATTCTCAGCTTCTGAGAATTTATTTGAAATTTGCTTGGGAAGTACTGAAAGCCTTGGTGAGATTATTGACCTTAATTTCAGCTAAGCAAATTCTGCCAAATAGAGGGCAAAGACTTGATATGGTAGCACAGTGCTATTGGGGTGCAGATATATTTGAACCCAGGCTCTCCTGACTCCTTGCTCCATTCTCAAACTATGACATTATACAATATCCATTCTAGAAGGATTCAAGTAATCATAGTCAATTGGGATTTTCCATATAGGAGCTTGGTACTAATGTTACAAGTATTTTTTGGGTATTGGTTTGGCTTAGGTAGGTCTCTCTACTTCCACTTTCACCCCTGCAGGGAACCTCTAGATAGAAAAAAGCTTATATTTATTTATTCTTTTACCTTGTTGGGATCATTTGGGCAGCATTAGCAAGGTCACTAGGGAGCAGCCCATGATGAAGACAGAGATACTCAGAGTTGATACTTACAGACCTGCAGCTAGCCCTGCTTATTCAGTTCCCCCGTTGCCATAACAACTTTCACAAACACTCAGTCGTTGCCAAGGACACTGAGAAGCATCAATATCTCTCAAATCCCATTCTCTCTTCCTAGTAGGAGGAAGATATGTTTCAAGTCTTAACTCTCTGAAAAATAGCTCTACCTTGCCAGGATCTGTAATTATACAGAGGAACCTACATAGATCTAGCTCAGCATTAGCATCTTGCCTAATCTTCTATCTGCCGCCATCCAATGGCTATTTCAAGGTTTTAAATTTGTTCTCTATTTTCCAGGAGAAAGAATTTTGATTGTAATGATAGCTCAGGGTCTGGCAGGAGAAAATTACACGAGACCACAATATGGAATCATAATTTGTCCTTACCCAGAATTTCCATGAGCCACTCTACTTGACTTGTTTTTAAATAAAAGGAAACACTGCATTAATTCTTGCTCATGAAGTTTCCGGTAGATGGGGAGTAAATTTCTCATTACAGCTCAAAGAGATTAAGGCAGAGGAAGCATGGACATGAAGAAGCCAAACAGGGCAAATACTCAGACGTCAGCAGTTTGGTTAAAAAGATATAATTAAGGGAAAAAAAAAAAAAAAAACAACTCAAGTCCTGGCAACAGGTCCACAATTTAATTGATATAAATTGCAGCCACCTGCTTACCCAGTTTTCAAGCAAAAGAGTTTTCTATGAGCTATAAATCAATTTCTTCAGAAAAACAGAAACGATGGAGTCTTGGTTATTTAATTTCTAGACAGAGTAATTTAAGGTTAAAGCTTGAGGGCTCATTAAAAATCATTGAATTTGACCCCCATATTTAAGAGATGTAAAAATTAAGGCTCAAAGAGGTAGGGTCAATTATGGATTGGGCTAATAGATCTCTTTTTCCAAGCCAAGGCTAATTTTTTGCCTTAGTTGGCAAAAGGCTTTGAGTCATAGAATGATAGATTAAAGGAACTATGGTAGCCTAATGCAGAGAAGAGAAGACTGGAGGAGCAAAGGGCTAGTGATAGACATCTTCATGGGATTGAAAATCTTTCAGAAAAGAGAGAAATTAGACATATTAAATTAGAGCTACCAAATGGGAAATAGGAATACTGTCTAGGTAGTGGTTCTCCCTGTCTTTCCTCACTGAAGGTCATTTTTTTCTATGTCATACTTGAGAAATTTCAGGATTTTTTTTTCTTTTGGTTGGCCCTAGAGGGAAGAACCAGTAACATTTGGTGGAAAATCCAAACATACACATTTTGGTTTGTATTCTATGGAAGATAAAAAGTAATAGAGAGGAAAGCATGTTAAATCTGGTTTCAGAAAGTCCAAGTTTAGGTCCTGGTTCTTCTTAACCCATGATCTTGCACAAGCTATTTATTTCACCTTTTTAGTCTCAGTTTCCTCATTTATAAATTAGTAGATTAAATTACACCAGTAGTTATAATTTTTTTTTTTTGGTTAAACCAATTCCTTTTTTTTTGCAACCACTACCACCACCACCAATTTGTCATATACTCTCAGGAAAATTTAAAATAGTATTCAGACCTGGAGTCAAAATGACTTGAGTTTGAGTACTGAGGGATCAGACTAGATGTGTGACCTTAGGAAAGTCCCTTGGCTTCTCTCAGACTCTATTTCCTCTTTTGTAATATGGAAAGAATAATAGTACCTCCCTTCCAGGGTTGTTGTGAGGAAATGAGAAAATATATGTAAACGACTTTGCAGTCCTTAAAGTGCTATGTAAATAGTCGCTATTATAAATACTAGATATAAGTATCCTCCTCCTCCTCCTCCTCATCCTCACCATATTGATGATTCAGTTAATGAGAACTATCTAAAATTGGAATAAATAGGCTGCCTCAAGTGGTCTGGTAGCTCTTTGTCAGGTATACTGACATAAACAACTAATGTTTTATAGAAATAAAAGAGCTCTGTTTCAGATACAGGTTGGATTAGATGGTCTCTAAAGGGCTTTTTCCAACCCTGGAATTACTTCCATCACAGAGCCAAATAGAGCCAGAGCCAGAATGAGAAGCCAGCTCTTCTCACTCCTATCTCAAGCCCCCTCAATGCTGCCAACCAAATTCTCCCGACCTTGATCCAGCCCTGTGTGTATTACTGTAAAAACAATAAGCAGTCACCTTTAACTAGCCAGCTACAAGTTGTCAGAAGATACCCAGCTGAGACTATTGAAAATGACAAATTCAAAAGATTTAGGAGCATGGGAGTATCCATTGTGCTAATGGAATATTGATTTCAATTGAGGACAACTATTTAAGAGGTGCTGGCTGGGCATGTGAAAGATTGCATAGTGGACTCTAAACCATGTTACAGATTAAACAACATAGCACATAGTTGAATATTAGCCCTCGAATTGTTTCCACTGGGATGTGGCTTAGTGCAGGTACAAAAGACATTAAGAAGGTAGAGTTGCAGGGCAGTCTGTAGAATACATATCTGTCATATAAACTCAGGTTTAGTAACTATAAATCACCAATCTATGAAACTTTCCCTGAGCTTGTATCTCTCTATGTTCCTTTTCTTAGTTTTTTTTTTTTTTTTTTTTTTTTTTGCTCATGCCATTGGAATGGGACATTTGGATATGTGACATCATCTTGGAAAGCCTATCGGAAGCCAGATTTATTGAGAACTTGAAGGCTCCTGAACCGACATTGACATGTTTACATATCTTTCTGCTGTTGTTCATCATAATTCAGCATGACGGAAAAAATGATAGTCTTCTCTGGCTGCGATTAGCTTGTTTCAATTTATATTCGCCCTGGCTGGGACTCATAACTCATAGAGTCTCTCATTTTTTATTCCCTCAAAAGGACTAAAGGAATGAATCATAGCTGAAAGCCTCCACAGTTTAGGACGTTTGTAGCAGAAATGCCTGAATGTATGTGATTATGACTTCCCTATGAACCCTAATAGGTGATTGAGATGTAAATCTGCTGAGGAAAGCATCCAAAGATATTCATATGTGCCTTCTGTGGAATGCTGTATATCTCCAGTCCATCTGAATCATGGGCGACAATAAGTAGAATAATTGGGACATTGGTAGAATGGCTGCTTTCACACATAGGGATAGACCCCATCAACATCTCTTAATGACTGTGAAATGTGGAATGCCATTAAAGGAACAAGGTCTACAGGGCCCAGGCAACTCAGCAGAAGTGATAATGAAAGAGTAATTTTTAAATGAAAGCAATGTTTTCCTTTCTCCATAACCCACCCCACTCCTGCATTCCAATATGTCCTTTGCAAGTTGTCAGATTGCCCTAGGTGACTTTAAAAAGCAATCTACCTATATCTGTACTTTCAAATCAAGTTCAGGAAACTCTTATCCAGCAACTGGAAAGTAATTTGGACTAATATGTCTTGTAATTGGCCATCAGTCCCTATGGGAATATTAAGCAGATATTGACTGATCTATATTCACTGTAAATCAGGGGTTATTAATCTTTGTGTGAGACAAGAAACTCTTTGTAAATTTGAGCAGGCATGCATTCAGACACTTTAGAATAATGCTTTTAAATGTATACAATACATGGTAATAGTAAAAACCAGTGTTCATCTCATATCTCATCTTAATCTCACAACTCTAAGAAGTTTTGACAGATGAAGAAATTGAGACTGAATTTTTCACCAGTAAGTATGTGAGGTAGGATTTGAACTTAGGTTCTTCCTGACTCCAACTTCAGCCTTCTTAATCATTGTGCCACCTGGAATTATAAAGGAAAACAATTATACTCAAATGCAATAATCAAAATCTGAAAAGGAAAACAAGTTGAGAGAACCTAGATTAAAAACCCTTTCTCTGAATAGACAAATACAGAGTAGAGGCCTGAGAACTTAAGTTTTTTTTTTTTTAATTGTTGTTTTAGTTGGTTGTCCTTCATTTTCAAAGAGGACCAATGACATCACAAAGTGATATCTTGTGTCACTCATGAACTGTATTTAATTGAGACAGAGTTGCACAAAGTTGGCAACCTTGCTTTTTCTAGCTAAGTCATTGAAATCCAGGATCAGGACAAATGTCCAGATGATTGGTAATTGGTAATTGTCCAAGATACACCTTGGCATCAGGATATTTAGGGCTTGAGAGGAGAAACGTATTTTCTTTATTATGATGGTTTATATATGAAATAATTTGTATATGTATATGGAACAGTTAGTCTATCAATAAACATTTATTAGGTACCTACTATGTGCTCTATGGCATCATGGCAAATGCCAAGGATATAAAAAAGAGGCAAAATTCTCAAGGATCACAGCTTTTTTTTTTTAAAAAAAAGAGCTTTGATCTAAATATTATTTTGTGTTTGTGTATGTGTGTGTGATGTGACACATGTGTGGTCTTTTCAAGAGATCTTATCTTTCTATTGTGGAAGGAGCCTTGCAGAGGTGAAAATAGTTTGAAAGCAAACTGGAAAACAAGATTTTAATGAACTCAAGGTTTTAAAATAAATATTTCTGCTAAAGTAATCCTTTCTCTTCTTGTGCTCTTAGTATTTTAATTTAGTATCAGATAAAGAGTGTGTGTAAAAATGTGTGTCTGAGTATGCATGTGTATGTGTGTTTGTGATACCCTATTTGTGTGTGTACCCATACAAATATTCATTCATACCTTGTTCCCTTCCAAACTTTTCAGGCTACTTCTCTTCATACTGTCTGTGATCTAGCTACATTGCCTATTGTGTTCCTCAATAGAGACACTCCATCACCCGTCTTCATGCCTTTGCTTGGAATGTTCTGCCTCCTCTCTTCTATGACTTGGTTTCCTTTGCTTCCTTCAAGATGCAACTCAAATCCCACCTCTGTAAGAGACATTTCTTGGTCTCACAAGCTGGTAGGACCTCCCATATATACTGTATATACCTTGTAGGTACTTATTTGTTCACAAGGTTATATCATCTCTCTTTTCTATTAAAATGCATTTTTTTTTGAGGATAGGGTTTTTCACTTTTTGCTTTTTGTCTTTGTGTCCCAGTGCTCTGCAAAAAATAAGTTCTTGATAATTGACTAGCTGACTAGCTGACTATATGGATTTCTCCAAGGTAGAAGGATAGAGACCAAAAAGAACAAAACAGGAATGAGAACATTGGGTTTGGAGTCAAGATCCTGGTTTCTATTGTGACTTCATGGGGGACCTCCCTAAGCTTTGGCCTTCTTATCTGTTAAAGTAGATCTGAAACTTCTGGCCAGATGGCTAAATGAATGGCTGCATATAAATTGACCTCTCCCTTTGCATCTTAAACCTACAACAAGTGTGCCAAAGAAAGCAATAAAAATAGCAAGCGGAGGAGGAAGGAAACAATTCTCCACATGGCCATTCTAAATGAAAAATAAAACAGAAGGCTGTGTTACTGGTCTGGGACTTGGATGCTGTGCTCTGGTTCCCACTCCATGAGCTGAATATGGCTCAGTGTCATCTGTCATTACTTCTAGGAGTCTTCTTGAACATCGATTTGGTTAGACTTTCCCATCCCTCAACAAGTGGAGGCTTAGGAATATGGTGATGAAGGAACAAGTCAGTTGAATTTGAAGATACAGTACCTGAGACAGAATCTTAGATTTCCTACATTATTTGTGAGCTTTTGGATAAATTATTTAAATTCTCTTGGCTTTAGTTTATGTGTAAAGTGAGAGAGGTGGACCATATGATCTCTAGTTCCCTTCCAGGTCTTTCTCTACTAATTTTTGAAGTTGCCCAGTCATACTACTTTGGATGGGAGAAAGTTTGTATGAGACTTTATGTTATTTGGATCATAAATTCATGGCTATCAAGATAAAAAAGAATATAAACGGTCCTTTCCCTTTATCGTCTTATACTTTAAAACACCTGGAAAGGTACCAAATAAACTGAGAGAAAACCAACAGTAAGCAAAAGGGAAGAAAAGAGGGAGATGCTTGGAAAGATTATTGAATGAGAGGTCATGTTTAAACCCATCTCTAATCCATCATTTCAAAATAGCAAGACTTGTCCAAAACAATAAAAGAATAATGACAAGTAATGCAGAGGGGAGAGGAGAATTCATCTTAAGAAAAACTTCCCAGAAAAGACAAGAGACAGACAGATATAAAAGGAAAGGGGGTAAACAATGAAAAAAAAGGATTCCATATGAATATGTACCTTGGAGTGAAATAAAGTGATTCAAAATTTCCTAATTAGAGAAGCGATATTACAAAAACTAGCAAAGACCCTTGAAATAATAAACAAATGATTTCAGAGAAATTCAGAAATTTTCAAAAGAGTAATAAACTAATTGAAAATAAGGAAGGGAATTAAGACAAAAATAAAATTTTCCAAAAAAAGTTAAACAGATAGACAATTAAAAGAAATGACCCAAGATGCTTCCAATACAAAAATTAACTGATAAAAATTTCATATTCAAAATTATAGAGATGGAAGATAAATTGACAGAACAAAAGATGATACAAGGTGATAAATTTCTAAAAATGTTTTTTTTTTTTTATGTGAGCAAAGAACACTAAATTTGACAATAGGATCTTGCAGACTTTTATTTTATTTATTTATTTATTTTTAGTCTCATCCAACTCTTCATGACCTCTTTTGAGGCTTTCTGGACAAAAATACTGGAGTGGTTTGCTATTTCCTTCTCCAGTTCATTTTACAGATGAGAAAATGAGGTAAATAGGCTTAAGTGACTTGTCCCTGGTCTATTAAGTACCCGTATCAGATTGGAATTCAAGTCTTCCTGACACTCTATCCATTGTGCCACCTTGGTGTCCATGGAAATAAAACACTAATAGGTCATTAGAGATTCATTGTTGTTATGAAGAAATGAAAATAAACCAAAATATCATTCTCTTAGAAATCATACAATGAAATTATTCAGAAAAATTACAGAAAGGAAAATACAGATCAAAATGGATCATATTTAAATTGATAGTATAGAATAAAGAATAGAACATAGGGAAATATTATAGTCAAGCTTCAGAACTTGCAAATTACAGAATAGATCTTAGAAATTTTAACCAGAAAGTCAGTCTTATTCCATAGTGAAAATAAATTGGGTTATACAAATTCTTGTTTATGAAAAATCCATGAACAATTTCCTTTGCATTTTGCAAAGGAAAGGAATTCTGGTTGCAGTCCGAAAAAGCCTATCTTGCAAAAGTGAATTTACTAATTTAGGAAAAAGAGAAATACTTTTTTTCCCTAAAAAGGACAGTTGTGCTTTTTTCTTCAGAAGAAATCACAGGATTTTGATTTGATGTAAAATTATGAAACCAAAGAAACATAACTGAGGTAAACATGATAGTATTTCAAGCATAGAATAAATAAATCAATCTAAGGTTCAAGGGACATAGAAACTATTTCCTTTTAAAATATTTCTCTTTCTGGAGTGTCATTAAGAGAACAAGAGATAACATTTATTGGAATACTTCAAAAATTAATGGTGGTGGCAGGAAAGAGTTAAAGGAATTGGATGGAGGGCTGGAGAGAGAATCGAATGAATATTTTCAGAATCAGAACTCATGTTTTTTCATTCAACAATTGACATTCCTGGAACTGGAAATGTACAAAGAAAGATCTTTGACATGGCTAATAGGAAATAAAGGGACTGAGGAAATTCAGAGATGCACCCATTTCTGACTGGACAGAATTAGTAGCTGTATACTTTTTGGTTCCTTGAATTTGAAGGACATTGTAAAAATAAGGAGACAGCATTGAAGTGCTGACAGCATTGAAGTGCCAAAGTAGAGTCATGCAGAAATAAAGTTCTGTCCATGGAAAGAGGACATTGAAAAGTTCTTATGTTTCAATTGAGGTGAAAGCATATACCTGCTGTATGAAATTCCATTTTCATCTGGAGTATTTCTTTCAAATACACAACACAATTGTCATGTAATTATCCCACTCCTCCCCCAGACAAGGCTACCATTAGCTAAAAATAGGCATATATACACATACATATGCACACATATATGTATGTGTGTATGAAATTATCCTACACATACTTCTATTTATCAGTTATTTCTGTAGTTGCAGATAGTATCTTTCTTTATATGTCCTAATTTGGGTATTTATAATAGTCAAAATAAGTTATTCTCTTCAGCTCATTGTTGAAATAATGTTGCTGTAACTGTATGCAATGTTCTTTTGGTTCTGCTCATTTCAATCTTCATTATTTCATGCAAATCCTTCCATGGTTTTTTTTTTAAACCAATGATCTCATAAATTCTTATAATGCAGTATCATAAACCACAACTTATTTAGCCCTTCCCCCGTTGATGTGTCTCTGCAGTTTCCAGTTCTTTTCCATTATAAAGAGAGCTGATATAAACCTTTGAGAATGTGTATGTTCTTTTCTTTTCTATCTTCAGAAATAGATGAAATAGTACTGTTGCTAGATCTAAGGATATAAGTAGCTTAACAATTCTTTATATTTCCAGATTGCTCTTCAAAATGGACCAGTTTTCAATTCCACCAGAAATTAATTATTGTTCCAATTTTTCTACATGCCATCTAATATTTTTAACTTTCCACTTCTATCATTTTAGTATGAAATCTTTTCAGTTTCTTTTGGACAAACACAACCTTCTGACTTGACTCTGGACACACTTTTTACTTGGCCTTAGGAAGAACATTTGAATTAATAATAATAGTGATGATGATGATGATGATGGTGATGATATTGATGATGATAATGGTGTGGGCAAGTTGGGGATAGATATTATAGCAGGTTCTTGAGGTTTATCAAAGAGATAAAACTCATGGAGTTTGATGTTTTGTGCTGCAGATATATCAGTATGTAGCAGAACCTAAAGGGGATGAATGGATGCCTCAGTCTTTTTAACAAGTCTGGGAAATGAACTTTCTCTATGTCTTTGTTTATAAAATTTTCATGATTGATTACTGCATTTCTACTTGGAAAGTCATAGGGAATATTGGAAAAAAGTCCTCTTCTCAAGTCAAGCTAAGCTAATATTCCGGGGGAAAGATGTAGCCTCCTGTTTGTTTAGGGTGAACTCTTTCTTCTCTTATCCCTCATAAAAAAGCTAAGAGTCCTAAGTCAGTGAATCAATGCAGTAATCAGCATTTGTTAAGCTCTTAGTATGTTACAGGTACAATGATAAGTGATAGGTATTCAATGAGATACCAAAAACATTCCCTTTCCTCAAGGAGCTTATATTCCAAGGTGTTAAGGATTATGCCTAAGTGAAGGGGTAGGTCAACTCTCCAGAGCCTCCACAGCTGTGAATCATAAAGCTGAAGGCGTTGCAAAGCAGCCTTTGCTGACACGGGTGTTGCTTGTGAATTGGGAATAAAATAAACTGGAGGCAAAAAAGAAGAGGATAGAGGTTAGAGTATGCAACTGTCTCTCAGTCTCCTTGTATCATATCATCATCCTCTCACATGAAGGGTCCATTTTACAGGTCTGAGTTAGGCTTCCAGCAGTCACTGGAAGATGGCTCCCGTATCACAACAAAAGGTGGGAGAATATACAAATTTAAATACAAGATACAAAGCAGATATAATATAATTTTGGAGGAAAAGGCATTAATATGAGTGATTGGGAAAGAACCTTTGAGAAGGAGGTATTTGGGTGAGTCTTCAAAGATGCTAAGAAGCAGAGATGGGGAAATACAACATTCTAAGCATTGTGTCCAGTGTATTGTAAAGTCACAGTAGAAAGTAGGGATGTATTTGAGGAGCAAGTGAGCCAGCGTCACCAATCCATAGATGACATGGAGGTATAGGATATATACAAAAACTGAAAATGCCACATTAGAAAGAAGTTTAAACATAAAACAAGTTTCTATGTGATTGTAGAATCAATAGGGAGGCAATAGAGTTATTAGGGAACCTAAGGAGGGCCATAGAAGATAGAGAACTGGGCTTGGAATCAGGAAGACTCATCTCCCTGAGTACAAATCAGACTCGGACACTTATTAACTATGTGACCCTAATCAAGTCATTTACCCCAGTTTGATTCAGTTTCTTCATCTACAAAACGAACTGGAGAAAGAAATGGTAAATCTCTCCAGTGTATTTGCCAAGAAAACCCCAAATGGGGTCATGAAGAGTGAAACATGACTGCAAAATAACTCAACAACAACATTGGTGTTATTAAGTAAGAAAATGATATTGCCATCCCTGCATTTAAGAAAAATATTTTAGCTGCTTGTGAAAATTGAACTGAACAGTTGCTTTCTGGGTTAGTAAACAACATAAAATACTGTTATACAACATCACTGGTGGAGTTAATGTTGCTGTTGACAACTTCTAAAAATAAAGGTGTCTCAAGGTAAGCCAAGGGAAAAATATCAATGATACAAGTTCTGTCAACAATAGTCATGACCTTTCTCTAGTGTGGACAATGAGAGGTAATACACTAGAGAGAATAGAAATCTGTCCTTAAACCAAGAATATTTGGGTTTAAGTTCTCCTAAAGTACAATGGGGGAAGGGAATAATGAGGAAAGGAATTTTCTTGAAGGGATGCGTTTAACCACCAGTTCTCTGTTGGAGGAAGGGGAGAAGCATAATATAGTTTTAAATTTACTCTGCACCATGAATATCTTCAGTTTAACTTTCTTAAGTCTGAACAACCAATAAAATACCAACTAAGCTCCAATTTGCAAATTTTACCAATTTTCAAGATTTAAATTCTCTTATTGAAAATTTAGCAATTGACTCCTGATAGCTAACTCAAACTCACTCCAGGTCATTTTTAGAACCTTGTCTCTCCCAAAACTATAAAATTCCTTCTTGTGAGGTGACTCTATGCTCATAATAGTAGTGGAAGTTTAGAGATCGTCTTTGGAGAAGGAAGATGTAAATCTATTGGAGATGGAAAGAAAGTTGTCTTGAGCATCCATGAGTTTGGGTACAAGTAATTAAGATTTTGTTTCAGTTGAGATAAAGTCTTCCCTACGTTATCTTGATCATGTCTACTGGAGCTTGTCAGCATCAGTTCCAGATGCCCTATATCCCAAGGGGAGAAGTAGTCAGCTGCCTTTCAAGGAACCAACTGTCCAATGCAAGTGGGAGTTAGGGAAATTATTCTTTGATGGGATTTTAGAGAGCTTCAGAGGATGTGCGACACATACAGATACACACACACAGACACACGCACACAGACACATGCACACACAGACACACAGACACACACATGTATATTTATATTATGTGTATATATATAAATATCAACATATGGTAATATATATTTATATATACTTATGCTATATATAGTTTATACTATACATATGTGTATATGTATAGTATAAATTATTAGATGGAATAATAATTGATGATAAAGAGGAGAACAAATTGAATTGGCTAAGGGAAATTATCAAGTTCTTTACACAACCCTAAACTTGGGGCAGCTAGGTCATGCAGTGGATAGAGCATCAGCCCTGGAGTCATATGGACCTGAATTCAAATCCAGCATCAGATACTTGATACTTAACTAGTTGTGTGACCCTAGGCAAGTATCTTAACCCCAATTGCCAGGCAACCCCCCCCCAAAAAAAAAAAAAACAAAACTAACAACCTCAAACTCTTCCTTGAAACAAAATCCAGTCTAATTAATGCCCATAATTTTTAGGTGTTGCTGGGCATTATGGTTACAAATAATAAATTACTAGTCTCTGAGTAAATGAAATTGAGGTTCATCCCAGTATAACTGTGAGCATGCTGGAGAAATAATGCAAAAGATATTCTGTAAGAAATGTACAACTTGGGGAAAAGATGTGGAAGTTACATGTAAAAGTAAGGGATAACTGATGGATAGCCTTCATGCTCTATGCATGCAGAAGCTCCATGGGATGAAAGTATTCAAGGAAGGTCCATATAAGGTTTGGTTGTTCCTATAGGGCTAGTTTATATCAGGACAAGGAAGAGAATTATATGAAATATAAAGTGATGGTTTGTTTATGATGTGCATTGTTGCTGGGAATATCCCCAGGGATGAGGTCACAAATCCACTGGAGTCATGATTCTTTTATTCAGTCAATAAACAAACATTTATTAAGTGCCTATTATGTGGTAAGTATTTAGGATATGATGAGGCAATAGATAATCCCTACCCTCAAGTATGTCATGGTACAGAGGAGGAAGTACTGGGCTTGGAATCGGAGACTGAGTTTTTATCACTGATCTGTCATTTACTGCTTACAGGACTTTTCAAAAACTACTTCATCTTTCTGGACCTCAACTTTCTCATTTGTAAAATTACAGAATTGGATTAGATGATTTCTAATGTCCCTTCTAGCTCTGGGTTGTTATGAGGATCAGATGAAGGAAGGGAGGAAGGAGAGAAGAGAGGGAAAGAAAGAAGGAACCACATATTTTATGTGCCAGGCCCTGTGCTTTACAAATACTGTTCTATTTGATGCTTAAAACAACCTGGGGAGATTTTACCCCCCATTTTGTAATTAAGGAAAGTGAAACAGAGGTTTAATGATGTGCCCAGGGTCACATGGACATTTAACATTTGAACTTAGATCTTTCTGAATCCAAGCTCAGAACTGTTACCCACTCTGCTATCTACTTCCCTTGAATGACATCATCATTCAAGCAACAAACTTTATTATATGCCAGGTAGCTTTAGAAACCTCAAAGCTGAAAGAAAATGTTAGTTCTACTTTAATTTATTTCTATAACTTGCTTATTAGAAATTAAATAATGGGATGAACCCTTTCAGCAAAAAAGGAAAACAAAACAAACCAAAATAATAAAACAAAAACAAGCTACTTGATGAAGATGCCTAATTCCAGAGAAAAATCCTAGAGTGAAAGCAGACTTCAAAGATGGACCTTGCATTGGTAGATTGTAAATGAAAGGATGCTTTTGATTTGAGTTTGCAGATAAAATTCAAATGGGTTCACTGTTGGATGAGATAGCCACATTCAGAGCCATCAATCATTCCACAGCTTTCAGATTTGTGGCACTGAGCATTAGTGAGCACATTAGAATTCACAGAGGGTGGGTGTCAATAATCTGTCCCTATTTTGAGGGGGAAAAAAAAGGAAAGCTCAATCATGGAACCACAGACCTTCAGAGCAGAAGAGAACTTAGGATCCACCTTGTCAAATTTATCTATTAAAGCAAACCCTACCATAACATTTCTGGCCAATAATTACTCTTTGTTCAAAGACCACCACTGAGGGGGAGACCAACACAAATGGAGGAAGCCCATTCTATCTTTGGACAACTCTCATTTTTAAGAAGTTCCCCCCATACTGAAAGTGGGCCTGTATTTTACCTTTTTGAATCTTCCATTACTGTAGATTGTGCCTTCTGGGGTCAAATATAGTCTTTTCATTTCCCCATATATCAGTCCTTGAAATATTTGAAGACGGATATCATCCTCTTCTTCCCTTCCTCTTTTCCCTAATATCTGTCAGTCCTCATCCATTTTCTTAGCTTTCTTTTCTCCAGGCTAGATAACAAGTCAATTGTATGGCAATGAACTTGAGGCTTTCTACCATATTGGAAGTTCTTTGGATATTCTTGAACTCTATCAATGTCCTTCCTAAACACTGTATACCAGAGTTGAATATAGGTCCCCATTTGTGATCTGCCCAATGAAGATGGCAGTGGAATTCACACAACCCCCCCCTTTTTCAGGAATAGTCTTTATTATACTTAGCTAGGATATTTCACAGATGATATTCTTTTTTATTCTTCAAATTCCAGAAAATTTTAAAATTAATTTTAATGTTTTTTATTTTCAAAATACATGCAAAGATAGTTTTCAACATAAACTCTTACAAAATCTTAAGTCCCAAATTTTCCTCCCTCCCTTCATCTACCCTCTCTTAGACATTGAGTAAACTAATTTAGATTAAACATGTCCAATTCTTCTAAACATGTTTCCACATTTCTCATCCTACACAATAAAAATCAGATCAAAACATGCTAAAAAAAAAAAAGCAAAAAACAACAAAAGGTAGAAATACTATGTCGTGATTCACATTCAGTGCCCTTAGTCTTCTTTCTTGATACAGATGGCTCTCTTCATCTGGTCTGTATGAATTGCCCTGAATCCCCTCATTGCTGTAAAACGGCCAAGTCCATCACAGTTGATCATAGCATAATCATGTTGTTTCTTTGTACAATGTTCTCTTGGCCTTACTCAATTCACTTGGCATCAGTTTATGTAAGTCCCCCTCTGAAATTATCCTGCTGATAATTTTAAATTAATTTTTTATTCCTTCATTTTATTTTATTTGAAAAAAAACAGTAAGAAAAATATGAAAAAGAATACAGAACAAAATAAAAGAGAATATGGTCATGTGCTCAGTGTGAGGACTCAAAATATATAACAACAAATTATCAGATCAAGAAAATATGTACATATCAGTAGAAGAAATTATATTTATGAATGTCCATTTTTCTTTACTTCCTCATAAATTGTTCTTTGCTTCTCTGCTGTGCGCCTTATTTACTTAATTCTTTTCCCTATTTTCATTCCCCCCCACTCCCAAGCAAGCTACAATTAAGTAAATATATATTTATGTATACATATGTGAATACACACACACACACACACACATGTCTTTCCTATCCTACTGACTCTAATTAAATTCTGCTCCACAACTGGCATTGGTATTACTTAACCTTCTCCTACCCATGGGTTTTTCCCTTATCTTGTTTCTTCACCTTTTGTTTTCCCATCTCCCTATCCTCCTTCTTATTTTTTTATAGTTTTTGGAGAATTCTATACCCTTCATGGTATATATGTAGCGTTGCCTATTAAACCCATTCCTGATTTAAGTAGGTTTTCAGAACTATGAGCCTTCCTCCCCCCTTCCCCCCTGATGTCCTAGTGTCTATTCTTCTTCTGCACCTCATCTGTATGACATAATTACTATTTTTAATCTTAACTCGGCCAATCATTTTTTTTGAGCTGATATTACTATTTTTAATCTTAACTCGGCCAATCATTTTTTTGAGCTGATATTGATGTGAATCTTAAACATATAATATACATTTCTCATGTAAAAAAAATTTGTTCATGTTTAAACAATTTGTCCATGTTGAGTTCCTTAAAATTGATCAATTCTAATTTCAAAGAATTATTTTCACCTTTGAGATTTTATACTTCCTTTTCTAATTGATTGACTTTTTTCCCCATGATTTTGTTTTTCTTGAATGGTTTTTATTTTTATTTTTTTAGTGTTCCTGCAATGTTTCACATTTGATTTTTAAAATTTTATTGAGTTTTTCTAAAAATTCTCTTTGGGTGGAGAGCCATTTCACATTACTCTTTGTGGTAGAAGCTTTTTTTTTTTAAACTAATATGTCCTTTTCTGAATATGAACCCGTGTCTTCCCTGTTCCCATAATATGTTTCAATTATGGGTTTCTTTCTTCTTTGCCAGTTCACTTTTTAAATAAGAATATTAGTGTAAGCACCTCTAATCATGGAGTGGTGGTGCCTCTGGCTTCCTTTCAACTGTCCCTTCTGAGCAGAAACCCCAAACTAACATGTCTACCTTCCTGTAAGTGCTCACAGCCAGTGGAGTTTCTGCCTCATTGCCTCTGCACTTACTGGCCACTGGATCATTTCAGCAGAACAGGTGCATCTAGTGTTCCTAATCAGCTCAGGTTCACTCAATCCTCTAGGACTCAGACCCTTAAAAATAGTCTGGAAAAGAA
Source organism: Sarcophilus harrisii (assembly GCF_902635505.1). NCBI lineage: Eukaryota > Metazoa > Chordata > Mammalia > Dasyuromorphia > Dasyuridae > Sarcophilus > Sarcophilus harrisii. The sequence goes on along the minus strand of NC_045426.1, from coordinate 682,135,832 downwards.
ATCTCTGTGGTACTTCCTGGGGCTCTAGCCACACCTAGCTAGACCAAAGGGTCCTTACTTGGTGTTTCTGCAGAGATAGCCTGGAGGTTTTTGCAGTTCAGACAGGTTAATCCCCATCCTAGGGTCTTTCTCACCTCTTCTTGGCTTCCATCAGAAGAACCCTGTTCTGCCCCATTAGTCTATGTTTAACCTGAGGTACAAATTTGTCTGGAGAGCTTGAGATTTACCCACCTTCTTTGCCATCTTCTCAGAATCCTCCCCATATTCTGATCATTTCTTATAGAGCAATAATATTCCATAACATTCATATACCATAGCTTATTCAGTAATTCTCCAGTTAATGTGCATTCACTGAGTTTCCAGTTCCTTGCTACTACAAAAAGGGCTTCTACAAACATTTTTGCACATGTGGATCCCTTTCCCTCCTTTATGATCTCTTTGGGATACAGACTCAGCAGAGACACTGCTCTCTGTATGCACAGTTTGATAGCCTTTTGGACATACTTCCAAATTGCTTCTGGCACTACAACTCCAACAACAATGTATTAGTGTCCTAGTTTTCTCACATCCGCTACAACATTTATCATCTTTTCCTCTCATTTTAGCCAATCTGACAGGTGTCTAGTGGAACCTCAGAGTTGTCTTAATTTGCATTTTCTATCAATAGTGATTTAGAGTATTTTTATACGACTAGAAATGGCTTTAATTTGTCTATTCATATTCTTTAGTCTCTTATCAATTAGAAGAATGGCTTGTAATCTTATAAATTTGAGTAAATTCTCTGTATATTTTAGAAATGATGCGTCAGAGCACTTGGATATATTTTTTCTCAATTTTCTGCTTCCCTATTAATCTTGGCTGCATTAGTTTTGTTTGTACAAAACCTTTTAAATTTAATATAATCAAAATTGTCTATTTTGCATTTCATTATGTTTTTTAGTTCTTCTTTGACTATAAATTCCTTCCTTCTTCACAGATCTGAGGCATAGATTATCCCTTGTTCTCCTAATTTTCTTATAGTATCACTCTTTAAGTCTAAATCATGAACCCATTTTCATCTTATCTTGTTATAGGGTATTGGGTTCACACCTTTTTAATTCCATAAATTTGAGGGACAAACATGATCATAGTTAATATTATTTTTAGCACCTTTTAACAAAGCTTGTGTGTGTCATCTAATTTATAAGGTAGTGTGTTTAGTCCTGGGGCTGCAAAAATAAATAAATAATAATTACAGTCTCTGATCTCAGGCTAGTCATATTTTCCTGGAGTGGGGTGAACATAATACATATAAACACAATACAAGTGAGTGTAAGTGACTTTTGGAGTAGGTGTGGGAGATGTAGGGCAAAAATTAAGATTCAAAGTTCTCATGGGAGAATGAATGAAAACCATATTTAGTGTTTACAGTATGCTAAATACTACTTAAGTGCTTAAAATGCAAGTATAAAACTACACCGATGGTACAGTGATCTTATATTCTAATGCCTTTGGTGCCTTCAGTTTTTTGGTTTGACTCTTCATAACTCCATTTGGAGTTTTCTTGGCAAAGATACTGAAGAAGTTTGTCATTTTCTTCTCCAGTTCATTTTACAGATGAAGAATTTGAGACAAAAAGGATTAAGTGACTTACCTAAGATCACAAAGCTAATGAGTACCTGAGACTGAATTTGTACTCATCTAGTGCTTGGGTGGCTCAAAGCACTCCATACACTTAGACACCTATTTGCTTTAGTATTTACTGTCTCCTACTACTGTCTCTTTTTTTACTTTGTATATATTTTGTGTCTATCTAAATGACTATGAAAATAAGTAATTACCTTTTCTTTGTATTTCTGGTGCCTGGAACATTATAGGTGCTAAATAATGTATGTTGATTAATGGATAGTAGCTAACAGATGGTCCCCATTATGCTCACAATCTTGGTGGTTTCTATATAGTTTGCTCATAATTCAGATGTTTTTCTTTCCCAATAAAGTAATTACCTTTTATAACATTTTTCTGGAGATTCAGAGAGGATGTGGATAAGCTTTATCAAACTGTTAGTTGGAATTCTGTCTCTCAAATTTTCCTGAGTTCGAATTATTATGTATCGTGAATTGTATGCAGAATAATTTTGTTATTGAACGAGCATTTTTCGGTCATGTCTGACTCTACATGATACCATTTTACAAATAAGAAAACAGAGGTCAACAGGACTTGTCTGGAGTCATACAGCTAGTGAGCTTATAAAATCAGATTTGAATTCAGGAAGATGAATCTTCCTGACTTCATATCTAAGCATTCTATCCATTGTCACCTAGACACTTAATATGGCAATAACAATGTCACTAGTTGTTTAGAGTAGAATAAACTCAAAGAAAATTCTTATTTGGGAGAATGAATAATTTATTTAGGAAAGAAGTTTTGTGGGAATATTTGATCTATTGAATTTAAGAATCACAAAATTTTACAGTTGGGAAAAATCTCAATGACTATTTAATCCAATTTTTACCTGTATAAAACCCCCTCTCTAATGTACTCATTGGTAAAAATTGCACCTCTTCTTGAAGACTTTACTGAATGGTGTTGTTTCTGTTTTATATTTTTTTAAAGAATAAATCTGCCTCAAACTAGGCATTGACCCACACTTAACACCATACACCAAGATAAGGTCAAAATGGGTTCATGATCTAGGCATAAAGAATGAGTTTATAAATAAATTAGAGGAACACAGGATAGTTTACCTCTCAGACCCGTGGAAGAGGAAGGAATTTATGACCGAAGAAGAACTAGAGATCATTACTGATCCCAAAATAGAAAATTTTGATTATATCAAATTGAAAAGTTTCTGTACAAACAAAACTAATGCAGACAAGATTAGAAGGGAAGCAATAAATTGGGAAAACATTTTTACAATCAAAGGTTCTGATAAAGGCCTCATTTCCAAAATATATGGAGAATTGACTCTAATTTATAAGAAATCAAGCCATTCTCTAATTGATAAATGGTCAAAGGATATGAATAGACAACTCTCAAAGAAATTGAAACTATTTCTAGCCATATTAAAAGATGCTCCAAGTCATTATTAATCAGAGAAATGCAAATTAAGACAACCTTGAGATACCACTACACACCTATCAGACTGACTAGAATGACAGGGAAAGAATGCGGAATGTTGGAGGGGATGTGGGAAAACAGGGACACTGATACATTGTTGGTGGAAGTGTGAATACATCCAGCCATTCTGGAGAGCGATTTGGAACTATGCTCAAAAAGTTATCAAACTGTGCATACCCTTTGACCCGGCAGTGTTACTATTGAGCTTATATTCCAAAGAGATCTTAAAGAAGGGAAAGGGACCTGTTTGTGCAAGAATGTTTGTGGCAGCCGTCTTTGTAGTGGCCAGAAACTGGAAACTGAGTGGATGCCCATCAATTGGAGAATGGTTGAATAAATTATGGTATATGAATATTATGGAATATTATTGTTCAGTAAGAAATGACCAACGGGATGATTTCAGAAACGCCTGGAGAGACTTACACGAACTCATGCAGAGTGAAATGAGCAGGACCAAGAGATCACTATATACTTCAACAACAATACTATATGATGATCAATTCTGATGGACCTGACTATCTTCAGCAATGAGATGAACCAAATCAGTTCCAATGAAGCAGTAATGAACTGAACCAGCTACAGCCAGTGAAAGAACCCTGGGAGATGACTAAGAACCATTACATTGAATTCCCAATCCCTATATTTTTGCCTGCCTGCATTTTTAAAAAATGTCCTTCACAGGCTAATTGTACAATATTTCAGAGTCTGATTCTTTTTATACAGCAAAATATCAGTTTGGACATGTATTCAACTTATACTTTTAATATATTTAACATGTATTGGTGATCCTGCCATCTAGAAGGGGGGAGGTGGGAGGAAGGAGGGGAAAAATTGGAACAAAAGGTTTTGCAATTGTCAATGCTGTAAAATTACCCATGCATATAACTTGTAAATAAAAATCTATAAAAAAAAGAATAAATCTGCCTCTCTTTTAAAACCAAGAAAAACAAATCTAATCCTAATACTCTTCTATGAGATAACTGTTGAAATGCTTGGAACATAGTCAAAATACTAGCGGAGTCTTCCAAAGAATATATATTTAAAGGGAAGTTATTTAGATAATCCCTAAAATATCACTGCACCATTCTCAAGTTGTGAAGATACAAGTAGTGATGACCTTTTTTCCACTGATAGATAAGAGAGTTACCCTTGATGGCTCATTTGTCTGGAGCAAAAGACTGCTTTAGGAAAAAAATAAGTTGCTGAGTCCTCTGCTTTGAGAGTTCACTTGTCAAGGTTTTAATATGTTTATTAAGATTTTTTAAAGAAAGCATTTACTGCAAAGTCGGACTCAGAAATCTGTGACATGAGTTGCTCATTTGAATGTGAAAAGTTATAGAATACAGGAGCAAATGGAGAACAAAGAATGCTTTAGTAGTTGTATATGAAGAATTGGATGAAGAAGTGGATGAAGAACCTGGACATCAAAACTGTTCTATGATTAGGAGACAAATATAATTTGCCTTATCATAACTTAATATGAAAACTAATAATAAAGGAGAGATCATCTGCAAAACAGACAGAGGTCTGAACTTAAAGGGATAAGAAAGGTGAAAGGACAGATTTTGGAATTGCATTTAAAGGATTTTCTACTGAGAAGACGAGATAAGAAAGAGAGAAACTTCATTTCTTCCTTGTCTTATTTTGCTGAGAGATGGATAAGGAGAAGATGAATACTGAAAAGGAACAGAATTGGAGAGACTTTTGTCATTTTTTCTCAATTGAATTGTTACCTCTTTCTTCCCCACCAAAAATTTAAAAATGATGAAATAATAGTTGTTGTAGAGTAGAAAGTCAAGGTGAGAAAAAGGACAATTTGAAAGAAGAGAATCAGAAGTCAACCAACAGATTAATTAGTTTGCTTGAGATTGTGCCCAGTGAGGTGGTTATCCAGCAGTGTGGATGAACTCATTTAATAGTGGAAACATCTGTTAAACATAGAAGCTTGTTCATCAAGGAACTTTGTTGGGCAAACTGTTACTGAGGAAGAAGGAAGACAATGATAGGTGCAAGTTACTCTACCACATGAGTTTTTTTCTCTTGTGTACCTTCCTTGTCACATTTTTATAAATATGTTCCACAGATACTGAGTGTTTTGTGGGAGAATATGACTCAAATTTATGAATAGATTATAATGTACTTTTATTGCTAAAATTGCTTAAATAAGTACTTGCAATGTTATACATATTTTTTTATTTTTACCTTATTAAATACATGGCTAACATTTAATGCTTCATCATCATGAATTGCTGGCTTGGTGTAAATGGGAATCATACCATTAGGGGCTAGAGCACTATAATATTAAATAGGACAAGAGAATTCCCCACAATACTGTTACCCCTAGGATTCTGAGTTTGAGTGCAGTCTTATAACTAACCAGCAACAATAAATGGCCTTAGCCCTTTTTGTAGTGGCTAGAAACTGGAAACTAAATGGATGTCCATCAGTTGGAAAGTGGCTGAATAAATTGTGGTATATGAATATTATGGAATATTACTGTTCTGTAAGAAATGACCAACAGGATGATTTCAGAAAGGCCTGGAGAGACTTACACGAACTGATGCTGAGTGAAATGAGCAGGACCAGGAGATCATTGTATACTTCAACAACAATACTATATGATGACCATTTCTGATGGATCTGGCCATCCTCAGCAACGAGATCAACCAAATCATTTCCAATGGAGCAGTAATGAACTGAACCAGCTACGCCCAGAGAAAGAACTCTGGGAGATGACTAAAAACCATTACATTGAATTCCCAATCCCTATATTTATGCCCACCTGCATTTTTGATTTCCTTCACAAGCTAATTGTACAATATTTCAGAGTCTGATTCTTTTTGTACAGCAAAATAACGTTTTGGTCATGTATACTTATTGTGTATCTAATTTATATTTTAATGTATTTAACATCTACTCGTCATCCTGCCATCTGGGGGAGGGGGTGGGGGGTAAGAGGTGAAAAATTGGAACAAGAGGTTTGGCAATTGTTAATGCTGTAAAGTTACCCGTGCATATAACCTGTAAATAAAAGGCTATTAAATTAAAAAAAACAATAAATGGCCTTCCATCCTTAAATATACCTATAAATACATCTTTGAACTCTAATAATGGTAGTACAAATAGAAATTGCCCCAGCATTTTTCTTTGTTATTAGACTAGCTCCTTGGTGGGGGGTGATGCTCTTGGGTTACTTGTGAAAGTTGGGTAAAACCTGCTAACTAGGAATTGGGAAAATAAAGATGATTTCTATTAATTTCCATGAAGCGTTCTTTTAGTTATAACAATTAGATAGTATCACCAAAATTCCTCTATTCATAATCCCAAATTTTTCACATTTTATATCCAAATTTAACTATTATAACTACTGCCACAAGAATATGAAAGAATATATTAATTTAAGGTGTCCACAAAAAAGTTAATGTCTATCTTCTATGTTTTTCATAGTTATTACCAGGTTCACTCAATAGAAGATGTCTCATAAGGGCCTATATACATAGCATATACTCAAAGCAGGGAACAGAATAAACATTTATACAGTACCTACTAGTGCCAAGCACTATATTAAATGCTTTTCACAATTAATTTCTCACTTCATCTTCACAACAACCCTTCAAGGCATTCCTTATACAGATGAGAAAACAAAGTAAAATTAAGGGTTCAAGGTCACACAGCAAATAAGTTATCCAGCTAAACCTGATCTATTTTGAATAACAGATTTAAACTTTTCTATTTACATGTTCTTCCCATGACCACATTAAAATTTTCTGATTTCTTTGCTTCATTTCTGTAAGCATTTTTCATTCTTCAAGAATGGTTGAGTTTGGTCAGAAGCTGAAAATGTTCCGGAAAATGGTAGATGGAATATTAGAAAAGACAAAAAATTTAAGAATAGTATAAATGACATTGTTTTTCTTTCTTTTTTTTAAGTCAGATGGTTTATGTACCTGTATGTAAGAAGAGAAGCTGGGGTGGTACATCATGTGCAGACATGTGAATACTCATTCATCACATATATGAACCAGAAGCATCTTTTTCTTTTTATATTTTTATTACAGAATGGAAAAAAATGGAATGGAAGAGACTCAGCAATCATTTATTTTAACCACTTGTAGAAAAATCAGCACAAGGACAGTGGAGATGGATAGCAAGCAATGATAAGTCATACTTCAACCACAATCACTTTTAAAATGCCCTAAAGTTCATTGTAAACTATGGAAAACATATAAGGCGATCTCTTTGGGAATCCAGGGAAGTGAATGAATCATGAGAGATTATAGTGTCTATGGGATATAAAAGTAACCTGAATTACAAGTGACACAGTATTGAAAAGCAAATCACTTTGTTGAGGACAATAGTAATGCTTTGAAAGGTAAAAATAATTTTCTTACCAATTTTGATGGGATAAAGTTAGGAGAAAAGGAGAAAAAAAGAATTTTTAGTTCAAAAAAGTTGAAGAATTTCATGCAGCTAACTTAGATGAGTATGGACCAGTAAAGTAGGTCAGAAGTTGAAAATGGAGAGGAGAAATGTGGGACAAATTGAAGACAATTTGAAAAATGCTCTCTGGATCTAGATATTGATCCAAATTCCATTTCTTAATTATATCACAAACTAGTTCACAAATAATAAAAGGCTGTAAAAGAATAAAGAAGTATAAAGGAAGAACAATGAAGATTAAGGAATAGAATATGAAAAGGCAGACTCAAAAAATGTGAGATAAAGGTAGTTTGTGAAATGAGTCCTTAAATAATAATTAAGAACAATTGAGGGTTAAGTAATTGGTGGATCAGCAAATTGGCAAGACAAAGAGGTGACTGATGAAAGGCTGAAGGGAAGGTGAGCAAGTGTCTGGTACATAATAAGTACTTAAAAATGCTTATCTATCTATCTATCTGTCTGTCTATCTATTCCTGTCTTTATCTCTTTATCACATAGCTATCTAGTAATGAAGTGATATGTTTTCTTCCTGGTACATGTATCCAAGACTTTGCAGACACACTTTGCAATGTCAATGTCATCATAATTGATAACTACTCACTTGTGGTTGCAATACTAAAACTTCCAGACACAAGTTTTTTTTTTTTTTTTTTTTTTTTTTTTTTTTTTTTTTTTAATGTTGGAAGTAATAAGTCTTGAGCAAGAAACTTAACATAAGGGAAAATGTTGCATTTTCTCATTGCTGTTCATTGAAGGCAAATGATAGAAAAGAGACAAAAATAGGAAGTAATAGGGTATCTAAGAACAAGATTTGGATTCATGGATCACAATTTAAAATATGAAGTTGACAGATTTTTTTCGCAGAGATGAAGTGTATCCATTAAAGAATGATATGAATGTAATTGTCAAGTGTCATACAAATAATGAGAGAAGAATCCCTATGTATATCTTCAAAGTTGGATAATCTAGAGATTGACAGCAAAGAAGAAAGAAGAATAACACTCAAGATGCTCAGAAATTCATAATAGGAAAAAAATCAAGAAAAAAATCGCAAAAACAATAATTTCAAGTATCTATACACAGATGCCCAAAGTTAGGAAACAAACAAGGACCATGGGATTCTATCCCATGGGGCTAAATTCATTCTTAAAGAAATCACTGAGACTCAATGGGACAAAAAAAAAAAAAAAAAAAAAAAAAAAAAAAAAAAACATTATTGTGATATACCTCTGTATAGAATGTTATCCAAAAGTAAGCAAAAAAGGAAAGGATGGCACATTATATTAACTAGGTATATCATATGGAGAATAAAAAGGAACTAGTGAGATTCCAGAAGGATAACAGAATAAATAAACACAATAGAGGGAGGATTTGGGTGAAGGTCAAAATAAACAAATAGAGGGAGGATTTGGGTGAAGGTCAATGGAAAGGAAAATGGGATTTATCATTGGAGTGTACTATAGAGTATAACTGGGAGAAGCTGGGTGATGCAGTGGATATACTACCAAGTTTGGAATCAGAGGACTCATCTTCCTGAGTGTAAATTTAAGTTCGGAGACTTACTGGCTGGGTGACTCTGGGTAAGTAACTTAACCCCATTTGCCTCAGTTAATTCATTTGTAAAAATGATTTGGAGAAGAGAAATGGCAAATCACCTGAGTATTTTTGTCAAGAAAACCCCAAATGTGATCATGAATAGTCAGCATGACTTACAGAAATGATTGAACAATGCAGAACACCTATTAGATGAAGAATTTGCGAAATAGATCATAGACTTGATCTGTGTCTGTCTCTTTGTTTCTGTCTTTCTCTGTCTCTCTGACTGTTTCTGTCTCTCTGCTTTGGTTTCCATCTCTGTTTTTCTTTTTCCCTCTTACCCTTATTTCCCCCCAAAGCAGAGAGATTAATAACTTTTTTGAATTTCCTAGTGATAATTTGTCCCTCAGAAAGTAGAGGGAACAATTTTTGTTCTTTAATCATAGCTAATTCTTCATAACCCTATGGACCATACTGTTCTTGACAAAGATAGCAGAGTAGTTTGCTGTTTAACAGATCAAGATAAATAAAGATTAATTTACCTATGGTCACACAGTTAATAAATTTTTGAGGTCAGATTTCAATTTAGGTCTTCTTGATTACAGTCATAGTACTTTATCCACTGAGCCATCTAGCAGACTACTAACAGAGGTTAAATAACTTGCCCAAAGTCACAGTTAATAAGTGTCTAAGGTCAGATTTTAACTCAGAAGGTAACAAAAGGAAATTCAATTATATATTTTATTTATGCTAATAATTAGGAGCTGGTTATTAGAGTGGCATAGACTGGCATATATATGGCTTTGGGAGAAAAGATTTCAAAGGGTTTAAAGGAAAGAAAAGCAAGATCATATGGACAAAAATAATTTGAAGAAAGTCAACCTGCAAAGGATAGGAAAAGCTCACCAATGAAATCTGGAAGACATGAAAGAAAAAAAATTCTAATGGAAAAATGCAATCTTAACAACTAGATTTGTGATAAGAGGGAACCCTAGAAGACACCAAATTTAGTCCTTTAATTTACATAATAAAAACTGAGGCCCAGGGAGATATTTATGACTGCTGCTCAAGGTCATTCAACTGGTTAGTTATCCTCATCTATATTTTGCCACTGGACTGGGAGGACTCTGAAGAAAAAAGAGAGACTGGCGACTTTGCAGTCTTCTCTCACTTAAATTCAGTTTACTTGCACGCCATAGCATCAACTCTGATGCTATGGTCCTCTTCAAGCATGAAGTACAAAAAAGAACAGGAACAACAACTAGTAAGTATCAGGAGTGGGATTTGAAACCACATATATCTTTACCATTTGGGGCAGAGCAAAATCAAATTCGTAAATTCTTTGGGATAGGCTTTACATTCTGTCTTACTGATTATGTAATTTTTTATAGCCTTGATTATCTTGAAGAAAATATGTCTATAAGAATTTGGACAATGTTAGCAATTGGTACAGGACTTGACTCCTGCTGGCAGATGCCAGTCTTGTGTGATCATTTGTATCTGTTGATTTATTTATAGGTATTCTAGATTCAGTCCTCAAACTCTAAGAAGGGCACCTGATTGTGGGAAAATATTTTTTTCCCCCTATGCTTTGAATATAAGCACAAGTAAAGTCAATAGGTGAATTTTTGAACCTTCAAGATATGATTCTCTGCATACCAAAAGAAAAAAAACAGACTAAATATGTCATGATGTATTGATTAGAAAGATTTGGCAATACCTCATTAATCAGAGGCTAGAAGGTCACAAGTACACTAGCTGATTCAAAGGGCATGATCAGGTATTCATAATGTTTAAAATGGGTCCAATAGAATTTTCAATTCATTTCCAGCCCTAATTCTAAGAAACCATTTTTTCTTTACAAATACACCTTGTTACAGATCCATATTTGCTGAACTCTAGCCAAAATATTCAAGATCAATGAACCCAGGTAGCAGTTACAAATAGCTGTTTTGTTTAGCCTGTGGTAATTAATTCAGTGGACAACTCGCCTCCTTTCTTGAGGACAAATAAAAGAAAAGTCTTCACTGATTCATGAGACTGTTCAATAAAAACTTTCTTTATATTCATTGTGTTTTTGCCCTAAGAATTTGCATCTCCCATTCTTTCTACAAACTTAATATATTTTTATTTGGAGAATGAGTTATATAGGAGGCTTATGGTCCAATAAGCATCATGGAAGTAACCAGTCAACCATTTCCTGGATGAAGGTTTTAGTATTCACAGAATCACAAAATCTGAGAGTCAGAAGCCATCTGGTTTAATCCATTCCACAGGAGCATAATATAACCAACTAGAGGCCATCCAATCTCTTCTTAGAGACTTTCAAGGAAGAGGAATTTATCATCTTTTGAGGAAAGCTAATCCACTTTGGGATGTTATTCATTGTTATGAAGTGGCTCCTAATATATACACCCTAAATTGGCTTCTTTACAGCTTTTGCACATCATGTCTTGTGCTGTCCACTCTGGACAACAGATGAAAATTAATCTTTCTTCCATCAAGCATCTCTTTATATATTTGATAACGGCTTTCATGTTCCTCCTGAATATTTTTTTTTCTTCAGACTAAACATTCCTATTCTCTTCAACTCCTCTTTATATTGCATGTACTAAGGGTCCTTTACCATTTTGTTCACCCTCTTTTGGCCTCTCTTCAGCTAACAAGGTTTTCCCTAAAATGTTGTACTGTCACCTGACCTCCCAATGAGGTCATACTCTCACCTGAACTCTCAATGAGGTCATACTCTCACCTGTACTCCTAATGAGGTCTAGTGAGAGATTATAATGGAATTACTTTATTTTCTTAATAAATAACTTGCATAAATGACTAAATGCAATCTCATGAAAGTTTATAGATGATAGACAACTGGATGTGATAGTTAACGTAGTGAATAGCAGAGTCAGGACCCCAAAATATTTTGACAGGCTAGAGTATTAGACTAAGCACAATAAGATGAAATCCAAGACAGATATATTTAAAGTCTTACATCTGGTTATAAATTATCAGCTTCACAAGTACAAAATGGGGGAAGTTGGTTAGACATCAATTATCAGAAAAAAAAAGATTTAGAGGATATCATGTGCTACAACTTGTATGTTAGCAATATGATGTGGTGGGAAAAACATTGATATGATCTTGTGTTATCTTCAGAGGTACAGCTTTCTAGGATAAGGGAGGAGGGGACGGGAACAAAATTTATTAAGTGCCTACTATGTGACAGATACCCTGCTGAGTAATTTTACAAGTATCGTGTTTGAATAAGGAGGTGATTGATTGTTCCTCTATTTTCACCCTGGATATAATTTATCCAGAGTATTATATTCAGTTCTGAGCACCAGAGTTTTAAGAAAACAAAGTTACAAAAAATAAGAAGTCTAAAAATTAAACCTAGGAGGTCAATCATGATGCTGAATGGTCTTGTGTCAATGTCACATGAAGAGCAACTGGAGGAAACGGATATTATTAGTCTAGAGAATAAAAGATTAAAGGATGAAAAATAATACCTTTGCTCAAGTATTTGAAGTAATGTTGTGTGTTAAAAGGATTTTTAGACTTCTTTGTATTTAAAGTGAGGAACCAGGAGCAATGGGGAGGGTCTCATGGCAACAGTAGGATCAGATATGAAACCTGGGTTGTATCTAAATTTTTTTTTCCTTACACATTTAATCTATTGGTAAACTCACACCTTATTCTGGGGAAGATACCAAGCATAGTTATAGACCCTGGAAAGAGACTCATGGAATTGTCATGGCTACTGTCTTTACAGCATCCCGTCTTTTTACAAGTTCAGCTCATTAGCCTTAATAAAATGAAAAAAGGAAGTAAATAAAAGATAACTAGAAATATTCTGGGTTGTAAAAGAAGAAAATATGTTGGGTTGGGAATCCTTTCCTAAAGATGGCATGGATGTAACTAGCTCCTGAGCACTAGATTGGGAGAATCAGAAATACCTGATTTCCAGTTTTGTCATTAAATTAAATAATTTTAAATTAAGCAACTCCATGGATCACCATTTTCACTCAGCTTTTGAAAATGCGTATAAGTATGCCTGCCTCTCACTATTATTAAGGAGATAAAAATGCCACAAAAAGTTGGAATGATTTCTAATGGGGGGAAAATTAAACAATTATTAATATGGAGAGTTTTGTTATGATGTTTGTCTACTTTGACAGTGGACAACAAGCCATCATGGTGCTAAGTAAGATAAACAGAATGGTGGATACCTTGCAAATGATTTGCAAGATATTCAGACTTTGAAAGTTTGACCTTGTTGACACAAAAGCAGAGAAAGGCAGCAGATTTAATTCCCATTTGGGTACTAGTTTGTTTACTTTGCTTAGCTGTTCAGAGCTAATAGTCCTAATGTTTTAGCTATAAATGATAACCTTGATTTGGACTGTGTCCTAGTCATAAAGTAAAGGAGAATAGCAAGAAAGAGTATAACAAGGTCATAAATCTCCTCCTCAAAAGAGAAAAATAAAAAAGGTGTTGTACTTGTGAAGTGGAATGCAGTGAATGATTTTTGAGGATGGCATTAATTAATTTAGTTTAATGGCACCTTCAAAGGAGACAGGTCCCAACCATTCCCTCATGTATGGATAATATTCTAGGGGAGTCTGCACATAGAGTACAAACACATTCTGCTTAACATCCTTAATTATTTTTGAGAAAACATGATGTTAGAGGAAATAACATTATAATGGATATTTCATTACATAGGGTAACTTAGTGCACCAGGACTGGAATCAGTAAGGCAAATCTTCCTGCGTTCAAATCTGACTTCAGACACACACTAGGTATGTGATCCTGAGCAAATTACTTAGTCCTATTTGCCTCAGTTTCCTCTCATATAAAATGAGGTTGAGGAAGGAAACATCAAATTATTCCAGGATCTCTGCCAAGAAAAGTCCAAATGAGGTTGTTGAGAGCTGGATTGAAAAACAATTGAATGGTAACTAAATAATATTGTATTAGCCTTTTGTGACTTTATGGTGTTGTTTGACTATAATAAGTTACATTTATATAATGTTTTTTAAAAGTTTGTAAATGTTCTACATGTTATCTCATTCAATGCTCATTAATTCTGGGAGATAAGTGCTATTTTTAAGCCCATTTTGCAGATGAGAAAACAAAGGTACAGATGGTTAAGAATCTTGCTCAGTATCACATAGCTAGGATCCGAGACAGGATTCCTCAGGTCTTCCTGATTCCAAGTCAAATTTTTCCTTTAAGGCTATGCAACTCTGTTGTTTTCCTTTAAATTTATGTATTTATTTAATATTTCCCCTAGTTACATTCAAAATAAGTTTTTTAACATTTGTTTTTAAGATTTTTAAATTCTAGGTTCTCTCCATTATTCCCACCCACAATTAATAAACTACATGTGAAGTTATGCAAAACATTTCCACAAAAGTCAAGTTGTGAAAGAACACAAATATCTCATCCTAATGAAAATACAAACCCTCAAGAAAACTTATTTTAAAAAGAAATAGAGAAGTAAAGAGAGAAATAGAGAATGCTTCAAGTCTGTATTCAGATCAAATGAGTTCCTTCTCTGCATATGGATAAGATTTTTTCATCATAAATTCTTCAGAGTAGTTGTGGATGATTGTACTACTGAGAATAACAAAGTAATTTACAGCTGGTTGGGAGAATCAGAAATACCCGATTTCCAGTTTGTCATTATTAAATTGAATAATTTTAAGTTGCTTAATTTCCATGGATCACCAGAACATTGCTATCACTTTGTTTATACTATATTCCATTTTGTTAATGGAGAATTTTCCAGGACTTTTTTGTTTCTGAGAGTATCCTGCACATCATTTCCCAGAAAACAATAATATTCCATCACATATGCAAACCATCATATCAACATACCAAAGTTTATAGGGCCATTTTCCAGTTGATGAGCATCCCCTCAAATCCCTAAATTTTTTTTATTTTGAGAAAAGAGCTGCTATGAATATCTTTGAAGATATAGACAATTTTCTTTTTTTCCAAACATTTTTTGGTATTCATACTTAGTAGGGTGTTGTTTGGTCAAGGGATATGCAAGAATTTGCAGCCCTTTGGGCACAGATCCTATCCTTTGAACATTTATAAATTGGGGCAGGGCTCTTATTTTTTTAATAAATTTGCAAGTCAAATATTTTTACTAGGCTTTAAATAGGTAATTAAAACCCTTTACAACCTAGTTCCTTCCTATATTTTAAGTCTTACACCTTACTCTTCATCTTCTTACTACTCAGGTACCCTGTGATCCAATGACACAGGACTCTTTGCAGTTGCTAGATTAGTCATCCAGAAAGAAATTCTACCTTTAATTCTGTGCTTACTTAATGTTTATTGATGGATATTGACTCTATACACTATACTATCTAGCTTCTGGTTAGGATGTGTTTATTATGTTGAAGACACTTCAGAATTTCAAAGTTTGAAAGAGATCTCAGACACATAAAGTAGTTTGATTGATGGAAAATGTGGTAGTAAACATACGTGCATAGCAACATAGACTGGCGTTCAACAGGACATGGAATTAAGGAGACTTTTTTCTTTATTTGTTTAGCATTTTGTTTGTTTTTTTTTAGGGTATGCATGGATGCTTTTTCAAATTGATTTTTTTTATTAAAGCTTTTTTTATTTTTCAAAACAGTAGACAGTTCAACATTAGCTCTTATAAAACCCTATATTCCAATTCCCCCACCCTTTCCCCATGCCCTCCCCTAGATGGCAAGTAGTCCAATATATGTTCAAGATGGTAGAAATATGTATATTAAATCCAATATATGTACATGTACTTATACAATTATGTCACACAAAAAAATGGAGCAAAATAAAATGCAAGCAAATAACAACAAAAAGAATGAACCACACTCAGTTCCCTCAGTCCTCTCTCTGGATGTATATGTCTCTCCATCATTGAACAATTGAAGTTGGTTTGAATCATCTCATTGTTGAAAAGAGCTACATCCATCAGAATTGA
This sequence comes from Sarcophilus harrisii, assembly GCF_902635505.1. Lineage (NCBI taxonomy): Eukaryota > Metazoa > Chordata > Mammalia > Dasyuromorphia > Dasyuridae > Sarcophilus > Sarcophilus harrisii. Next base: position 682,119,772 of record NC_045426.1, on the reverse strand, counting down.
TCATCATATTGTATTGTTGTTGAAGTATATAATGATCTGCTGGTCCTGCTCATTTTACTCAGCATCAGTTCATGTAGGTTTCTCTAGGCCTCTCTGAAATCATCCTGCTGGTCATTTCTTACAGAACAATAATATTCCATAACATTCACATACCATCATTTATTCAGCCATTCTCCAACTGATGGACATCCACTCAGTTTCCAATTTCTTGCCACTACAAAGAGGGCTGCCACAAACATTTTTGCACATACAGGTCCCTTTCCCTCTTTTAAGATCTCTTTGAGATATAATCCCAGTAGAGGCACAGCTGGATCAAAGGGCATGAACAGTTTGATAACTTTTTGAGCATAGTTCCAAACTGCTCTCCAGAATAGTTGGATCCATTAACAACTCCACCAAGAATGTATCAGTGTTTCTCCACATCCCCTCCAACATTGGTCATTATCTTTTGCTGTCATCTTAGCCAATCTGAGAGGTGTGAGTGATATTTCAGAATTGTATTAATTTATATTTCTCTGATCAACATTCATTTGGAATACCTTTTCATATGACTAGAAATAGTTTCAATTTTTTTCATCTGAAAATTCTCTGTTCATATCCTTTGAGAATTTATTAATTGGAGAATGGCTTGAATTCTTATAAATTTGAGTCAATTCTCTATATATTTTAGAAATGAGGCCTTCATCAGAACCTTTGAATACAAAAATGTTTTCCCAGTTTATCTTGTCTGCATTAGTTTTGTTTATACAAAATTTTTTTTAACTTAATATAATCAAATTTATCTATTTTGTGATCAATAATGAAGACTAGTTCTTATTTGGTCACAAATTTCTTCCTCTTCCACAGGTCTGAGAGGTAAACTATCCTGTTTTTCTAATTTGTTTATAATATCATTCTTTATGTCTAGATCATTTCAACATTATCTTGGTATATGGAGTTAGATGTGGGTTTATGCCTACTTTCTGCCATACTAGTTTCCAATTTTCCAGTACTTTTTGTCAAATAGTAAATTCTTACACCAAAAGCTGGGGTCTTTGCATTTGGTAAACACTAGATTGTAAATCCATCTGGCCCTAGACATTTTTTCTTAGGGAGTTGATTAATAACTTGTTCTATTTCTTTTTCTCAAATGGTACTCTTTAAGTAATTTATTTCCTCTCTTGTTAATCTAGGCAATCTATACTTTTGTAGATATTTCTCCATTTCACCAAGGTTGTCAAGTTTATTGGCATAAAGTTGGGCAAAATAACTCCTGATTATTGCTCTAATTTCCTCTTCATTGGTGGAAAGTTCTTCCTTTTCATTTTTGAGACTAACAATTTGATTTTCTTCTTTTCTTTTCTTAAAATTAACTAAAGGTTTATCTATTTTGTTGTTTTTTTCATAAAGCCACTCACTTTTATTAATTCAATAGTTTTTTATTTCAATTTTATTATAATTTCCCCTTTTATTTTCAGAATTTCAAATTTGGTATTTAATTGACAGTTTGTAATTTGTTCTTTTTCTAGATTTTTTACTTGTAAGACCAATTCAATATCTTCTCTTTCTCTATTTTATGCAAGTAAGCATCTAGAGATATAAAATTTCCCCTTATCACTTTGGCTGCATCCCACAAATTTTAGTATGTTGTCTCATTATTGTCATTCTCTTGGATGAAATTATTAATTGTATCTATGATTTGCTGTTTTACCCATTCATTCTTTAGGATGAGATTATTTAGTTTCCAGTTACTTTTGGGTCTATTTTCCCCTGACCTTTTATCGAATGTAATTTTTATTGCATCATGATCTGAAAAAATGAATTTACTATTTCTGCATTTGATTTTTAGGTGTTAATGTCCTAATATATGGTCAGTTTTTGTATAGGTTCCATGAACTGCCAAGAAGAAAGTGTACTCCTTTCTGTCTCCATCTAATTTTCTCCAAAGATCAATAATACCTAACTTTTCTAGTATTCTATTTACTTCATTAACTTCTTTCTAATTCATTTTGTGGTTCAATTTATCTAGTTCTGAGAGAGCAGGGTTAAGATCTCCCACTATTATTGTTTTGCTGTCTGTTTCTTCTTGCAGCTCTCTTAACTTCTTCTTTAGAAAGTTAGATGCTATACCACTTGGTGCATATATGTTTAGTTTTGATATTGCTTCATCATGTATAGTACCCTTTAGCAAGATATAGTTTCCTTATTTATCTTTTAATTAGATCAATTTTTGCTTTTGCTTGATCTGAGATCAATGATAGCTACTCTTTTTTTTTTTAACTTTTTAAACTTTTTACTTCTCCTGAAACATAATAGATTCTGCTCTAGCCTTTTACCTTTACTCTGTTAATATCACTGTGCTTTAAATGTGTTTCTTGTAAACAACATATTGTAGAGTTCTGGCTTTTCAAGCAGCCTGCTATCCATTTCTGCTTTATGGGAGAGTTCACCCCATTCACATTTACAGTTAAAACTACTAATTCTGTATTTCCTCCTATCTTATTTACCCCAAATTATACTTTTCTCTTTCTTTATCCCCTTTCCTTCCTCCCTAATATTTTACTTATGAGCACCACTTGCCTCAAGCAGTCCTTCCACTTTAGAGGCCCTCCCCCTTTCTTATACCTTTCTGTTTTCCCTTCTATTAGGCAACCTCTTCTCTTTTCTCCTTTCCTCTCCCACTTTTCTATAAGGTGAAATAAGTTTCTCTGTGAAACCAAATATGTTTAATATTTTCTCTTTGAGCCGAATCTGAGGAGAGTAAGATTCAATTATACTTGCACTCTATATAAACTCATAACAGAGCTACAGTTCTCAAGAGTTCTTTTCTTTTTACCTTTTTATGTTTCTCTTGAGTTCTATATTTGGAAGTCAAAATTTTTTGTTCAGCTCTGATCTTTTCATGAGAAATAAATGGAATTCACCTGTTTTGTTGAATGTCCATCTTCTTCCCTGAAAGAAAATGTTCATTTTAGTGGAATAGTTTATTCTTGGCTGGATTCCAAGTCCCTTTGCCTTTCAGAATTTCAGATTCCAGGACCTTCAATTCTTTAAGGTGGATGCTGCTAGGTCTTGTGTTATCCTTATTGTGGTTCCTTGATATTTGAATTGTTTTTTTTTTTTCTGGTTGCTTGGTCCAATAATTCTGAAATTTAGCCACAATATTCCTTAGAGTTTTAATTTTGGGAGTTTCTTTCAGGAGATGTTTGGTGAATTTTTTTCAATGGTTATTTTGTCTTCTGATTCTAAAACATTGGGGGAGTTCTCTTTGATTATTTCCTGAAAAAGAATGTCTAGCCTCTTTTTTCATCATTGTTTTCAGGAAGTCTAATATTCCTTAGATTGTCTCTCTTATATCTATTTTCCAGGTCAGTTGTTTTCCCAAGAGGTTTTTTTTCTTTTCTTCTATGTTTTCTTTTTCTTTTCTTTTCTTTTCTTTTCTTTTCTTTTTTTTTTTTTTTGTTTTGCTTGGCTGATTCTTCATGTCTCATTGAGTAATTCATTTCCATTTATTCAGTTCTGCTTTTTAGTGAATTATTTTTTTATTTACTTTTTTTGGTTCTTTTTGTATTTATCCAGCTGAATTTTTAAATGAGTTGTTTTGTTCTATGGATCTTTTTTCCATTTCACAAATTCTGTTTTTTAAGAAGTTAATTTCTTTTTTGATTTCACAAATTCTGTTTTTCAGGGAGTTGTTTTCTTTTTCCATTTTTTCAAATCTATTTTTAAGGAGTTATATGCTTTTTTTACTTCATTAGTTCTATTTTGTAATAAATTTTCTTCAATCTGCTTTTAGTCTCCTCAGGGTTTGAAATCTGTTCTTCTCTTTCACCATTACAACTATCTATGGTCAGAGATCTTTTTTGCTTTTTTACTTTTTTTAAAGTTGAAATCTTTTAGGCAAGGGAGATTGTGCAAGTTTCCTCTACAAGAAGCAGTGGCTGTGCTAACTGCCTTCTGGTGCTGTGTGGGCATGGCCAGGTCTGAGATTCTTGCATTTTGGGATTTACTATTTACCTTTTGTGTTTGTGTTGGATGTTTTATAATTTCTCTGCTGATCTACTGGTTTATAACCAGAGCAGAGTATCCAACACTGTTGTTGATTCCTTCCCATAGATTCTCTGCCATGTGGAGTCTGCACCACCACATCTCTGTGCTGGCGTCTGTGCTCAGCCTGCTTGCACTTGGCCCACCTCTCTCTGTGCCCGATTGAAACAGATCATTTCTGGAGAGTTTCAAAATTATATTCTACTATTAATTTGTGGATTCCGCCAGTCCAGAATTAACTCAGAGGCTGGATTTGCTAATTAGTCTGAGAGTTATGGGAGAAAGTCACAAAGAAATATGTTTCCTTTTTGCCATCTTGGCTCCACCTCCTGTTTTGATTTTTCTCTCTCAAAATGATTTATAAAGCATCCTTAAAATAAATAAATTGAAAAGTGAGTGCCAAAAAACATAAAGAGAATTAAGGACCAACAACAGCTATGTTCTAGGGATGCAAAGAGAATCAAAAAGCAGTGCTGTCTTTAAGAGCTCACAATCAAATGGAGAGGGAGAAAGGAATCTAAAAATAGATACACATAGAGAAAGTAGAGTATAAAATTATTCTAACTCTCGGAGGTTGGATATACTGTTAGAAAGAATGTTTGTCTAAGAGGTTCTTCTTAGTCTAAGATCTTATCATATTGGTCTTGAACATACCTTGACTTAGTTATTGTATAAATAATGAATATAGTTGAATTTAAGAAACATTTATTGATGGCATCCTATGCTAGGGTGTGGAATTAGGACCTCCTTTCTAACATTCAGGGAAGGGTATGCATGAATAGGAGATCATACTATGAAAGAATCAATTGAAGGAAATGTGAATATTTAACCTTGAAAAGAACAGGCTTGTAAGTAGAGATGGAGGAAATAGAAAAAAAATATATCTTCAAGAAATTGAAGAATTATTTTGAGAAGAGTGAGACTTGTTCTATTTGGCCCCAGGAAACAAAACTAGGTAAAACAGAAGGAAAATACAAAAAGAATTATTTAGAGACCACACAGAGATAACATTTTAAAATAATTAAATAATAATTATTAAAAATAATTTAAATAATAATTATTATTAAAAATAATTTTAAATAATAACCACCCTGCCTTTAGATGGAAGGGACTCCTGTATCTGGTCGCAGAGTAACTGGCACTTAACAGGCTCATGATAAGTGTTTGCATTGATAAGTAGATCACTCCACCTCACTGAAAGTCTTTAAAGAAAAGATGGGTATGTTGTACAAAAAAATCAGAAAATGTCCTATAAATACCCAAATTATGTATAAAGAATATATGAAAAAGATACTATCTGCATTTTGAGAAAAAATTGATGAATGAAAGTATATATAGGATTATTTTATATAATACATACACATAGAGACCTATTTGTGTCTGAAGGTAGCCATACTGGGGAGGACGGAGGGAAGAAAAAAAAAATTACATGATGATTTCATTGTGTATTTGAAGGGAATAGAAAGTTGTACATAGTGGATTTGCAGTTTCATCTACTATCAGCTTATGATATATTATGTAAATGTTTGCTTTATTCCATAAATTGAAAATAAGATTTAATAATGAAAAAAATGCCTGTTTGGATAAGGGTTTGGCTAGTTTCCCTCCATTGTCCCTGCAAACACTGAGATTCAATTCTTTAGAAATAATAACAGCTAGCATTTTTATGGAGCAGCTATGTGTTGTAGTGGATAAATTGTCTGGAATCATGAAGACCTGAGTTCAAATCTGACCCAAAACACTTACTAGCTGTATGACCCTTGGCAAGTTACTCAATCCCATTTGTTTGTGGTTTTTCAACCGCAAAATGAGTTGGGGAAGGAAATGGTGAACAACTCCAGTGTCACTGTGAATAAAACCCTAAATGAGGTTGTGAAGAATGAATTGAAATAACTGAACAGCATTTATAGAGCACCTTAAAATTTGTGATATAATTTAAGAATATTATCTCATTTGATTTTCACAGTAATCTTGGGAGGCAGGTGCTATTATTATTTATTCTTATTTCGTATAACAGGAAACTGAGGCAGATAGAGAATAATTAAGGGACTTCCTCAGATCACACAGCTAATAAATGTCCAAGGCCAGATTTGTACTGAAATGCTCCTGACACCAAGTTCAATGTTCTCTTGCCATAATAATTATTTCGTTAATTCAATTAATTAAAATTTAATTGATTAAATGCCAGAATTAGCTGGCATTTAAATAACTCTTTAAAGCTTGAAAAGACTTAGAAATAATTACCTCTTATCTTCATAGCAATCTGGTAAGGTACATGTTACTATTAGTTTTATTTTAAATTTAAAAATCCAAGAGATTTGTTCATGGTCACAGAGTTAACATGTAGGAATCTAGATCTGAACTGAGGTCTCCTTGGATGCAAGGTACAATGTGCTTTTTCCTATTGTTGTTTAGTTGTTATGTTTTCTGGACAAAGATACTGGAATAATTTACTATGTCTTTTTCAGATCATTTTAAAGATGAGAAAACTGAGGCAAACAGGATTATGTGATTTGCCTAAGTCACATACCTTGTGTCTGAAGTCATATCTGAACTCAGATCTTTGTGATTCCAGATTCAGTGCTCTATTACTTACGCTATCTAGCTAGCTATCTAGCTGCCTTGAAAACATCTTAAAGAATATATTATCAGTGGGAAGAACTAGGCCAATCTTCTAAAGAATTATGTTCTGTTAAATAAAATTCTATTCTTTACTATTATTATTATTGTTTATTGACTCGCTAGTTGGAATTTCACTGCTTTCCATTAAATATAATGGGAAAATTTTATAACAAATTGTTATCTTTGAAGTGAAGTATAAAAAGCTTATTTGACTAATTTTAATCAAGAAAACAGTTTCATAAAAAAAAAAAACCCTCCACAGGTATAAGTAATTAAAATATACCAAATGTCCGCCCAAATGTCCGCAAAGCCAGTTTTGAATTCTGTATTGTAAGTTCTATCACTATCTCTGATTTATTCTGGGTGCCTTGGTTAATGCTTTCAGAAATATAGACCTTGTTCTTTCTAGGTTTGTTGTGTTTATAATTCAGTTGGTTATATTGTAATTAAACATGTCTTTCCATCCAAATGATAAGTTAGTTGGCTAGATGATGCAGTGGATAGAATGCTGGGCCTACAATCAGGAAGATGTGAGTTCATATTCAGTCACTGATGCTTATTAGCTGTGTTTTCCTGAACAAGTCACTAAATATTCTTTGCCTCAGTTTCCTTATCTATAAAATGAACCAGAAAAGGAAATGGCAAGCATTTCCATTATCTTTGCCAATAAAAACCCAATGGGTTCATGAAGAGTTGGACATAATTGAAAAATAACTGAACAACAAATTATGACCAAATGAATAATTTCCTCAAAGTTGCATTGAATTAATACTCAGGTCTACTTTCTTTCTGGCTTTGTTTTTCTAGTTAAACAAATTTGAATTTCAAACTTGGCTTTGCTATTGACTATCCACGAAACCTTCAGTACAATTAACTTATCTGTGTGTGTTTTCTCACATATATAATGATGAGACTGAACTAGATGATCTCAAAGGGTACTTAGACATATATTTAGGTGATCTAGTAGAGCAATGAATCTAGCATCAAGGAGTTTTGAATTTGAATCTAGCCTCAGCTACTTACTAGATGTGAGCCTCTGGAATCAATTTCTTTCTGTTTGACTCAACTTTAAAATGGGCATAATATTAGCACCTTTCTCCCAGAGTTGCGGTGAAAATCAAATTAGATGTTTGTAAAGATGTTAGCACAGTGCCTGGAACAAAGTAGATATTACATAAATGCTAGCAACTGTGATAATAATACTATATAAACAAATAAATATATAAAATCTCTTAGAACCTTAGTTCCTTCATTATAAAGTAAATGGATCACATGAGAGTTCTCCTAAGGGTCCTTCCTACTCTAGGCTTCTGGTTATTTTTTAAGGAAAGCCCATTGGAATTACCTGACATGAAAAAATGGTGAGATGTGAGAGATCTGTTCCAGTCTCCAGGAAACTTGAAATATAAATTCTCCTCTATTCCTGAGGTTACTAGTGAAATGGAGTCAATTCTGGGATTATTCTGAAGGCTTAGCATAAGCAGATCAGGGGTCTTGTTGAGAGTCTATTGCCATTGCTTGGACCATAATCTCATGCCTGAAATATACTCCTTTACTTCTTCTGTCTCTTACAACTCTTCAAAAATTACTTCAATAGTTCCATCCTATCGCAAACATTCTGTTTTCATTTTCCCTTTTAGTGAAGTCCAATTACATTATATTTCTTCTGAATTTACATATAAATCTATTTCTCTTACCTGTAGATGCTTCCCATAGTAAAATGTAAGGTTTAAGATTCTATCCCCTACACTTAGCATAATGCCAGCATATATTAGGGACTTAAATTCTCTCTGAATTGAATTGTCTTCCACTGACATGAAAAAAATACTTGCATGTATTTTTAAGTGTCTGTATGGGGGACCATATGTTGAAAGGATAGGATAGGGGAAGAGACATAATTAGAAATTTTAAAAAATGGGGATTTTAGTGGATGAAAAGAAAGCTCATTATGAGTCAACAATATGCTGGGGTCATCCATATAAGCTAATGTGATGATATTTGGCTGCATTGAGAGAACAGCTCCCAGAAATAAAGGAGTGACAGTCTTGCTGTATCCTGTCCTGCTAGGTCCCAACTAACTTGTTATGTTAAATATTGGGCATTGCAATTTAAAAAGCACATTAATAAGCTAGAAAGTATACAGAAGAGAGTAATTAGAATGATATATTCTCCAGGGATGTTGTGAAGTAATAAGGAAATGTTTACCAGGTACCAAGCACAGTGCATGGCACACAGCAAGTGCTTCATTATTCTTGAGTTGATTCAATCATGTCTAACTCTTTATGGCCACATTTGGAGTTTTCCTGGCAAAGATACTGGTATGGTTGCCATTTCCTACTTCAGCCTATTTTACAGATAAGAAAACTGAGGCAGAGAATTCTCTTTCAGGATTAGTTGGGTAGTAAGTAGCTAACACTGGATTTGAACTCATAAAGATAAGTCTTCTAGATTCAAAGCCCAATGTTCTATCCCCTGCACCACCTACATGTCTTAGCAGGAATTTTATAAATATGTATCTTTTTCTATTGGCCTTAACTATACATCTGAGAATAAGGGGAAAGAAAACTGGAATATTTAATGTGAAAAAGAGAAGACTGAGAGGATGAATGATAGAAATCTTACAAGATTTGAAAGGCTACCACATGGAGTAAAGGTTAACTTCATTTTGCCTGTCTCCCCCTTTTCCCCCAGTGACAAAACTAGGAATAATGGGTGGAAATTGGAAGTAATAAGAAAGACAATTTAGGTTTACATATGGAAGAATAGCCCCCCCCCCCCAAGAATTCTTGAACAATTAGAGCTGTCCAAAGGTGAAATGAGATATCGGGAAGAAGAATAAGGGAGAGGGAGAGGGAGAGAGAATCACACACACACACACACACACACACAGAGAGAGAGAGAGAGAGAGAGAGAGAGAGAGAGAGAGAGAGGTGCTATAGTTGACAAAGTGTTGGGCTTGGAATCAGGAAGATATGAATGGAAATTTAGTTCCAAATGCTTACTAGCTGTATGATCCTGCATAAGTCATTTAAACTTATTTGCCTCGATTTCCTGAATTGTGAAATAAAAACAATAATAGCACATAACTCACAATGTTGTGAGGATCAAATGAAATAATTTTTGTAAAGTGCTTAGTAAAATGTTTGGCATATACACAAATGCTTATCATCACCTGTTAGAATCCTTACAAAGTGATGTCAGTTGCCTAATTTAGCATGATACTTATCAAAATTTTCTAGCTCACTAATGTATTTAAGTACTCATGGAGTTCACACTTTTGGGAGATTCACAAATCAGTATTCTATATGAGATTCACAAGTCAGAAACCCACAATCCCACTCTCTCAGAGGAGGAGTCAACCTTTGAGTTCACATCTCTAAAAGAGCATAAAAAGGAGCTGAGTTAGTGAAGTGATTCAGTTCAGAAGAAGCCCGCTCTCAGAGGTGGAACCAGATTCATTCATCCCATCTCACACCACCGTGGTGGCAGGCTCTCCTCCGCTGCACCACTGAAAGATAGGCCTCTAAGAAAGCTGCCCAGGCCCAAGGAAAGAGATAAGACTTGGAAAGAGAAAATAAATTTTGGATTTTATCAGCTGACTGTGTTTGGAGCGATTATTATTCTGAACTGAAACTAAGGCTGCCTCCAGAAAACCTCCCCAAGAAACCTGCTCCCAGAGAACCATCACATATTATAAAAAAGAACACCACAATCACCCTTCCTTCTTCCATATAAATATAGCTAGTGAAATGAACAAACTATGGCATCAATTTAGGATAAAAGTCAGTGAAAGCATTAATTCTTTTCTTAGCTATCAGCCAAGGTAGGGAGAAGTATAATGTCACAGGGAAGTGTATATCTATGGTGCAAGAAGGCCTCTGAATACAAATCATTTCATTTATATACTTATAGTACAGAGATAACAACTCTTCACAACTGGTCCTTCACAACTGGTCAGCCATTAGCCTAGGGAGCAATCTATTGTGCTTCAGAGAAAGAGAGAAAGAAGTTTCATTATGTCCTGAAATGTCATTAGTCCTGGGGGTCTAAAAGAGGATAGCTTTCTTTTTCTTGACCTCCATCTTTAAGCATGGGGTAGAGGAAAGAGAAAAAAGAAATGTACTTGATAACTTTGTTGTATCTTTGAAGAGAATTGCAAATTGTGAACAATAGATTTGCAGTTTTATGTACAAAGTATTATTTTACTATATTATAGAAATTTTTATTCCATAAATTAAAAATAAAATTAAAAAAGAAAGGCAATATAAGAAGTTAGAAGTAACTGTCCATTTAAACTGAAAATGGGATTTATTCTAAACTATTCATAATAAGAAATGAAAAAATCTATTGTCTGCTTCACTTTGGCCACATGATGTGTTTGTGTAGAATAGATACAGAAAAGTATCTTTTGCTGGGGGGTAGTGAAGAGAGATACACTAGTAGTAGGTTAGATCAAGAAAATTCTTATATGGGAAGAAGAAGTTGAGTTGAGATGTAAAAGAAATCAAGAACTCAAATAGTTGTGTGTACAGTAAAAAGGAAGTAAATTTTAACCCTGGGAAGCAGCTAATTCAAAGGTTTGGAGGCAAAGGATGAAATATTGTGATTAGAAGAATAGCTGGGTTTTAGGTGAAGTAATTTGAGTTTAGTTTGAATCATAGTGTTGGTGAAGGGAAAACATGTTTAAAAAGTCTTGAAAGGTAAGTCAGGGACTAGTTGTGGAAGTCAAATCAAAAAGCATGTATTGCTTACCATGGGATGATACTTTTCTAAGCACTGGGGTATAAGTTAAAGAAAAACGAAAGTCTCTGATCTCAAGGGGGCTTACATTCAAATGAGGAGAGTACATAGAAAAAGAAAATGAGAAGGGAATTAGGGAGGGGGTGTCTGCATGAGGGTGTATTGGAGAAAGAAGTCCAAAAAGTCAGGACTGGAGTCCAAAAAGGAATAAGGGCATGAGCATGGCAGGCCTGGACTCTTTCTTAAAATGGAGATTCCAAAATGAAGTCACCAATTAAAGAAAAGGGCCATAGGCAGAAAGTGAAGCCTAATGGATCATGGAGGAGAAGGAAGTCCAGAGAGTCAGGAGAGAAAGTCAGTGAAAAATGAGAGTTTGGAATATATAAATTCCAAAAAAAAGAGGAAAGTTCATAATTGATTCTTGAAATAATAGGAATTCATTGAATATTACCAAGATCAAGATGACTCACTTTTGTTCTATAGATAAAGAAACTGAGGTACAGAAAAGGGGAAGCAAGGTTCTATATTTAACAATTAGTTCCTTTCAGTCCCCAATGGTCTCATCAAGAGTAGGTTTTTTCTTTGCCCAGTGATAGCCATCTCAACTGTCACATACAGAACATGGCCCCAGAGGCAACCCAGAAGAAACAGAGCCCAGTAGTCTTTGACAAATAACTAGATGTGATGCTGTAATGCTGACATTAATTGCTCCCCATTGTAAGGTACATCTTAACTGTCCAATGATCCATTCAATAATAAATAGGAAATGGTTGACCTAATTTTTGCCTCTCTATTACAGGGATCAATTATTCCTTAAAATAACAGATTCTTTTAGATGGAAGAATAATGAGGGAACACTATTATACTATATGGCTCTTTGAAAACTGCATCATTTCCATTATGGGAGACCAGGAGACAACAGGAGATAGGACAGACAGAAAGACAAAAGAAAAAAAATCACATTCAGAAATCATATTCATTAATTAATATTGTGTCCTGTTTTGGGAATGGAAATTGTTGGAAGGATTGAAATAAAAATTAAGGGAAGGATGTACAGCAAAAATGGAAAATGCACAATGGCAACAAAAAACACCTACTGTTAAGTAATGTCAAAAAATAGCGTAAATTTAGTGTGTTCTGGATGGCTTTTAGTCACTAAAATCAGAAAAATAGAGAAGTGCAGTATGAATACTGTTTTTTTTTAACTTTAAGATTGGTACATCCAGGTTTTGCTTGGGGAAAAAAAAAGCAGCCCTAAATTAAAAAGAAAATGATTCTTGTTTACTTGCTCTGATTTAAGAACTCCTAAAATGAAAGAATCTTCTTTTGATAAGTAGTAGTTTCTACTGGATTCTAGGGAAAATAAATGTAGTAGAAGTAGAAACAAAGTCGAAATCTCTGCCATCAGAAAAGATCCCCATCCCCATCCCCCTCCTCATACCCCCACAACATTGCTCTACTGAAGTATGGAGGTGATTGTAGGTTCTCAAAGGCTATCTCAGTAGCCAATGAGATCTCTAGGCCTTAGTGAACTGGACAGGAGGCTTGCTGGTAATTTGTTTTTTGAGGACCTAGCTAGATACTTTTGGAGACTTTATATCAGATTAATTGCAGAGTGATTTTTTTAAGCTACAGAATCTCACAAAGACTATCAATTAATAATCAATCAATATTTTTATTAAGTGTTTAATACATACAAAGTAAAATCCTCCCTCTCTTGACATCCCTACTTTTCTCAATTTGAGACCATTATTTTAAGAATCGCCCAAACTTGAAAATTAGCATTTCTTTTGATTCTTTCCTGATGCCTTTACTACTCCATACTTTAAAATTAACAATGCATGACTACATGACTGTAGGTATTTCTTCCACTGATTCAGTTTTCCTTCCCTTTAGAACTTGACAAATGGTTACTAAAAGTTACTGTGGACAAAAGCACTACCATCTTGGAATAAAGCAAGTATCTAAATTCAATAAGTTCTCAGGTGATCTATGTTTATTGTCCATTCAGCACTTGGAGTTTATCCAATATGGTAAGATCTGAAAGAATATTTCATCTTCTGATTTCTTCTCTGAAAACCTTAGAGTTGCTTCCTCACTTAGATAACAATGGAGGGGGGGAGTCAATTTATCCCCATTTTTCATCACTTACCAAATTCTGCCTGTTCATAATGTAATAAAGTACCAGTTAAGAAAGACCAACTCTTTTGGAGACAGAATAGGAGACATCTAAGACTTTACTATTAATTCTGAGGAATTGATCCCTCAGACAAATCTGAGCAGTGCTGGAAGAGAAAGCCCTCCTCTTGTACATGTGCACAGTCAAATCTCTGTTGGTTACCATAATATTTCTCATATCTACATTGTCCTGTCTATTTGTATTGTTACCCTTCTAAGCTAGATACTTATTACCTCAGTCATGAATTATAACTATTCTCTATTCTTCAATCTTTTAGTCTTTAAATCAGCCATAATTTTATATCTTGTCCACCATCTATCTATCTATCTCTCTATAAAAGAGAAAGAGCTATAGATTTATAATTATAGATAGATAAAGATATCTATTTTTGAACCTAGGTCTCTGTATCTTGCTTGGGCTAGAAGAGAAGCAGCCATTTATTAAAATACATTTACTACACAACTACTAGACACAGGAGTTTTGATTTTCTTAGTCTCCTGGTTTCCTTCCAATTCCAATTAAAATTCCAGATACTACAAGAAGCCTTTCCCAGCCTTCCTTAATTCAGGTGCCTTCCCTCTCTTCATACTCTCAGTTTATCCTATATGACTTTTGTTTGTACATGATTGCTTACATGTTTCTTCCCCCATTAGATTGTAATCTCTTAGAGAATGGGGATTATTATTTTGATTTGCTTTTCCCTGGTCAATTAGTGCATTGCCTTATGCATAGTTGATATTTAATAAAAGCTTGTTGACTTTAATTTCCAACCTGGTCTGGTTCATTTCTCCTTGGGCAGCCCAGAATAGGGCTTATCATATTGGTGCTCAGTGAACTAATGAATACACTTAATGACAACCTACTGTATCTCCATATTTCAAAGCTAAGTTGATCCACAGCTCCAGTTCATAATAGGGATGATAGGTTAATAGCATTTATAAAGCTCCTTCTTTGTGCCAGGTAGCATACTAGGTACCAGAGCTTCAAAGACAAAAATTAAAATTCCCTTGTCTGGAGCTAAGAAACTACTTATAGGGAAGTTAGTAGATAAAGCCTGGGTTATGGAGTCAGAAAGACCTGCATGGAAATGCAGCCTCAGAAGTTTACTATTCATGTGACCCTGGACAAGTCACTAAATCTCTATTTGCATTAATTACCCCTGTAAAATGGAGATAACCACCTACCTTAGTGTTGTTGTGAGGATCAGATGAAATGACCATTATAAACTACTTAACATAGTGCCTGGCACATAGTAGGTGCTTTATAAATGTTAATTATTTAGAATTATTATAATTATCTTTATCATCACCACTGTCACCATGATCATCATCATTATTTAAAGAAATTTATATACACATTAATTGCAATATGGATAAAATAGAAAATATCATTCCTTTTCAAAATACCTTAAAAGCTTCTTTTAGTCATTTCCAGTCAAAATTCCCAAGTTTTATTAAGGACCTACTTTGTGACAGACACTGCACCTGTCACAGAGTATAAAAAGATAAAACTAAAACAACTTACATTCTATTGAGAGTAGGATAGAATGCAGTTAGACTGATAGATAGATGAATTTGTTTCTTGTCCAGTCCCATGATTTCATTGGTGTAGGGAAGTTTCCATGAGAACATTTCCTACATTAAAGTAGATTAATACTCACTATGAAAATATTAGTTTCATTTATTCATTTATTAGATTATTTATTTTTACTTTTCATTAAAAAATTAAATTCCAAATTCTCTCCCATTCCTAATCATTAAAAAGGCAAGTAATATGATAACAATTATACATGGAAAATCATATAAAATGTCTTTCCACATTAATAATATTTCTGGGGAAAAAAGTAAGAAAAATAAGGAAAATGTTTTACATATTTCTGCTTTCCTTCTAATCAGTTGCATTGGTTTTGTTTTTGCAAAAAAACTTTTTTTAAACTTCTTCATGGTATTTACTTTTTTCAAATACATGCAAAGTTAGTTTTCATCATTCATTCATGTTTCAAATTTCTCCCATTTCCCCTCCTGCCCCTGGATAGCAAGCAATCTAATACAAGTTAAACATGTGTAATTCCTCTAAACATATTTCCACATTTATCATGCTGCACAAGAAAAAAAAAACAAGCAAGCAAACAACAACAAAAAAGGTGAAAATACTACACTGTGATCCACATTCACTCTTCATAGTCTTCTCTCTGAATGCGGATGGATCACATCACAAGACTATTGGGAATTGCCTTGAATCACCTAATAGTTGAGAAGAGCCAAGTTTATTACAGCTAATCATATAATCTTGTTGTTGCTGAGTACAATGATTTCTTGGTTCTTAACTATTAGTTTTAGACAATTGTCCAAAGCAATAAGAAATTAGATGATTTGCCCAGAGTCACAATATCCAGTAGTTGAGGTTTGAACCCAGGTCTTCCTGATTTTTTTTCTTTTTTGTTATATAATAGATTTTTTATTTTCAAAATATATGCAGATAATTTTCAACATTCACCCTTGCTAAATCTTGTGTTCCAATTTTTTTCTGCCTTCCTTTCTCCCACCCCTTCCCTTAGACAGCAAGTTATCCAATATATGTTAAACATGAGCAATTCTTCTATGCATATTTCCACAATTATCATACTGCACAAGAAAAATCAGATCAAAAAAGGGAAAAACTAGAAAGAAAACAAAAAGCAAGTAAGCAACAACAAAAAGGTGTTATGTTGTAATCCACACTCAGTCCCCACAGTTCTCTTTCTGGATATAAATGGCTCTTTCTGTCCTAAGTCTATTGGATGGCCTGAATCACTTCATTATTGAAAAGAGCCATGTCCATCAGAATTGATCATCACATAATCTTTTTGTTGCTGTGTGTAATGTTCTCTTAGTTCTTAATGGTTAGTTTTAGACAATTGTCCAGAGCAACAAAAAGTTAGACAACACAGTTAAAATGACCAGTAGTTGAGGTTTGAACCCAGATCTTCCTCACTTTGAGGCCATTTTCCCAAGGATTGTAAAGCTGTACAAAATGTTTACAATAACATTTCAGGAAGAAGACATAGAGGGTTAATAAGTGGAGGAAGGGAGAACAGGAAACAATGTCTGTAGGACTTGACATTTGAGCTGAGCCTTTGGAGATAGAGTTCTAAGGTGAAAAGGCAAGAAGGGAGACTCAAAAAATGCTGCCTCTGGAAGAGACTTTATAAGTCATCCAGGTTACTAACTATAGATAATAATAATGAAGTCCTAAGTGATGAAATAATACCCTATAGTACATGCTGCATAGAATAGCTATGACACTGGTCATGATAATATCCAGATACTTTTGCTTGGAGTTCAGGGCTTCTGCCATTTTGCTTTCACAACAACAGCAATAAAGGTGGAAATACTATGTAGTGATCCATATTCAGTAAGGGGACATTCTAAATGGGAAAATAAGATATAATGGCAGCAATTATTTTCTTTACCAAATGGGGAGAAATTAAACTAATCACTTCTGAAGTTCCAAATATTCCAATGTGCATGACCCTTTCACTCTTTCCATTTTAAATCCTGTGATATGATATTTGAGTTGGCTCTCATTTATCTCCTATGACTGTCTTGAAAAAGGCAAGAAGGGAAAGAAAAGGCCTGCCTTCTAGGCTGCTTTCCTGTCATTTTCATCTGTGAACATTGCTAGAGATCCAATCCATTCCAAGTTTCCAAAGCAACAAAAGACAAACATTTGGCTCTAGCTCACATTCCTTGAACTATTCCAGGTTTAATACACTCTATGTTCTGGTCAAATTGTCCTTTTTCCTGTTCCATGGATTCAGCTTCCTATCTCCTGCTACTTTGCTTTGAACAGGCTCTTCCCTACACTATGAAAGTACTTCCTTCCTCAGCTTTGTCTTATATAAGAGATAATAATAGTCAGATCTAATATCTGTATGTTAACAGCTAAGTTTGCAAAGCATTTTGTACATGTCTAACCATTTTAACAACTCTGTGAGGCTAGTTGGTATCATAATTGCTCATTTAAAAATAAAACTGAGAGATGAAAGGATTTATTTAGAATCATATAGATGTTAAATATCTGAATCAGGATTTGAACTCAGGCCTTCCTGATTTTAGGTTCAGCTACTCTATTCATTTATATACTACCTCATTGTCTCCAATAGGTTTTAAGAGCTCTTAGTTTTCTTTGAGATTCTGCTCAGTTGTTACTTCATATGGGAAAGGTTTCTTGATGGCTCTAGTTAGTATTCTTTCCTTGATCAACTCATTTCACATTTCTTTCTCTCAATTACATGCTCTATTCTCTTATGAGAGTGTAAATTTCTTTTTTCTTTTTTTTGTTTTCACTGTTGTTCAGACATTTTTCAGTTTTATCTATTTGTGACCTATTTTTTTTTTAAGCAAAGATAACTAGAATGGTTTGCTATTTTCTTTTTCAGTTCACTTTACACATGAGGAAACTGAGATAAACAAGATTAAATAACTTGCCCAGGATCACATAGGCAAATGAGGGTGGATATGAACTTAGGTTCACTTAACTCTGAGGCCAGCATTCTATCCACTGTAACATCTCACAGTCTTTGTGAATTGGGATTGTTCTCTGTATGCTAGATATAGTTGTGTGCTGGTAAATGTTTATCAACTAGGCTCAAGGGGGGAAATAGAATAAACTTTATAAAATGTATATACTATCTCATTAACATTTTTTTAAGTCTAGAAAATGAATAAAATGATTATTCAAGCCCTGATGTATAGTGATTGCCAATTTCACAGGTGTAAATGCTAATACTAAACATTTAATAGTCAATTTTTTTCAAGCCTGTTACAACTGGCTTTAGCAAACCTTAGGGGTCTAAGCACCTTGCAGGGGACTGTAGTGCATGCAGTGACTACTTTATTTCTGCTTGTTTATATGGATTTAGTAATCAAACTTGAAAGTTTAGAATTACCTTCTTGCAAGTGGCCCAAATATGGTGAATACTCATGCTTTATACATGAACTCAGGTACTTGTCTGTAATTAAATATTTGATTAATTATTAGAAGAGTGTAATTGTCTCTATGATGCTTGAAGCAAGTAAACAACCATTAAATAATAGATTTATTGTTTTAATTATTAAATTACCCCCTTCCCCTGACTTGTTTTCCCATTGGAAAGAAAACTCAGGAGTCAAATGCTTCTAATTATGAATAAACTGATGAAAAATAAAATATAAAGACAGTGAATTATCGAAATCACCCTTGGACCTGGAAATGTGGGAATATCTTATCACTTTTGTAATATTTTAAAGAAAACTCTATGATGTGCAATACTTTCTTTGAAGCTCAAGGTGCTTTTGAGACATATTTTGGCCACTTTTCAGGGGTGGGAGAAAAATTGGACCATTCTTGGTTTCTGTTGTGAACATGTATTAAAGGATCACTAATTAGAGCCATCACATAAACTTGCTCATTAGTGACTGAAATTCTTACTGTGTGAAAATTACAATAAGCCAGACAGCTTCTAAAAAAGAAGAGTCATGGGTTCATAGGATTTAAAGTTGGAGAAGATCTTTGAATCATTTCAAACCAAATCAAATCAATTCAATACACATTTACAAAATATCTATTTTGTTCAATTATACTAGTTAAGTGGCACAGTGGGTATAGAACTAGGTCTGACATAAGGAAGACTCATTTATGTGTATAAATTTAGACTCAAAATCATATTAGCTATATGACCCTCAGCAAGCCACTTAACCCTGTTTGCCTCAGTTTCCTCATCTGTAAAATAAGCTAGAAGAGGAAATAGCAAATCACTCCAATTTCTTTGCCAAGAAAATCCCAAAAGGGATTATAAAGAGTCAGAAATGACTGGAAAATACTAAACAACAATAATAAATATGTTCAAGGAACAAGGCACTGTGTTAGGTGCTGAGGGTGCAAAGACTGAAAAAATAAGAATTCCTGATCTCAAAAAGCATATACTATCTTGGGAGATATAAAATGCATACACATGAATAAATACAAAATAATTTCATGGTGAAGAGAAAAATAATAACTAAAGGGGGGTATCAGAAAGTGTCTACTCAAGCATGTGGCATTTGGATTGTATTGTGAGGGACACCAGGGAATAAGAACTAGAGGTAAGGAGATAGCTCCAACTTGGAAAAGGCCTAAGAGAGAGGAGATGATGGGATGAGATGGAATGTATGGATAAGAGCTAGCTGATCTGTTTGACTGGAATGGAGAATGTAGAAACGAGAATTATAAAGTAAGACTGGGAATATAGAAGGGAGCTAGATTGTGGAGAGCTATAAAAACAATCTGACCAATTCATTTTATAAAATAATATAATATAATATTATATATAAAAATATATAGGGCAAAGGGAACTTTGTCCAAGGCAATTCAGATAATGAATACTATAGGCAGGACTTGAACTCAGAACCTCTGCCTTTAAATACAAAAGTATAAACAACAACATATTCCTTCCAATTTACAATGATTTGTATCATACACACAATAACAAGAGCAAGTTTTCCTTCCATTATACAATGATTCCTGCCGTGTATTTAGAGATCACATCACAATAACAAGAAGAGTAACAGTTTTTCTTCCACTATATAATTATTCCTATCACTCCCACCTACCCACCACCACCACCACCACCACCACCACTGTTTTCCTTCCATTATATAGTGATTCCTATCATACACAAAAGAACAAAAACAGTTTTCCTTCTGTTCTACAATGATTCCTATCATACACTCAGCCACAAGAATCTCAAACCATATAGAAACAAATGGCTATATAGAGTGCTCCCACATAGCCAAATCCTTTGGAAAAGAAAATCAGCACTTCTCTGAGTCTTTCAGCTGAAGAAGCTTGGTTTTCACCTCTTTTTTAAGTCAGAAGTTTTTCTATAGAGGGAAAAATAAGTCTCCCTTCATATACCAGCCAGGAAGAAAACCTGCAAGTGGAGATATGAGTCAGGGAGGGCAGCAGAGTCTCCAAATGACTGCAGAGCAACACTGAGAAGGATGAAGCCTGGGGAAGGCAAAAACCCATTTACTTCATCAGCAGCCAACTGGTTCAGGGGAAAGAAGCATGATACTTCTAGGAGAGACAGCACCCAGCCCTTTATGAATGAGAAAGTAAGAACAACTTTCCTGAGTCAGTTGCCTATGGATGAGAGAATGCTGAATGTAATAAGCTACCTGGAACTCATCCAGCAGGAGTGTTGCATTCATCAGTCATTTTCAAGGGATTTTTCAGTTGCCTTAAACCTAAGATCCCTAACTTTAGAAGCCTGACCTCCTGTAATTGTTTTTTTCCCCTTTTTACTTTGCTGCTAGCACCAAGCTATTGAGGACTTACATTTGAACTCCAAAACTTTAATTCTTAAGTCCTGTGATCCTGATTTGGAATTCCTCATGTGCTTAAAGCAGCTAGGCTGATAGAGTGCTGGGTTTGATGTCTGGAAGACTCCTCTTCCTCAGATCTGATCTCAGACACTAGCTGGGTGACCCTAAGTAAGTCCCTTAAAACCACCTGCCTCAGTTTCCTCATCTGTAAAATGAGTTAGACAAGTAAATGGTAAAATATTTCAGTATGTTTGGCAAATAAAGCTCAAACAGAATAATGAAGATTCAGACTTGACTGAAAAATGTTGCTGACTATATCTACACTAGTCCCAGATGTGCTTTCCTTAATCCTTGCTATCTTCTTCCCTCCATTGCTTCCCTCCATTCCTTCCTTTCTCTCTTTCTGTTTCTTTCTGTCTCTTTCACATTTTCCCTCTTTCCCTCTTTCCTTCCTTTCCTCCCTCTTTTTTCTTACTCCCTTCTTCCCTCTCTCTTCATCCTCTCCTTCTCTCTCTGTTTCTCTCTGTGTGTTTCTCTCTCTGTCTGTCTTTTTCTTTTTCTTTCTCACATCAAACTTGCATGAAATAAGTCCTACATTAAAAATCAGATGACCTGCACCTTATTTCTAATTATGAATCTGAAATCACATCAATACTGCCACTGAAAAGGAAAGGGATGTGCCAATCTATTGTCCTATAGCTCCATTCTTCATCCCTACAACTTCCCAAACTAAAATGTACTTTTTCCGAGGTAAGCAAGCAACGAGCATATATTAAGTATCTTTTATGTGCCAGGCATTGTTTTAGAAGGCAGGGAAAATATGAAAAATGCAGTAATTCCTATTTTAATGAGTTTATGTTTTAATAGGGAATATGTTAAATACACCTATCTATCTTTATCTCTATTTAGCTTTATTAGTAAGCACACATATATACAAATATTGTGTACATATACATTTATCTATACACCCACACACACATATCCATACACAGGAATATATGCAAAAGAAAAGTATTCGATGGAGTTACTTAGGCCCAGAAATACCTTTTGGGTTTCTTCCTACTCTAATACCTTAACTCTGTGATCTCCAATTCTTTTACTAGCTCTGACCTTTTATGATCATTCACTTGGCATTGGATTTAATGAAGGATAAGGCTGAGGCTCATATCTGAGATTATCCATTTTTTGTTCTGAGTACATCACCTCTCTGAGACAGCTTTGTATACTCTTCTATTTTTATTCCAAAGTGGAAAAGTCCCCAGAAACATCCACATGTTCTCCATGCCTAATAACTGTGATCATTTATTTTTGACAGGACATTATGGCAAACTTTGTAGGGCCCATCTGAGTGAGACAAAAATCATTACCTCTTTGCTGATTGTCATCATATACTATTTATTCTAATAGCTAAATAGTTCCTGTGAATGATTTAATACAAGGAGACATAAAACATGTATATGTTTAGAAATCAGATTACTGGCTGACAAGCTCCATCGGATCATGGCTTCATTTCTTTGGCTGCTATGCAATTTCCATTTTAATGCATTGGAAGGTGCTTATTGCAAGCTGACAGACAGCTGATGGGCTTTCCTGAGTTAGGGTATATTGAGTACATTGTCATTGGGAGGGATTGGACCAGTTTCTGCAGTCTTCCATGATAGAAGGTTAGAGTGATACTGCAACGGAATCATCCAAGTATTTCAGATAGTTGGATAAAATTTATAGGAAAGATTCTATTCTGTGGGAAGGAAAGGATAAATGTCTTTTTTAGGAAACTGTAGCCAAGACAAAATTATAATCAATGCCAACACTATCTCAGATGTTACTAGAAAGAGCCTTAGATAAAATGTCTATTCCCTGTAAACTGAATCACTTCAAGAATCTCTAATATGATTGATGCAAATACTCATGGAATCATAGAATGAGAGTTGAAAGGGACATTAGAGATTATTTTAATCAAACTACTTATTTACATAGGAGGAAACTGAGATACAGAGATGTTAAATGAATCATCCTAAAGCATACAAATAGCAACTGATATAACCATGGAGCCATTGATCTAGAACTAGAAAGGATTTAGAGCTCATCTAGCTCAAATTCCTGATTTTACTATTGAAGATACTGAGGCTCAGAAAAGAACTGAATGCCAAAATTTAAAAGAGATTTAAATGTAGGTCCTCTAATTTTTGATGCAGAGCTCTCTTTGTCACACATCATTGTCTTTTTGTTCTTTTAAAGAAGATGAAATTCACTTTATCAATTGGAAAAATTTAATTTTAACATAATGCCTTTATAGAATTATAAAAACAAATTTTAGGTAGGGAAACTCTGTTAGGACTTGTGCTCCCCAAGAATAGATAGGTCTCCATGCCATAACAAGGCAATACAGTATAAATTTTAAATGACTTGTCTTTATTATTTTTTGAAATATATTATTTTTTCCAATTACATGTAAAATTTTAACATTTAGAAATATTTAGAAATCCAGATTCTCTACTCTGTACCCCTTGCCTCTCATTAAGAAAATAAGAAACTTGATTTTAAATTTGCCATCATGGAAAATATATGTGCATATCAGTCACAATGTGAAAAAAAATACAGACCCTCAAAAATCAAGTTAACCAAAAAATCAAATTAACCAATCTCTTAGATCTACACATTTTAAAAATCAGCTCCTAGATTTCTTATTTAAATGATTTTCTTACTTTATATTTTGTTAATCTTTCCTTTGAGTTTTAGGATATCCAATTTAGTTTTTAATTGAGAATTTTTTATTTGTTCGTTTTAAAAAAAATGTTGCATGCCCAATTCATCAATCTCCTCTTTTTCTATTTCATTGATGCAAGCATTTAGAAACATAAAAATTTCCCAAAGTACTGCTTTGATTCTATGTCACAAATTTTGTTATGTTGTGTTATTGTTGTTAGTCTCTTTAATGAAATTATTATGATTTTTTTATTTGACCCGCTCAGTCTTTAGAAATAGATTATTTAATATCCAATTAATGTTAACTATATTTCCATGGCCTTTTATTGAATTTAATTTTTGCTTCATTCTAATGTGAAAAAGATAAATTTAATATTTCTGCTTTTTTACATTTCGTTGTGAAGTGTGGTTTATGCCCCAATAGAGGGTCACTTTTTTTTATAGAAGTGTCATTTGCAGTTGAGAAAAAAAGTATATTCCTTTATATTTCTATTAAAATTTCTCCAGAATTTATCATATGTAATTTTCTAAAATTCTATTCATCTACTTAACTTCTTTCTTCTTTATTTTATGGTTAGATGCATCTAATTCTGAAAAAGGAAGGTTGAAGTTTCCCAGTAGTATAGTTTTGCCATCTTCTTTATCCAGTAACTTATTTATTTTCCCTTTTAAGAATTGGATGCTATTGCATTCGATGCATATACATTTAATATTGATATTATTATACTCTCTCTAATAACTTTCAGCAAAGTGTATTTATTCTACTTATCTCTTTTAATTAGATCTATGTTTGTTTTTGCTTTGTCTGAGATCTAGATTGACTTTTTTACTTCAGTTAAAGCATAATAGATTCTGCTCCAAATCCTTACCTTTATTTTGCAATTTTCTCTCTGCTGCACATTTGTTTCTTGTAAACAACAAATTATAGGATTCTGTTTTTTAATCATCTGTGCTATCTGATTCCATTTTATGGGTGAATTCATCACATTTACATTCACATTTATTTATTTATTATTTTTATTATGATCAACTTATTACTTCTTTTCATACTGCTTCCTGGTTCTCTCCCATTTGTCCTTCCCTTGCCCTGCCTTGTCTTGTCTTGCCTTGGCTTCCCTTCTCTCATCCTCCCTCTCTTCAGCTTCTACAATAAATGATCAGAGTACCTGGAGTACTATATTTCAGAAGGCAAAGAACCTGGGATTACAATCAGAAATTAACTACCCTGTGAGACTCTGCATCATCTTTTAGGGGAGGAGAGGGAACTTCAATGAAGTAACAGAATTTCAATCATTTCTATTGGGGAAAAAACAGAACTAAAGAGAAAATTAAATCCACAAACACAGGATTCAAGGGAACCATAAAAACACAACAGGGGGAAATTACATATTTAAACATTAAACTATTTTCTCTCTATATGGAAAAATGATATCTGTTATTTCTGAGAAGTGTTATCAATCACTAGTACAGACAAAGGGGGAGCATCAGATGGACTGAGGGTATGGTTATGAATAGTTTCTGATGTAATGATATTAAAGAAAAAGACATTAAGGAGTGAAAAAAGGTCTTTACAGGAAAAGAGGAAAAAGGAGATATAATGGAACAATTAGTTCACAAGAAGAAGTGCAAAAGACCTATTACAATTGAGAGAAAGAAGGGAGGAGGATGATCATTGTCTGAAGCTTAATCTCATAAGTTTTGGCTTTGAGAGAAAATAATTTAATCATTCAGTTATATATAGAAATTTATCTAACCCTATAAAGAAGTAGGAAGAGAGAGAGGAAAAATAAAGGGAAGGACAAGATAGAAAGGAGGGCAGAAACACTAGGGAGGAAGGATTGATGATAAGGTAGTGGATGGAGTGGGTTAACAAAAACACTTAATTAAGAAAAGGTGGAAAGAGAGAACAAAAGTATGTACAGTGGAGAAAATAGGATGGAGGGAAATACAGAGCTGACAATCATAACTCTGAATGTGAATGGGAACTCAATTGAATAGAAGAGTGGATTAATAACAGAATCTTACAATATGTTGTTTACAAGAAACACATTTGACACAGAGAGAAACATAGAGAGTAAAGGCAAAGGGATGGAACAGAATTTATGCTTCAGTTGAAGTTAAAAAAAAAAGTAGGGGTAGCAATTCTGATCTCAGATAAAGCAAAAGTAAAAATAGATGTTACAAAAAGAGATAAGGAGGGAAAGTGCATCTTCATAAAGGATACCATAAATAATGAAGTAGTATTGATACTAAATGTGTATGCACCATGTGGTAGATCAGGCAAATTCCTAGAGAAGATTTTAAGCCAGTTACAGGAAAAAATAGACAGCAAAACTATTCTAGAGGGGAACATCAAACTTCCCCTCTCAGAATCAGACAAATCTAACCACAAAATAAATAAAATAGAAACTGGGAGTTTAAAAGGATTCTAGAAAACCTTAATATAATAGACCTCTGGGAAAATTGAAAAGGAAGAGAAAAGAATACATCTTTTTCTCAACATACCTGACACCTACACAACAATTGACCATGTATTAAGGCACAAAAACCTCACAATCAAATGCAAAAAGACAGAAAGAATAAATCCT